>NC_090984.1:42095113-42720113 GCF_041146395.1 Eulemur rufifrons
AGCAATGGGCCAGACGCCAAGCACAGGCCAGGTGGGAGGTCCGATGGCACAGCCACCCTCCATCTTGGTTTAGATGAACGGTCGGCACCAGGAGTGCAGGAAGCAGGGAAACACAGAGCAGAGCCCGGGCCAGGGCAGAGGGGCAGATGCCGTGACTGAGGATAGTCTCTGTTCAGCAGGGAGCCGGCTGTGGGCCAGGCGTCAGACCTGAGCTGAGAGGAGAAGAGGACATTTCCCTGTAGCGGGCCACAGGAGCACTCCCTGGGTGAGGAGGGTGCAGCCGGAGCACTTACCACACAGCTCGTCCGGAGTGAGGAAACTGAAGCAGAGGAACCAGGTGCCTAGTGATGAACCCAGAGGTGCAAGACTCCAGGTTTCAGTAGCCCCAAAGGGTGTGGGAGGGCAGAGAATCTGTGACTCAAATAGCAGCCATGGAACACTCGTGGCTAGCTCCCGGGCACCAGCCCCCAAACTAGACTCTCAGGGGTGGGAGGCAAGTGGAGGCCACATTTTGGACAGCAAGCAGAGCTGTGGCTACTTGAACAGGAATTCCTGTCTTAGATGTCATCGGTCTGGGGACGTGGCGAGATTGAGCATGCAGATCACTCAGCTGTCAGGACTTGAGGAGGGCCAGGGAAGGTGGGGCAGGAGCAAAGGGTGAGCAGTTCCATTCATTCAAAACTCACTGCAAACCACTGAGTACGATGGCATCAGCAGGACAGGGATGGGAAGATGAGTAAGACATGGTCCTTACACTTGAGAGGTTCGTGGTTTTTTATGGCAGATACACTGGGAAAAAACCCAGAAACTCCAGTGCCTTAAGATGCTTAGTCAAATTCATGGTGCTTTCAATTTATTATACAAAAGCAGCTTTCTAGTGCTTACGTTTTACTCCACTCATACTCTTTAGCTTATATATATCAAATTTAGTCATCCACGGACTATTCCACTGAGGCACTGAACAGCATTCCACCTTCAGCTCACCTCCAAGATGCACACAGGCTTCAGTGGCCAATAAAAGCAGCTGGTCACCGGGAACTGCTTCGGGTTGAGTGTCAAGGAGGTGTTGCTTCTGTTTCATTTCATAGTTTTAGCTCCAAATCATTGAAGAAAATCAGAAGTCAGTTTAATAATTACTTTGGGGGTTTTAACTGGACAGCAGGAGGGCAGGGCAGCCATTTGAGAGTAGCGTGGAGACCTGGCCAGAGCAGAGAGAGGGGGAAAGGTATTTGGGCCCAGGAGATTAGGAGGGGCCTGGAGGGCCCGTGTGGGAACAGGCCACCTTCTGCAGAGTGATACCGATGTCTGAGCTGCAGCTGCCTGAGAATCCCAGGGAGGTTTACAACATCCTCAAGGAAGTGGCACTTGCAGAATCTCAGATGGCACCATTTGGAGGAGCCTCAAATCCAGTGGGTTCAGTTTCCTGCAGTTTTAAAGCAGACCTGCCCGGGCACACACTGGCATCCAAGTCCACACTGCGTTGGCAGTGCCTCTTGGAGACAATCACGCTAACCCTGCCGTAGTCTTCGCCTGCTTCTCTCTCTGCTGAAGAGCCCAGAGTTTTTGTTTTTTCTTCATTTCTTAAAGAATATATTGTCTATTATTTTGATATTATTATTTTCTATTTTTCTGTTATTTTCTATTATTTGTTTGGTTCTAGTCAACCAAACAGTCTACGGAAAGAACACCATGGTTCTTTCTCCAAGGAAAGCAGAGAAATTGGACTGTGTTGGGCTGCTTATTAGGCTCTGATCTTGTTTCATGTCTATTATCACAGAAATTGCAGTTCAAGAGCGTCCTACCTTGAGTGTCTGGTAACTAACAAGATGAGTCGTGCACTTGTGATGGTTCTGGAGCCCAAGGTGGTTGGTGTGCTGTACGTGTCAGAGGTGGCTGGGGGGTCTTCCTGGAAAGGGGGTTGCTGTGGCTCCCCATGGCCGTCAGGCTTCGGGGAGTGTTGGTGTGACCAGAGCTCTGGGATTTGCTAGGGGGCAGAAGCCAGATTTTCTGTGTGTCGGGAGGACGGTGGGATGGGAGAAGGAGGAAAGGGAAGGGATGTTGGGCAGGAGAGAAGGGGCAGAGTTGTCACAAGTGACTTCTCCTAGATACTTAGATCAGGCCCATTGTGGGTGAGAGGGCAAATCTTTCTCAAGAACCCAGTGATACTGTCTGTTCTCTGTAGGTGGTTATTGGAGAACTGGTGGGTGAACTGGTGGGTGTGCACATGGAGACAGGTAGTCCCGACAAAGCCAGGATACAATCTGGATGGGGACCAGGGTGGTCAGAGGTCTTTCTATAGAGTAGGGCTATGGTGACTGGTGCCAAAAAGAGAAGATGGATGTCATGTCTTCAGGCCTCCATCTACAAGCCTGTGGCAAGACTAGAAGAAGGGGTGACAGCATCCACGGCCACTGTAACCAAGTGTCTCGAGGCCTGCTCCTCCTTTAGCCTGGCCTCCCTGTCTCAGGTCTTAGCACTCCAGAGGTCCTGTGCACTGTGACAATGATGTTTCAGAGTTTAGAAAGGCAACCCGCACAGGGGGTAAGCTTGGCTGCAAGGACCTCTGGCCAGCCGAGCAGCCAGCTGTCCCCCGTGAGGGCACACTCTCCTCCCCGTCCCCCTGGCCTCCCAAAGTCACCCTCGGATTCAGCTTGAGGTGGTTGTGCTTGGCTGCCCTCTGCTGCCCAAATCCTCCTTTTTACTAGTATAGTGGCTGTTGGGCTGGATGGCTGCCCCCTGGCGCTCTGGTTTCTCAGAGCAAGTTCTGCCCAGCACATGGCATCTACCAGGTGTAAGGGCTTGGAAAAAGCAACCTTGTGTGGTACTGGCCGAACTCCCACTTGCTGCCCTAGGAACCTCAGGAGAGAGGTTTGAGAACACCTGGCACAGCCTCCATTCTTACCGAGTAGGTCATGTATCTCCATAGGCCACTTGGCCTCTCCTGGGAACAGTTTCCTGGAGAAAGAGGAACATCTTCAAGGCTCTCATCCCCCTTGCAAAAGTTCTTGAACCACCACGGATGGCACTGTCCGTTCATTAGCAGTTCCTGGGCCACATGCGTTGTTGATGTTGTGAGTTGTCTTCGCTGCTTTACGACCCATTTTGAACTCAAATAAGAAAATCGCTTGAATTTGCTTTTTGTCTATCATCATTTCTGTAGTCTAAAATAAACAGCAAGTAATAAGTCATTAGCAAAAAAACATAAAGCCAGAAATGCACCTTAAAATGATGTATAACGTCACCACGTTGATTGAAGAATGTATTCCAATATCTAAGGTAGAAGAGGCTTGCAGTGAGGAGGCCGTGTGAGCCTTCCTAGAAATGGTGTCTGTTGAATTTTCAATCAGGAGAGGCCCAGACCTGTGGGATTTACCAGCAGCTGGACAGGAGGCAATGGACAGCACCAGGGTCTCTTGGATGTTCAGTGAGGGGTGGTGTCAGATTGCTGGTTTCCCCCAGCAGAGGCACCTGCAGTGGCAGTCAGTTGTACAGGGACTGTCTGGGGCTCGGCATCTCTCGTTGTACCATCTCCTTGTTCTGGAGGCAGATGCCCACTGCGCCCGGTTCCCATGGAATAAGAGAGCAGCTCCCCCATCCCTGCGGCCGGGACATGGAGCTCACACCGTCTGGGCAGCTTCCCAGCAGTGGTGGGGTCAGACTGTGGGAGCTCTGTGGTCTAGGTACCTGTGGACAAGTGGCCTGCCACAGTGTAGGACCCAAAATGACCCCGACCACTATCCTTGGCACGAGCAGTTATATCTGTGCTAAAAAAAACTTTTCCAAGCTTCAAGTTGGAACTTTTGTAAGCAGAGCCCTCAAGGGTCCAAACCTATTTCCTTCAGCCACACTGAGTGGTGACAAAGGGCCTTCATTGACCATTGCTTGCATCTGCCCACCTCCACCCAGGCTGAGGAGAACCTGGAGCCTGCCAAGGTTGAGTACCCGGAGTGGTGCCCAAGTCACCTCTCCCTAGGTAGAAAGTGGCCAAAAGGCAGGTGTGGGGCCTCCTGTCCTAAAGGAGGGAGCTAAGAATCCAAAGCAAATGGTTACAGGCAGAGAAAGTGAAATCAGAACCAGAAGAGTGAGAAAGCAGGTGGATGGATAAGAAGGATCGGCTTTCATTTTTAGATCTAAGTCCAAAGCACCAAAGTCTGCAGAGGAAGCTGCTACGGAGGGTTCCTGCCACATGGGGTCTAGGGCCAAGGAATAGTTCGACCCCCTAAGGCCCATGAGGTCTCTCTCCTTTTTGCCTTTGACTTAGAACTTTACAAAAACATTTGATTGTGTTTTAAATGCAAAAGCCCTGTGCAAAGTACTTGGAATTGGGAGAAGAATGAGATGGTTTCTGTGGCATTCACAGCCCCTTTCTTCCTTAATCTTCTGTTGCTACTCTCTCTCCTTCCTTCAATTAGCACTTCCTAGGCAGCCACTATGTGCCCAGACGTTTGTATTTCTCTTGCCTTTTTCTGCCTCTGATTCCTTCTGTCTCTGATGCTTTCTGTTTCGATTTCTATCCTGAAATATAAGCAGCAAAGAGAAATTTGGGGGGTTAGAAGGAAGAAAGAGACTTTGAGAGAAAAACGTATGCTTAGCTGGCGTACCTGAGTTGCTTCTGCAACACCCAAATGCTCTGTGTCCATCTCCACTCATAGCCTGGGTCAGGGGAAGTCAGTGTTTTCTTTCCCCTTGCCATGAATTTCTGCTGAGTATTGGCCACATCTCACTTGCACAGGGTGTCAGTTTTCTCTCTCTTTACCAGCATATATGTCTCTATCTAAAGAAAATCAAACTGATCGTGGGGCTTTCACCTACTTTGTAGGTGAGTGATGGGTTGATGTCAATCTGACAGGGCCAGTGCTAAAGTGTAGAATGAGAACCCAGTCGGCTCCGCATCCTCCTGCCCGGCCCCCGCCCCAGCCCCCAGGGCCTCTCCTCACCTCTCCCTTATAGTGGGTTCAATCCCAGACACCTTTCCAATCACGAGGAAGGCACGAAGTTTTCTATAATGGCAAAGCACTTTGAGCCTAGGAAAGGAACAAAGCTCTAAGGTCTTAGGTACTCTTTTTACCTCTTATCTTGATTTTAACTCGAAGTCTTTGGTCTCTTATTTGCTTCCTTTCTTCTCACCCAAGACAGGGGTCACAGAGACCCTGAAGGATGAGGGAGGTGGCCGAAAAAGAAGAGATGCAGGAGGGAGTTGTGTTATGGAATTACACAATGAAGGGCTGTGGCTAGCTTTATTTTGCCCTCACACGTCTCTTATCCTACCTGTTAAGAAGCTTGGAATGCCACCATTCCTTTGAATCTTAAAGGAACTTAAGATTCTTTTCATTTAAAAGTATATTCCTAAAATGTAAATGTCCCTAGGAGGAGGAGTATTTAGCCGACAGTGAATTTGAGGGGAAGGTCTCAATGGGCAGAGTTGCCACAAAAGGGGAGAGGAAGACACCCCCCCCCCCAAGTGAAACCTTGCATACTTGACCAGTTGTATTATTCCTGCCTCTTGGCTAATGCTATTTGTGAGTACAGGGAAGAAGATAAAAGGCAGAAAGATTTTTTATCCAAGCACACCCCTCCCCCAGCCCCCACCAGGTCCATACCTGGACCTGAAGCAGTGGCAACTTAATATTTGTTCACGCTTAAAAATACCTGGCTGAAGGGTAAGATTATCTCAGATTTCCAACTTACATTTTCCTAAGCATAGCATTTTTCTCTAAATTTTCCTTAGGAAAAGACTAAAGTAGCTCGTCAATTCCCACATGTGTTCATATACCAAACTGCACTCAAGTTTGCCCGGGACAGGTATCTGTGTGTGTGCAAACCCACCCTCACAGCGTATGTCTGGGACCCCCGTGAGGAGCCAAAGTTTCAGACAGCCTAGCGACAATGCAACTCCCATCAAAGGGAGACGTGGCATTACTCTCTGTCCATGGGAGCGTACGCACAGATCTTTTTTCCTCCTCATGGTCAGTTTTCTATTTGTGATTAATAATTGGCTTCTCTTGGTACGCTACGATCTATTACAAAAGCCAAACGTTCAGAGGGCGAACTGAAATGACAAAATTTGGTTATAATTTATGTTGGCCCCTGACATATATATTTTTTTTAATGATTTGGTCTCTAAGCAACTGATCTCTTAGCAACAAGAAGCACCTTTATAAAAGATGGCACACAAAGAGTGATTGCCAGAAAAGCCACCCGCTTCTTAAACAGCCACGCATCATTAGCAAAACTCACCATCTTCAAGAGTCCAAAAAGTAGAAGTGACCAGCCGACTCAGGTAACCTTGATATTTGCACATTTTCCTGAGGGGAAGATAAAAACTCATGCAACTATTGAAGAGAAACAGAATTCTTTGAAATATGTTCATTTTTGAGGTCTTGTTAGTTGGTCTTGGCTAACTTTTAATAATAGAATGTATTCTTTTAAATAACTGCTTCTTGGTTTTAAAAAACAACTGAATATGAATTTTGCAATCAGAAAGCAGTCGACGCAAAATATTTCATTGGCTTGAGAATAGAAAGGGGGGAGCAATCTATCCTCTTCAGAGTTTATTTCTGTAGGTTTTCATTTGAAGGGGAAAAAAATCCACATTGTGGCAAAATAGCAGTGTGCAGAATGTCATCGCGAGTGGTGTGTACTATTAGGGAGGGACTTGTATTTAATTTTTAGTGTACTTTTAAACTGCTAAAATGTTTAAGGAGCAGCAAAATTGTTTTACTTCCAAACTTCAGCTTTTTAATCCGGTGTCAATTGCAGTAGCAAGTGATGATCTTTTGTTGCCAGTATTCAAGGACTGGTTTTTCTGTTCTCTCTTTCATAGCACAAAAGCAAGCATTTTTCTATTCTTTTTCATTGCCGTAAGAAACGATTCATTCGGAAACTAAAAATAGGAGGCATTACAGCCATCTGTACCTTATTTGGTCTTTTCAGGTACCTAGGAGTAGAAAATTGAAGTTGGAGATGAGAAAAAATTGTTATTTCATCCGTATCCCTTCAATTAAAATTGCGTAATTATAAACCCACTTAGGGCACTCAAAGTACATAAAAAAGGAGATGCTTTATGAGAGTAAAGTAAAAATCCTCCTAATTGAGCTTGGGAATAATGTTACATAGAGCTACTGCAGATCTAAGAAAAAAGACTTTTAAAAATTGCAGTTTCAATAAAGACAAGTTGGGATGGTGATGCCTACTTTTGTTTTTTATAAGAACTGCTTAAGCCCTTTCTCTCTCTCTTTTCTTTCTTTCCTCTCTTTTTTTTTCTTTCTTTTTTCTCTTTCTTTCCCTTCTTCCTTTCTTCCTTCTTTCCTTCAGTGCCCTCTCTGAGGTGCGAATGCCACTTTTCTTTAAATTGAGTTATATGCTGACTCTTCTTAGAATCAGAAAATCGGATAATTTGAATACAAAGCTTGGAAATGGGTCAGGGCATTCAAAATCAGGACAATCCCAGAAAATTTGACATTTATGGTTACTCTGCTAAGAAAAGGCACCTCAATAGTGCAATACAATTACATTTGATTTAAAAAGCTGCTCGTGCCTTGTATTTCTGTTATCGTTACCAACTTAAGACAGAAAGAATTCCTTCTTGTGATGGCTTTGCATGGAAGTTAGCAACTTGGGTGTTTGAGGTTGAATTAAAGAAACTTTTTTTTAAAGCTATGTATTATGAAAGCATCGAGAAGTATGTAGTTTTGTCCTTTAGAACTAAACATTTTGTGTACTTACATTGTAGCATGGTAATTATTGCATAAACATGTTTGTGGCTTTAAAGTTAAGGAACTTGGGTGAATAACCTTAAGATATAACTTGTGTTGGCTGTGTCTGGATGTGTTTCCAGTTTTAACTATACTTTAGTCTTCTAAAATATGAAGGAGAATTAAAATGAAAGCAATTTATATTGTAAGTGGCAGCTAAGTTTTTGCAGTGGTTCTTTAAGATTTTTCAAATCCAGTAACTATGTCCTTTGAGGTTCATGTCTTCTGAGATTTACCTACGCATAAGGAAACAAAGGGGCTGACGGCACTGTAGAGCTCATTTTGGCTGGCTTGATGAGCCATATGACCAAGAGGGACAAACAATTGCAAGATTTGATAAAGACTATGAAATATTCTAAATAGATTGTCCACTATAGACTAAGCCAACTCAATCTGCTGTGTTGGGATTAGTTACTTCTGAGACACACACAAACAAATGGTCTCAATATAAATTAGGAAATCAAAACAAGCCATTCTAACAGTGAGAGCTTCCCAGGAAAAAGGGAATCATTTAATTGCATAAATGATAGATTCCATCATAATCTTTATTGGTGTCTAAAAATCCTAGACAAACTTGATGGCTCTTTTCCCTCAAACCTTGGGCTGGAATCGGGGTTGGGGTGGGTGGAAGGGGGAGCACAGCTGGCAGGCCCACTGTCAGGCAATCCTGCTGCATGGGAGATCCCTGCTGCAAATGGATCCATCTACTCTGGACACCTTAATACCTGAATTGAAATGATCAGGCAGGAACTTCTTCAATTACTGTATTGTTGGCCTTTTACAATTTTTGTAAACCCTCCTAAATGAGCTATACTTAGGATAATTTATCCTTTGTCTGGTAAGAGGGAAGCAAGAGGAAAAAGCTTGAGCAGCCACTCTGGGCTAAGCCCTTTACAAGTGCTAAGCAATTTAGAATATGCGGTATTGTTTCATCCTTGCAAAACCTGTGCAAAGGTATCGGTATCTCCATTTTACACATGTGTAAGCCCAGTTCAGCAGTTTGCCGAGATGTTACCTAAACAGTGAATGGCAAGATTGGGATTTAAGCCCAGGGACAGTCTGACTCCCAAGCCTGTACACTTTCCTAGTGCCATGATGGCGCAATAGCTGTTTTAAACTGACATTTAAATAGTCCCTCTGGTCTTGGTAAAGCAAAACCTCTGCGTAGTTGGTCTGGAGGTATCAGAAAGTATTCAGGCATCTTTTCATAGAGGAGACTCCTTAACCCCCGGTTTTGTTGGTTGGAGTGACTCAGGTCCCGTGTTTTCAATGGCTGCCATCAGCTGCAAACTGGAGGTGAGCGCTCAGTTAGGCTGCAACGGTGGTGGCCACAGGGCGTGTCGTCATTCCCTGCTGTGATGCACATCCCAAATGAAGGCGGGCTAGGGCTCTTTGAGGTACCTGTTCTGTGCAAGCAGCGTCTGAGACAGAGCTCTCTGGACGACATCTGCAGGCCACAACTATTAGGGACTACACAGGCAGAGAGGAAGCCAAACCAAGATCCAGAGTGGGTCAAGTGACATGCCACCCAGCTAAGGCGGAGGAGAAGAGAGCCAGGCAAGTGTGGGAGTCAGGGTGAAAGGAAGTTAGAAAAAGCAGAGCTTTCTCCCAAAGACGTCATTTCAAAGTTGCTGGACTATAGCGCTCTGTCCCCTCTGCCTTATGGTGTTGCCCACCCTTCAAGTATCCCTGACAAAGGGGGGACCAGTCTTACAGCGTCTGCTTAAAACTTCTCTGGAACAGTATTTGGGGAGGAGAAGATCTGTAGAGGAGTGGGGGCCGGGGCTGCCGTGATCAGCCCTGGAACCAAACACTCTATGCGTCTATGTCCTTTGATCCTTACGTCAATCAGCTCAGAGCCCTGGAGCGTCTTGTCCACAGCCAGACAATTCATGTCGGTGGGACTGAAACTCAGGTCTTTGACTGGAAACCCTGTGGCTCTTTCCTACAGTTGGGAGATACAATGGTAGCTGTAGGCAGATACAGATTCTAAGGTGCCCTGTGGATCCAGCAAGGTTTGGGGTTGGAGGTGGCCTGCCTTGAACTTGTCATGACCATCAAATGAATACAGAGGCAGCTTTTCACCTGCTATGCTTGGGTCCCTCCCCACAGAAAGGACTAACATTCCCAAGACGTGGAAGAGGCAACCTCCTGTTTCTTTTTCCAATCCCTCCCTGCTGAGGTATACCAATGGGTAATTCCTCCACCCATGAGTCAAACGGTTAATGGCAGCTTAGGAAGTCTAAAAAGAACGCCTCATAGTAGGCTCCATTTTTGTGCTAAAATTGATAATCCTTGTCTGAAAGTATCCAAGTAATCAGCATGCCTCTACTTCCCTAGGGTTCTTGTCGCCAACTGGATATGCTCACCCTAGTGTGTGGTGCTGTGACATATATGATGGGTGCATTGATGCCACACACCTACCATGGGCAGCATGTGCCAAATCCCCCTCTCCACATAGTACACACGGAATCTCCTCTCACCTGGCAACTCTGGGTAGAAGAAGAGGGCCACTTAATTCGTTGCTTAAAAAGCTTATCATTCTTAATCTGGGAGCTGACTTAGAGGCTGCTTAATTTGGACTTCTCATTTTGGAAGGGAGGGAGCTGAGTTGAAGTGATTTTCCCAAGAGCTGTGCAGCTAGCTATTCAAAGGTGAGGATAGGGCTCAGTTCTCTTGACTCCCAGGCCAGTGCTCTTTCCGCTGTATCATGATAGTTGCTATTCCTAGGAAGAGGGTGAGAGTATAGACTATTACCCTTATTTTACAGTTACAAAAACTGAGGGCATAATTCAGTTGAGGGACAACAACCACTCCAAAAATATGAAAGCTATTAGGTCTATGAAAGTGATTTAATAGTTTCCCAGGATTAATAACTTTCATTCTCCCTGCTGAGTACAAATGTGCAGAGTTCAATGTTAAAATGAACATGTCAGAGTACCCAACGCCTATTCAGCCTGTTGATCATATAGTTTCTCCCCTATATGGAAACGGAGAAAGGGGAGGGAAAATGGACCCTACCGTCATGAAGCCTCGTGTTCAAAGAGTATGAATTTATAGAATCCATGAAAAAGACAAGTCTGTGTATATCTGTATGTCTGTCTAAACTGCCACAGCCAAACCCCACACCAAGTATCATAACAAATGACACTGTAAGCAGTAGTCCTTGTGGATTTTTCTCCTATAGGACCAAGTTTTTTCCCCCTACAGATTATTATACAACTTCCATACTCAAGTTTGGTACTACCCCAGAGGAGGCTTTAGGAAAATTACCCTGCTGTGTAGGAGCAATTATGGGAACTCTACAATTCTGATGACAATTTTAAAAACTTGAACAGAAAGTGTGAACTCAGCATGTATTGAGTTGTCTGTGCCCAGTTTTGTGCTAGAACTTTTACATAGCTTTTCTTATTTAAGCATTATGATATCAATATTCTGCACACCCTTTTGCAGGCGAGGAAGCTCAAACTCTTCTGCACTTAAGGAACCTGCCAAAAAGGACAACACCATAAAGTGGTGTTTGTCTACTCCACATTTATTTGTGGTACTCACATGATGTACCTGATACTGGACTAGATGCTGGTGCTATAAAGTTAAATAAGACATGATCCTTGCCCTGAAGAAGCTCACAACTTAATGATATTAGTTCCCAATTAATTTGGGAACTTCTGCTCTTCAGGGCTAGTTTAACAACAAGTAAGGTATTTACTAAGTAAATCCTAAGATACTAAGTAAATCCTAAGAGATTCACTCAAAAATACATATCTTGAAGGTTTAGGAAGGGTAAAGGAAGAAATACTAAGATAGGAAAATATAGGGCTAGGGTTTAAAATGAAGGGAAAACTTAAAGAGGGACAAAAAGCTGGCGTTTTTGGCATTTTGAATACAATGGGCAAAAGCACGGGGGAGAGAGTGGTCAGGTCACATAAAAAGGCCAGCAAGCCTGAAGTTTCTTCTTACAGCTCAAGGAGCTCCCTCTTGAGGAATAAAATAAACAGTGAGCCTAGTGATATAGGACAGAGGTAGAAAATCCTAAAGACCAGACAAAGGAGTTTGGATTTTGTGAACAAAAAATCTGCTGATGCAAACTGCTGGCTTTTTAATATCACCTGACTGTGAACACCTAAGACAAAAATAGTGCCAGAGGAAAAGATTTTTGTCCATGTAACATTGACCCTGACAGGGAGGATAATACAAATCAGACCAGTCTTTTGAAATCCTTGAACTAATCCAGAGTGGCAGTAGCCGCAGAGGATAGAACCTCACCTGAGGCTGGTACAGAGACAGCAATGGGCTACACATTGTGATTAGATGGGAGAAGGGGAGGAGGAAAGAAAAGAAAAAGGAGGGTGAAATCCCCAGAAGTAAGGGGAACTTTGGGGATTTACTACCTATTTGGGTAGAATTCCGTGGAGCTTGTTTGTCAACAAGGTTTAGATTTTGTAAATGTGCCCATCCAAGTGGGAACATTCCTTGGAAATGTTAAAATATGTTCCACAAACTATAAATCAAGACACATTGGATCTAGGAAAAGATTTGTACTCTTCTGAGGGTAGAGGAGGATAGGAGAGCAACCTGGAAAACACCATTTAGATGCTAAACTATTAGAAATTTCTAGCTATTGTAATGGTTTTATGGGAACAGCAGGGCTATCCTGGAAAAGCCAAGAAGCCTGGTGATCAGAACTTTAGGCAACTGGCAAACTTGAGGAGAAGGGTCTCACGCCTATAGGTGCTTGAAAGAGCATATTTAAGAATGACTGTCCAGGGGACAAAAGAGAAAACCTGCAGATGGGTGACTCTGGGGGATCCATGAGAGGAGGATATACAAAGAATTAGGACAGAAGACAGATATAAAAAGTGACCAGAGACTCTAGAAGAGAATCATGAGCAAACTGAGTCACATGGTTCCAAGAAGACATTCTCTGCAAAGGCAGCAG
This sequence comes from Eulemur rufifrons, assembly GCF_041146395.1. NCBI lineage: Eukaryota > Metazoa > Chordata > Mammalia > Primates > Lemuridae > Eulemur > Eulemur rufifrons. Next base: position 42,107,807 of record NC_090984.1, read on the forward strand.
AGAAGTAAAAATGCTTAGACTTGCAAACGGTTCATCGGACAGGGTGAGAGAGAGGTCACTAGCACCCTCAGAAAGCAATGTGGGTGGAACAGGAAGCTGGGAGACCAGACTGGTGGCAGATGTTGTAGAGGTGGAATCCCAGAGCCTGGTCAGGCCTCCAGACCCACATGTCCACGTGTTGAATGAATGCAAGACAGTCAGTCCAAAGACGTGGGCCTCAGCAGAGACCTATTTTGGCATCTGTCTGCCTGTGTGGCCTGGGGATAGTCAGCTTGAGGTAGGAGGAAAGAGCATGAACCCTGGAATCAGACAGATGGATTTTGGTCCTTTCTCAGAAAGAAACCAACTGTGAGAGCATACGAAGGAGCTTTAATCTCTATTTCTTCATCTTCAAAATGGATCTCCTTCTACTTATCTCATAAAGTGTTTTTCTGTTAAACTTTTATAGACTAAAATGAAATAAAATGCCTATAAAATATGGGAGGAGGTACTTAGTAAATACCAACTTCCCTAGAATAATGGCTGGTTAACCTGTGTTAGTTACATGGAGTCTTAGAGTTGTTCAGAAACTTATTGAAGCTGCTTTTAAAGGTGAGGGGCTTCCAAGCAGGGAGTTGCATGCTGATAGGAGGAGCTCCAGCTACCCACACCCCACTCTTACCAGAGCACTGGGAGCCCATGAAAAGTTTTTGTTTAAAGGTTGGGGGGTGGGGAGCAGAGAAAAACCAACTGAGACTAGTAATGAATTTAGCAAGGTTTCAAGATGCAAGATTAATGTACAAAATCCAGTCAGTCATATTCTTGTACACTAGCAGCAATCAGTTGGAAAATAAAAATTTAAAAATAATTCCAATACAGTAGTGCCAAAAAACAAAAAAATATATGCTTAGGACTAAATCCAACAAAAGATGTCTAAGACCTCTACACTGAACATTGCAAAACATTGCTGAGAGAAATTAATGAGGACCTAAATAAATAATGAGATATATCATGTTTGTGGATAAGACTCAATATTATTCAGGTGGCATTTCTGCTCAAATTGATCTGTAGAGCTGAAGAACTGACCCTTAAAATTCTAGCAGGCTTTTTTTGGAGGTAGAATTTCACAAGCTGATTTCCAGAATTTATAGGGAAACGCAAAAGACCTAGAATCATCAAAGTCTGTCTGTTAGGGACCTTTGAGAAGTGGGTGGAAGGCCACATTAGATAACAGCTGGTCTCTAGGGACAGATGACTGGGAAGGATAAACGAGGAGGGAGCAGGAGTAAGCAAAAAAGCTTTCAGACCCCAGTGCAGGTCTGAAAACTGTGAAAAAGCAGAGGGAAGGAAGAATTATGCAGAGAGCACCTCAGACTGCAGTTTAGTTCTGAGAAAATTTTGGCCAGTAATGAAGAATCCCCAAGCAAAGATTGTCTGTTGGAAGAGTCCTGCATTGGCTGGAATGGGCTACCACTGGTACCCCGACCATACTTAATCATTGGTTAGGAGCTACCCAGAGAAGTGTAGCCTTTCTGTGAACATGGTGATGAATCCATAGGTTGGGGCTATCAACATTGTCCCAATGACAATTTTTTTAAAGGACATCTGAGCAGCAAACCTCTATGGCCACCCCATAAAGTAATTTTTTAAAAGAATAAAATTGGATAACTTATTCTCCAACTCCCTAATCTTACCTTTATTTTTCAAGACTTACTATAGCTACAGCAATCAGAAAAGTTTGGTGTTGGCAATAAATAAACATATGGATCAATGGAACAGAGTAGAGACTCCAGAAATAGTCTCCCATATATTTTGCCAGTTTTTAACAAAGGTACCAAGGCAATTCAATGGGGAGAAGGTCTTTTCAACAATGGTGCTGGATCAACTAGATATCTGTGAGAGGGGGAAACTAAAAACCCTTTCAACCCTTATCTCACACCATTCACAAAAATTAACTCAAACTGAATCATAGACCTAAATATAAAACCTAAAACTATTAAACTTCTAGAATAAAACAGGAGAAAAATCCTTATGACCTTGGAGTAATAGGCAAAGGTTTCTTAGAACATACAAAAAAGCATGGACCATAAAAGGAAAACTTGATAATTGGATTTCATTAAAAATTTACAACTTTTGGTTCTCAATAGATACAAAGAAAATAAGGCAGAGCACAGACTCGGAGAAAGTATTCAAAACATACACATAAGACAAAGAACTTGAATCCAGAATATATCTATATATATATATAAATTCTTAAAAGTCAATAAGACAAACAACCCATTTTTTTTTAAATGGGCAAAAGATTTGACCACATACTTTACAAAAGAAGATTTATGAATGGCCAATAAGCTCATTAGAAAATGCTCAAAATCATTAGTTATCAGAGCACTGCAAATTAAGACCACAATCAGATACCTCTAGAATGGCTAAAATTCAAAGACTGACACAAAGGAAGTGTTGGTAAGAACATGGAGCAACTAGAACTCTCATGTACTACTAGTGGGAATGCAGAGGAACTTTGGAAGACAGTTGGGCAGTTTCTTAAAAAGTTAAACACATGCTTACTATACACTACAGCCATTCCACTCTCAGGGTTTTACCCAAGAGAAATGAAACATTTCCACACAAAGACTTGTACACTAGTGCTCACAGTAGCCTTATTTAAAACAGCCAAATAACTGGTAACAACCCAAATGTTCATTAAGACGTGAATGGGTAAACTATGGGGTAGCTGTACAATAGGATAGTACTCAGCAGTATGAAGGGATAAACTATTGATGTGAAAAACATGAATGAATCTCAAAATAAATATGCTGGGTAAAAGAAGCCAGATGAAAAAGAGTACATACTGTGTAATATCAATGATACAAAATTCTAGGAAGTGCAAACTAAACAATAGGGACATAAAGCAGATCAGTGGTTGTCTGGGAATAGGGGTGGAAGAAGGAGTGATGAAAACTAAATGTCATCTTGATATTGGTGATAGTTTCACAAGTGTGTATGTATATGTTAAAACTCATATAATCGTACACTTTAAATATTTGAGTTTATTGTATGTCAATTATACTTCAATAAAGTGGTTTCAAAGGGTTGAGGAAGGTGGAGTCTGATGGGATGAATGCAACCTCAACTCTACAATAAAAAGATATGAAAGGTGCCCTAGAGGAAACCTTGGGGGAAGCGAGTCTGGTACTTTGCTTTCATATATATTTATTATACTTAGTATCCTCCTCTTTCCCAGGCTGGGGAGGAGACGGTGGCCAGAGCAATGCCTGGCGCCAACCAGCTGTGGTGTTCAGGCTCCCTTGAGCTCTCGCCTGCTCGACTGGGGTTGATACAAGAGGACCTTTCTCCAGGAAAGGGGAACGGAACTGGCTTCAAGGGCGATTGGCCAATGCAGTCACATAGGGTCGGCGGCTCAGAAGCTGTCGCGCTTGAGGTTTAATGCTCTGCAGTCAACATGTTGAAATTCTTTTAATTTGTGTTTCCTAAGTGAAGTCAGAGAGACTAGTGTATGTGTCGGGAACTTGGGCTCTTGGCTCATGCCGGATCGTGGGGTCGCATCTCCTGCCTCTTACCCGGGCAGGTTCCGGGCTGCCGGCTCCTCCCCGCCCCGGTGAACGCTGCTGCCCCTGCTGCCCCTGCTGCCCCGCGCTGCACCCCCGCCCTGCGGCAGTGGCCCGGGCACGAACGTCGGGGAGGGGCAAGGCTGAGCGAACAGACGGGGGACTGAATCTCAGGGTGGGGTCGCCTGTGAGGGTCTGCATGTGCCCCGGGAGCGTCCCTGTGCCCAAGGAAGCGCAACATTAAATAGCCAAATAAAAGCTACTCTGACAGGTGGAGAGAAAGACGGTGGAAGAAAAGGAGAGGCATTTTTTCTGCTTTTTGAAAAGGGGGTTCAGCATTTTCGTTTTGCATCAGGCTGCCTGGCTGCAGGGCAGCCTGCTTGAGATCGCAGCCCTAATTCTCAGCCCGGAACGCCGCCGGTGCTGGGGCAGCTGTGTATTAACACAGAGGAACAGGTTTAGCTCCTGAAAGCTTCCAACAACTCCCAGGGAAAGATTTGGCTCAAAACACCTGGCCAGGGAGTGACAGAGACCGGGAGCCTTGTAATGAAAAGTCTGGCGTGTAGGGCAGACTCGTCCTCTGGAACAAGGAAGCATGTCAGGGTAGAAGCCAGCAAAGTCCTGCTCTCATCAGATTTTCCTCTGGATGCAGACTCCCCTGTTCTTTGATTTCCTCTCCAGTGTGGAATAAGGGTGAAGGTCCCAATTTGGTGTTTTGAAAAAAGTAACCATGACAACAGCCAAGTCCATAGAGAGAGTAGTAAAATGCAGAAAGCTCACTTTCAATGCCCTGCCTTTCCTTCCAGAATGAAAGCTCCAGGTCAGACAATGACCGGGCAGCAACAAAAGAGCAAAGGGCAGGACCAGACTTGGAAAAGCTTCATGTGCCCTCGGAGCCCTTCATAGATGACAGTGTAAGCCCATTGATTTGTCAGTTCTTTGCCTCCAGTGGTCTCCACATGGTCCAGGGTAGCTTTGGAGAGCTTATCCTAAAAGGGCAAGAGCAGAGATGAGCTCTTCTTAAGAAATACACTCTACAACTCTATTAAACTCATGGAATTTAGAAATAAAAAGAAACTTGGAAAGTTCTGTTGAAAGTGTCAGGGCCTGATAAAAATCTTGCACTAACCCTTGACTCCAAGGGTTGAAGAACGACTCTAGCAGGTGCTTGTCCACCTGCATCTAGGTGAGGAGGGAAGTGCTTCTCCTGCCACACCCAGGTCTTCCCCTACACAGGGCAAAGCAATGTCACCTTCAGGGGCGCTGGCTGGGAAGAGAAGCAGGTGGCCTGGGTTCTAAGTTCTGTCACTAATCAGCTGTGAGACCTTGGGTGCACAGTTTAACCTCTTAGGATTAGGATACTGCTCTGTCAGTGGGCATGTGACACATTGTGCACGTAACATGACATGTGGGAACATCGTCATATATTCCTCTTTGCTCTTCTCCCAGCCTGGCAGAGAAGTGTTGGATCTGGCAGCTTTGGTAAGGCGAGAGCTAAATCGTTCCTCGGCAGGATCTAGGCTGCACGTCTGGGTGGTTTTTGGGAGAGAGCAGAGGCTTATTTTAACCTTTGCTCAAATGAAACAAATGAGCCATTTCCAGCAGGTTTGAGGGACACTAGGTTTGCCATGTCTCCGGGGCTATCACTGCTTATCAAGACCAGTCATATCCTCTTGCCTGTGGCCTGACACTTGGCTCAGCTGGGATCAGGGGATCTGAATAAAGTCCAAAGAGCTAAAAAGGGCCAGCAGGCAATGATCAGGGTAGAATAAACAATGGGGAATGGCTGGTACTGCGGAGAACAGAGAGTGCCTGGGGCGTGGAAAGGGGCAGTAGTTGCGCAGGGACAGCGGATTGCTGCTGCAAAGGCATCAGTGCGGTATGGCCAGATCTGATTTTTTTTTTTTTTTGAAGAGAGACCTGCAATCTGGACTTTTAAAATTTAAGATATCCAAAATTTTAAATAATGTCCATGACAGAAAATTTAAAGCACGGTGTAAGCCAAAATGAGACAGGTTAGCAGGTTGAGTGGGTTCATGACAGAACTGCAGTCAGGACTGGAAAACGCGACAGCAGTTCAGACTTTGGCTGGGGGGGGGGGTCCCCCAGAGGCCTGAGAGGAGGCAAGATCCTAGAGGGTCCACACCCAATGAATCATCTCCCATCTCAGCCTCTCCTCCTCTTTCAGCGTTAGAAGATTTTATGTTTGTCCTCCATTCCTTTTTTCCAAGCCATTATTGTGGCCAATCCCTGCCTACCCCTGTAGGGCCTGGATTTTGAAACTCAAAAGTCAGGAAAATACCATTTCCTTCTGCATTCTGCTTCCCTGAGGCAATGAAAAATGCTCAGCTGACCTAACCAGGAGAGGGAATAAAGGGTGGCCGGCTTGGAGGGAAGAGAGGACACAGGAACACAAGCTGACCTGCCCCTGGCGCAGGGGAAGGTGGGGTGCAGGTTGGGAGGCTATCCTGGGGTGGAGGAATGTCACACGGAGCCTCAGGGGCCCAGATGGGGTCATGTGCTCAGGAAGTTGGGCCTGGTTTGGTATAAGTGGGTGGAATGTAGGTAGGGCAAGTGGCAAGGGATGAGCCTGGACAGGCAGATGAAAGAAGATTTATGTGGCAGAAGAAAATGTAATTGGCTCAGATGTCTGACTACTTAGGCATTATTTTTGTAAAGTTGGTGACCCAATCCTGTACCTGTTTTGTGTAATTTATCATCTGTGTACTTTCAAGTGACAGAATCTTCCAAGAGCCTCCAAAACCAGGACTTGGAAACCACGTCCATGCAAATTTAGTGGTGATATCGGTCTCTATGAAGTATCTAAACTGATACTGGCTTTGGACTCATTTGAGGATATCAAGTAATACCAGACTTTACTGAGAGGTGTGCCACAGCTGTCACCAAGGAGCTGCTCCTACTTTCCGCCTGTCTCCCTGCCCCAGCTCCCATTCCCTATTTCCCCAGCTCCATCAAACTCTTCTTTCCCAGCAATCCTCCCAACTCCATCTCTTCAGTGTACGTGGGCTGGCCTCTGAGGACCCCGTTTTCCCTGCTGCCCTCTCTGGTAGAGGATGTGTTTTCAATCATAAATTCCCCAATTTCAGTTTTGGGAGCTGGTATTGGCATCTTCCAGGCTCCCCACTACTGTCCCTTGACTGTTGCTCTTTCTTTCTAAAAACCTGAGATCTGCAAGGTTCTCACCATCCACCCATCCACCCCAGTGAGTGACAGACTCACTGAAGGCTGTGGCGTCTGCCTCAGGGTCTTACTCTCCACCCTGACCCCTGCCATCATTCCAGATAACTAAATGTCCTTGCGTCTGATCCAACGGCTCAGTTCCATGACGACTGTACCTTCAGTGATGTTCCTCCTGCTTCCACCTCAGCACACACTCGCATGGTCACAGCCGGGACCTTGTCATCATCACAAACTGTGCCTCCTGTGAAATCTCATTCTCTCACCGCCACCTTCCAGCTCCCTTGCTCAAGTCCCCATCACCATGATAGGGGTGACCTACTTCAATGACCTCAATGAGATTTCTGAGCCAATGGTGCCTCCGCTTTCCCTATATCCGTAAACCTCCTCCCATCTTCATTTCCTTCTGTATCTGGCTCAGAGGCCGTGGTTCTTCCTACAGTGTCCTAAAAATATTACTAAGTCCTTTGTCCACTTCGCTATTATCCTTTCCTGGCTGAGGCTCCTAGGTTTATTCATGCCTAATGCCCCAACAGACCAGAGTTACTAGAGAAGCTAACACAACTGGATCTTTTGGCATGCCGCTAACTTCATGTTCTCCAAACTCCTCTCTGCCCTCGACCCTGCCCAGCAGTTTTACCGTACTTTTCTAGAAGCTTCCTCCAGTTCTATAGTCATGATTTCATTTTCTCTTGTCAGAGTTTGAATACTTGCAACCCCTTTATTCCCAGAGAAGAAGTTTGATAGGGAAAATAGGTCAGTTGCACTTGCCCCCATCCTCTACTCCCATGACATTACAGTGGAGTACGTGTCCCTCCTCCAGCCAAGACGAGTCCCCCTACAGGTGCCCTTGATCTCATCCCTTCCTCCTTATGAAACAGCCCTTCAATAACAGGGTGCAAGGCGAGAACTGTGGTAAGGGCCTAGCTAAAAATAATGCACAGGCCCAGCTATAACAATAATGATAATAATTAGTAACTGTCCCCCTGTAATTGCTACTCCAGAGCCACGTAGCTGGTGGTCATAAAGATTCTTAACTTCTCCCCGCAGCTGGTGTCCATAAAGATTCTTAACTTTCTCTGTAGATAACATCACCTTTTCCAAACCTAAAGGTAATTTTTAAGGTATCTTCCAGGCCCTGCATTCCAGTGGATGGATTGGCCCACCTAGACCAGCGTCCCATACCAAGAAACCGACTCAACTGGAATTGTGACCCCAGGGACTGGAGCAATACAAGAAGATGATTTCTACATCTCTATAATCTGCCCCAATTAACAAACCTAATTGCCTAATCCCTTGCCTACCAAACTATCCTCAAAAACTCCATCTCCCAAGTTCTCGCGGGAGGCGGATTTGAGAATTTTCTCCCGTCTCCCCGCTTAGCGCTGTGCGGAATAGAGACTTTCTCTGCCTAAAACCTGCTGACTCAGCACATTGGCTGCTTCTTGGGCAGTGGGCAAAGGAACCTGGTCGGGCGGCAGCATCGAGTCAGGGCTCTTGTTCCATTAGCGATCCCTTCTCCTTCCAAGTCTTCAACCTCTTCCTCGCTACTGGATTCTTCCCTTCAGCACTCAGATATATGCTAGGATCTTCCATTACAAACAAAGCCAAGCAAGCGGAAACGCGCTTAACTGCACACTGCCGTCCGGCTGTCACCCGCTCGGTCCGCTGTCCACGTACAGCTGTGCTTTCTGACAGCTGTCCGTAGGCGCTGCCTCCGCCTTTTCTCCTCTCCTCCTTTCCGTTCCCGCTTCCTGCTTCTCCACTTTGCAGAAACCGCCCTTGCTGCGTTTACCAGCAGTGTCTGGGCTTTGTCCAATGTCAGTGTCCTACCTCCATCTTACGTGACCTCTCAGCCGCATGTCACGTGGGTAACCGTGTCTTCCTTCGCGACACACTCTCTCCTCTCGGCTTAAGTGATAAAAATAGATTTTTGGCCTCCTTTATACTGACTGTTCTTTCTTAGGATCTTTTGCCTCTTCCTCCTTCTCCCAAACGCTAAATTTTTGAATTCTTTGGGAGCTTTTTTTCACACCGCACTCTCCTTGGCAATTTCAGCTTCTCCCAAGACCTTAAATACCATCTCCACAGTGACTGAAGGTAGGTCCATGGTTTATCTTTCCTGAAACCTCACTTTTTTGAACACAGTTTGAAATTAAGTACTTATTTGTGTGATCATCTGTGTTCGTTTGTCTCCCCTACTAGACTGTAAGCTCCATGAGTGCAGGCAATATCTTCATTACTCACCACTTCCATAACCCATTGGGTAAGCCTGCAAGAAATGACTGAGCTTCAATGTCAACTCCTACCCAATGGGCCCACAGGCTGCCTGCCACAGGAGAAAGCAAACGTCTGCTAAGACTTATGTCTTTTTTCCAGGCTTAAGTGTGCAACTATCTTTTCTTTGTTGTAGAACAGGAAGTCCAAGTATTTTATTTTGCCAGAAGTGGGGGAATTCTATATTAAAAGTAATATTAAAACCCTGCCATTGAGAAGTGAGGGGTCTTCAAGTCTTCAAGCACAGGAGTGACATGATGAGCTCTGTAGATTTTGGAAAGCTGTCAGCCACAAACAAGGAGGAAGAACTGGTGGAAGCAGAGAATAGAGGCAGGGGGACTTGTAGTGATTCTGTTCTGGAAGAGGGCTGGTGAAAGCCTTAGCTCACAGGTGGCACTGAGAATAGAGAGGAAGGAGAAGAGGTGAGACTTTCAGAGATAAAATAACAATTGACTGGGGGTGAGACGGTGGGCAGCAGCAAGAGATTGCCCAGACTCAGATACTCCAATACTTCACAGATCATCCTCTTTGGGGGGCCCTCACATACATGCTGTTCTCTGTCCCTGGAAGGACCCCCTCCACACTTCTCTCTTGGAATCCTTTTCTTCTATCATGATCTCTATGAAGCTCTCCTTGACTACCCCATGGCAATGACTCTTTCCCTCCTCTTTACCCCCACAGAACTTTGTTTAGATGGCAGATAGTATTGCCAGTTGTGTGGAACACGGTGCTCACGTAGTTGGCTCCACCAAGGTGTGGTGCCATCTGTAACGAAATGGCTGGAAAAAACCCATACATTTGAAGAAGTGTATTTGCTGACTTTATTTCCTTGTCTTGTAATTAATTGACCAAAGGCATCATCTTTTTCTTTTTGCTTTTTACAAAGTTTTGATGGGTCATGTTAATAAATGCTTATTACTTATTTCTCTGATAAGATTATATTAATCCAAGGTCTTGGAAGATCCTGGCTTGCTCCTTCCTTTGGTTTTAGAGTAAACGATCTCTCAACATCAGAATAGACTGAGACACCACCTCTGAGCTTCTAAATGACTCCATATCCTGAAATCCCTGGTAATCTCACTCCAGCTCATCTGGTTCCAATTAACCTCTTCCCAAGCTATCTGTGTGTGTATGCCCTAGCAGTGTAGCCTTTTAAAAGGGACCAGATATTTTTAGTCACACTGGCTGCATGGTATAGCATGGCTTAACTCAGAGATGCTCTGGGTTGGCTGACACAGACTTTTTTTAATATTTAATGCTTTTCCTTACTTCTTCACAATTAATGCTTTTCCTAAAATTTTCCAACATTAGCTAGGGCTTCAGCAGCCCTTTAGGACCAATATTTCTGGGAAAACACTCAAAATACATCTACATTCATTTCCTACATCATCCCCAAGAACACTCCACCATCTAGTTCCAGCAGAATCCTAGTGATTGCTCAAGACCAGAACGAGCAGGCCTCACTGGGAGACAATTCTTGACTCCCACTGCCCTCCTCTGATCAGAGTCAGTCCCTTCCGTCTTCCGCCTTGATAATTTGCAATGCATACTCCTTTCCTGTGGAGTTTGTCACTTAAAGCCTTGCTATTTATCTATTTATTTATTTTTTATTTCAGCATATTACAGGGGTACAAAGGCCTTGCTATTTTTATCTGCATTCATGTCCTTCTCTCTTGCAGTATCATAAGCTCCTTAAAAGCAGAGACAATATTCCCTTAGTGTGCTTCCTATCTGCCCCCTCCCCCCAATACTGGAATCCTAACACCATGCCTTGTCCTTGAAAGGAGTTTAGTGTTCTAGGAAAGCTAGTGAATGAATGAATCATAAACGTAATTTCGTTAATTTTCTTTCTTTTTTTTTTTTTTCACAAAATGCCCACACTGAAAGTCCTGAGCCTCTTCTCTGCCCATTCATACCCACCTGTCTGGCATTTCTCTCCCCCTGTAAAGAGCTTTCCAGTCATCTGCAACCCTGCAGCCTGCCACATCACTACCTCTTTTTGAATCGCTGTTAAAGATGTTGGATAAGGCTAGATTCATGATTTAGCACTTTCCATTTCGAGAATTGTCCTACCACCCCTGGTTTCTTCAGCCCTGATACGACAGTACTCTCTCTCCTAACCCACAAGAACACCAGAAGAAAGCCTTACAAAGTCTTCCTCGGCAAAAGAACTAGTTGTCTTGGAGTCAAAGGAAGCTATGTGCAGTGTCCAATTCACCCCCCAAAATCTCCCTTGAAACTGAGGAATCGAAACACTATGCCCTTCTCTCTGGGTTCTTTTGTGAGACCATGTTTTTTTGCACATAGCCAGAATGATACAGCTAGCTACCTCCAGTTATCCCTAAGCAATAGTGTATGCCAGAAACTGGTCATGTGTAGTGGATACACCTTTATTTTCAAGCAAAAAACTCAAAAAACAAACAACTTTTTTTGGCACTGGTGATGATTTGACAGATGTTCTTGATGATAAATGAGCGCAGTAAGTCCTAGTGCTTCACAATTCTATGGGTGCTTTCACTGCCTGTTTTCTCCTCTAATGGTCATTTCATCCCCTGGATGGTAGGAGGGCAGAGATCATTAGCTTCATTATACAGATGCACAATCCGGGGCTGGGAGAGTGATTTCATGATTTGCCTAAATTGCCACAGCTTATAGAAGGTGGTGGGCTGCGGGGAGGTGGGGGGGGTGGGGGGGGGAGGGAGGTTGACACTTCACCCACAGCTTCTTGAGACTTTCCCACTTTCTCAAGCTTTTGTCAAATTTGTCGTGAGCAGCATTTGCTGGGGTCAACTTTGGTTCCTTGGATATTTAGTCACCCACTTAAGCTTGCTCTCCTATTTTTTGGATTTAAACTCTTCTAATTAAATAAATCAGATTTACATTTTAAAAAGAAAACCACTCTAAAAGTCTTCTTAGTTTTTGTAAATCTTTGTAAAAATTTCAGTAGGCTTTACCCTAGAATTCCAGCCCACAGACACGTATTGTGTGCCTCTCTGTTGGCCCTGCTGCTAGACAGAAGGGGAGACTGGCACAGGGGGGGAGACGATGGGGAATGGGGCAGGGGAAGGAGCGGGGGCACAGAGGGCCTGCATGCCAGCCCAAGCTCTGCTGAAGGGGCATCTTTTCCAAAATTGATCCTCCTAAAGGTGGAGGCTTTTTCTAGAACACACAAATGTGCTGCATTTTCAGGTAGGGGTCCTGGTGGGAAGGGGCTGTCGGAGAGACACAGTATAGTCTACAAGACAGTCAAGTCACATGCATAAAAGTTAAACAAGCACCTAGGCTACATTGGCATAAAGATGTGCTAGAAATGGGGTGACAAGGATGTACACTGATGCTGGATATAGTTGCATACAGTGAAGGAAAGCAAGGGGGAGGGAGAGGTGCCAGAGGGCTGGGGAGAACGGCAAACTTTGTGGAGAAGGAACTGTGATTTGGAAAATGTGGAACCCCGGCTAAAAGAAGGAAAACATAGTACCATCCACTGGCAGGGTCCCAAGGTCCTACTTAGTGCCTATTCAGGAAGCCTCCAGTCCTTTGGAAGTAGGTAGGGTCTAACTATAATGTTAGCTACCCGGCACAAAGGAGAGGAGAGAAAAGAAAGCAAGAGGCACTCAAGAGGATAAGGGCATGGTTCTGGGCCCTGGTTCTAAGTCCTATTCTACCACTCAGTAGCTGGGTGACCTTGGGCAAGCTGCTTCTACTTCAGGACTTCAATAGTAGCACCTACCTCCTAGATTGATATGAGGATTCAATGAGACTATTACCTCCAAAATGCTTAGCCTGGTGCCTGGCACAGAAGAGTGCTCAGTAAGTGTTAGCTATTATTATGACCATGCATGCACATACATGCTTGCACTTTGTGTACCTTTACCAGTATGTACATATGTGCACACACAAAATCCCTGTTGTGATCTGCAAGTAGTATAAGGATCCATAGATTGAAAGTTATTATGTCCTACAAGGTACCATGAAAGGTCAGGGAAACACTTGACCTTCAATTGTTGCTACTGTTTTTGCATGATTCAGCACTTTGAAATAACATTTGGAGGAAAACAGTGCAATGGAAGTGGTGCTGTGTGGGACTGACCTTGCGGTCCTGGGCTCAGGCGCTGGAGCACGATGTCCAAGAAACCAAGGCCTGTTTGGATTCCTCACGCCATGGCATGGAGGCAAAGCCCCCATGGGCTGCTAACCCAAGAGCCCATAGTCCTTTGAACTTCAGCTTTCCCAGAAGTGTTTGTGGTCCAGACCCTGGGGGCCATGGGAGATCAATTTTGTTGCTAAGGGAAATTTCCAGAGTGGCTCTGCTCACCCTTACTGAATCACCACCGTCACTGTGCTCTGCCTTGCCCCAGACTGGAGGGCCTACAGAGGCCTGCCATTACTTCTCATCCAGAAGTGTAGTAAATTGGGGCCATCCCCTCAAGTTCTACACTTGATGAAATACGAACTCTTGGGCAAGTTATCTAATCTTGCCCAGCTACATCTGTAAAATGGACATAAGAATAAAATCTACTTTATGGGGCTGATGTGAGGTTTAACTGAAAGGGTAGCCATTTTAATTCTTCAGAGCAGCAACCACTGCAGTGGTTGATGGCGCAGGCAAGGGAGAAGCAGGTGCCGCTGTTGCAAGCTCACTTGCGACTCTCATATAATTAAGTGACCGTAGAATGTATTGTCCAAACTGGGGCATTTTTGAGACTTAAGAGGGCTCTATTAATAATGGTACGAGGACAACAGGCACAAACTGGGGCTGTCTTGGGCAAACCAGCCCATGATTCTCTACCCACTGCTCAGCCTCATCCAACTAGACCTCTTTCTTCAAAACATTGTTCTTAGTGGAATGTGTCTCCTTCTTGTGATGTCTTTGTCTTTTGAAGGGTGTTATTCAACCATTGATGTCAGCAACCACTTCTTGGGGGGTGAATACGTGTTAGCCATTACACTGGGTGTTTTATGGAAATGAGCTCTAGGATCCTCACCATCACCTTGGGAAGCAGGTGTTCCCTCCACCATACAGCCATGGAATTGGAGGCTCAGGGAGGTTAAGTAACTTGTCCATCCAAGGTTATAGGTCTATGAAATGGTATATTTGGGATTTACCACATGCCATTTTAACAAAAAACACTATATTGACCTTAACTGGACAAGAATGATTAGAAGTTAGCCCAGGATGATTTATGGGGGCCCTCACTCCCACCCCTCCACTGCTGAGCTAATGGGGTGGGTGCCAAGGCCTAGATCTTCCTCCCATATTTACACTAATTCCCAAACCCTCGGGTCAGAGCAGTGGGCTGAGTAACCACGGGCACCCTCTGATTTCCACAGAAATGGGAGCTTCATAAATATAGCCTGTTAAGCATGCTTTGGGTCTCTTTGTAAGTGGAATCTTGTGTAGTTTTCGTAAGACTTAAGGATTGTGTAGATAAGCCTGCGGCAGAATTTATCCTTCTTTTTTCATTTCAGATATCTCCAAGGTGGAGGGTGGGTGAGAAGCAGGATCTCTAGGGCTATGGCTTTTTATTGGCAAACTGCACAAAAGCACTTCTGCTAGAAATGCCCACTTCTGATTCTGCCATGGTTGCACAGATACACTACCATGCCCGTTCAGTGTCTGTTGGTGGAAAGCATTAACTCTGAATGTCTGGTTCCATGTGAGCAAGGCTAGGGCTCCCATAAAATGGATCAATGATGCTCTGAATTCAGCTTAACTATTTGGGCAACTCGATCCTTTCTGGAGCCATATTTCCAAGAGGATGGTTCCCACAGTGCGGGAAAATGACTGCCTCTTATGGTGTTGGCCTGATGTGGAAAGAGAGCTCTTTAGCAAATGCCTTACTCGTCCATTCTTAAAGAGTTTGTCACATCCCGAGTGCTTGTCCAGAAGTAATCTCATTACTTCAATCATGTGTTAGCAAGTGGAAGGTTTCTTAGGACCACTGATAACAGCTCCCATGTGGTAGCAAGTCACAAATTTTGTCTCAGCGAAACTTGAGCAGCAGAGACAGTTTCCATTCCAGGGGCTTAAGGGCTTTCTAACAGCAGAAAGCCTCCCCTCCGCACCCACTTGTAAGCTTAATAAACTGAAATGAAACCTGCTCTCAAATATTCTGAGTAAAGCTTCTTTTGAGTTACTTAACTGGGTTTTTATAGAGACAGGAATTCCTCTCTGTTTCCCATGTCATAATTGACTTTAACAAAAAATGGTTAAAATGTCAATTCAGATAAGCCCACATGCACACAGGGCTACCCTCCCTTTGCCTCCCCATACCTGACAGGTCAACAATCCATGCAGGAATTTATGGCCCAGCTGCTCCAGAAACCCTCAGGACAAAAAGTTCCTGGAATTACTGCGGTAATGCCTGCATAATTTGGAAAAACGGAGTTTTCCTACGCGTGACAAGAGCACTGCCTTCCTCACCTTTGGGACCTTTGTACACACTGTTCCCTGTCCCTGGAATAAGTCACGTCTTTGCCATTCCTTCTCCTGGCAAGCACTTAACTCATCCTGAAGACTCAGCTTAAGGAAGCACCTGGGCTTGTTTGGGGGTTCGGGAAGAAGTTTTCTGTTATATTTCTTTGGGCTCCCATGGGACCCCACGGCTCCATCTGATGCATCTCATTTTTATAGTGACAAGTTCAAGGCCTGCCTTCACTACTGAGCCATGAGCTCTAGAGACATAGGGTCTTGTCTGCCATGTTCCTCAGGCCCCTTACTCACCTAGCAGAAGGCCACCAAGGAAGGGATAGATCACTTAGGGGAATGTGGCTGGCCCACTGGCCAGGGTGGTTTGGGACCTTGCAGGGCTCCCTCAAATGCTTACCTGGGTTTGGAGACGCTTCCTCTCTCTCTCTCTCTCTCTCTTTCAAGGAACACTGGATTTTTAATTCTTTCTCCTAAACTCCAGGAGAGTTAGAGTAAGCCTCAGGTAAAATTATGCCTGTCATTTATATTATATCACTTTCCAGTTTATATAGATGTCAATGCAAGTGAGGTGCTATTATCTCCATTTTACTGACAAGGAGACTGACAGCTCAGAGTAGTTTAATAACGTGCCCCTAGTTACACAACATGGGATAGAGCTGGAGAATGAATCGTTCCCCACTATGATACCGCTACTTTAACAATATGTCATAAAAACTATTGCAAGACTGATTATGTCTTACTTCCAAGTTCCAATTGCTCACAGATCATTCAGAGCTTTTTTCAAACCATCTCTATCACTTATTAAGGACTTGCTCAATGCCTCTTTGCAAGTGTACCCTGCCTGGTAGAAATTTTGGTTATTTTATTGGAATTCTCCTGTCTGGCGAAAATTTCCCAGGGTCTCTCTTCTAACCATTCTCTGGGAAGCCACTCTTAAGTGTTTGCATTTCTGCTCGCTTCTCTTGGATTCCAGCTGGGTCTTTGCCCTCCCTGACCGGCCTATATTTGCTCTTTGGGGTGTCTAGTTTGTCTCTGCATTATTTGTTCCCTGCCTCCTCTTGTGTTTACTACATGCAACTCTGGGTCCTCGTCAGGTGAGAACTAGAGCACCTCTGACATCAGTGACAGTGCTTCATTGTCACAGGATCTGGCCTCAGAGCCATGTGACTGATGAGTAATACATCAGCTATGACATAGTCAACAGACGGTCTTCCTGTGCGACTTAACTGCTTATTTTAATGATATCACCAAAACATCAGTAGAGCCCCTTCTTTGGAATTGCTGTCAGAAATCTGTGGCCTTGTATTTTTAATATTCTCAGTGATCTTCTGGTTCAAGATGGTGGACTAAGCATGCATCCCAGCCTCACTTTCTTACCCCAAATCTCTGGAATTGATAGCCAAGGTATTTTTTTAAATCCACAACTGAAGTGTAAAATAAGAAGGAGAGCCCTCTTTGGGCCAGAAATTCTGGAAGCTTAAGAACTGATGGATTAAATCTGGTAAAGGAAATAGATCAAAATACGCATGGGAGAAGAGTGTTCCTACAAAGTTGGGACAAAATCCAAGAGGGCTCCACACCTGGAAATAGTGGATTATGAGAGCGGGAGGAAACCAGGGGCAACCAGTAGTTGGGGAACTGGCTTCACGAGTTCCTGGACATCTTCCTTCCCCTTCCCAAGCAGCAGTTGCAGTGGGGGCTCTGCCCAAAGAAGCTACGGGTGTAGAAGGTTGGAGCTGGAAACACAGGCTACACCCACACCTGAAAGTCTAACTCCCAAGATATTCTGACGAGTGGTGTGTCCCACCCTTCCCTCAGTCTTCCTGGAAACAGGCTGGGATATAAGCTGCAGAAGGACATTCTGCCTTTCCTCCTCCTCCTCCAAAAGGTGGGCAAACAGAGGCAGCCACTGACTAACAGGAAATTTCAGCCACAAACGAGCACATGATTAAGAATCATTAAACATTTGAGCAGTGCTAATACCTTGGAAGGAAGTCACAAACAGTAAACAAATAGAAGAGGTATACTTGAGGAAACAGGACTCCAGAATACATTGAATTATTAGCATCAGAGACACCAGCAGATATTGCATCCATAAAAACAATTAGCAGATACTGGGCATTAATGTTTTGATTTTTGAAATAAAAATCTGAATGGATAGGCTGAAAAGCCATATAGATAACAGCTGAACAGCTGGGAGAGCCAATTGAGGAATTACCCCAGAATGCAGCACAAAGAGAAAAGAGATGGAAAATACGAGAAAGCCGGCAAGAAACATGAAGGATGAAGCCATGAGACCCAATATTTGTCTAATTGATATTCTAGGAAGCAAAAATAGTGAGAATGGAGAGGAGGGAATATTTAAGGAAATATTAACCAAGAATTTCCAGAACCAAAGAGGATTGCCTGAGTTCTCAGCGGTGAAAAAGAAAGTCACATATAGATATCTCAGGGGAGCCAGTTCTTCACTCACTGAAGGTAGACTTGATTTGGAAAGCAGCAAAAGGGCATTTGAAACCAAACATGGTGGAAAAGATGGATAATCCAACATAGTTCTTGTTGACAATGAGATGTAAGTTAAATTAGATGAAAATTGTAAAAATTATTTGCAAGACTCATAAATGACTTCTGAAGATGCCTGCCCCTCCTATTAGCACCCACAGACAGTTTAGCCAGTAGAGTCTGCTCTGTCATCTCAAAGCTTCCTCTAGTTTCCTTACAGCACAGAATGGAAGTACACAAACCCATTAAAAGCCAGGGCTCAACTAAGAGAGCATTGCCTCTCCCACGTCCTCCCTCGTCATCCGGCCCCTGCCTACAGCTCCACTCCCGGATGATATTAATGCTTCCCAACTGGAATCTGGCTTCCTCAGTCTCGGTATCCCCAACTGCTTTACTCCCTCCTGCTTCTGGCATTTGCAAAGCCCTCTCCTCTCCATCATAATCCCAACCACATTTCAGGGCCCAGAACAAGTCCCACCTTTCACACACGAAGCCTCCTTTGGCCACATGTTTATGCTAACCTCTCCTTGTACGTGTCAGCTGTCCCAAGCTGAGCTTTGTCCCTGGCTAGCCTGCGGGCCACCCTAGAGCGGAGAGGGTGCCTAACGTTTCTTTTGTGTCCTCCCAAGAACTGCTCCAGGCACCTGTGAACAGTGAAAATAATCCCGGGAGGGAGAACAAATTGACGGATTAGCCCCTGGATATGAATTATTTGGGTGAGAAAATTTCCTCTGACTGGGCAGAGGAAAGTGGGTGGATAAAAAACGCGGGGAAATGACACAGAAAAGGAAGCGTGGGTGAGGAGGTGCGCGAGCGGGCGGCAGACGTCAGCTATTCCATGATTGTGTTCAGGCCACCTCGGCATCTCTCACGTGATCCCCAGTATGTCAGTGACAAGAGGGCCATAGAGTCACAGAACCCTGGACCCAGGGGAACTTAGAGGCTACTCCACTCCCCAGGCCCCTCTGGTACCCAGGAGAAAAGTGGTGACCTGCCCCAAAGCATGCAGCTCTTTAGTGGCCCCTGAGGGCACAACTCCAGAGCCCTGTTCCTTCCAGCTGTTCCCAGGACTGTCCATTATTACCTCTGCTTTTGCTGGAGACTGAAGACCTAAACATAATGACTCTAATTGAGCTTTTACTATGTGCTAGAGACTCTGATAAGGCCCCAATATGCCTTATCTCATTTCCTCCTCATTTCTCCCATTTTCATGTTGAGGAAACCGAGGCAGAGCTGTGTCAGTGAACGCAGTGATAAAGGGCGCCCCTGGACCCAAGAAGGGAAGTGGCGCAGGGAAGGGTGCAGGGGTGGCTTTGAGCTTCTTCTGTCAATTCTTTACTTGTTCTCTTAGCCTGCAATGCCCTTCCCCCGACTTGATATCTTACAAAATAACGCTCCTCCTTCAAGGCCTGCTCATAAAGCCATACCCGACCGTCCCTGGGTGGTCACTTTCTTGTCTCTTCCCATAGTTGTTTATGCCTCTGGTTGAATACTTGTGCAATCTGACTTATATTATGATAATATGAGTGGTTCTGTCTTGCCCAAATTAACTCCTTAAGGGCAAGGACCTTATTTTGCCATATTCCTAGAGCCTAGGACAGTGGCTAGGATATTGTAGACTGACTACCTTTGCGGGGTGAAGACAGTAGCTGCACACACATGTGCATTCCGTGAGCTGCAACCCCCCACAGCAGAAGCCCAGAGATCCCACGTGCCTTGCTATCTCCCGCAGGGCTGACGTGCAGCCATGGACAGTGTCAGTCTGAGGGGGCCACTGATGGGATCTCAGGGTATCAGATGGGCCTCTCACTCTCCCCTTAAATATTTTCATGGGTTGAAGAATCTACCACTTTATCATCAAGCTTTCAATTGTAATTTGGGGTCCAGTTAAAATAGAAAATCCCCAAGAGAAATTTCATTCACTCGCAACCTGGAAACAATACTCTATTGGTCAGTGAAGGTGGTTTTGATCTGGAAAGAGCCTCTGGGGCACTGGGCACCTGAGGCAGAAGGTGGGGCAAGGGAACTAGACCCAGGAGCTTTTAATCTGAGGTCTGTGAATGGGCCGCAGGGGGTCCAGGAACCCAGAATTGTATTCGGAGCGTTGCATGTTGATTTCTGAGTGGGTTTCTCCAGGGGGAGAGTCCACAGCTGTCATTGGATTCTCAGAGTGGCTCTGGGCTATAAGGGAATGAGAAGAGATAGAGAAGGTGGCCAAAGGTGGTGATTTGCACCCCAGCCTCCCTGACATCCCAGTTTTTCTCTGGGGACCTGCGCCTACAGGCACCAGTGGCAGGCCTGAGACCTGTGGAAAAAAAGAACCAAGGAAGCCAGCAGCCGAAGGCACAGGGAAGGGTTGGAGAGGGGCAGCTAAGACAGAGGGGAAGAATATCGGGCATCAGATACAGAGATAACAGGGACCCTGTGCCCAACGCCCTTGTTCTCTAGATAAGGAAATGGAGGTCATGAGAGGATAAGTGGCCTGGCACTCTGGGGTCAGCCAGGGGCTCCCTTGCCAGGGAGGGGCTCTGCTCTAGGACATTGCTGTGATTCACAGTCTGTTCATTAAACAACAGATAAGCTTTCAAGGAAAGGCCAGTGGTGCTGCAGCTATCTGACTGTTTGGGTGGTGGCTATGGGCCACTGCATGGCTGGGACTTGGCATTTGGAATCACAGATAAGATAAGGAAAACACCCCTCTGGAGATACGGGAATGCATCATCCTTTGGAGACCCCAGGCCTAAATTCTTAAGATGCTAATGATAGTCACCTCACTGACATTTACTGAGGCACTTACTAGCCTCCTGAGGGCTGCGAAGAGGAGCAAGAGGAGAGTCCTTGCCCTGGAGGAACTTAGGCTGTGGTGATGATGTGGATGATGTCCCACTGCAGAGGGACTGGCTGCTCTGATAGGAGGGGGTGGAGTTGGTTCTGACCTTGCCAGAGCTTAACATATCCAGGTAGATTAGTGGAAGCCAGGCCCCTTGGGACCTCGGTGTGGTCAATCTTGGACGCCCAGACTCAGGTAAGGCTCTGGATCTTGCCACAGAACGAGGTTCAGTGACCTCTCTGGCTGGTGGCATCTGGGCTTCCCTGAAGATTGTGTATCCATTTGGGGACCTTCCACTGTTGCTACCAGAGTCATGAAATCACACAACTTCATCTGCCACAAAGACCTTAAAACCCAAGGGATGGCAAACAACACGACCAGTGCATGGGTCCACTTTAACCCTTACCTCAGTGTCCGGAGGGAGATAGCATTCACTTCCTCAGCCAGGGCTCGGGCAGGCTTGGGACATGAACAAGGCCACAGGGCTGGTTAACCACAGAGCTGAGACTTGGACTGAAGTCCTCTCACATCTCAAATCCTGCTTTTGTGTTGCTGCCTTTTCTCTCCTCAAAAGCCAAAATTCGGTTGAAAAATTCCACTATTTTATTCCTTCTGGGGCCAGACAACATGTTAGGTCTTATAAAATTGGATTGAAAAGTGTAAGTGGTGGGAAACATCTTAGAGAAATGACTGCTGTTGCTGTAACCATCCCCAGCTTGCCCTTTCTGCCTTCTTCATAATAAAGGGTCAGAGGGCTGGTGAGAAAAGTATAGTTTGGGTGTCAGGCAAGCCCAGTACAACGGGATCTGAGGGCCCAGGGTGGGCCTCTGGTCCCAAAATACTCCCCCTACCTTGTCTTGTGTCCTGAAATGCCCTTAATGATCAAGAAGGTTTTTAAGGCAATCTCCACTGAATGGATGTGTTTCAAAACAAACTCTTCCTGGAGACAAGAGGTGCTTTGCCATGTCAGAGGGTCAAAGATGAAAGATGAGATAAAATGGTGCCCTGGAAACTGCCCCGAGCCCCAGGTTTGCTGGAGGTTGGCCTGTAAGCTATTGTGAGTAAAGGGACATTTACACACACACACACACACACACACACACACACACAGAGGCATGGAGCATCTACTGTGCTGGGGATTGTGCTAGAAGTTATGGGCCCTCAAAAGTGAGCGAGAACTCCACCCTGTCTGCCGGGCCTGCACCTGCACTCATGAGAAACGTGGGTTTGGGCAGCACGTGCCTTTCCTGTCAACCATCTTCCCTGTGAGGCTGGAACCCAAGGGGCTGAGTGGGACCACCTGGACTTTCCACTCATTCCACACATGCTGAGTTAGGGACTGCTCCGGGGGCCAGAAGGACAGGGTGGACAAGACAGTTGCCCTGAAGGTGGTCCAGCCACACCGCATTTATCCATCCCAGTTTCCTTTGTTGGCTCCTTTTGTCTCCCTCCTGCTCTAGAACAAGAAATTCCCAGGGAATCGCTTGGAAGCTTGCTGGGAAGAATGACCGAACCTCTGGTGTGCTGACCCCAGCACCAGGGTATGGAAAGCTGATTGCAGAATGTGCGTAAGGGTAAACCTCCCCTGCTTTTAGATCTTCATTGACAAGTGACCTTACTTCCCTGGGATCTCATGTCGTTGATTCATGTTTAAAGGGAGAGAACTGTACTATTAGAAGATGTTGACATTTCCTTCCAGTTGTGATACCTTGTGTTTCCTCAGTGAAGAAATTCATGGGCATCTCTGCACGTCATTCTAGAGAACTATGGTTCTCATGAGGTGTTCCGGCTTCTAGCACCTTCAGCCTGTTTGCCTTACTGCCTCTCACATCTAGAAACAGAACTGTATGTCTGGATATAGTACCTTGCTCAGACAAGTTCCTTAATAAATGTTTGTTTAATGGAACCCTTCATGACTCTGATTTACATAGTGCCTTGGCAGTCAAAAGCATGAGTGCCCTAGGACAGTGTCAGAGAGAAAAGCTCAGTAAGAGATGCCCCAGGCAAGGAGGGGAGGAAGCAGGCTTGTCCGGGAGGCTGGTGGGGCAGAACCAGATGAGTAGGGAGACAAGGAGGGGGAAGAACTCAGCAGGTCGGTGTCTGGGGGTCAAGGAGGGGTCAGACTTTGAGTGGAGACAGCCCAGAATAAGCCTGGGCGAGGATGAATTTGGAAGTCTTGAAGGCAACCCGAAGCAAGGAAGGGTTTATAGCAGGTGACTGATGTGATGAAAGCTGAGCTGAAAAGCAATCCGGCAACAGCGTGGAGGGTGGAGTGAGAGGTAAGGCCTGAGGAGGGCCTCAGAGAGCTTACAATGGGGAACAGGAGCCGGACACAGGTGGGCAGAGTGCAAACTCGGGTGCCAGATTTGTAGTTAGCACGTAGGAAGGCCTGGGCGCTGTTCTAGAAGTAGGATACAGTGGTGAGGTAGAGAGACACAGATCCTTATCCCTGCGGAACTTGCATCCTTCTAGGAGAGGAAACAGAAGGAGGGATATGACTTTTCATGAATTAATGCCCCATTTTATTCCATAGGAGATTCGAGGAAATTTACCAAAATACCTCCAAGTCAGAAAGATCAGTATAAATGATTTTATCTATTGTCCTAGACCATATCCGTCCTTCAGATAAAACAGCAATTTTCATATGATTGGTCTTAGAAAGTCTCTCAGAGTCAGCTTAGGGCCTGGCACCAAAGCATCACTCACCAAAGGTAGCAAAAAGGACACAAATGACTAGTTCCCAGCATGTGGCTCCATAGAGGTTGTAGCACTGGATTCAGATACTAAGTAAAGGCTGCACGTGGGCCGGAGCCGAGACTGGGCTCGTGGAGAGAGAGATTTTGTTTAGTGTCCTGCCTGACGCTTTGGGGGGAGGGCTGTGCTCTATAACGTTCATCCCCTGCCCTCCACATTCACGTCACCTGTGCAGCCCTTGAAGCCATTAGAGCCTGGGACTGCCAAGAGAGGACAGAGGGCCCACCAGGGATCCCCAGATTTTTCACAACAGAGGCTTTTGAAAATAAGCAGATATTAAAAAGTTTGAGGTGGGGTAACATTTGGAAAGAGTCTAGAAGGAAGATATGAAGTTGTCTTCAACTGACCACTGAGAATATGCTTTGATCCTGAATAGAACAGAGGGTAGGGTTAAGATCCATTATGAAAATTAAGATATAAGCCAGAAGGTAAAGGAAATTCAGGAAAGTACTTTGAGACAGGGACAAAACATTTTTAGGGACTGTCTCTACAACTTGGAGACTGGATATGGCTTGGTTGGGATAGGGGAGGGGTGTGGGTAGGAGCGTGAGGGGGAGGGAGAAGCGAAAAGCACCAAGAGCTTGAAGGTGCACGACTGGGCTAATGATGTGTAAGAAGGCCGGGGTGTGGGGAGGAGGTTAGGGGGAAGGCGGCAGACTAGGTTCTCCACACGGCTGCGGAGTAACGGTGAGGTAGCTAAGGGCTGGTGCTCGACAGGCCACTGGGGCTGCCGAAATGGAGAAGACAGGGCCAAGAAGGGAACAGGGGAGGGCACCCCCACAGAGGTAAGATCTGGAGACAGGAGAAGCAATAACGAGTCCTCACAAGGAGGATGAAGCGGAGAGGGCAGGCGCTTAGGCTGAGGAAATGCCCGTGTTCGGGGGCTGGAGGAGGAGGAGTGAGAACAGGAGTAGTGGAAGGAGAAGAGAAGCCTGTCCCAGCAGCCACAAGTAAACAGACCGGGGGGGCGGGGGGGCGGCCAGAGGGGTCCATCGCCAGAGAGAGATCAAGAACAAAGACGGAGCGGGTGGGGGAGGTACAGATTGGGCAATAGAAAGTCCACGTGTCACTACTGCTTAGAGACGAGAATCGTCAGTGTGGGGAGGCAGGACCAGGTAAGAGGAAATGGGCAGGAAGGAAATGGAAGCAGCGCGCATGGGTTATTTGTTTGGAAGCAAAAGAAGAGAGGAAGAGATCAGAGATGTAGAAGGAGAGTCAGGAGAGGCTGGTATCACGGAAGCCAGGAAAGGACACAGGCATCAGCGGAGGAAGCAGAAAGCGTAGTGTGGGTTGAGAGAGTGGGCGTCCGAGTCAGGCAGACTGGTGCCCACCTCCCACCCTCACCGCTTGCTCTGACACCCTGAGGCCCGGTCGTCTACCCTGTGAAATGGAGGCGTAGTATGAACTTACTCTGTAAGATTGTTGGGATGATAGAGCCGTAATTCATGTCTAGCATTTGGTGGAACATTCCAGGTGAGAGTGGGACTAGTGTTGTCGCCAACAGATCTTGTCCACCCTTTTCAAGGGACCCTTGATGACATATCCTCATTGTTTGCCCCTTTTGTGAAACAGCAAGAACAACTCTTGTAATCTTTCTTTTTTAAAAGAAAAAAAAAAGCTTTTTGGAGGTTCATGCCTTTGGAAATACTCTGACTGGCACCTTCCCCTGCCTCCTAGCCATTATTGTAACAGCCCAGCTGTGCCTCTTTGTTCATGAAAGATGCTGCCACTTAGCCACAATCTGCTTCTTCTGGTCTCCTGCTAACGCCCTGGGCCACTCCTCCCCTGCCTTCTTTGTAAACTCATCTTTTCTCCCCAGGTTTTTCCTCCTCTACTCTGCCAGTAAATTGTGGTGCCCCTCAAGACACCCTTCTTAGGCTATATAGTCTCCTGGAGTGATGTCTTCCATAGCCCAGGATTTAATTTCTTCCCATATGCCAGTGAGTGTCTTTAGCTCGAACCTCCCTGCACTGAGTTATAGGCTGTACACCCAGGAGCCTACTAGAAGACATCACTAGTTGGATGTTCCACCAATTCCTTAAACTCAAAATTTCTAAAACCTAAATGAGCTGCCCACACCTCAACACTGGTCCTAGCTCAGAAAATGGTGCCACCTTCCTCTCCTCCTATGTCATTGGATTTAAATCACAACCCCGACATGTCAATACAAACTCCAGACGTCTCTTGAGCTGTTCACTTCTCCATTTCCACCTCCCGAGACCACAGGACCCTCCTCTCCTGCCCGAAGAACTATGGAAGACTCCCAGCTGGTCTCCCTTCACCCACTCCAATACCCCCACCCCATGCTATTCTTCCCACTGCAGCCAGAGTGATTTAGATTTTAAAACACACATACGATATTCTTGGCCTCCACTTAAAGCCCTTCAATGGCTTATCATTTCTCTTAGGGTTAATTCCAACATCTTTTCCACGGCCTGTAAGGTTTTACACAGGTGTCGCCCCCCACTGTCTCCAGTTCCTGGGCACCCCACACCGCCCCCTGCTCACTGAGCCCGGGATCACCAGCCTTCTCTCTGCTCCTTGCTGATCTTTCTGCTTGTTAGCATCATGCTCACTTACCCCTGTCCCCCTCCCTGTCCTACCTGCTGTACCACTCAGCAACACCCCCAGCCCCCCCGGGGACAGGGTACTCTCCAGCCACAAGCCTTCCTGCCCTCAACTGGCAGTTCTCATTCACGTGGGGAACTGTTCAGTAAGGGTCTATACCTCCCCCTCTAAGACTCTGTTAGTCCCTGTGGGCCAAGGTCACAACTGTCTTGCTCCTAGTGGCAACTCTAGCAGTCAGTCCCTGAGGACCCAAAGCAGAGGTTACAACAGGGAGAACCAAGGTGCCTGGGTTGAGTTTCCCCTGAAGTGGGGGCATGTAAGAGGGATGGACCAAGTGCGCTAGAGAGAATTAAAGGGAGCGGAGCGCAGGCTTGGCACCTGGCCCTCGGACCCAGGGTGACTGGGGTCATCTCCCTGCAGGACAAGCCATCCCTGAAACCACCCTTCAATAACAGGGTACAAGGCGAGAACTGTGGTAAGGGCCTAGCTAAAAATAATAATGATTAGTAACTGTCCCCCTATAATTGCCACTCCGAAGCCACGTAGCTGGTGGTCATAAAGATTCTTAACTTCTCCCCATAGCTGGTGTCCATAAAGAGTCATAGCTTTCTCCATAGATAATATCACATTTTCGAAACCTACAGGTAGTTTTTAAGATATCTTCCAGGCCCCACATTCCCGTGGATGGATTGGCCCACCCACATCAGTGGTCCATACCAAGAAACCAACTCGACTGGAATTGTGACCCCAGGGACGGGAGCAACACAAGAACATGATTTCTATGCCCCTATAACTTTTCCCCTATTAACAAACCCAATTGCCTAATCCCTTGCCTGTCAAACTACCCTTAAAAACCCTGTCTCCCAGTTCTCGGGGAGGTGGATTTGAGAAATTACTCCCGTCTCCCTGCTTAGCGTTGTGCGGAATAGAGACTCTTTCTCTGCCTAAAACCTGTTGACTCAGCGTATTGGCTGCTTCTTGGGCAGTGGGCAAAGGAACCTGGTCCGGGCGGCAGCATCTCCATGCTAAAAGGTAGGATTTAGTAGGGTCTGGCCAGTCCAGGCAGCACTTGTGCAAGGCCAAGGCCTGTCTCCCCTCCCTGCAGAAGGCCTGGGCTATACCAGGGTACATGAGATTCCTTCCCTCCTGGTGCTGTGGGGCCCAGGACATGTTCTGACCCCAACATTGCCTGGGCACGTAGGCTCTGCTGCGTCCCCACAGCCCTGTCTCAGGCTGAGTACTTTTGCTGAAGGACTGGCATGTCCTTTCCCTAAGGTTGGTGGGGCATTAAATGAAGGTGTTAGTCACGTGAACTAAAATAAAATCTTAAGGCTCACCCACCACACACCGGCTGACTGAATGGACTCCCTCGTGGCCAAAGGAATATCGTAAAACTAAATTGTCTGCCAGGAGGAAGGAGGTCAGACATGCCTTATCATGCCCCCCTCCCTTTTGTAACCCATTAACAGACTTAACGATATGCAAGACAAACCTACACATCCTCAATTTAAACAACAAATATATGTCCAGTGGCTTATCTCTGATAAACAGCAACTATGTTAAAACATTCCAAGCCTTTAGACAAAGCTTCATGTCTTTAAGCAATTACAAGCCAAAGAATCTTTAAACCCACCTATCACCTGTAAGACATCGCCCCCTCATCGAGATAGCCCACCTTTTCAGGTCAAACCAATGTATACCTCCCACGTATTGATTTATGACTTTACCTGTAACCCCTGTCTCCCTGAAACGTATAAAACCAAACTGTAACCCAGCCACAGCAAGTCTCCTTGCTCAAGGCTTCCAGGATGTGGCTCCAGGTCATGGTCCTCAAATTTGGCTCAGAGTAAATCTCTTTAAAATTATTTTACGAGTTGGCTTTTTTACAGAGTTTGGCTTCCCCCCCCCCCCATTAACAAGATTTGGGATCCAGATGTGGGGCTCAGAGAAGACTCAGGACTGCCGAAGGAGTAGCCCAAACTTGGCACAAGGTACCGGCATGGCCCTTTTGGGCCCTCTGACTGCGTGCTTCTCCTTTGGCGGAACTCGTAAGTCCTCCTGAGCTCTGGACCTCCCATTTTTGGTTGATGGTTTTGGTTTACTCTGAGCTTGTTCTTTTCCTAGGAATTGTTGTTTGGGATCCTAACTTAGATTTGGAGGTGCATGCTAAAGGGTCTTCTCCATTGTCTTTTCACCCTAAAATTAATCTCAATTGGCTTTTCTGTGCATTTTGAAAGAGGAAACTAAACTGTCTTGTTTGTAGATAAATGAGAGACTGAGTACCTCAGCTCTGAAGAGAAGGGACATCTTACTCCTCCCAGCCTTGGCAGCCCTGGGTGACCGGGGTCCTGAGCGGGAGTTGCCTGGGGTGATTCCCCGAGGTGCAGTGGCACTATAGGGAACCCCCCAACTAAGTAATTAAAAGAAGGCTATTCCAGGAAACGCATATGAGCTGATCCCTTAGCGTTTTGAGCTCTCTCGGAGCTACTAGACCCCCAAGAGAGAAACTGAGACATGTAAGAGGGTGGGACCGACTCAGTGGTGAAACAGTGAGGAGCCCCACCCACAATCAGCACACTCTGATCCATGACACCAAACCCTATATTACAGTTCGATTGCTTCTTTTAAGGAAAAATGGGAAATCCTTTACAAATTAGGAGAATGACCTCCGTTGGGCACCCCAGTTGGTTTGTGGCACCTCTACTTGCAAGTATTTGTGCAAATGAAAAGATTCAAAGGCATGCCAGTTTTTTCTAGGGCTCCAGCTGGTTATAGCTAATTCTTGTGCAAAAGTTTTTACCAAAGGGCAAATTACATCAAGAAAAATTCAGAGCTCAAATGGTCGACCTACCACTATAGAGTTAAAAATGTCTCAAGCTATTTTCTCTCTCTTCTTTTTTGGCTACTCTAAAACCTGCTAACTTTTTCTATTGATGCTAAGATAACTCATTGCTTACGGTATTTACAATTGAAAGGCTACCTGGAGATCCTGCTGCCAGTTCTAGCTAAAATGCAAACATTGAAAACTCATTTTGAATTGAAGGAAAAAAAAAAGGGTTAAGGTTTTTTAAAAAAAAAAACCAACTGCTTTACCCAAAACTTTGATCCACAGGCCATATTAGGTTACCTATCAGGGGAACTAGTTTGCGATGTGAATAAGTTCCATTTTCATCAGAGGAAATTTGGATCCAGCTGTCTTTTACAGACTGGTGAGTTTGTGTTACCATCTCATGGTTAGAGTTCTAGGGTAAAATCTATTAGAACTTTGTATGCGTGCATGTGTGGTGTGAATGTATATGTTTAGATATGTTTTATGTCTGTCAATATATTACATGTTTGTGCTTACCTGGTTCCAGACTGGCTTAAAAATAAGGGGGCACTCATAAATTAAACCCAAATGGTTCACATGAATTTAGTAATCTTTGGTAAATAAGCTGGGTTATTATTAAAAAACAAAAAGGTGTTACTAGCAAACTAATAGTAACAATGTTTTCAAATTGTCAGCGTACATTTGTTTTTGCCTGGGTTTTACTGGACATTTTTATGTTCTTGAGGTGTCAAGATTTGACATAAAGGTTATAAAAATATAAACTCAGCCAAAGACAAAATAATGTGTGATATTTGATAAGTAAATAAATTTAATATTTGGTCTAATGATAATCACTAAATCTGAGTTACCAACAAAAATACCTATGTGTTTAACTTTAAGGTAAAAATGCAAATGTGTGTAAGTGTCAGCAAATTAGAATAAATAAAACAACAAGTAGAGCATAAAAAAACAAACTTATGGTATAAGGTTTATAAAAATATTTTGGTTTTGGTCTTTTAACACTAACTTATAGTTTACTTTCCACTGATTCAATGACTACAGAGAGGTACAAAAAATGTGTTTCTAACTCACTATCTAATATTAACAGTACTGTTAAGGACTCAAAGTTGTCCTAGAAGTTGTAGTTAGAAGAGCTTAAATTGGAAGCTTTAGTTTTCCTTGGTCTTGTCCATTTTTGTCCTACTCTTTACAAGTTAGCTGGTTATGTGTACATTATGTTGCTGTAACAGTTTTTGTCTAGGGAAAAAAAATCCTAAATTATTAATTTTTGTAGTAATTTATGTTAAGATAAAAAGTGAATGATGGTTAAAATCCAGAAGAATCTCAAAACAGTCTTACTCTTTATAAATTGCATGTACTCAAGTTTACAACCAAAAAAAATTGTTTTGAGACTATTTAGATTGTTTTTAAAACAGCTTAATCTTCATCCTCATGTAAAAAGCATGTTACCACTTTGTATCATTGTTTCAGGTGCTAAGGATTGGCGCTGAAGTTTTTTTTCCCTCAGTCTACAGTCATGTAATCTTATGTTAATGGAATTCAGAAAACTAACTTAAAATGAAGCCTTCAGAAGCAAAAATTTTCTGACCTTGCCTTGTCTGCCTCTTGTACCAATTCTTTTCTGAAAGCTAGCCATAAAATCTAAAATTATTCTATGTAAAATGACCATAAAGTAATTATCTGACCTACTTTTTTTTTTTTTTTTTTTGGAGACAGAGTCTTGCTCTGTTGCCTGGGCTAGAGTGAGCGCAGTGGCATCAGCCTAGCTCACAGCAACCTCAAACTCCTGGGCTCAAGCAATCCCTCTGCCTCAGCCTTTCAAGTAGCTGGGACTACAGGCATGTGCCACCATGCCCGGCTAATTTTTTCTATAGAATTTTAAGTTGACCAGCTAATTTCTTTCTATTTTTTAGTAGAGACGGGGGTCTCACTCTTGCTCAGGCTGGTCTCGAACTCCTAACCTTGAGCGATCCTCCCGCCTCGGCCTCCCAGAGTAGTAGGATTACAGGCGTGAGTCACCGCATCTGGTCTGACCTACTTTGTTTTTACTTCGTTTTACTATAAAACCCTATTCCAGAAAGGGCCTTGCCCTGCACCCAGAAGGAAAGAATGCACACTCAGAGATGCCAAACAGAATCTAAATATAAAAGGCTTTCTGGTTCTTCCACTCAGCCTGTTAGAATTAGCTCATACCCTTTTTGTCCAATCATATTTCTACATGGCTGTCCATACTTTAAACATAAAAAATGGACAATTTCCCCTGCATCTTTGAATGTTCATTCTGAAGGCATCCATGTATAAGTTTTAATTCTTTCTCCTATTAATCTTCATGTCAGTAAATTTTTAGCAAGTCTTTATGGGAAACAGTGGCCTTTGCTCCCAAACTTTGGGGGCCAGGGACGCTTTTGATCCCTATAATATCAATAGATTTTGTTTTGGGATGTGATGTTTTGGAAGAATCTAATTAACTAATACCTTTAAACAGGATATTCTAAAATGTCTGCTATGTTTACAAAATTTAGAAGTGACGTTATATTTGTTTAAAATAACAAGTCTTACTTACTTGTTTTTCTTGATAAGATTCATGAGTTTAAAATAAAATAAAAAAAAAACAATAATTAAAACTGTATTTTGGGCCAACCACCGTGGCTCACGCCTGTAATCCTAGCACTCTGGGAGGCTGAGGCGGGAGGATCGCTTGAGGTCAGGAGTTCGAGACCAGCCTGAGCAAGAGTGAGACCCCATCGCTACTAACAGCATAAAGAAATTAGCCAAACAACTAAAAATAGAAAACATTAGCCGGGCATGGTGGCGCATGCCCGTAGTCCCGGCTACTTGGAAGGATGAGGCAGAAGGATTGCTTGAGCCCAGGAGTTTGAGGTTGCTGTGAGCTAGGCTAATGCCATGGCACTCTAGCCCGGGCAACAGAGTGAGACTCTGTCTCCAAAATAAATAAATAAATAAAATAAAAAACAGACAAACAAACAAAAAGCTGCATTTTGATCCCTGTTCTATTATATATATAATTTACAGGGTATAAAAATGGTTAATAAAAAAGTAACTTAAACTAATAGCTGGAATCTAAATGAACTGCTAAAATAGATAAACTGGGTAAATATAAATGAAATAAATACAAATGAAATTTTCATATAATTTAAAATCTTAAAGTCATTATGTTAAGTTAAAAAAGATAATCATAAAATGTCTGAGTCATTTATAAGGTAAAATACTAGAACATTAGTTCTTAAACATAAGTTTAAGGTTATACCTTGATATCTTAGCTTTATATTTAGGAATACTGGCCGGGCGCGGTGGCTCACGCCTGTAATCCTAGCACTCTGGGAGGCCGAGGTGGGCGGATCGTTTGAGCTCAGGAGTTCGAGACCAGCCTGAGCAAGAGCGAGACCCCATCTCTACTAAAAATAGAAAGAAATTATATGGACAGCTAAAAATATATATAGAAAAAATTAGCCGGGCATGGTGGCACATGCCTGCAGTCCCAGCTACTTGGGAGGCTGAGACAGGAGGATTGCTTGAGCTCAGGAGTTTGAGGTTGCTGTGAGCTAGGCTAACGCCACGGCACTCACTCTAGCCTGGGCAACAGAGTGAGACTCTGTCTCAAAAAAAAAAAAAAAAAAAAAGGAATACTAATAAAATTGGTGACTAACAGTTCAAAGTTACTTTAACTTCCTAGGTTTTTCTAAGTGTTGACATTATAATTAGTATATGTAATTAAAACTTCTAGATGAAAGAGAAACAATTCTATATAAAAATTTTTAATAAAAATGTTATAAGACATAAATATTAATTTTATTAAAAGATAATTTTGTCTAATTTATTGGTTTTTGAAACTACTTTAAAATTCAGTATGTAAATGATCATTAAAAATTAAATGGATATAAAAGTTAAAGGTTATAAAAGGTTTATAAAAGTCTTAACTTACAATCAAATTAGTTAAAATTAGATGGATTATTGGTTAAAATTAGATGTTTATAAGATTTTATTAAAATTAACTTTATAATTAATACACTAATACAATAAAATTTGGTTTTCTCTTTTGAACTAGATGTTCATATGACATTAATAAAAATAAATAACAAAAGAGTTTTATTCACCTTTTAATAAACTGCAAAAAAGGAAGGAAAGGGAAAAAAGACAAATTCAGTCTCCTTTATTAACTTTTACTTCAGTTTGTCTATTAGGTCTTATACTTGTTTGAGAAACTAAGTCTCCTCTCTCAAAGAATAGGATTTTCGTGTTTAAGAAAAAATACTTAAATTATCAGTTTGGCTATAATTTTATAGTAACCTGCAATCTTGCCTCATGACGACAAGTGTCTTATGATGAACAATTCATGACTTCCTGCTTTTTAAACTTTCACTAAAATTTAAAGTTACTAAAAATAAGAATTCTAGTCAATGCATGTAATTCTATATATAAGGTGTACCAAAGAATAAGATGCTTTTAATAAAAAATTGTTAAAAAACAGAATATGTTCTTATTAAAATATATATAACTTTGTCTAATTCAGAGGTTATTTAAAGGTTAAATCAAAATAAATTAAAAAAAAATTCCACTTGTGAGTAAGAGAAAGATGTAAAAAGGCAATGAATATAGAAATATATTTTTGGTAAGAAAGGTTAAACAGAAAGAATAATGTAAAGAAAGGATCTTGCATGGACTTTTTTGTCCTAAAATGACTGGTTATTTCAGAAAAAGGAATGTTAGGACAAAACAAAGTTTTTAGGCATGTTTTGTAGGTAAGTGTATGGTACGTGCAGGTTGGGATGAAGTTTATAAAGGGCAACTTATTAAAAAATTTTATATATGGTCCAGTTGGCTATAAAAAAATTTTTTTTGGCTAAAACAAAGATTTCTGTTAATATTAATTTACTCTTAATGAAATGACATAATGTGCTCATTTTAATTCTATAACATATTTCCTTTTAATTTAAAAAATATCACACTACAGGTTTTTCTTTAATTTTGATAACTGACCTAAAGGAAACAAAGATTTTATAATTTATCAAATAATCCCTGTGCTCTATTTATTAGGTTTTGACTAACTAAAAAAACTAACTTTAAGAGGGTTATGATTTATACCCATATAACTTTATCACTTGTAGAGTCTTTTGATGACTATCTCTCTTGGTTAAATAAATGACCCTTATTTTATAGTGGTTTGCGATTATATATGAACAAATGTTTTAAGCCTTTAATATTTGATAGCCTTTTCCAAAACTTAAATTCTAAATCCAGCCTTTGACCTTAAACTGGCTTTTCATACATCAGGGTCACTAAAAGTCTAAAACAGACATTAGATTTATTTGGTGTGTCAAAACCATCTACGGAACACCGTCAAATATGAAATGGCATTTAACTTTCTTTAGGCTACACTTGTATGTTATTAACATATGTTCTAGTATTGTAAAATATTGACATGTCTTGGTGTGTGTTATTGGTAATAATTATGGCTATTATGGAAATTGCTATATGCCACAAAAATTACCAATTTGGCTAGTCCAAGTTCTATCATCTTTAGAAAATTATTATTTTACTTTTCTTCATCTCAGAAAGTGATTCTTTCTGGCTAAGTTCAAAGTTGGCTTCTTCAAGTAAAGTCATAGAAAGGACTGACAAATTCACTTGAATACTGGTTTCTAATATCTTTGGAGATTATGTACCATTGGACTAAAACAAAACAAACTTCCAGGACTTTAATTTTAATTAGAAAACTGCTATGACCATGGATATAACTATCTCAACCTCATGAGACCTAACTAAATTTTCACAAAAAGACTATTTAAACATTACTAATTATTTTGTTTTCCAAAGTCCTGACAAATTTTAAGTTAATAGCAAGTTTACCTGATCTCTGGGACCTAGAACCTTGGAATCTGCCAAAGCCCTGTTCAAATAACCTCCCTCTAGGCCCAGGGACTATCATGAAGATGGGGTGTGTGAGATTGTAAGGGCCGATTCTGAGGGATGGAATTAGTTTAGATACTCCAGATCAGGGACGGGCACACAGAAGCCTAAAGGAACACTAACTGAAATACTTTGTCTTTTCAGGCCACATGCTGCAGATATCCATCCCAATCATAAATTTTTTTCTCCTGCTTCCTATAGACTTACAACTTCCTGAGTATAATTTTTCTCAGTTACGGATTTACACAAAAGGAAATATAATGAGTAATTTATCAGCCACCTTAGTATAAATTACTAAAGAGACTAAAATATTATGACACAATAAAAGTCTCTAAATTCCCTTAGCTTAAAAATTTATGATTCTTATATTTGCTACAAGTCTACCACTAAGCCCAAGAATATAGTAGCTCAACACTTATAGGAAAATTAGTTTTGTAGCCTTGCTTTTGACATTTTGGATTTTACTCTTATGTCACCTAGAAGATTTTAAAGTGTTGAGGAGTGCCTGTCTACCTCTGGTTCTGTTTGGCCTAAAATATTTAATTGGTTGTAAGCCCCCTTTTGGCTCTTCAGTCCTCTTGGCCACAAGGGTCCCACCGAAGGACTAGAATTTGGCCATAGATACTGCCTCTGACATATCTTGGCCAAAAGGCGGGGGGAGGGGAATTATGAACTAAAATAAAATTTTAAGGCTCACCCCCCTACACACTGGCTGACTGAATGGACCCCCTCGTGGCCAAAGGAATATCCAAAAACTAAATTGCCTGCCAGGAGGAAGGAGGTCAGACATGCCTTATCATGCCTCCCTCCCTTCTTGGGGACATCCTTTGTAACCCATTAACAGACCTAATGGTATGCAAGACAAACCTACAGGTCCTCAATTTATATAGCAAATATATGTCGGGTGGCTTATCTCTGATAAACAGCTCCTATGTTAAAACATTCCAAGCCTTTAGACAAAGCATCATGTCTTCAACCAATTATAAGCCAAAGAATCTTTAAACCCACCTGTCACCTGTAAGACACCCCCCTCCTTCGAGATGGCCCACCTTTTTGGGCCAAACCAATGTATACCTCCCACGTATTGATTTATGACTTTACCTGTGACCCCTGTCTCCCTGAAACGTATAAAACCAAACTGTAACCCAGCCACAGCGAGTCCCCTTGCTCTAGGCTTCTTGGGTGCGGCTCCAGGTCATGTTCCTCAAATTTGGCTCAGAGTAAATTTCTTTAAAATTATTTTACGGAGTTTGGCTTTTTTTTCCCCGTTAACAGTCAATTTATTTGCGGTGCCATCCAGCACAGGCACACAGGCCTGGTCCGTCAGGTGGCCAGAGCCCCTGCTTGGCACCAGGCCAGTGTGGGATGCCTGAGCGGGCAAAGAGTACCCTGCAAATAACGAGGGCGGGACCCGAGGAGATGACCCTCAGAGGGCGGTGGAGACCCAGGCATTTGAGATGGCCTTGAAGGCACATAGCACTTGAGAGCCGTGTGTGTATATATGCGTGTTTGCAGGTGAGGGGGGATGTTACTGGCAGAGGGGACATACAAGCAACCTCTATGAAGTTCTAGGACCTTCCTATATTCCTGTACTACTATTCTGTTCAACCTGCCTGCGTGGCCCATCAGAATGTTCTACTGAATGGGAAAACCAGTGTGCAATCAGGAGAGACTCTCAAAGGACATTTCCAGCTGTAGCATTCAGAAGTCCGTAAAGCTTAATCCTCGAAAGGGAGTCTTTCTAAATAGGCCAGGAATGAACATAAGCGATTGAAAAGAGCCTGCATGTGGAAATTAAATGAATCCCATAAGAGGTAGCAAAATGGCGTGATTAAGAGCATGGGCTCTGGAGACAGCCCACCTAGGTGCCAATCCGAGCTCTGCCACACACAAGTTGGTGCCCTCTCATGCTTCAGTTTCCCCATCTGCAAAATGGGGATAATTACACTTACCTCACAGGGTTGTTGTGAAGATGAATGGCTTAACATTTGCAAAGTGTTTAGCACAATGTCTGGCACATAGCAAGTGTTGTGTAAGTGTTAAAAAAAATTCTTATCCTGTTGGGTCTTTAAATGGTGCTTTTGTCAGGGGTCTTTATGACATACTTTTGAAGAAGATGAGAAACCAGCCTTCATAGCTCCACTAAACATTTAGACACACAGACAGTCCTCACTTTCCATGGTAGTGCAGGACTATAAAAATGACCATGTGGGCTAAAACTGTGCAAAA
Organism: Eulemur rufifrons; assembly: GCF_041146395.1. NCBI lineage: Eukaryota > Metazoa > Chordata > Mammalia > Primates > Lemuridae > Eulemur > Eulemur rufifrons. The sequence goes on from NC_090984.1 coordinate 42,144,898, forward strand.
CCATCTTAAAAATCATGAGAAAAATTATGATTGTTCCACTTTAAATTGTTTTTGCCAAAGCATTAAAAATTCTCTTACTATAGGTTATAAGTGCACAGGGAAACAAAAAAAATAGTAAAACAAATATTTTAGTACATAGTAATTTAAAATGTTAAAAACAGTGCAGATTTTAAAGTGTTTTCTTTCTTTGTAAAAAAAAAAAAAAACTTATCAAGAGTATTTGAACAGTTCTTGCTGTTTGCCCTTTGTGTAATATATGATACTGAGGGAGCATCTTTTCCATGCCTTGGTGAATTGTCATCTCCCTTACAAATTTGCGTCAGCTTCCAACATCTTACACTTTGTGCTTTCAATGTTGTGAAATATCTCTGAGAGTTCCTTTAACTTGAAATTTTTTTGCTGGCATCACTTCCTCCGGGACATTGTCATCCTTTTCGTTGCAACCACTTTCCTCATTTGTGCTTTGAACGATGGTTTCAGGTTTCATCAGTAGAAATAGAAACTTCCGGCTGTCAGAAAGTCACATACTCAGACTGATGTAAAATTCCATTCTGGGAATTAAAAAAAAATCTAAGAAACAAATCTCAACTTGTTCCAAGTAGCTATTCATTAACAAAGGAACCAGATGATAACAGACACAATGCTGACTTTTTAATCTCAACTTATATAACAGCAGCAACAACAACAAAAAAACCCGGCTCCACGTAACCATAGACATTTTCAGTTTGTACTTAGTGTTAATTGTTATTTAAATTATGGAATAATAGAAGTGATTAAACAACTGGATGAATTCAACTATACTGTGACATTTCTGTGGTTGGCCAGAAATCAGCCTTTGATTGGATGTTTCAGATCTCATACAGATCAGGGGAGAAATATAATTGCATATTCCTTAAGAATCTGATGAAAGTTATGGTCTTTCTCCCCTCAAAAGTGCACATGAGCCAATATAACATTTTATGAAGCATTCAGCAAATTCACAGAGCCTCTGAAATCCAATTAGAAGCCCCGTCTAGGATTTTAGAACTTTATTCCTAGGTGAAACTCAGCCAAAGTCTGTTTCAGAGCCATTGCACATCCCCAAAACTTCAGGCACTTTCTAAGAAAAGGCAAACCTTGGGGCATGTCACCTGCCACTAGAAAATACATTTAATGGTGACTGTTTCCTCACTATACAAGTTTGTTCAAACTAGACCTCTTCAACTACAAACTACCATCCCTGAAACTCTCTTCTGAGACTAAAGGGATTGCAAAATGTGGCTGAACAGCCAGACTCAATGGCATGTTGTTGAAAAACACAGCAGAACCCACAAATCAAACTGGAAATTGTCTCACACAGGACGTTGGCCGCTATTGGGATGAGGTTGCTGAGTGGCACCTGGGCCTATTGCAAGTGGCATTCTCTGCCTGTTCCTCTCTTCTTCCCTCTCCATTCCTTTTCTTTCTCCTCTCCCTTTATTCTTGCTTTCCTATTCTTTTTTTCCTACTACTTCTGACATCGGCTCCCATGGACACTGCTTAATCCAGCCTGTGGTGCAAGAGATGTTAGGTCCTCATTAAAGCCGCGAGAGAAAGCCCTGAGTGACTTACTTTGAATTCAATAGACAATGGGAGGCTCCGAGAACACCTGAACAATGCCCCAGAAATGTGTTCTTGCTGTAGAAACTTACTATTTCAGGGAGGTAATTTTGATCAAGAAAGGGGGTTGAAGGATTGCTTGTTTTTTCATTTTTTGTTTTTGTTTCAAATTGATTTGACTTCAAGGGGATAAGATGGTCTAAACAAAACCCGCTGATGGCGTCATGGGACAACTCTACCTCTGAAATGAGTTTTATTTCCTTGTATTTTGTTAAGAAATTTGGCTCTCAACTGGGAATGCACGTCACTCTACCCACTCAAGGGCAGGATGATAAGGTTCTATCAGACCAGGCCCCTAAATGAACCTGAGACTCTATCAAGGTCAGAAATGCTGTAATTCAAGCCAAAAGGTCTCTCTTGAGCTTGCCTGTTTTGACTTGTAACCACAGATTTATCTTGTCTAAGTGTCCGATCACATTATAAAACAGCGCATGAATCTGTATAGTACAGACACCCTCTTGAAGCAACAGGAGTCATAGATGAACCTCTTGGGGGATTCTCTAATTTTTCTGCCCCTTTGATTTCTACAGGACTCTGAATTGCTTCCTCTGAGGTCAAGGAACACAAGATGGTTTTGGAAATGCTGAACCCAATGCAGTATAACATCACCAGCATGGTGCCTGAAGTCATGCCTGCTGCCACCATGCCAATCCTGCTGCTCACTGGCCTTCTTCTCTTGGTTTGGAATTATGAGGACACATCTTCAATACCAGGTAAGCCAGTCATTTATTTCTACATCTAAGGAGATCGCTTCCTTGGGCTTTTGGTCGACGATGATAAAGAAAATTTTACAAAAGGGAAAAGAGCAAACGTGGAAAGATCTCTGAAGACCACGGCTATGTTAGCAAATGAGGACTCTGGTGAAAACTTTTAGACCAGTTATCTGCACCTTTTAAAGGAAAGCATTTTAAAATAATATTTTAGACAATCCCTTCCAGTCTGCACTCTGCTTTTGGGAAAGTAGACTTGGCACAAGTCCCCTTTAAAACAAGCTTGAGATGGAGTGGAACAAGGTAAAATTCCAGGTTTTTGTTGGTGCTGTAGTTAATTTTTTTCAGATTAATTCCAGTTTTGCTCTGAAGGTGAAAATGTTTCTGGAATGCCTTCTCTACTTCTTTCCTTCTGCTCCCACTTCACCTCACCTGCAGCCCTGCCCTGTCTTGTATTTATCTCTTCTCTTCATCCTACTCTTCCTCTCCTCTTACTCTTGGCCAGTGTGGTTGTGGTGGTGCCACAGAAGGGCTGACTGGGACCCGGGTGGTGGGAGAAGAATTGGGACTGCATTGGTGCCCTTGAAACATTGCAAGCTGATAGAATCTTCAACAGGGTCTGTGGGTCCATCAAAAGTAGGGAATGATATAATTATCCAGATAATTCCAATAGAAAACCCTACTATTCCACCACTAATACTGGAATTATCAGATATCAGATTAATTCAGAAGTATTAGAAGTTTCAGACTGTTTCTTTAGTTTTCAGTGAAAATTTCTCCCGGCAGGCATCTGTTCCCAATTCCGTAAGATCTCCGACGAGGTTTAGTTTCCAAAGCAGACTGACTACACGCTTGTAAGTGCGGCGGGCCTCATCTCAGTGTGACCGAGTGGGAGTGTGGGGCTGGTACAAAATGCTCTGTGTCTGGATTCTTTTTAAAATTTTCCAGGTAATTGCCTGTCTCTCAGTCTGATTCAGCCTGATATTTTAGATTACTTTAATGCCCACTTTAACGGAACATTTAGTTAATCTTGTTCTCTGCTCCCTGACAGGGTCATCTCCGGAGAAGGGAGGCTCAGAGCTGAGAGATGCCTCTCCCCTGGTCTTTAACTTGAACTCCCTCCACCAGGGCTGCCCCCTCCTCCCGTATATATAAAAGTATATATACTTTTAGTATAGATAAGACTTCCCCAGGAGGTAGAAGCATGTTAACATTTTAGATTCCTGGGTCCTGCCCCAGACATTTTGAATCAGACTCTCCAGGCCTAGAAACATACATTTTTAACAAGTTTCCCCAGAGATGCTTACGCTGCATGCACTGGTGGAATTCCCTTGGACCCTTGAGCAAGGAGGTCAGCGTGGGTTTCCTGGAGCTCCGGATCAGGAGTCCAGACAGCACCTCACTCTGTCCACCGCTCCTGGGCTGGGGACTTCGTGCTGTCATTCACTGACAGATCACATAGTACGGTAATTCTCAGCCCTGTCTGAGGTAGGGCCCCCAGGTTAATATTTTTTCTAAATCTCCCCAGGTGATTTTTCATGAGCAGCCAAGGTTGAGAGCCACAGATCTGAGCCTGACACCTTCATCTGATAGAAGGGAAGCTAGGACTCAGAGAGGTGACCTGCTTGGCCCAGGAGAAGCGTGATGGCCAGTCTGAGAAGCCACTGGAGTTCAAACTCCTCATTCCGCAAGTGAGGGGCTAAAGCCCAGAGAAGGGAACTGGCTTGTCAGCTTCCCAGCTAGAAGGGAAGTGGGAGTGCAGGGGGACACGAGGAAGTCCTGAAGCTCAAGCTGATCATTCTGCTAGCCAGGGAGTTTCTAGTTTCATGCTTTCCCTTTGAAAGCATAAGGTCTGCTTAGAATCCTCTAGGGGCACAGACCACGAGGTCCTGGGGGTGCTGGTTGGGGGTGGGAAGATGAGAAAATTGGCCTTGTTAGGGTGGTTCTTGATCAGTAAGTCTCCTGAACTCCTGCCGGTCCCCTTCTATCAATGGTTGTCTGGGTTCTTGGTGTTAGAGGTTTGGGGAGAAGCTCATGGTCAGAGAAAGCCAAAGAGAGTTGAGAAGATGTAATGATGAAAAGCCCTTAAGTAAGTTATAGTTTACAAAGTGGTTTTGTGCCCATTCTCTCTGGTGAGGTTAGTGTATTTATGCCTATTTCGTAGGTGAAAAAACTGAGACTCCAAGGGGTAGACATCTTGCAGCTACTAAGTGATGAAACCGGGGCTCATATCCAAGCGTCTTCAATCCACATTCACTGAGAAGCTCTGCTGTATCCGGTGCTTGGGGGTTGGGGGATGGTGTCGTGCAAAGAGGAAAGAGATGTGTCTGCCCTGGGGGGACTACCTCAAAGTGGCAAAGACATCAAAGGCAGGGCCACTCATAGGCAGATGACTTAGTGCCAGGGAGGGGGCTCTGAAAGTCTAGGGGAGGGAAGAGTCATTTCCATGGGGTTTTTGTAAACTTCAGTTTTGAGAAATTGCCCCCAGTTCACTGATCTGTGTCCAGGACTCACAGTTGCCTAACACCTGGCAGCTCTCCCTGCTGCAAGGACACACAGCCACCCCCAACCTTGAACGGGGGCTCCTCTCCCTCCAGGTGCTGCTCTCTGCCCTGGCTGCCACATCCCCGGCGCAGGGCACTGGGAAGAGGACACAGCATCATGTTCCTCTTTCTTCCCATTAGGAAAATGTTTCAAAGAAAAGCAGTGTGATGATAAATTTGCTATCACAGTCCAGCACAAGAAATGGGATGTTAGCCACATTCTAGAAACTCCGAGTGTGCCTTTTCAATCACTACACTTTCCTGGATTCCGTGACTACCACTCCTTGCTTTTTTGTAGTTTTGCCAACTAATTTCACATCCCCAGACAATATAGGTTAATTTTGCCTGGTTTTAAACGTTTTTGCAATTGAATCATATGTTGTCTATTCTATCTTGCCTCTTTTACTCAATATTACGTTTCTAAGATTCATCCACATTGTGGCATGCAGCCATAGTTCATTTTCAGTGCCATATGGTATTGAATTACATGAACGTCTCATGGTTTAAATGCCAATTCTTCTGTTGATAGACATTTGGGGTGTCTCCAGTTTGGGGCTCTCGTGGACAGGACTGCTGCAAACGTATGCGTGCACAGGTTTCTCCAGGGTGTATACCTTGGCGTGGAATGCAACAGCTTCTTGATTAGGACAGCCGGTTAGAGGTCCTAGCTGTTGGCTCCAACGAGACTGTGTCCACACAAAAATGCAGTGGAGTATTTACTGCTTCTCTTAGGCTCAGCAATCAATCATGGCATGCCTAAATAAGCATTCCCCAATCTGAGAAGCAAAGAGCAGCTTAATGTGGATGCAACCAGAATATTTCCCTAATATTTTACCAAAGTGTCTAGAGCATTCTTCTCTCCAGCGGGAGGGTATAAGATATACATGTAAATGAAAAGATTACGTTGGGTTAGAATTATTTGATTTTGTAATTTTTTTACATACTCTCCTGCCCTGGGAACTCTGATGGGGATCATTATACTTATCATGACATTTCCAGTCTCTAACTTGAAACTAGTGTCTATACTTAGTAGGGCCTCAGTAAGTGTTTGTTGGATGATTTAAGCTGACATACAATTGATTACTAAGGACCCAAAACTCTGGTTCTCTTCTGATTAGAACACTCAGGTTCTCATCCTAAGCACAAGGTTCATCATGATCTCCCTTTTTCAGTAGATTTCAGCTCTCTTCTTTTATATTTTAAATTTGAATAGTGGCTCTCAAATATTAAGATTTTCTACATGGCACCAAACTTTTAGATAAAAGATGAAAAGTGCAATCTTTTACGTGTACGTCTTTATTTCTTGTAAGACTGGCATATTAAGTAAGTAAATGTTTATTGAATAAACCTATTCCCAAATAACCAGATACTTGACCTCATGTGGATCAAATGTATGCTTTATGATATTTTCCAATTTTTTTATCAAAATGTAAATACAACCTAAAATACCCTAAATGAGGATGGCATTTAAAACTTCATCCTTTATATTGTATGCACAAGACTAATTAATTTTTAAAAATTCATTCAGGAAACATTTGTTGAGCATCTACAATGTGCCAAGCTATAAATATCCAGTGAAATATTTTATTATGCATATTTTAATTGATTAAAGGTTAGTATAGCTGATGACATTTTAAGGAAATATATATTCAATCAGATCTGCTTGTGTAAATCTTTAAAAGAACTCAATGGAATTATTTTACTATAAAGTCAGTCATCTACTGCATAATGTAGTGTTTTTAAAATAATTATAAGATTAATAACCCTTTGGCAGTAATTTGGTTCTATAGATATTAATAAAGATCTTCTCTTTAAAGAGAAAAAAAGAGCTGGTAGTCTTGTTCATATTAACTCAGCTATTGCAAAGAAAAAGACTAAACATTGTTTGCTGCATTTGGGACTAAACAACTAATTCAGATGATTCAAGGAAAAATTTACACTATCTAATTACACAACTCTTGCCCTTAGGATGAAAATGCTGTCTCATACTGTTAGGTGCATTTTGGCTTCAGAACTCTCTCACTGACAGAATGGCTTCAAAGGAGACAGATTTAGTATAACTACTACTTTATAATATAATTCCTAAAACCATTCCAAAACATTTTTATCTAAATTTTTACCACGACCAGTAAAATCAAGCTACCAAGTTTGTTCTCTGATGCAAACAACACCAGATTCCCTGGTTGTTCCCTGGATTCGTCGTGTTCCTTACAAATTCTGCCATCCTATACGTAAGCAACAACACGAGTGGCCACTGCTCCTGGCTAAAACCAGATCATGGGACTGTAGTCTAGACACTGAGCAGACTCATTGTCTAATTCCTTAATTCTTAGCTTCATTTTGTTTAATGAGATTTAGCTTAAGAGGTTTTCTTTCTTTCCTTTCTTTTTTTTTTTTTTTTTTTGTTTTTGAGACAGAGTCTTGCTCTGTTGCCTGGGTAGAGTGCCTAGCTCATAGCAACCTCAAACTCCTGTGCTCAAGCGATCCTTCTGCCTCAGCTTCCCGAGTAGCTGGGACTACAGGCATGTGCCACTATGCCCGGCTAATTTTTTCCTATATATATTTTTAGCTGTCCAGATCATTTCTTTCTATTTTTAGTAGAGACGGGGTCTCGCTCTTGCTCAGGCTGGTCTCGAACTCCTGACCTCGAGCAAGCCTCCCGCCTCGGCCTCCCAGAGTGCTAGGATTATAGGCGTGAGCCACCGTGCCTGGCCTAAGAGGTTTTTTTCCTTAAACTGAGTCCTTTTTAAGAGAAAAAGAGAAATGGATGTTCTGTGTTTTAGAGGATTCCTCTAAAACTACAGCCTAGTTCTAACTCACCCATTCTGTCAGCTGGGGCACTCAAACCAAAAATTTTCAGCCAAAACCAGGCAGCCAAACAGATCTGTCAGCTTGTCACCAGATGGACGGATTGACTTGTGTTTGAAACTCGTTGACACTGGCTAGCATGGCAAGAAATTAGCACACATAGCCCAGTTTTTCCAGATGGAAATGACTGAGACCAAACAGAAGGAGGAGAGCGTGGATACTACTTTTTACTCATGGGAGAGCAAAGAGCCTCACGTTACGCGTGTTTTGTTTTGTTTTGTTTTGTTTTAAATCACTTTATTATTTTTATTATTCTGACACACATCAGAAGATGTAAAGAACATTTAGATATAAACGAACCAAAACAGTAGCAACTCGAAGCAGTTGCTATTTTTGGTGTGGCCAACGTGCTGGTTGCGATCTGATGCCTTTCCCAGGTCCCGGCTACTGTATGGGCATCGGGCCGCTCATCTCCCACGGCAGATTCCTGTGGATGGGCATTGGCAGCGCCTGCAACTACTACAACAAGATGTACGGAGAATTCATGCGAGTCTGGATATGCGGAGAGGAAACGCTCATTATCAGCAAGTGAGTCTGTTAATAATCGGAGATATATTTTCTGCATTGAGGCTGAGGTTTTAAAAAAAGTGATTTTGGTATCTTGATGTGCTTATTTCTAAGACTATATTTTTTCCTGCTGAAATGAAGGTGAGTGATTCCCAGGTAAAAATCTAACATTGCAGACAGAATAATTTGGTTTTGCTTGAACTGAAGCCAGAGAAGTATATGGATAAAGAACCCTGGAAAGTTGGGAAATTATTCAAAATCTCTGTGAGCAGTGAATGTGGAAACTTAGCATCCAGATAATTTGATTTTGGCAAAACATATTTTAGGGAGAGGCATTATCTTTTCTGCTTTCCTAAGATTTTGGTCTTTTCTACAAGTGAACGTTAAAAAGAACAAAACAAAACAAACCTGTAAAAACCCAAAATACAACTTGAGACAAAGGTATCTGACTAGCAATTTGCTGATGTGCTCTAATGCCAGGCGACTCAGCACCTGTAAAAGGGAAGACAGTAGAAAAAGAAGCCATTCGTGTGCTGCTCTTGCATTTATGACTGCAGGCCAGTGTCCCCACTGAGTGGTCTTAAGTAAATAAATCAGGAACAATATTGCCCATTACAGAAATGATGTCCTCTCTCTCTGCACTCTTATATTTTCTGGAAAACTAGCAGATTGAATTCACTCCAGGGTTAATCAAATACGCATTGACTGTGGAGAACTAGCATTGTGAAATACTAGTTTTTTTGTTTATGGGTCTTAGAAAATGGAGAATTTCCAAGAGGGCATATTTCACTAGACTTTAGCTGTTTTTACTAGACTTTTAGCAAAGTTGTCACCGACACTGTCTCATTAATAAATTTTTATATTTGTAATCCCTGACAGAGCTTTACCCACAGACTAAAGCTGACCAGGGTGTCTTACTGATTTATTGGGATTATTTGTTCAGATATATAGACTGTCACTCAGAAGTAAGTGCAGCATGTCTGGAAACGTCATTAATTTTTTCAGACCAAGATTACATGTATCATTTCGTAAGCTACCATGGTATCCTCAAGGCCCAATTCATTGAAGCAAATATTGAAAGAAGGGAGAGGGGAGAAAAATGTGTTCTAAATACTTCCAAATATTTCAGACTATCCAGGAATGTTATTTTGGATCTATCCAATACCTCCATTTTTCCCTGGGTTTTTCCTGGTTTATTCAGTTTCGTGTTGTAGCACTTTCAAGAGTAGCTAAGGCAGACGACATTTAGACAACTAGACATAAATGGCTTCAGGTGGGAATGTCACTTTATTAGGTTCCCTCCGAAATGCTCTAATGCAGTGGTTCTCAAAGTGTGGTCCTTCCACCAGCGGCATCAACAAACATGGGGACGTCTTAGAAATGCACATTCTTGGGCCCCACCCCGAGCAACTGAATAAGAAAGCCTGGGTAGGACCCCCACAGTCCGCGGTTTAACAAGCTCTCCAGGTGATTCTGATGTTTGCTCAAGTTTGAGAGCCACTGCTCTAAGGCCTAGATCATAATTACTCTGATTTTACTTCTCCTGATCTACTGAGCCCTGATCAGCCAAATTTAAGTGAATCTGATATGTTCTCATTTTAAAAATGGATACTCTAGTCACTTTTACAACTGACTATGGTCTCATGAACGTCCTGGAACTGATGACATTGGGTTTGGGGGATTGGAACATTCGTTCCTGCTGTTTCACTCCCCAGCACAGAAGCTGCCTTCCAGCCCTCCTCAACCTGGTGTCTGCCTTCCCTGTCACCTGTTCCTCTCAGCAGACAGGTGAAGTAACCCTTGGGATATTTACCCGACAGAATATCTACCTGCAGTTCAGGATCTAGAGCAGTGGCTCTCACCCTGGCTGTACAAGTTCCCAAGGGAGCTTTTGAAAGCCCTGCTGCCCAGGCCACACCCCAACTTTTAGATCAGAATCTCTGGGGGTGGGACGCAGGCATCAGGAGCGTTTAAAGTTCCCTAGGTGATTCCAGGGTACTGCACAGCTCGAGGACTTCCCATCTAGAGAGAAGGAAGGAGGAAGAAGCTTCTGGGGCAGGAGGGCCTCTCCCTGGGGTTAGGGGAAACAGCTAAGCAGGGAGGGAGTGGTTTTGTCTTAAGGTACAACCCCTGAGACTGGCTAAGGTGGTGGTATAAGACTAGAATTGCAGTGAAGAATGGCAGATTTGAGAAAAGGCCCGAGTACCAGGACAGAAATCCCTCTTGGATACTGGCTACTTCCATACTAGATCCGTAGGTCACCAGATAAATTCTCCGAATGCCCAAAGACAATTCCTGAAGTAGGATCCTTGTCACAGTCGGGGTGGCCTCTGACCACTCTGCCTGTCTTAATTAGGAAAGTGACTTCAGTGACCCTGAGGAGTCAGGCGCTGGTCCATGTTAAGATGCGGACAACCCACCCGCCCTTCCCCCAGCCCTCCCAGTGCCCTCCGTGTCCTGTCCTCTCAGGCTTTTCACTTGTTGGAGCCTTTGTGTTCTCCTTAATTGCCTCCGAGCAGCTCAATTTTGCTGTTAAAGGCTGAGCTCCCCGCGGGAATAGGACATGTTTGTCCCCATCTCCTTTCCTTGCCTGCTCTTCACGTCCCTTCCAGAACTACCCGTACCTCTTGAAAAGACCCCACTGGACCTCAGAAAAGCTTTTTCTTTTGATTTGAATAGTTTGCCAGATTTCTTTTTCTTTTGAAAAGTTTGAGGGCTATTGTCATTACAACTGTGTAGAGATTATGATCCAACTTTTCCAACTAGCTTCGTCCCAAAGTAGTGGGGGCTGCAGAGCTTCAGGGGAGGGAATCGGGCCTGAGCGCTGCTGGGATGCCGCCCGACCCACCTGGGGGCTTTGAGGCAAGGTCCATCTGGTCAGCTTGTGCACATGTGTGCACACTTCTCCCAGGCAGCCACACGCTAAATTAACGGGGATCTACAGATGCTGTGTGTGACACCTCATGTCCATTATATGTGTATATATTTTGTCATGAGTACAAAAAAAAGAATTCAAGTAGCATCCATAAAGAGGAATTAGCAATTAACATGCTAATTAGGGCTATATTTGCATATGTTAGCAATGAACATACTAATTAGGGTTATATTTGCACATCTGTCTTAATCATGTGTAAATTTACAGGGGACTCATTCATTTATTCTTTCAACATACATGGAGAATTTATTATATACTAAGCATAGGTATTCTAAGTTATAACAGTCATTATCGGCTTTCCATTCATTCATTAAATGAATATTTATTGAGAACTTACTATGCACATCAGATATCATTCTAGGCTCTGGGAATATAGCAATGAACAAATCAGCCAATATATCCCTACCCTCATGGAGCAATATATTGTTATTATGCTAACAATAAACAAGTAAAATATATAGTATATTACGTGGGTGACCAACTCTCTCAGTTTGCCTGGGACCAGAGGGTTTCCCAGGATGTGGGACTTTCCTTGCTGAAACTGGAACAGTCCTGGGCAAACCAGGATAGATGGTCACACTATTATCAGGTATACACGTGCTATATAGCAAAAAAGCAGGGAAGGATGAGGACCAGTTGTAGGGAGGGGGATACTATTGTAAACAGGTGGTTCAGGCAGGCCTCATTGAGAAGAGAGCATTTGAATAAAGACCAAAGGGAAGTGGGGACGCAAGCCATGCAGCGATCTGGAGGGAAAGCATTCTAGTCTGAAATGTTCAAGGAACAGCAAGGATACCAGGGTGGCTGAGTGGAAGGATAGTGGAGATGAGATTAGAGCGTAATGGGGTACCAAATCATGCCAGGCCTTGTGGGCCGGTGTGACAACTCTGGCTTTTACCCTGGATGAGCTGAGAAGCCATTGCAGAATCTGTGCGGAGGAGTGGCACGCTTGACTCGCTCATGTTGCTGCACATGATGGTTGCTCTGCTGAGAACAGGTGTAACGGATGAGGGAGAAGAGCAGAGAGACCAGTTAGGCAAGAGATGACAATGGCCGGTCCGGGTGGCAGCAGTGGAGGTGATAAGATGACAAGGTGAAATTCTGGGCATGTTTTGAAAGTAAAGCCAACAGGACTTGCTGACACGTGACATGTTGGGTGTGAGAGAATAAAAGAGTCAAGGTGCTGCCCTATTTTTGCCTTGAACACCTGGACCAATGAGGACATCATTTCCTGAGATACGGTTTGGGAAGGAGAGAGATCAGGATTCCATTTCAGACATGTCAGATTTGACGTGCCTGGTACACATCTCAGTGGGGTGCTGAGTAGGGAGGACTGAGCCCGGAGACCCTCCAGTTACTGTGGTCAGAAACTACCAAAGGAGATTGAGAAGGGACAGCCAGATGGATAAGGGAAAAGCAGGTGAAGAATGCACGTCCAGGGAGGAGGAAATTGTGATCCATGTCAAATACTGCAGACAGGCCAAGTGAGTGCTTGGATACTTGAGTATTGCATTTAGCAACAGGGAGTTCAGGGGTGATTTTGACAAGAGCAGTTTCAATGGAGTGGTTGGGGCAAAAGTCTGACCAGAGAAGGTCATGGGGGGAGAAGAATCAGAGGCAGCAAGTGTAGATGACACTTCCAAGGAGTTTTCCATAAAGGAAGCAGGAAGTGGGCCAGTAGCTGAGAGAGACGGGTGGCCAAAGGAGTTATGACTTTTAAAACAAGAGAAATTCCAGCATGTGAGTTGTGGTGGGAATGATCTAATATAGAGGAATTGTTAACACAGGAGAAAGAAGGGGTGTACGAGGTGAGATGTGCAGAAGTCCCAGGGGACAAGTGGTGGCAGGGCTTGGCCTTGATAGGGACACGGAAGTTTACCCATAGTCACAGGAGGGAAGATTGAATATATGAGCACAGGTCCTGGTGGTTGGGGCTTGTGGAGGTTCTCTTGTAGTTGTTTCCATTTTCTCAGGAAAATAGAAGTAAAGTCTTCAGCTGAGCCTGAGTGGGGAGGCTATAATAGTCATCTAGAAGAGTGAAAGAGTGAATGGACTAGGGAAATGCAGTAGAATTGCCAGCTGTACTAAGGGCCCACTTGAATTTAACTGAGACCTGTCAGTGTGTGTGTGTGTGTGTGTGCACATGTGTGCGTGTGTGCACATGCACCTGTGCACGTGTGTGGTTTTTCTTTTTTTTCTTCCCAGCCCAATTCAGTTGCCAGGTACAAACACAGAATAAGTAAAAGTTGGATTTAGCTGGAGTGGGGGTTTTACCAGGCAACCATGACAAAGTAAGGAGAGGATCAAGGGAGTTGAGGATGCAGGGAAGGGTATTTTAATTTGCACGGTGGCAGAGCTAGGTCTGTCTTGACTGCCAGGAGGGGCCCCGGGCTGGAGTCCCTAGCTCTTCACCACCCTTCTCTTCTTCGCTTTCTCGATTTACTCTCGTTACATAAATCCAGCCTAATTTTGGTAAGTGATCTTGTTTTAAATTGCTCTTCTGTGGCCAGTCACACTTGCTATATGTCACTTCTGCCCCTGCCTGGACGGCCTTGTCCTTTGCCAAGTTTGAACCTCGGACTCAAAATAGCTGAGTTGTTGGCGCCCCCTAAAGGACACATAGATTTTTAATGTTAGCTCATTATTAAGTGGCAAACATTTAGTTGGATTTATTTCATGTTTGGAGTTTCTTATTCTCTTGTTTTAATTGATTGCCAGTTCCTTAAACGAAATGGACAGGCCAATTTGATTAGTGCCATGTACAAAAGCCCTTGGAGTCAAAGCAGAAAAATGGTCTTCTGCTTGTCCTGTGAATATTTAAAAATTTTAGATACGAGTTTGTGAACAAAGAATATATAAATTACTTACTTGTGCTTGTGGGGAGGGAGCTCTGCGGCCAGCGAGGATGAGATGAGCAGCAGCAGGTAGATGAGACGTACGCTTTATTGTCGGGGGGATGCAGCCACGGCAAGAACATGGTGAGCGCTTATATATGCCTCGGAACAACAGTGCCGACATGCCAACCAAAGGCGTGATCACATGGGTTTTACATATGAGGTGACATCATGGTTACATAAGCACTGACTCATGCCTCACTGCAAGGCCAGCGGATGACAAGCTGGCAGTCATTTCAGTTTGGCTTAAGAAACTTATTGCCTATACAAATGGTTTTCCCCTACATTTTACCCCCTAAGTAGTAGGTTTCGCCGCTGACCCATGGGCCCATGGGGAGGCCCGTTGGGCGCAAAGGCCACAATAACAATACAGAGAACAGCATAGTATTACCAGACTACAATAAACAGCTTCTAACACTAAAAGGGTCCAACACCAGGATGACGAGAGGCATCTCCACCATTGCTCTAATGGGTCTCCAGTTAGTTATTGGATGGCCTGTACCTCACTGTCGACGTTCTCAAGAGGAGGAGGAGATATCTCCTGGTGATCAGGTGTCAGCATTCAGTATGTCTGACTGCACATGTGCCCCCTGGGGCTGCAGTAAGGAGATCAGGATCATGTGGTTTTGCAAAGCCACCTTTCTCATCTGGGTGACTGCATCCATCCAAAGGGTCAAGGCCTGCCTGGTTTGATTCAGGGCCAAGCAGTATGCTCCGCCAGGGCGTTCACTTCTATCTCTACCTTAATGGCTCCACCCGCAGGGAAAAAGATGGCTACCGGGTAGAACCACCATGGAGTCTATTTCACCCGATGGCAACGAGAGAGCACAACATGTCAATTATGTGGTTTCTCAATAAAGGTGGAGAGGACCTTCCCTGCGACGTATCGCCGTCCCCAAGTGCACCTTGAGTGCACCTTCCCGTCCAATGAGCCAGAAGATAAAGCCACCCATACCGGGCTGTGCCCTACCAGCCAACCTTGGGCTTTCCATGTAGGTAACCAGACAGTGAGGCCCTTAAAAAATGGCCCAACTAGCAGTGCAGACATGCAAAAGGGACGGCTCATGCATGACCACAATCTACACAGCATGCAATTCAGCCCATTGGCTGCTCTGTCCCTGCCTCGTTTCAAACCAAATTTCATCATGATCTAACTGGACCGCCACTGCCGTCCATTGGGCTGAGGGGTCAGGTTCACCACATAGTGCTACTGCCCAAGCACCAAAGTCAGTTGATCCATCAGATCCAGTAGGACGGTAAAAGTCATCCTTTTAGGAACCAAGCATTAACTTTGAGAGAGAAGAACAAGACTTAGGACAGTTTCTCCAACCCAGTTTGAGAACCAGTTGCATATACTATATAGTAGCTACTTCCAATCTTTGAGGGTTATGTGTTCTGAAACCCTCCATAGTAGGAGAATTTGCTGTTGAGAAACAAAATTTCAGTGGAGAAGTGGGGAGGGAAGACCAAAGTGGCAGTGAGTATACAAAAATTTGTATAAATATAATGTTCATGAAAGGTAAAAATATCTGAAATCAAGATAATTACCAATGCTATCTTATGCTCCTGAATTTGCACTATTGAGCACCATGCACTTGTCACATCCTATATCATGGGAGAACTGGTAACCCTGGAGACCCTGATGAGTCATGATAGAGTACCGAGCACCAAGATAGCCTCTCTTACGACCACAGTAAACCTTCCATACCTCCCAGCTAGGCCCTGGTCAAGCCCAGGGCCTGAGGAAGTACCCAAGGAGATCTCCTTCAAGCCCAGAATGATACACTACTGGAAGGTCCAGGCCTGATCAGAGACTCTGTGGGATGGGTGATACTAGGCAGAATGATTGTTGGTTCCAAACTAACAAAGGAAGACTTCAGCAATTCCAGTAACTCCTGATTCTGTGGCTCACTCTGGGTGGCACCTGGGGGCTGAAGGCCCTCATGACTCTGGTGTTGTGAAGGGTTCAGCTTCTTAACAGCCTTGCAGCTCTGACCCCAGTCGTGGATAGTATTTTGGTGACTTGAGGCTACACAGAAAAGAGAAATAAGGAATGGTGTGTGTGTGTGCGTGTGTGTGTGTGTGTTTTCTATCTTTTGTGATGTTCAGAGATTCAGTAGCCAGAAATTATTCAATTGGAGAAGGATGTTCTCATGCTAGCAGAAGTGCTTATCCAATCTGAATACTGGAAACCATGCATTGCATTTGCATCAACATGCATTTACTAAGAGAGTGACCTCAGAGTCAAATGCATTACATGAGCTCTCCTGACCCTTAAAAATTAACACCAAGGTTTTCTTTCTTTTCAGGTCCTCAAGTATGTTCCATATAATGAAGCACAGTCACTACATTTCCCGATTTGGCAGCAAACTTGGGTTGCAGCGCATCGGTATGCATGAGAATGGCATCATATTTAACAACAATCCAGCCCTCTGGAAAGCAATTCGACCTTTCTTTATAAAAGGTGAGCAGGTACCTGGCTACCTCCTTCTTCTTCTTCTTCCTCTTTTTTTTTTTTTTTTCACTATGAATGTACCTTTTTTTGAAATCATATTTTAAATTCTGCTGTATCACAGTCTTGAAATAATAATAACAGGATAAATAGTTAACATTCATTATACCTTTATTGCTTTATTGTATAGTAGGCTCTGTTCCAAGCACTTGATATTTTAATCCCACAGCAACCCCATATGGTAAATGCTCTTATTTACACTTTACAGATGAGAAAACTAAGGCATTAAGAGGTTAAGTAACTTCCCTAAGGTCCCAGAATTAGTAAATAGCAGCCCAAGGTACAACCCCAGAGCCTACGTTTTTTAGCCACCACAATTTTTTTTTCTTCCTGTTGATGTAAGAAGCAATTTTATGGATGCAAAGAAGAGAGGGATCTGTGTGCTTAGGGCCATTTCAGTTAAGAATTTAGTATGGCACATATATGTTCTATCCAAACATAGCCAAACGACGTGTTTGCCGAATCATTGACTATCAGCCTAGATGTCTTAGCAGAAAGCAATTTGTGAATGAAATTAGAAAACTTTAGAACTGGGAAGAACAATTTATGCTGTCTCATCTAGCCTCTGAGTTCTACAGTTGAGGAAATACAGTTGTAGAAAGGTTGTGATTTTCTCCCAGGCAACATAGTGAATAATGGATGAGCTGTGACCCAATTCCAAGCCATCTAATACGGTAATTTCCCCCTTTACCATATCAAGCTGGAGATGAAGCTGTTGGGGGATACACATGACCGGCCTTTGACGTTAACATCAAGCATCAAGAAAGACAATCGTACCCCGGAAAGCTTGTTGGTAGTGGAATCTGGGGCAGAGGGACTTTGTGTCTGACCCTGTCCCTGGATAGTCTTCCCTCCAGCCAGCCCATGCAGTGAGCCTCGCCACCTCCTGTGTGGCTGCTAAGACAGGGAGAGCCACACCAGTGCCTGCCCCTCACCAAGACTCAGCACAGCGCTGCTGGGACCCCAGTGTATTATTTTCCTGTGGCTGCTGCAGCAAATAACCACAAACTAAGTGGCTTGAAACAACACATTTATTATCGTACAGTTCTGTAGGTACAAAGTCTGACCTGGGTCTCAACAGGCTAAAATCAAAGTGTCAGCAAGGCTGTTTTCCTTTCCTGAGTCTCTAGGGGTGAATCTCTTCCCTTGCCTTTTCCAGCTTCTAAGCCACCCACATTCCCTGGCTTGTGGCCCTTCCCTCTGCCTTCAAAGCCAGCAACAGTGAGTCAAGTCCTTTTCACATCACCTCCCTCTGACCCTCCTCTGTCATCACATCTCTCTCTGACTTTGGCCTCAGCTGGAAAAGGCCTTGCTTTTAAGGACTCATGTTATTAGATTGGGCCCACCCAGACAATCCACAATCATCTCCCCATCTCAAGGTCCATAACCTTAATTATGTCTGCCAAGTCCTTTTTTCCATGTAAGGCAACATATTAACAGGTTCCAGCAATTAGGACCCAGACAACTGGGGAAGGGGCTATTATTCTGCCTACCACTCATATTGGGGAAGATCAATCTCCTTAATTCCTTACAAAATTACAGAATGGATTAATGGAAAAAAGTATAGGACTCAGGGTTGTAGGTTGTGGGTTCAAGTCCCAGTGCTGCCCCTTACTAGCTATATAACCTTGGGCAAGTCACTTAGCCTCCCTGAGCTTCAGTTCCCTTAGCCACAAAAAGTGATAAATATTATAAAACTTGTACTCTAGGGCTATTGTAAAGAACAAATGAAATAATGCTGTAAGATCCCATGGAAATGTGAGTGTCATTTTACTTTGTCATTTGGCTCAGGTGCCATTAGGAATATGTGAACTAGTATTTCAGAACTAAATACTAGTTAACTAGTGAACTTTCACATACCAATATCCTCCCTGACTGACTGTGCAAGAGCTAATAGAATCCCTAACTTCATTCATTTGTTTAACAAACTACTGTTTTCATCATTGAACTGGACGCCAAGACACAAAAACAACAAGACACAGTCCCTGCCCTCAAGGAACTTATATTGATGGGGGAAGGTACAGGGAACTGAACTGGGAAGGCAAAGACCAGCACATCACCAAATAGCATCGCAGGGGTGGTACTGCGAGAAGTGTGCACAGAGCAATATAGAGACCAATGGACCATCTTAAGCACACTCCCCTGAGGGGTCAGGGGAGACTTTTCAGAGGAGTGGTTGCTTACGGTGAGTTTTGAAAGAAAGTAAAAGCTACCTAATTAAGAAAATGTGATGAAGAAGGACATTCCCAGAGTAAAGAACAGGATATTGAAAAAGGCAGAGAAGGATAGATCAACATGTCTTGTCCAGGGTCCTGCCAGTAGGCCCTTGTACCTGTGAAGCCAAGGAGTTGAGCTTATCTCAAAAGCTATGGGGAATCACTAAAGATTTTAAGCAGAATGACATGAACGTGTTTGTGTTGTAGAAAAATCCCCTAGTAGCATAGTGAATGAGTGGAAGGAAGGAAGCGTGACTATGGGCAGTGAGAACAGTCAGGAGCCACTGCAGGCAAGTGTGGCAGATGGAAGAGAGGCCACGGGCATGAGATATTAAAAGACTAGACACTGCAGTGCTTGGACATGAAACGAATCAAAACTTCCTTGTGACTTTTTTAAATATTATCCCTCTATGTGGAAGATCAAATTTTCTAATAAAAATGCTACAGAACTGGACCCAAATTAAATGTCAAAAATGGGGGGCTCATTGCTTCTCAAAAGTTGACTGTAGTATTTGACGTTTCTATAATCAGTCAGAGTCCTAAACATTTCTTGGTGGGTTTCCTTGTAGACTTAGGCTCCTTGTTGGTTTTCTGGGTATAGCAGAAAGCTTGGGACAGGTTTTGGTATCTTAATCAGTACCATTAATGAAAGCATTGACTTACTGGGTGTGTCTGTGGAGAAATAGTGCAATTTAGGCAATGGCCCATCTTGGAAGGTGGGGCGGGGAAGTGAAGAAATAACATGTGCTTCCTGAAACTGCCAAGAAAGTTTTCTAAATTGTTGGAATTTGCTGATTTTTCAACTTTTTGTAGAAATAGGGTCTTGCTCTTGCTCGGACTGGTCTTGAACTCCTGACCTCAAGCAGTCCTTCCACCTCAGCCTCCCAAAGTGCTAGGATTACAAACATGAGCCACCGCACCCAACCTCAATTTTCTTTTGACCTCAATTGATTCTGTACTTTTTAGCACATTTTAAAAATTAAATCATGTCTACATCATACCACTGCCTATAAACAATTATATTACATTTTGTCTGTAAGTTTGAAATGTGGCTTCAAGCTCTTAAACATACAGGAAAACCACGCACCAGCCTGGGAGAAAACCACCAGCGACATTCTAAGCCAACCCTTCCACACAAAGGGTTGAGTTATTAAGGAATCATTTGTCCCACTTGCCGATGTGGCAGTCACCCAGAGAACAACATCCTGGCCTTTCACATCTGCCACGTTCTTCCTTGGGTCAGAAAATAAGCTCCTACCAACCTTCCTTTATATATTTATATATATATATATATGTGGAAATCTTAAAAGTCTAGGACCACTCCTCAGGCCTACTTTCTTATTTATAAAGTCTGCCTTCAGGCATGAGGCTTCTGAAGCATAACTGATTTTCATTTTTAAAAAGTTTTTTGAGAGAAGAGGATAATCTTCTGAAGTTATACCTACAAAGTTCCCCAGGATTTTTCATCCCATTTCAACGGACTCTGACTTTAACAGCAAGTCTAGATAATAAAAGACTTTAAAAAGAGAGATTGCCCTTAAAGGAAGTTTAAGGAAACTTAGGACAAAGAGAGAAAGGAGGACTTTTTAAGAGTTAAACCCTCAGGGTAGGCCACCTACCATCAGGAGCCACTAGCCACTGCTCAGATGGTCAGGAACTGAGCGAGGGCAAGATCAGAGCCCGTTCATTCAGTCATTCATTCCTCTGTTTGACAAGTATGTGTCCTGGGCCTCTATGTACTATTTAGCTTGAAATACAGTGATAATAAGTGGTTGTCATTGTCTTTAAAGAGTTCCCAGGTCAGAGGGAGAAAGACTGTTAAGCAAACAAGGAATTGCTTAGCTGTTATGCCATTGGTTGAGTAAAACAAACCTGGAAGTAGTTTGAAGAGAAATAAAAATTAAAAGAAGGGCACTTCTGGTGATTTATAAGACCAGCATTTTACACATATAACCTACAATTAAACAGGAAGGACCTTAGATTCAATGGTTAAGATCCAATTTGACTGGTTCCATAGTAATATCCTGCCCACCTGTTGAAACATAAAATAAATATGACCCTGGCCAAATCCAAACCATCCATAGAAGGATATGTGAAAAGTCATTGATTGGTGATTTATGACCACAAGTACTAACTATTTCGTTTGCAGTCCCAAAGATGATTTGCCAGAGCATGAAGAAAAGTTTAATTTTGAATAGTTTGTTTAAAATATTTGTTTATTCATTCATTTTGAACCATGAAGGTAGTCCATACGTGTAGAAAATTAGAAGACAGAAAAAATAGGAAAATTTCTACCAAGTTATTAAATAAAAAATTGTGGACAGTTAAGCTCCAAGCATAAAAAGCCATGATGTCCTGATTGTGTGTGTGTGTGTGTGTGTGTGTGTGTGTGTGTTTGTGCTGTGGAGTTCGTGTTGGCTGATTCCCTGCTCTGTGCCCTGCAGCTCTGTCGGGCCCCTGCCTTGTTCGGATGGTGGCGATTTGCGTTGAGTCCATCATAGCGCACCTGGACAGGTTGGAGGAGGTGACCAACAAGTCAGGCTACGTTGACGTGTTGACCCTCATGCGGCGCATCATGCTGGACACCTCTAACGTGCTCTTCCTGGGGATCCCCCTGGACGGTACTGGAATTTTTGTTCTCGAAACTTGACATTGTGCCCTTTATTGAACAAGGGGGCAAGAGGGGCAGCAGACTGATGGAAACACACACTGTTTCGCACATTGCTCTTGGCTAAACATTGCTAACTATTCCTAAGGTTTTTTCCCCTAGCATTTATTCCTGCCTTGCTCACTTGTAAAATATAAATTTCCATAAAGTAGGGGCCGGCTTCTATTTCTTTTGGATCTCTCCTTATCGCTCTGGGAAATAGAATTCTACTCACAGTCAAAACTTAAATGTGCTCAGTTCATTTGACCATTAACACACCCTACCACCAATCAAACTGATATGTTTAACTACTTCCAACCATTCTTTTGGACATGAAATATACATACATGCATATGTACATATACACACACACCTCTCCCTCAAAGCTACTTAACATGAAAACTTTGACTCTGTCTATACGGTAAAAATGCCTGTAGCTGCTATGTGTCTGCTCTCTGCCAAGCAGTGTAAAAAGTTGCTTTATGTACACCATTGGCATTTAATACTTACGACAACCCTGACAAGATGCCTCACTCAAAATGCTACTTTCTTCACTATGATACAGAAACGAATATTAAAACATGTGCACACGACTCTACCACCACCAAAAACCAAATATTAATCATTTGGATGAATTCCATTCTGCTATTGACATTAAGTATGTCCAGGCTTAATGTGATTTTTTTCCTGAATATTAATTTGCAGCAGTGTTCATTGATTCATACATTCATTCAACAAGCATTTGTTGATTACTTATTTTATGGCAGGCACTGTTCGAGGTTCTAGGGATAGAGCAGTGAACAGACAGATAAAATTCTTGCCTTTAAGGAGCTTACATTCCAGTGGGACACGGACGGTAAAATAAGTGAACATCTAATAAGATATTAGGCAATAATAAATACCTTGAAGAAAAAACCAAGCAGGGAAAGAGGACAGAAAGCAAAGGAGGGGTCCGTGGGACTGGGCAGGACTGTCTTGGACAGAGTGGTCAGAAATGGCCTCTGCGGAGAGGACATCTGAACACAGCTCAAACGAAGGGAGGCCACGAGCCACATACAGAGGTGAGGGAAGCGCATTGCAGGCAGAGGAACCACGCATACTTTCAGCACTTGCCCCAGCCACCTGAGCCAGGGCACATGCCGCCTGGTTTACCACATTTGGACAAACAGCCAAGCTCCCTTTCCCCTCGCTGGCTCTCATTGCCTCGCCTCCCCTGCTCCAGCTCCTCACAAGAGCTGTAGGAACCTCATCTGATCTGGGTGGGAGCCCCCACTCGCTTGGAGAATTTTTAGTCACACTCTCCTGCCCGATCCCTTTCCAGACAGGGACTCCACTGCCAGCGTGCCTGTTCTGCAGACATTGCTTCTGAAGCTAGGCAAGCACGTATTTCACAAGCCCAGGCTCCCGGCTACCCGTCTAGCCTAGATTGTTAGGTGGGATCATGTAAAGGGCGTTGTAAATCTCTCCATCATGCTGGAGCACCTGCATGACCCATACAGAGTTACGCCAATTTCCTTTCCACCAGGTCCTTGTTAAACTCTCCATTTGCCTAAGGGACCCAAAGAGGAACCGACATCGCCCTGAGGTCGGACAGAACAAGCTGCAGCCTAAGGGCCTGCCTGCCACGCTGGCTGTACTGTGTTGGGCACGTTTCTTAATTTCTCTGAATTGTAGTTTTCTTCAACTACAAAATGATGACACTATTACCCCCCTGGCAAGATTGTAAGGATTAAATTAAAAATCTCTTTCATAAAGCACTTAGCACAGTGGCTGGTATTTGGCAGTTGGAAATGTCTGTTCCCTTCCCTTTTGTGTATTGATGTGGTATAATTTGAAAAAGCAGGGGTTTTCTCTCCTCTAGTATTCAATTTAATTAAGAAAATATTCATTAAGAGCTGACTATGCATGAGGCTCAGGACAAGGCATTGAAGAAACTAAGATGAATTCTATACTCTGGACCGATTATAACATGAAAGCCGTGGGATGAGGGCTATGGAAAAAATGAACACAGCACTATGAGGTGTGAAGACAGCTAGGAGCTATTGATTAGGTGTATCATTCGAGTAGGTTGTCCACTTAATGGCTCTGCTTACCCAACACCAAATGAAGTTAAAATGAGGCTATGAGCTCCCTAATAGGCTCTGCCTTTTGTTTACTCCCCTCCCCCAGGTGCCAGAGTCAAGACTGCAACCGCCACAATTAGTAGTCCCTTTGTCCAGAAAAACAGGAGAGAGTCGAAGCCTTGGCCAAAGGGAGGATATGTGAGGTTCTAAACTGTGTCTCAAACACAATCTTAATGGGCAACTCCTGTGTTAACCGGGCCAGGTTAGATGCCAAGCACAGTAAATTAGTGCTCGATTTGTCTAGTGGCATTCACGTGGCTAAAAAGCCCACAGAAGGTGGAACCTTGCTCAGCTTAGTTCCCAGACTGGTAGGAGAATCTATGGGGAGTGTTCTCTGCTCAGAGTACCCTTCTTAGGCTCACATTTTGCTAAATTGCTCAATTGCTCTCTTTTTTTTTCCCCCCAGAATCTGCCATCGTGGTTAAAATCCAGGGTTATTTTGATGCGTGGCAAGCTCTTCTTCTCAAACCAGACATCTTCTTTAAGATTTCGTGGCTGTCCAGAAAGTATGAAAAGTCTATGTAAGTAAGACACGTTTGGAAGATTTATGAGTAGAGCTGGCTTGTGTTTTTTTTTGTTTTTTTTTTCCGTGTGTCTTGGCTGTTGGCCTCTCTTGAAGTTTTCTGCTCTCCAGAACCCACAGGGAGCTGTTAATTACATTTCTGATGAAACACGTCTCAGGCATCTGGCCAGACCAAAGAGTAAAGGGAGACTTTGGCCCTGCAGCTTCTCATCAAGGAGGCTTAGTGTGTGGTCTGAAAACTTTCTCTCTGGAACTAGGACACGGCAATATATTTTGAGTTGAAGAGAAGGGTTGGCTGGTCCTCTCATTAATATCTGTCAAAATTCTCTTTGCATAACTAGAAAAATGGATTACAGAATCAAGTTATAGTTGTGTTGTTTCTGAATGAATTTAACGTAATTCAACTTGTAATAATTGACAGTAGTCTCAAAAGAATTTTTTTAATGGATATAATGAACTTCAATAAAATGTGTGATTTTTTTTTTTTAGTTGTATATCTTGTGTTTTGGAGGCTCTGAAACTGCCATTGAATAGCTTTGTTTTGGTCTTAGACTAGCCCAGCAGAAAACTAGACAAAGCCTGGTGTTTGGATTGCAAGTAGCCAGTGGAAAGCCCATGAGAAACTAAAGGCAGACAGTCCTAGTTTATATCCTATCTCCACCACTCAGTAACTAAATGGCCTTTAGAGGTTATTTAAATAAAATATAACCTACCTTCTAGAATAGGGTATAGGTTGATGAGATTATGTATGTAGAGCAATTAGTATAGTGTATGGAACATAGTGGGCACTAAATATGTTAGTTTCCTCCTTCCGTCTGTTCATAGCTGTCTCAGATGGCCCCCTCCCACCACTGCCATCTTAGGTTCTCCATCTCTAAAAGTTCCCAAACTTGTTGAAGACCCAACTTTATTCTATTTGTGGATTTTAGAATTCAGTAATATTAGTTTCTGGGGAGGAAGCCAACATGATGTTGCCTTGTATATTCTCCAGCAGTCGATGAGTATTAGGTGAATGTTTCAGACACTTTATACATTTCATTTCATTTCCAACAGAGCTTACTGTGACTTGAATCAATTAGATAAGGGATTCATCTCTTCACTGTGATCAGATTCGGTGGCAGTGATAGTGGTCTAAAGAGTCTTATTATATAGTTTTTGGTCATTAGTTTAGCCTTCGTCTTGGCCATTTAGCCTATAGAAACTTACTGAATTAGACAGTCTAATGGTTTCTCTGAGGTTTCTGTAGAAATTAGCTCAGCAACATTCCCTCTATGTATAACATTTACCAGTGGTCAGTGTTCTAGTTTATATCTCCTATGTCGTAGAGTAATAAAGACCCAGAGAAATCTTTTAATCTTTTCCCCCATGTCCTTGCAATAATGCCAATACATTATTAAATGCTAATGCATTATTAAAAAATTAAAAAAATACATTATAAAAATACATTTGTGGGAAGGATAATGAGACATCTATTTCCACCTCTATTCAATTTTATATGTATGTCTCTTTTAATTTTCAAATATTACAGCATTATTGTTCTCTAATTTTTATTGTGGCAAATTTAAGGCTTTTTCAGCCACATAATATCTTAAATAGGTATTTGTAGGCTGGGCTGGTAACCTAGCCACCATTGTTTTGGTGCAAAATGTATCCAGCGTTCCAAACAACAGGCTGACAGATGCATTCTTGTAACATGTTTGTAAGTCAGAGACTTCCTATTCCCTGAAAATTGTCATTGAACTCAATTCTCCCAGTTTTGAAGGGCGTATAAATTCAGATGCATATATTAATATAGGGCCAACTTTTACTAATAACTTTAATAGGAGAGATCCCAATGGGTATTCAAGTCGGCTGATGCAAAACTGGATTCTGACCCAGGGAGGAAGGAAGTGCTCAGTAGTGGCTGTAGTTCCTTCAAGGAACTTTCTATGAATTTGGAGTCTAGGGTCATTCCAACACCTGGACCATTTTGGGGCTATTGCTCAGATAGGTACACTATGAGCATTCTCAGCCTACTAGGAGGCGGGTACTCCAGCCCAGATACTCAATTAAGTGAATAGCTGTATGTAGGAGATGCTCAATAAATATTCAGTGAATGGATAGATCAACAAGGTATGTAAATGGCCCTGTCAAAAAGAATTTGACAAAAAGATTTATTATACATTCAATATAGTACAGAATATTGTTCTCTGGGGCAGGAAACAATACATTTACAATGAACACATACAGTTAAGGAGAGAGGCAGAACTGACAGGATTTAGATGCAATGTGACTTTCCTATTCATCTAGTCTGATCCCTTCATTTTAAAAGAGGTGTAGGGCTCAGAGACTTAAAGTAGGGCACGTAGAAAGGGAATAACCTGCACTAGAACCTGACCCTCTGCCCAAGGTGCTCTTCCCTCAACCACACCATCAAAATACATATACACATTTATGCAGCTAATCATTCATTCAACAAACATTTCCTTAGTGTTTACTACATGGCAGAAACCACAAGGTGTGAGAATAAATATCAAGAATGATAGGTGGCCACTTGAGTTTACTGTCTGGAATGGGAATCTCAAACTCAATAGTCTTCGGAGGTAGACAAATAGGAGCGGGCTGTGTGGAGACAGGACAACAGGAAACGGAGGAGCCCGGGGCCAATCGAAGAGTGCATCCCCTAGAAGACATTTACAGGGTTTTTTTGGTTTTGTTTTTTAATGTAAACACTGTGCCTGCCAAATCAGAAATTGGAAAATATGGTTAGATTTAGCCTTTGGTAGCGGTTTTTAACCCTTAACTAGAAGTCACAGCTTTGATTTCCTTCCAGTGTCTAAAAATCTAAGTAATTCTGGTACTTTAACATGAAGTATAAGGTATATGTATTATAATTCAAGGGTATTTGTAAAGAAATAAAATAGAAATTCACTTATGCATGAGCACCAATGGCTTCAATTAAAGTAGATCATTTTATTTAAACAAATGGCAAATGAATCTATTTTGCTAGATGTCTAAACTGAGTACCAATAGACTGTATTTTGACTTTTCTTTCCAGCAAGGACTTGAAAGATGCCATAGAAATTCTGATAGATGAAAAAAGACGCAGGATTTCCACAGCAGAGAAACTGGAAGAGTGTATGGACTTTGCCACTGAGTTGATTTTTGCCGAGGTACTGACCTGAACTACCCATAATTCCCCTGCAACATATGTTATGACTGTTTCTGTATCGGTGTGTAAAGATCCACTTTTGTAATTGTTGCACATTTCTGCTTCTAACTATTTTCTCTAGCAGTTCCACAATACCCAACCCAAATAGTCCATACATTAGAGATTCTAGTAAGACTGACCTTTAAGATTGAAACTAGTCTGTGTCACAATACAAAATATGAAGATAGGAGGAGAGGACCAAAGACACTGGATACATAGATAATTGGCTTGTTTATCTCTCAGCTGAGGATTGTCATGGAAGATGTGCGCAGTAAATTACAGAGACATGTAATTTCTAAGATTTCATTTTTGTTGAGGTTGTTGATACTTGAGGGTCATCTCCCCTTATTTTTTGAAACAATCATTCACTTTTCCAATGTTTCCCCCCTTTCAACTGTCCAGAAACGTGGTGACCTGACAAGAGAGAATGTGAACCAGTGTGTCCTGGAAATGCTGATCGCGGCCCCTGACACCATGTCTGTCTCTGTGTTCTTCATGCTGTTCCTCATTGCAAAGCACCCTAAGGTGGAAGAGGCAATAATGAAGGAAATCCAGACTGTTGTTGGTAAGCATTTATCAAATAAATCATAGAGCTTAAAAAACAATTCCTTCTGAGTGTCAGCTTATGTCAAACACAAAGTCTTTTATAATCCGCTCAGAACAGTAAAGGAAGCCATTCTGTTACACTTTGATTATGCCAGATAGGTTGAAAAGGTAGTTCTTTCTGTGCATGTGTTTTTTAAATTATAAATATAATACATTCTCACTAAAAAATTCAAATAACAGAGAGCTGTATAAAGCAGAAAGTGACACGGCCCAATCCCGTTCCCTCTCCTCTCCAGCCTCATTCCCACTCCCCGGCGGTAATTAATGGTTTGCTGCGTATTCTTCAAGATCTTTTTCCGTGTGCACACAGCAGAGACATATCTGTGGTTGGATTTGTCTGTTTTACAAAAACACGGGATCATGTGCAATGTTCTGCCTACCTTATCAGTTGCAAAAGGCTTTTGTGGGTCTGCCGGGGACATGGCTATCTGTGATTTACAGCAGTGTTTCAGAGTCAAACAGACTTGAACTTCCAGCTGGTGGCAGAAGGGGAAGGAGAGGGCGACAGCCAAGGCAGGGTAGTGGCGTGTTTCCCTCTCCATTTCAATCCAGGGATGCTGGTCCCTTTTCCCCTCCTCTCATCCTCTGCAGGGAGCCCCGCCTCACTCCCCTTCCCCAGCACCACCTCTGTGCTGTGCTGCCTCCAGTCAGCACCACCCTGCCCACCCTCCCACAGAAACGCTGCCACCTCTGTAGGAAATCAGAATCGCTTTCTGGGAGAAAACAATTTCTTACGTCAAACTTCCTTTACCTGAGTAATCTTTTTAGGAACACACTTCTTAAAGCTGTGAAGAGATAGATAGCACACGATGTGGACTTCCCTCTCGACTTTTTGTAGTCCCTGTGAAACAAGTTATTCGATTGTGGAAGGGCACCGTCTTTTAAACACCATTCGAGAGCTGCTTGCAACAGTTAAAAATAACAGGGGATTTCACAGAAGGCTTAAATATGTGAGCGAGGGATCTGCGGATGCATCACATAGATGGGAAATTGCTGGCAAGGTAGGGAGCAAGGAGCCAGGACAACCACACGAGAGCGTGGTCTCGAGTGCCTCCTAGCAGGTTATCAGGTTCTATGCCAGGTGCAGCGGTACGGTGATGAACAAGCCAGCGCCACCCCTGCACTCGTGGGGCTCATGGGCTGGTGGGAGAACAAGAACTCAACAAGCTCAAACGAGTGACGAGAGAGGGCACCACCGAATGAGGGCGTTCAGGGGACAAGGGGAAAATGGCTTTTGAGACCCTATGCCTGTAATGCCCGTTTAATATAATTTCCTTGAGAGGTGAAAAGCATTTGTGCCTCTTGCTGTTGTTCCCCTGACACTTCAATAGACCTATGCAAAGATGCAAAAGCAGCAGGGCCATTTGCACGTGTCTGTGCTCCCTCCCAGGCGCCCTACACAGACGTGGCAATTCCTTCCTAGTGAATGCCTTTGGTCGCTTTCTCTGTCATCTTCTCTTCCACCTTCCTGCCCAGAGACACATCCCCCATTAGACCCTTGAGTGTGCAAAAGCATCTGTAAGGGGAAGGACTGTGAGAGCACTCTGACCAAACTAGGCCTTCCCTAGATCCTTAGCAGGACAGGAGGCAGGGCTGCCTCAGGATCCTGGGCTATTGTTGATTCTGCAAAAGCGGCAGCCCATTTGAGGATGCTCTGAAGCTTTGCCATGCGTGGGATTAATCCGAGCCTCTTTGACCAGTGTCAGGCCAATCTGAAATGTTGGGGCAAGGGCGGGGTGGTCTTCAATCCCCAACTCACTGGGAGTAGGTCTGAGGCACCTATTTTATCATTGGTGGGGAGAGGGGAGTGCTTGTCATTCTATTGCAACAGGTTGTTCTTGATGAGACACAGAGGGACTAATAGTGACACTTAGGGGCAGATGACTTAGGGGCAATGAAATGACCATTTCATTGAAATGGATGAAATCCACCATCTCATTTTGACGATGCAGCAACCTACTCATCCATCTCTGGGGTGGTTGTGGTGCTAGTTTGCTCACAAATCAAGACAGGGAATGAATGTCCCCTACAATTTAGAGTAGAGGACAAAAACCCAAAGACTTCAGGGGCCAGGCTGATGAGACTACTGTTTGGCGCAGACTAGGTGTGGACTGTGTGGAAGGGCGGAGTGTGTGCTTCCTCCACAGGAGAAGCAGCCGCTCAGCTTCAGCCCACTGTTGCCACGTGGAAATGTCGGTCCAGTGTTACCAAGTTTTCTGATTTTTCTGGAAATCCATGCTATTGTATAAAATCCGTCAGGTTTTAGGATCATTGGCTTCATATGTGATTTTTTTATAAAATACTCTGTGGACCAAACATAACACATTTGGCTCTGGTTGCTGGAGTGTGTTAGAATTACAGACATAATTTTTTTCAACCGAGCACAAACTGTTCTGTGGAAAAATAGAAGTTTTAGTGCTCATCACATAT
This sequence comes from Eulemur rufifrons, assembly GCF_041146395.1. Lineage (NCBI taxonomy): Eukaryota > Metazoa > Chordata > Mammalia > Primates > Lemuridae > Eulemur > Eulemur rufifrons. Next base: position 42,175,240 of record NC_090984.1, read on the forward strand.
TAAAACTAACTTACCTTCTTTGTCTTTTTTATCTGCTGCCACAGGTGAAAGAGACATAAGGATTGATGACATGCAAAAATTAAAAGTGGTGGAAAACTTCATCTATGAGAGCATGCGGTACCAGCCTGTCGTGGACCTGGTCATGCGTAAAGCCTTACAAGATGACGTCATCGATGGCTACCCAGTAAAGAAGGGCACTAACATTATCCTGAATATTGGAAGAATGCACAGACTCGAGTTTTTCCCCAAGCCCAATGAATTTACTCTGGAAAACTTTGCGAAGAATGTAAGAGCCCTTCCTTAAAACCAAGTGTGCCACTCCTGAAAATGTCAGCTGTTGAATCTGCTCTGGTTCTGTGTGTCAGCACCATGCACATTTCATTCTTTTTACTCATCCTCCTCTGCCACCTCAACCACGAGCACAGGTGTCCCCTAACTTGGAAGAGGGTTACCATATTCATCCTCAAGCCAAGAATGCTGGGTCTCCAGCTCTGAGAACTATCTACATGGTGGCCACACACTAGGTCAAAACATGAAAAATCCAGGCCCTTAATTTGGCTAAAATGAGGCAGATTTTGTTTAACCCAGCCAACCTACTTTTCCATTTAAACTTATCACTCCATCATCATGGCATCAGATTTAACTATAGCACCATATGAGCAAAGTCCACTTCTGCTTCAGATGGACATCAAATGAGACCAAAAGATTTGGGTTTTTGCGATGTGCCTTTGGTTCATCAAATGGCCCCAATGAGCAGCAGGTCCCATTCTAAATAAGACTCAGTAATTAGAAGAAAGTCAACTGCTGCTTTTATCACTCATGTGTACTGGATATTCTGCCTCCATTATGTCACATTTTAGGCAACAATGTTTTTAAACCTGAATGATCCAGGGAGTTCCCTCAATGCCCTCTTTTCCATTTGCATATGATGTAGAAAGATGATGCTAATTAATCCGGTGCTCTAATTCATTATGTTTCTACACAGGCAGTCCAGTTAATGCTAGGTAAGTCAGCCAGTTGGTCAACAAAGGTTATTGAACATCCGCTATGTGCCAGGTACTATGTAAGTCCAGATATGTAAAAAATAGACAGATGTGGTCCTCATTAATTTTCTGCATAACTAAAAATAGATAGTTGGTACTGATGGGCCAGGAATCTGCATTTTTGCTTGCATTTGTCCCTTTTCATCAGGTTATGTGGCATCACACATAATCTTTGCCTTGGTGACTTGCAAAATAGTAATGAAGGTATGGCCCTTTCATGGAGCTAGTTGAGTATACTAACATCGGCTGTAGTAAGATGATTTGCATTGCTTTACCCCAGCACACTTACATGAAAAGCAAAACTGAAGACTGTCTAAGGTTGAGTCTGTATCACAAGGGCTGAATCAAACAGGATGGAGAAAGGGCTTACCTGAATTCCAGTCATTTATCTCAGTAGAGGGGCAGGGTGGTTGAGACCCCAAAACAGGGCATTCTGACTCCCGGTGTTTTTGGAATGAATCAAAAACAGAGACTGCATGACTCTAGCCTTTAATACTCTGGCTAACTGTCTGATCATTTTCATAGGTTCCTTACAGGTATTTTCAGCCATTTGGTTTTGGGCCTCGTGCCTGTGCAGGAAAGTACATCGCCATGGTGATGATGAAAGCCATCCTCGTTACACTTCTGAGAAGATTCCACGTGCAGACATTGCAAGGAGAGTGTGTTGAGAACATGCAGAAAAGAAATGACTTGTCCTTACACCCAGTTGAGACCAGCAACCTTCTGGAAATGAGTTTTGTCCCAAGAAACTCAGACAAATGCCTCGAACACTAAAGAAGGCTGGTCAGTACCTACTCTGGAGCATTTCTCATCAGTAGTTTACATGGAAATCATCCATCCTTACCAGGTAGAGTCATCCTCAGATGAACGTTCTGTGGTGCGTGGTGTTCTATAGGCATACCTCCTCTGGGTTGTCCGCAAGGTGGGAGCTGTCAGTCATTTGCTCTTGCTCAACGCAGAAAGCCAGGCTGCCAGAGAAAAGGCAGAGGCCAAGAGTCTGCAGGGGAAATGGTCAGTGAAGAAACTGCAGCTCTAAAGGCCCAATTCCACAAAATGTGCTTCAGAGAGGATAGGCCATCAGCAAAAATGTACGTCTGGTTTCCCACTGAATCTCCAAGGCCCTGCCCCAAGGGCATTTTGATGTCCCAGGCAGAAGCACTCAAGTTTACTCAAAGAGCCAAGCCAATGTCTGGGTACCAGGGCCAAACATACCTGCTAGTGTGGACAAAAGTACTTTAATTTGGTTTCACTGGGAGTGGGATAGCAACTTTCGTAGTCTTTGGAGAAATGCCTACAAATTCAGCACTTGACTTTTCCTGTGAATTATGCCCAATTAACTCCTGTTTATCCACATGTGATCTATCTGTGACATAAGTTAAATCAGAGGAGTAAAATATAATGAGGACCTTCTATTTGCTGTAGGGCAAAAAAATCACATGATGCATTTCAAATTAAAATAAAAATCCTTTTTGCATGTTTGCATTGTTGCTTAGCTTAATCAGTATGGCTAACCAAGGGATAACTTTAAATAGGGCATGGGGAGGAAGCGTTCTCTAAATCTGTATCTAATTCTACAACCCGGTGGGTTCAAACTTCTACAAAATGCTCATGCCATCTTGTCATCCTCCTCCCTGGACATTTTCTCCCTCTCTTTCTTTCCATGACCCCAAAAGCCAAGGGCAACAGATCAGCAAAGAAAGTCGTCCGAAGACAACCCCTCCAATCATTTTTTATCCTACCTCAGATTTAACAGTTACCTGAAAGACTTAGCAGTTATTTAGTTATTGAATCCTTGCATGTAGCCACGGATAAAATGTACACCTTGGAATTAGCTCTCTAGCAGTAGTCCCCAACCTTTTTGGGAGGGATTGGGGGGAAGGTGGATGAAGTTTTGCTCACTCGCTGCCGCTCACCTCCTGTTGTGTGGCCCTGGTTCCTAAGTTTCATGGAAGGTGGGGGGTGGGGGTGGGGCAGGGGACGGGGTGGGGGCAATGGAGCGCAGCAGCATGGTCTCTAATAGGCCGGGTCCCTAACAGGGATTGAGGACCGCAGCAGAAATCAAATAAATGGGTTAATTTTCCAAACACCACTGTAGTTGTGTTATATAGCCAATATGACTATATCTATTGAATGTCATTGAAAACCTAAAAAGTTAAACTTATTTACAAATATGTAAGTGTTTGCCATTGAGTCAATAGCCATCCCATCCTATCTGAATATTCTTTTCATCCTACTGTCTAGAAAGAAGGCAATGGCTGAGTATAAAATGAGAGTGTAATCTGCCCGACAGCAGGAGCTATTTTCTTTCTTTTGTAATCCATCCCCACCCCGCCATCTGACTCCCCGTATTTACTATCAAGATCAGTTCTTAGTAGACACTCTTGTTCATAGACACTCTCAACTGATCCAGAAACCAAGTAAAAAGGCAGATATTCTAAGAATTCAAGGATGGACATTAGTAAAGGACACATTTGAACATGGAATTATTTGGATCTATATGGTCTAACAATACATGGACTATTCCTATATACCTGAATATGTCTGTAGTCAGGTCTAAACGATCATCCAACTAATTTAGGCCCCTGAAAGCAAGGCCAGGATTTGAGATTTAATTTTTCTAAGTTAATTCACTTGGTGATTAGTAACATGCTGTTTACGTTGCCTCTGGCCGGAGCTGCATGGTAGAGGAAAACAGACTTTGGATCAGTGTCCTTCACCCATCCAGTGCTCTTGGGACATTTATGTGTATTTTATCTGTATATATGTAGACAAGGCCTACAACTCTATAGTCCAAATGAAATGACAGTTGAGATAGTTGTGTATAGATTGTGCAGGTACAGAACCACACTGGGGAAGACCTGGGAGTTAGGAGCGGGGATGAGGGACATCGGCGGACAGGCAGAGGGGAAGTGCTGGTTCAAATGACCCAAGCAAACTCTCCCAGAGTCAAGTTATCTGGGTAGTTGTTCAACTTTTCACTCTGCTTGGCCTGTATAGACAAAAATCCTTATGTTTATACAGGCTTGGCCTAAGGAATTTGGAATACCATTGACTTTTCAGTAGGCTGACAAACATACATTTGAAAATCCTATTATCTTTTCAGAATTTTGCCTCATTGTTAAATACTTAATTGTCACTCTTGAATGTGCTGTGGATTCTATTTTCATCAGTTCTCAAAAGAACTGGAATGTGTAAACTATCAGTGAAAAGCATGCATACAAGGGCTCTATCACTGTCAAATTGTGAGGACAATTGTACCCATCTATCCTCAAGTGTACCAGACACCCCCCAGGCCTTCATTGAGATCCCACTGTCCCCCTCCCAAATGGAAAATAAGCGCATTCAGAAAGCCCTCTCATTATTGAGAAATGCCAGTTGGAAATTGTCACTTTTTATTTCTAAGCAGTATCTTTCACCATTCACAGTGCTAATATTACGCAGCATTGGCCCAGTGAAAGAATGCTAGCTGGACCCTTCTCAATTGCCTGTGTCAGCTTGGGGACTGAATCTCTCACCTATTCTTGCAGAAAGATGTGCTAAATTAAATTTTGTCAAAGCAATGAGTTGAACGAAATTTGTGAGACTCTCAGTTACTCTTAGCTCAAAGAACAAAGTCAAGGGCTTAACGTTCCAGGGTTCAACCCAGAGAGGGCTTACCCACTTAGGCTTACCTGAGGGAACTCTCATTCCCTTTCCGCAGCTTTTAGCAAGTATTGGCCTATGTCTACAGAGTCAGTGGCGGTACCCCTGTTTCTACCAGGTCAAGATAAAAGGGATGTATTTAGACAGGACAACCTGTTCATCAAATCTCACCCATTAAGTATACTCTATCCCTCTCTCTTCCATCAAGACAGCATTTCAAGTGCAAAACAAATGAGAAACACAAGAATACAATTATAAGGCCGGGCGCGGTGGCTCACGCCTGTAATCCTAGCACTCTGGGAGGCCGAGGTGGGCGGATCGTTTGAGCTCAGGAGTTCGAGACCAGCCTGAGCAAGAGTGAGACCCCATCTCTACTAAAAATAGAAAGAAATTATATGCACAGCTAAAAATATATATAGAAAAAATTAGCCGGGCATGGTGGTGCATGCCTGTAGTCCCAGCTACTCGGGAGGCTGAGACAGGAGGATCGCTTGAGCTCAGGAGTTTGAGGTTGCTGTGAGCTAGGCTAACGCCACGGCACTCACTCTAGCCTGAGCAATAGAGTGAGACTCTGTCTCAAAAAAAAAAAAAAAAAAAAAAAAAAAAGAATACAATTATAAGAATAATCTTGAATCCACTCTAATTTCTAAACAAAAGCAAAACATTTGTTCCACAAACCTCGGTATTTTAATTTATTAGTAAAATGTTTCTTGCAATGAAAGTCTGAAGTGACAAGACACTGAAGTTGAGAGCCTGTGGTCCAGGTGATTTTTAAAGTTCCTTTCAGCTCTATGACTCCAGATGTGAGACTACATTAAAATATAGGGAATGGTTTTTAAAAAACAGTAATTTACTATAAGCACACAGTGTGCAAAGCAGACCTCAAGATGGCCATAAAACTGCCCTTATTTTGGCCAAACTGGCAAATGCCAAGAAGCCCATTATGATTGACAGCTATTATGCAATTTCTTCAAATGGAAAGGATTCTAGATATTTCACTGAATGAAATATTCAGTGCCTCCTACTGTTATTTCCAAATAGCCAGGTGTTCGGGTGTGGAAGAGACACAGCAAGACACACAGGCACAAGGGCTTCCTCTTCTCGCCTAGTTAAGCCCTGATGGATGAAGAGCTGAGAGCACATCACCCACCTGCCTCCTTCCCATCCAGTTAGCGTGAAAGTGTGTTCTTTCAGGCCAGGAAAATAATAGTAATGGTAGTTACTGTCTTACTATATTAAGCCCTTTTACACAATCATTTCATTTACTTTTCTCAACAATACTATGAGGTAGGCATTATTCCTCCCAACCATCCATTTTTGTTCCTTTGTTACCTGCTTAGTAGAATTTCCCTCCCCTGCCCACACGTCCCCCAGCACACATGGCTGGCATCTCTGGCTCCGTTGTCAAAACCTGCTCTCCAGCAGATCAAAATTTTTTAATCTGCTAAACTCATTTAAGGCTCGAATTGTTATCCTCCCTTGTCACAGAGGTTTTTGTTTTTCTAGGGAATTGCACAAAAGAATTATAGGCATCAATAAGCTGGGCTTGTGGGAGGCGAGATGGAGGGAAATGATAACACCTACTTTACCCACACATGAAGCTGGTCCTGCCTAAACAGTGGTGTTTAGGTTGCAAGGGTCCCCAAGTCAGGATGTCTATAGGAGCCAGGCAGGTAACATAAATTGGATGACCAGGCCAGCTGGAAATAGAGCCTGTGGGAGAAAAGGAGAATGCGTCCTCTAAAGGCATTCAAGGTCAGTGTTCTTAAAACACAGTGTCAGCCAAAGCAAACTCATCCTTGAGCTGGATTGGGCCCATGGTTCAAGGGCTCTAACATCAGTCCCCTTTCACCCACCCAGTAAGGAAGGCAGAGGAGTCCCCATTTCACTGATGTGAAAACTGAAGCCCTGGGAGGCCAAGTGGTCTGTCCAAAGCCACCCAGTAAGTGCCAGATCTGGGACTCCCCCAGGGATCTCAGCTCCAAGTCCAGGAGCCATTTGAGTCTACCCGGCCCTTCAAAGCTGTGCATATTCTGACAGTTACTTGGGTGCCCTTAACACCAGTCTGAACCTCAGTAGCTCCATCTATAAACACGGATTACACCAGCTCTACAGTCATTCCCAACACCTTCATTATGATAAGTTACTATTTTGCTTCATAAACATAGCAGCATTTTCCCCCTTTGCATCTAAGCCCTAATAGCAAATTGAGCGTCTAAGACAATCTTACTTTCAGGTCAAACATGCAATTTGGCAGCTGAAAGGATGATTTTGGCATCCATGGCGATGCACGGGCAGGCTGCAAGCCCCCAAACACTAATACGTCTGCGTGTGGCCCTAACTAACTGCTGCAGGGGGTGAGGATGTTAGTGGAACACATTTCACTCACAAATAATTATTCCCTATTTGCACTTGCAGGCAAACCAATGAATTTGCTGAAGCACATAATCTTTTTTTCCGAGTGACCTTGGTTTCACACTCAAACCAAGTGAATTGCTAAGACTCAGTAATACCTCCCTTCCCTACAGAAATTAATATCTTCTCTGGGTAACAACACCTGCTCTGGCACTCTTACCATCTTCCCAAAATGCAGGTGCTGCTTTTACTACTCATGGAGCTCTAGAAACAACCAAAAACAGGCAACGAAAAATGAATTCACTTTGGAGAAATCCCTGCCCAGGACATTGCAGGAATAACTGACACATCTTTGCATGTGGTCCTTGAGGCAAGTGTGGAGAGGAAAGAATTACTAGAAACCATTAAGACCGCAGACCAGGATATCTCAATAAAACGTCACAATAATCATGCAAACTATAAATTATTCCCCGTTTTGCAAGTGATAAAACTGATTCCCAAACACGAACTTAGCTAGAATTTTGAACTCCTTGGCTTATCCCAAAGTCCATGATCTTTCCTGCATGCTATATCAAAAGCGGGGTTTGATCCTTTGGAAAATCTAATATAGCATAATAACAAATATTTTTAAAGTTCTAACTGGTCAACAATTTAGGTATTAAAATCAGAGCGTAGGGTGCCAGGTATTGAGGACACTGGTGAATTCTGGCTCCTATCTTAGCTCAGTCCGGCCACTCCACCATGGGAGTAAGTCCAAAAACAGGAACTTGAGACACCGGCTCTCTCTACCCACCAGCCGAAGATAAGTCAGACTAATCATATTGATTTGGCTGGATTAAGCAGACAAAGCAAATTGATCCCATATGTTTTTTCTAATCATCCATGTTTTGCTCATCTCGGTGTCTGGCACACAGCATGCGCTCAATACATTCCTGGTGGAGGAATGAGAGGATGAATCTTTAAGCCAGGAATAGAAGCTAGTTCTATAAGACTCACAAGAATAGGTGCCACATGTATGCATTCTAAAATGTAGTCTTTAGCAGGGTGCAGTAGCTCATGCCTGTAAAATCCCAGAAACTTGGGAGGCTGAGGCAGGAGGATTGCTTGAGGACAAGAGTTCGAGGCTGCAGTGAGCTATGATTGTGTCACTGCACTCCAGTCTGGGTGACAGAGTAAGACCCTGTCTGTCTCTAAGACTAAAAAATAATTTTAAATAAAATGTGCCCTTTACAGTTAACTAAATGCCACTGTACCAGCTGGAAACAGATAGTGAATGATCTGACTACACACTTAAACAGGAAAAACGTGGCCCTGCAGGGAAAGCTGGGTACATCTCAGTCAGGGCTACTGGGGAGGGCATTCCTGCTCATTTGGGGGTTAGACAAGCTGAACCTTAGGAGTCCCGCAACTGAAGATTCCTCAAGTCTATAGGTCGGTGCCCCTCTGTACAACCAACTGGTGAGGATTTAAACATTATCTAATGTAAGCCAAAAAGCTGGTCCTTTGGAACACATAGCTTCAAAGAGGCCATCTTTCAGAAGAATCTCTCTTAGCTTAATAATCAGCCCACACAAATGAAGATATGATAACACGGCATTAACATTTTGTGTTTAAGGATTACATCTGAAGCCCACTGGTTACCAGGATAGGTAACATTATGCATATTTACAAGTCTCACTCACTTCCAAATAAATCAGAAAGCACATCTCATCATATTTCAATGCAGTTATTCCTGGTTCTCTTTCTTGGGTCTCATTCTAGTCTCTGGCAGCAGCTGTGTTTCTACGTCTCAGAGATATGTGGCAGATCCCTCCATAATGACTCCCCTTGGTAGCTCCCCCGGGCCATCTCAGGGCGGGCTCTGAGGCCTGTGCCCCAGGCATGCCATCCTCTCCCTGTCGCCCGACGCCATCCCAACAAATCTGGTGTGTGTTTGCTTTTGTTCTTCTCTTTCTTCTGCCTCTGCAGACCTGCTGTCCACATTTCCCTAGTTCCCTCCCGAGCCTCCTGTTGTCTGCTTCTTTCTCTTACAGTCCCCTGTCACCACCCTGAGTTGCTCTGGCAGAGGTCACCCATTCAGCGGTTTCACCAGCCCTCTTACTCTGAGCTGGTGACAGTGAGGCAGACACCCTCCTGTTGTCAGGACAGGCTCTTGTCTAGACGAGGAGCAGCCCCTCCTCCCTGTGTGAGTGTCCTGAAACTGCCATAACAAATGACTGCAAACTAGGTGGCTTCAAACAACAGGAATGTACACTCCCATAATTCTCAAGGCCAGAAGTCCAAGATGAAGGCGTGGCAGGGTCACATTCCCCCCGAGGCTCTGCGGGAGAATCCTTTCCTGCCTCTTTGAGTTTCTGGTGGCTGCAGGCACTCCTTGGCTTCCTTGGCTTGTGGCCACATCACTCTAATCTCTGCTCCTGTGGTCATGTTGCCTCCTCCTCTTCTGTCTCTTTCTCCTGTCTCAAATCTCCCTCCGCTTTCTCTCCTGAGGACACATTTGACGTAGGGCCCACTTGCGTAATCCAGGGTGATTTCACCTCGAGATTTTTCACTTACATTTGCAAAGACCCTTTTTCTAAATAAGGTCACATCCACGGGTTCTGGGCTTTGGATGTGAACTTACCTTTTGGAGGCCCTCATTCAACCCACTGCACCCCCAGGACAGAGAGGCGCTTCTCAATTTTTAGAGCAATATTTCCTAAACTTTAATGTGTGTTTGAGTCGCCTGGTAATTTTGTTCTAAGGCAGATTCTGACTCAGTCGGTCTGGGTGGGGCCTGAGAGTCCGCATTTCTAAGAAGCTCGTAGGTCCTGTTGATGCTGAGGTAGGTGGTCCGCATTTTGAGAGCAAGGTGAGCCGAAGTGTGTAGCAGTGTGATCCCCGGAGCAGCAGCACCGCCTGGGAGCTGGTTAGAAGGGACACTCCCAGGCCCACCCAGACCTGCTGAGTCCAACTCCGTATTGTCATAAGATCCCTAAGTTCTCTGGTTGGATGTTAAAGTTCGAGAAGCACTGATTTAATCTTAAGGTCTTTTATCCTCATCCTTTACACCCAAGACCTCTTCTGACCACACTCCGTGGCCTGTGTTCATGAGGTCTGCAGCCCTGCATAGGCTGTAACTCCTCTGTGCCTCCAAGTGAAGCACCTAGAACAAAACTAACCGTCTTCCCTTGCACTCTGTTCAGTTGCATAAACGTCCCCACCCTGAGCCCCATCCCAGGCAGCCATTTGTCCCATGACTGTTACTACCACACAGTATGACTCCAACAAGCCAAGGCAGCTGTGACACACACAGAAGCTACCAAGCAGGATCTTGTCCTGCTCAGAGAAATCACTACAGAATTCTCCCAGGAATCCTGGCCTTTCTTCTGGATATAGTGATCAATTAAATGTGCTTTCTCTCTCTTCCAAAGCTCACATCCAACCCTTTGCTTGCAAGTATTCGAACTATGTGAGTGTGTCCCTTCTTTCATCCCAATGAACTGAGAGTGGAGGTTCCCACAATGAAAACCTGTTAGGCATCTGCCATCATTAGTTATATAGTTTCCTTGCTCAGAAAATTTCTCCAGAAAGAGACCCTCCCCCAGCCTGCTCCCCTCACAGGAGACACATAATCAGGCAACGCTTGAACTTCTAGAATTAAACCCTGGCTCTGCTAGTCAGCAGCTGGGTGCCCTGGGGTAAGGTGCTTACCCTCTTGGAGCCTGGTTTTACCCATCTGTGAAAGTGGGCATTACACACTCCTCACAGGCTCCTTGCGTTGGGTGGACCTTGAGTATTAGAACCGAGCATATAAGGGACAGCAGAGGTGCTCAGAGAGCGTCCATGTCCTTCCCGTGCTCTGCCTTCGGCCCTCTTCTCTTCGCATGGGCCTTGGGAAATGAGCGGGCCAATTGCCTCTTTTCTTTTTCTTCCTCTTCCTCCCTCTCCCTGGCTCAGAGGTCTTTCAAACAGTTCATTTGGAAGAAAAGACTGTCCCTAATTTTGTCTTAAGAAATCCACATACACTAACCTCCACATCAAAATAAAACTGTGTCAACTTAAAAAAAAAAACAACTCTGAAACCAACTTTGTAAGTCTTCAGAATGGTTTAGCATTTTTTCCTAATGCTTAAATAACCTCCATCTTATAACAGAAATAATTTATTCTTGCCCTATTAAGCACTGATTTCTTCAATAAACATTTACTGAGCACATACTATGTGCCAGACCCCATTCTTTGTGCCTATTTCTTTGCACCTTATATGTCAAAACAGAAAATAAATAAGGTCATAAATAATGAACGAGATCATTTCGCATAGCAGTGAGAGCAGTAAACGGGGCGGTGAGATAGCAATGGGGGAGGGGCTCTATTTCGGAATCAGATGCTCAGGTAGGAACTCTCTGACATACTAAAGTTAAGATCAAAGTGACAACAAGTAACCTGTCAAGACCTAGGGAAGAAAGTTCCAGGTAGAAGGAACATCAAATGAGAAGGTCTTCAGGTGGGCCCAAGCTTGCCATATTGAGGCTACATAGGCAGAGTGGCTGCAGTGTCATGATAAGAGGGTAGCATGAAACAAGGCGAAACTGGCAAGGGACACAGACAGCTCTGGACCACGAGGGCCACAGAAAGAAGCTGGATTTTAAGTAGAAAGGGTACCTGGGTCTGGCTCATTCTAGCTCACGAGAGCCACTTACTAAGTTTTCAGGAGTTTTGTGAACTGGTTAAGGTAAATTTGGTAGTTTCAAATTGGCCACAGTAGGAGTATTTACACCATGCAAATTAGCAAACGCTAAAAATCTAGGCTCTTCTCCACCCAGATCCTCCCTCCAAGAGAGCCAGTTATTAAACATTTACCAACACACTGCACTACTGATGTATGTGCAATTTAAGTGCCATCGGAAGTCACTGGAGGGGCTGAGCAGAGGGATGACATGACCTGCTTTATGCTTTGAAATAATCACTCTGGCTGCTGTGTGGAGAATGACTCCTGGGGGTGAGAGTGGAAGTCGGGGGTCCCAATCAGAGACTTGAACCCAGATCTTCTGAATCCAAGTCCAATACTCATTTTGCTATCACCTGAGATGGACATAACTGCTGCCTGACTTAGTATTCTCTTCCTGAGGCCACAGAAACTCTTCCTCTTTAACCTTTGCCTCCACGACAAGCTCTCTTCCTCGCTTAAAATGATCATCAGTTTCAGGCTTCACAGACGAGGGCCTCAAATGAGTCAGAGCCCCAAAGACCCTCTGAGCTGGAAGGACCTTTAAGACCATGTGGTCCAGCCTGTGCCCGGCCTCTGCTCTGCTCAGTGGGACCCCAAGGCCTGGAGAAGCATAATGACTCACCCTCGGCTAGCAGAGGAAGCATAGGGGGACACTGGCTCCTTGTCTAGGGCTGTTTCTGCTACACAAGCCTGAGCAATTGTGAACACAGAAGACTCATCTTGTCATCTTACTTCAGCAGAAGCCAGTAACAAATGATAATGGCAGGAAAATGTCTACAAATTGCAAATCACTAAATAATTGTAACTTGGGGCTCCATTACTTATATCTCTCCTGGAGTCCACTAGATTGAGTTTTGCTGCCCATTTGTGCAAAGCAGCCCTTGCCCAGCTTCTCTCGGTGCTGTGATTTGTCTCCGTGGCTGAATTATCTGTCTCCTCACCTGTAACTCGGTCTACCCCGCCAGAGACGGAACATTTCCAAGAGAGTTGGTGGATCCAAGTATCTATGAATAGGATCATCTTAGCTTTTTCGAAGTCCAATGTTGCCTTGGCTCATAAACTCCCTTCCTCACAACGTGTCAGAGTATTTTCGGTTTTCCAGGTTGCTATTTGTGTTTTCAGATGACGCACATCCTGCTTGGCCCCTTTCTGAGCCTATTCCGTGTAAGTCCTCTTGGGTTAGAAGTATTTGGTAACAGCAGAGCTTGAGACAATTCTTGCTTACGGCTTTTTACTCAATCTTAGGAAGACGGACACTCAATGTTGGTATTTTCTCAAAGCTTTTGGTTATTTATGATATGAACATGAAGAATTTAAAAGTGACCATAAAGGCAGTCAAAGAAGCTTCCTTCTTTTAATCACAAGAAAACACAAGGAGGAAAAGAAGTTAACCAACCCACTCTTTTCAAAAGATCTTGCAATTATAGATCATGGAAATAAAAGGGACTTACGTTCATTAGGATGAAACAATGACATCTTTTCTCATTAGAAATTAACCAGGGTTTCCATATTCCATATTCTCCAATTGAATTCATCCCCCCGACTCTGCTGATAGACTTGGCTTTCTATGGAAAGAAGTCAGGTGGGGAACTTTCTCAAATCTGGTGTTTGGTCTACAGAATTGAAGCAAAGCAAACAAAAACATCAGGTTTTCCTCCACGGTCCAGGAGGATTTAAATGAACTCTTAATATGATTTTTTTTTTTTTACTGCTCTTGTAGATTTATGGAATATTCAAGCTAGAGTGGACACAATCCACCATCTACAAACCCTGAAGAGTTAGAAGTTAAGAACGGTTTGCATCAGGCCACACAGCTCTTCGGTGACACTACAAGGCCTCGCAGCTTTGTCTCCCAATTCTCAGTCCAGTGTGTCTTCCTAAAGTCTAACTTTCCCCTCAAGAAAATGAGGGCTATGGTCTGCCAGTGTGTGGCGAGTTCACCGCCTCTGCGCAGGGATGGAGTCTAAATTTCAGTTCAGGGCTAGATGCCGCCTCCCAGCACAGGGCTCTCTCTGCCTGCCCTCTGCCGCTAGCTCAATTCTGGTCCTCCCCTCCTGGACTGCAAAGCAAGGCTGCGTCTCAGCCTGCCTGTGCAGAGTGAGGCAGAAACAGCAAGACATTAGTAGCTGGCTACTGAACAAAAAAAAAAAAAAAAAGAAAAGAAAGAAAGAAAGAAAGAAACAGCAAGACATTTTTCCCATTGATGAATACAGCTGATTGCTTCAGCTCTTCCCTCCACCAAGGTCTGGATGTGGGCCAGCCTTGGTCTACTTGGCCTGTATTCAAGTTACTTTTCTTTTCCTGATGAACCACATCAGTTCTATTCATTACAGGGAAACTGGAGGAGATGAATTGGTACATACGTTTGCAGGGCATCTTGCGTTTCTAACGGACTGGCATCAAGCTGTCAGGAATAATACGCATGAGATGCACAGATGGGGAGATGTGAGCTGAAAACCCCATTTTCCTGTTTCCCATTTTGAAAAAGTTTTTAATTCTAGTAAAACATACATAACATAAAATTTGCCATCTTTACCATTTTTAAGTGTATAGCTCGGTGCTATTTGTACCATTCACATTGTTGTACAACTCTCACCACCAGAGTTCTTTTCCCCTTGCAAAACTGAAACCCTGTACCCACTAACACTAACTCCCCATTTTCCCTCTCTCCCCAGCCCCTGGCAAACACCAGTCTACTTTCCTTCTCTATCAGTTTAACAACTCTAGGTGCCTCGTATAAGTGGAATCATACAGTATTTGTCCTTACTGGCTGATTTCACTCAGCATAATGTCCTCAAGCTTCATCCATGTTGTAGCACATGTCCAAATTTCCTTCTTTTTAAGGCTGGATAATGTTCCATGCTGTGTAAATACCACATTTTGTTTATGCATTCATCTGCCGATAGACACTTGGGTTGGCATTATTTAGGAGCCCGGTTACCCTCAGAAGTCTCAGCTAGACTTTGAAACACATATATAGTCCAATTATTTGCTTCACATAATTTTCCATTGGTTCTCTTACCTATGCCTGAGTTGACAGAAAATAACCCTAAAATTATACTGTTAACTTATATGTTTCTAGAAGATTCCGTCTGTACTCTTTTCATAAATCTCAAGTTTTAGACACTGTAATGATAAAATGTATTAATGTATATCAATGCCCAGGATTCTTACCACCCACCAGGACTTAACATTTCTTCAGGAGGGTTGATTACGTCCTTCCAGGGTGGGGGACCTGGTACGTAGATAATATCTCTATTGTGGTTAATCCTTTACTACTTGGCCAGTATCTGTGATGTTGGTGCTTTACAATGAAGAAATATGTGTTCTATCAGCTCTGCTAAGGAAGGTGTCCACCTAAGGCAGTGTCTAATACCTGGGACCAGAGCATGGTTCCTGTGTTATAGCCACTAGGACCACAAATCCCCCACCGTGGGGCAATCACATTTAATCCACATGCAACTGATGTGTGAAATGCATTTTATTACATGCGCATTCAGTGATTTTGCCAGATAAAATGTTAAGCTAAGAGGGAGGTGTGATGCAGGGTAGCCTCCCGGGTCGGGGTTGTAACTCCTAAGAGGAAGAGGTAGGAAGACAGGGTGCCAAGTGTGCCAAGGACACCCAGGGGACATGTAGAAACTTCGTCTTTAACAAAAGTGAGCCCTGTCAGAGCAGCAAAGATTCTTTTTGAATTGTGGCCCAGGTGATTAAGTGAATAGAACCACAACTACCTGTGCCTTTACAAACCCTCTGAGGCAACCTCATCACGTAGTTCTAACAACATTGTGACTACATTTTAACTTCATCATAACCATTGCTGTGTTTAGTGGTGTTTCAATCATTAGTGGTGTTTGCTGTCTTTGATTATTTTTTTAACATTCCATCAAAGGCACTGGTAGTGTAAAGTGTGCTGCAAACACTGGAAGTTAGGGAATCGCCACTTCAGCTGGAGCCCTCTAGGTCAGTGGCCTTTGTCATGCATAGCCCAACACCATTTCTTATTCATTTCTCTTAAAAATTGTCCTCTGAGGGCAATTAAAAAAAAAAAGACATTCTAAAAATATTCGGGGCAGCCACAGCATCATTAGAATAACTGAATGTAGAAGCTCTGGAAAGTCTATTGAAAAAAAAATGGCCTCATTCCTTAAAATCACACCTCATTCAGGAGCTTAGTACTGTCTGTTCCTTCATATTTTCAGGAGATTTCCTAATAAGAGGATAATTTTGAAGCTAGACTGCTAATATACCTGATCTACATTAGATAATGTGAAATCCTCATTTTTCAATCAAATAAAATGTCCTTCATTTTGTGGGCTGAAATCAAAACAGAAACAGGTGAAATGTAGTTATGGAGCTTCAAAGCTGAAACTAAACAGAAAATAGGAAAGATAGGCGATGAGCTGACCACGGCCCAGTCTTCCCTTATCCCATAAGAGCCAGTGCCTGTTTGTTGCTATTTCTGGACATGTTTTTTTCAATAATGCAACATGGTTGTGAAGTTTTGGATCCCTATAGTAGAGTTTCATTAAAATGTTGTAAAGTGCTATTGTTCTTGTACTCTTTATTGTCTGGTGTCCTGAGCATGTTCAAGTTTAAAGTAGGAAAACAATACTGGTGATGTCAAGAAATTTCATATCATTCCTCAGAGTGCATGGCCGTCTGCAAACGGACACATATCTTTAATGTAACTGTGTTGTTTGGTAAACGTGGTTTGGACAAATAAAGTGTTATGAATTTTGCTCCTTGTGGAAACTGTCCATTTGTCAGAAAATCCTACTCCTGCTGCAGTTGTGAAGATTCCTTTTATCTCCAAAGAATCCGGAAGGAAGCGCGGCTTAGACCAGTGCTCCTCGCAGTGTGTCCACAGTCTGGGGCCCGTCTGCCGCTGGAGCAGGTGACCAGCTGAACCCAATCCAAGATTCTCCTGAATCTTGTTCCAGTGCTTTATAAATGACCTTTAACTCCCCCACCCTTCATCCACCCTATATCGAGTGACTACATAGGCTCGATTTGCCAGGGCAGGGACCAGTTTAAAACAGCCCAGCCTAAGACATTCCTGTTTGTTAGAGCACAGGTCCCAACCCGGGGTTTGGCCAATACACCACTCCCCTAAAGTGACAGACAGCCCCAGCGATGGCGATGGCCGGGTCCCTCAGCCTCACTCTGCACAAGATGCTCTGGCGAGAAGCAGGAGCGGGAGGGCCCTGCGGTGCTCACGTCCACCAGCAGGGGCCAGACTCGGCAAAGGTTTGTCGGCTGTGCAGCCTGGCAGCTCCTGGCAGAGAGACACGCAGCCCGCCTGGCTGTCCAGCAGGGCCTGTCACCAGACTGGGCTGCCAGCCAGGAGCCAGCGGTAAAAAGCCAGTCTAGCTGGTATTACTGCCTGGCAGAATGAAAATACCCCTAAATGGCCATTGATTCTATCACTTCAGACCCCTTGGAGGCTGGCACCAATCAGGACACTTGAGTTTAAATCATAATCTGGTCATCCAGGAGCTGTGACCTTGAGGAAGTCACTGTTTAAGCTTTAGTTTCCACACTGGAAAACTAGGGAACCTGTAATGTCCAACCACTGTGGTTGCCGGGTGAGACAAGTTAGAAATCACCTGCCGCACAGTACGTACTCAGTACATGTTAGCAATAATAAGAGATCTCACTTTAGTAACTTAGCTTTTAAATAGATGTCTATTGAGCACCTACTAGGCTTAAAGCCCTAAGCCAGGTGTTTAGGAGATAGAATAATAAGTAAGACACTCCTTCAAAAAATTACAATTATTTTTTATCTTTTATCTTGATAACAGTAACACTATGATCTTTGATATCTTTCCTTGCCCTTGGTCTGAGGCAGTTCAGCTCCAAACCTGAAGGCAATGCTCTCCACTGTTTTGATCCTATGACCAGAACATTTACATTCTTCCTTTAGTTGGTCCTTGTGGTCTCTTTATATTCATATTTTACTAAGTCGCTTTGGCCTGACCTGCTCCATCTGAGGGTCTGAGCTTGCTGCCTTCCTGATGGGAAGTCAGAGTGGAGCACTGTGGGAAAAGGACAGCTGCCAACCTGAAAAAATAATATTTACAGTTCGGGAAGTGACTAACAGGGCCTGCGGGAAAGGGAGATGAAGCAGAAACAGTGACAATCAAAACACATCGAGGAAGACAGGATCGGGGTTCTGGGGGAAGATGACAATCCCTCAAGGCCAGCCCCCCTGAGTGGGCAGAGGAGAGAAGGAGGGGAGCATGGAGCTGTGTGCTGAAAGGCCCAGGCTAGGAGAGAAGCTGCTTTGTGTCCATCTCAGGAGCAGAGCAAGGGGCAGGGAAGCTGACAAGTGACAGGTTTCCCACCAAGAGACAGAGAAGGGCTGGGAGCAGAAACCACCCTTTCCAGGGTGGAAAAACACAATGGAGTGTCTCAATTGAGAAAGAGTTCCTGCGTCAGCTGGCTGGACAGCTGAGTTTCCAGGTCCCCCTGCCACTGTAAGCCACCTCGGATAGCTGATGCTCATGTCCCCGCATCCAGATACCTGGACCCAGGAGGTATCTAACGAGCCTGTCACCTGCATATGTTAAATATACGACAGGGCAGCCACAGGCCTTGCTCAGCCATGTTGAAGAGGCCTGTGGAGAGGATGGCACTCCTGACCTGGAGGAAGAAAAAGTATGAAAGAAAAATTGTCGATTTTGGCAGAGGAGAAAGCAGGCTGGCCCGTCTGTTAAGCCTGGGTCAAGAAAATGTCTTGGCCAAGCAACCCACAACTGTTCTTTTAAAAACTAAGCAGACCTCACAAAAATGTATACCTCTGTGGGCCAAAATTGGAAAGTGCCCAAACGTCTGTCAATTGCAGAATGGACAAATTGTATTTTCATATGGCAACGAGAATGAACAAACTACAACCACATATAGAATGTTGCATGAAAGAAGCCACACACAAAAGAATGCAGATTCTATGGTTGCCTTTACCTAAAGATCAAAAAAACAGGCGAAACTACTCTATGCTGTGAGAAGTCAGGGGAGTGGTTACCCTTAGGAGGGGACACAGGCTGGTTTCTGGGGTGCTGCTCATGTTCTGTTTCTTGAGCTGAGTGCCACTTATATGAGTATATGTTCACTTTGTGAAAATTCACAAAGCTGTGCATTTTTCTTTAAGTATATTAGATTTCAATAAAAAGTAAAAACAGACAACAGCAACACAAGAGAAACAAGTAGACCCTGGGGCCTTGCCACACTGGGTCCTCGTAGGAGCCCATTTTCTACCCCCATGCCAAACAGGGGTAGCAAGTGACCAGGGAGTGAGGTGTGACCACCAGCCCAGTAGCTGCTTCTTAGGGTAGTCGGCCAGTTCATTCATAACGCAAGCCTTGACTGAACTTGGGGACCCGAGCAGCACAAGTAGCAGCTGCCATTTCATGGGTGCCGGTTGAGTGGGGCCGCAGACCCAGACGGCCCAGGTTGGAGTCCCTGCTCCATGGTGTGACCCTGGTTCAGTGCTCTACCCACCCCTGGCCTCAGTTTCCACATGTATAAAATAGGGAATACAGGGAATTTGGAGCCAGGCCTGGCACAGAGTAAATATCAAGTAAGGAACCGGTTCTGTTATCACCATGTGCCAGGTGCTTTCATCCTCACAACCACGGTAAGAGGAAGACACAGGGATTGAGTGTTTTCCAGGAGGCCACACACTATTAAGTGCAAAACAGAAATTTGGACACAAGGTCTACCTAATGCCAAAGCCCACAATCTAAGGCTTCCCAACAGAGAGAAGGAAAACTCATTCCCAGGCACTGGGAAATAGCACAGAGATGACAATCCAAGGAAAATCATTCATATGTAAGATTTTCAAATAAGCAAAGGACATTACTAGATAGCTGGAACCTTTCTCAAATGATCTGATTCTGCCTTTCATCGCCTTTGGGCTATTTTAGAACTCTGACTATTATAAATAATGGATAGCAATGCAAATAATTTTTGTTTACAGACATGCACACAAATTATGTTCCCCCTCAAATAATAAAGTAAGATTCATATATAAGGTCCATATATAAAGGTGTTTCAACATTCCTGTCTTCATTTAAATTTGGAGTTCTTTTGACTGCTCCTTTGAACAAGTTCCCACATCTTGCCAGTCCCCTCATTCAGTTAGTGAGTTAAATAAAATCTTTGATATGTGGATAAAAACCATGATTTTACTTTATTTTTTAAAATTATCCTCTAACACACAAAAAGAGGTCAGGTTCAGATTTGTGGGTCTCCCGGGGAAGGCCCACCCTTTGCCCTACCACAATCTGCTGGCAGGAGGCCATGTGGACCTGGCGGGGCAGGCATGGGCCAGGGCCCCAGGTTGCGCACTATGCTCTGCTTCCCGGCCAGGGTTGGCGAGGACACTGGGAGGCTGGTTGGACTTCAGAAGGAACTCTGGCCAGCCCGAAGGTAATGCACAGTGAGCAGGAAGGGACTCTGGCGAAGCCAGAGCTGCGGGCACCATCTCGGGCTGTCCAGTGGCTGAGGGACCAGGCTGTATCATTGGAGTTTGGTGGCACAAAAAAAAAGAAAGAAAGAAAGAAATTGGCCTAACTGGGGTGGGCATAAACATTGGATCCTGAAGGACTGAGATTTAAGTACTTTCTCTGACCATTTCCTAGTTCTGTGATCTTGGCAAATTATTGAAATTCCCCAAGTTTTATATCTTTCGTTGTAAACTGTCAGTGATACTGCAGTACCTAGCTCTCTGGTGGGGGGTATATGTGCAAATTGATGTGATATACATAAAGCTCTCAGCACCGTCGCTGCCCTTAGCATGTGATATTTTCATTGTCATTGTCAGCAGGAGACTGCAGCGAGTGAACGCTTGCGGCTCTTGGGTCAATGGAGCACTATTTATTACTATCATTTTCCCTCGACATAAAAAGGCATCGTAGCCCTCCCTAGGTGAAATATAACCCAATCTAAAAAGAAAGCAAATTCTCATTAATTTATCAAAGCAAGAAGTAAAGACTTTATGATTCTTAACCACATGAACAAAGGCAAATAAAGGATTTCTTTTAGGAGGAAAAAGTAGCCGGTGATGGCAACAGTACTGGCCGGTATTCACTGAGCGTTTGCTGCCTGCTGGCATAGCTCCTAGCGTTTAGCATGTCCTACCATTGCATTCCTCATGCAACACAGGCGAAAGGCCACTTCATGAGGTGGGGAGTGTTGTCACCCTTTTCTAGATGGAAAGTGAAGTGGATTTAAACTCAGGCTAAGCCAATCAACCCCACTGTGTGTGGAAGACCCTGGGAGGCCAGTTCCCAAATCCTAGGGTGTGAGGGTGTCTCTAGAATGCTGGGGCTGAGGTGCTGACGGGACCTGCAGGTGGCGCTGTCCAACCAGAAGTCAAAATGCAGGGTATTTTATTCATTCAACAAATATTTATGGAAGCCCATTATGTATGTGTCAGGCACTGTTCTAGGCTTAATAAAACAGACAAAAATCCCTACTCACACGGAGCAGCTAGGTACTAAACATAATTAACAAGTAAAATATACGTATATAAGTATAAAAGTATGTTAGCTAGGAACAAGTTCCACAGAGAAAATTGAAGAACAGAAAATGAATACAAGAGAGCCAGGGGTGGGATGAAGGGTGCAAATGTACTTAGGGTGGTCAAAGGAGGGCCTCACTCAGGGGCAATTGTGTAAAACCTGAAGGAGGTGAGGTAGTATGCCAGGCAGCTATCTGGGGGAAGAACATTCTGGATGGCGAGAATAGCAGTGCAAAGGCCCTGAGGTGAGAGGGCACCGGGCGTGTTTGAGGAGCAACAGGAGGCCGCTGTGGCTGGACCAAAGTGGACGAGGGCAAGCACATCAGACACAAAGCTGGAGAGTGGCAAGAGGTGCAGACCGAGAGGGCCTCTGTGTGAGTGGGACAGGGAAGGTCCTGAGCGGACCAATAACAGGGTCTGACTTACCTAAAAGAACCACGCTGGCCACATCGGACAATGGTATGTAGTGGGGCAGAGGGAAGCAGAGAGCTCACTCAGCCAATCCGCAATTCAGACCAGCGGTGATGGTAGGGTGGGACAGGGTAGTGACTGGACCCCAGGAGAAGCACTCAGACTCCGGACGCATTGCGAGGGTAAGGCCAGTGGGGTGTGGGTGTCTTCAGAAACCCCTGAGACTATCCTTTAGGAATCTTCCAGTGTGGGCCCCAGTCCCGATAACCTTTCTTGTAAAGCCTTCTCCTGGCGTCTCCCGGATAATAGGGCACATTGCCCACGGCAAGAAGCCTTGCTGGCCCCTGCCTGCTGTCAGAGTCCTGTGCCAGCGTCTCCTCTGTCCCCCATGGATTGACGCAGAGAGGAGCAGGTAACGAGCATCCCAAGCCCCTCTACTCACCCTCAGATTTTTCTCAGAATTGAGGCAAATGCCAGTAGGAGTGATGTTCTAGTTTCTCCTGTTGAATTAAAAACCACTCCAAAGCTTCGTGACGTAAAACGCTATTTTCTTATGGTCTCAGACTCTGGGTCAGGCTCTGAGACGGCTGGTCTCGGCCCCAGTTTGTCTGCAGCCTGGGCTGGAAAACCTCAATGGTTGGGGGTGACGGGTGACCAGGGCTGGCATCACCTGGAGGTGTCCTCGCTCACATTCTGGCTGTTACTGCAGGTTGTTGGCTGGGACCACAGCTGGCTGCTGGCCAGCACCTCTACCCTGGGCTGTTCCCCAGGGCCTCCGCGCGTGGGGTGGTTGGGCTTCCACCGCAGCATGGTGGCTGGGTTCCGGTGATGCGTGTGCACGTGTGTGAGACCTAGCCCTGCCACAGCCACCTCGTAAGCAAAGGAGGTACGAGAAAGCAAGGCCAACACACTGACCATGGCAAAGCAGAGAGCCAGAAAGTACTGGAAGCACCAAATTAGCCTGGCATGCTCTACCTCAAACTTCCTGTGCAGTGAAATCACATAAATTTCCCATATTGTTTAAGCCAGTCTGAACTGGGGTTTTCTGTTCTTGCCACTAAAGGCAGCATAATTGATACAGCTCCCTTGATCTGCCACATCTCTGGTGGGCTGTACGCTCCTGGGAAGGAAGCCAAGGTTGGAGCTTCACCAGCAATGACAACTGAAGTTTCACTGCCAGCAAACGGGACAGCTGGAGCCAGAGGTCCCTGTGGCCATGATGCTGTGCACTTTCATCCATAAAGGCAAGGAACTGATGCTTTGCAATTATTGAGAGCTTATACCCAGTGGGGAAGAGGGGAGGACAGTAGTCTGATATGTGCTAACTTTTTTTTTAATTATTTTTATTTTTATTTGAGACAGAGTCTCTGTTGCCCAGACTAGAGTTCTGTGGCATCAGCCTAGCTCACAGCAACCTCAAACTCCTGGGCTCAAGCAATCCTTCTGCCTCAGCCTCCCGAGTAGCTGGGACTACAGGCATGCGCCACCATGCCCGGCTAATTTTTTCCATATATATTTTTAGTTGTCCATATAATTTCCTTCTATTTTTAGTAGAGATGGGGTCTCACTCTTGCTCAGGCTGGTCTCAAACTCCTGAGCTCAAACGATCCACCTGCCTCAGCCTCCCAGAGTGCGAGGATTACAGGTGTGAGCCACCGCACCCGGCCTGATGTGTGCTAGCTTGATGGGGGTAAACAAAAACCAAAAAATACTAATAGGGAGAATACCCTCAGAGTGCCCCCTCACTCTGGCTCCCAGGGACTTGCTGGCCTTAAGCTGCGTATATGATGAAAAAGGAGGCTGTTAGTGCCCCAAACACACCCCTCAGACCCTTCAGTGGACGCCAGCCAACTTCACACCATCAGTCTCTGTCTGCCTATGCCCAGAGCTTTTCCCCAAAGCTATGGAAAGACCCTCACATGCAAGGCAGGCCAGTGCCGGGAATTAACACCCAGGGAGCAGCCCGCAGCCCTCAGCCCATGCTCCCAGTTCCCTCCCCCGTGGGTGGTAAGATTCGGAGGTGTGTATTCCATACTGTTGCCAGAGCTTCCCTGCAGGACTGCTGTGATAGCTGGTGTAAAAACGCATCCTTTGTTGGCTGCCGTCCTTTCTGAATCACTTCCCCATGTCCCTGCTGGTGTTCTCTGCCTCTCCCAAATCAATTCTCTGTGCTCAAATCGTATCTGCTTCTTGGGGACCCAGACTGAGGCAGTGATGGCAGGAGAGTGGCTGGGGAACGTGGGAAAAGAAATTGACTGGAAATCTCTGAGGGAGGAAGCAACAATCTAGCCATGGGCTTCTCTTCGCTGGGGAGCTCTGGAAGGCATGACTTGCCAACTGGGAGATGAACCCCCAAAGTTGTCAAGGCCCACTGGTTACCTGTGAGTGCCCAGTTGTTGAGCCTTCTGCACGTACAGGGGTGAGGACGCCATTAATGCCATTCTGATTAGATTCCAATCCCAACAGCAGCACCCTGGGGTGGCATTTCACACTGACAATCTGCTCATCTGCTTGGCCCCCATCTCCCTGCAGCTGAGGAAACCTCTAAGCAGCGACCAGCATCAAGAATGGATCCTCTTTGTTCTTATCCATTCAATGTGTTTATTTTCAAGATTGCTTTTGTGGAAAGCATTTAAACAGCGCCATTTAGAAGAAAACAAAAGTCACCAGATGGAAAAATAGCATAAGAAACACACGAACACGCACACACACACAAATTTCCAAGCAATATAGGCAGGGCAGCGGGAGTTATTGTTGTCCTGCTGTTGTGGATGATGCAGCTGTGTTGGAAAAGCTGTCTGATTTTGACAGCCTAGAATTTTCAAGAGGGAACTGAACACAGGTCAACAGAATTCCGTGCTCCGATTCACTTCTTGAGAAAGTTAGACAAACCTCCCTTCTTCCCACTAGTAAGGATGGAACAACCATTACTAGGATTACCATATATATTGAATTATAAAGCACAGGCAAATTTTCCTTGGAATAATGCCTTCTAGTTGGCCCATCTCTTATTTGGACAGGCTTTGATTTCAAGAGCCTAAGCAACACCCTTACCTGCAAAGCCAGGCTGGTATGAACACAGGAGAGACGGCAGCTGTTTCTGAGGCTGGGACAAACATCACCTCCCGCCCCTCGAGAAAACCATTAGAACTAACTTGTGTCCCCCTCTCCCCCACCCCACCACCAAACAGACCATGATTTTGCCTGCACTGGGGGTTGAAAACCTTCAGCAATATGCCAAGAGTAGCAGAAAGGCCATCTTTCCTGCAGGAGCGGGTGCTGGCCATTACCCCTCCCTGCAATGTATTTGCCCCAGTGGCCAACCTGGGGCGAAGAGATGGCAGCGTGAAAAGATGCTCAAGTCAGGACTGTTGTTCTGGGTGCTGTGAGGAGGAATCTTGCCATTAACTTTCCCTGGACTGAGCTTAACTGGACCCCCAGCCTCTACACACAGCCAGGTTCCGGTGAAGCATGCCCAGAAGAGGAAAAGAGGTCCCAGACAGCAGCGGCAGGGCACCACGCAGCATGGCAGTGGGAGGGAAAAATGAGCCCCGTAGCCAGTCACTTACCAACTGTGTGACAGTCGTTTACTGAACCTCTCTGAACTTTGGTCTCTCCAACTATGCATAGTAGCTCCTATTTCACGAAGTTATCTTGAAGATTAAAATAATACAAAATGCTAGTGCCTGACACATCATACACGCTCTATAAATGGCAGCTGATTACTACTGGGGGAACACGGCTGTGTATGACACTGCGAGCAAGTATGGACTAATAACAGCTGTTTCCACAGTTGTCGGTTTTAGGAGTTAACTTGATTGTCACTGTGGGCCTTAGGACAATGATGACTGTTAGAGATCCCAACTGGGATTTCACATTAGGGAACTAATCACATTAAGGAAAAGAGTCATGTGCAGGGCGAGAGGCAGATGGTTAGGACAGCAGGAGGGTGTGGGGAAAGCTACCAGAAGGTCCTCCTGCCATCAAGAGGGCCTCCCCGGGGAGCAGCCCATTCGGCCTGACAAGGGTGCAGGAGCCAGAGGGAGAGGCAGGCTCCGACAGACAGGACTCTGAGCCCTGAGCAGAGCCAGCACCCGCAGCTGCTACTAACCACGAAGTCATAAGAGGGATTTTACACAGGCTGAGGCTGTCTTTGGAGAAAGTGGGTTGAAAGCCAGAGGCAAAGCTGTCTCCCTGCGCTCAGCCATGACAAGGGTGCAGGAGCTGGGCGGTGGAGTGTGCACACACCCAAGTAGACCAGCGCCCATAACCACAGCGTAGAGGTTAAGGAAGCTTCTGAAATTGCAAGGTAAGGGCCCTTGGGCACTGATCCTAAACTGTCCTCCACTGGAACTCATGTTTCTAGAGAATCGATCTGAACCTTATTTAATAATACCAAACCCTTTCCTGTCCACCCTTTTCAGAAAACAGGATGGCCGTGCACAGCCGGGAGGCAGCAATACTGCCTTAGTGAGAAAACTTCAGAAGCAGGGTCGTGCGTGTCTTTGAGAAAAAGGGGCAAAGTAGAGATCTAGGGGAAGCTGTATTGGAAGAGCTCCCCTCCCCAAGGATATTCTGCTGTTACCCCTGACCCCCAGAGCTGAGACGCATGCAGACAGGGGCCTGGGCTGCAGTGAGAACTCCAGGAAGTGTGAAAGGTGCCCCCATGAACTCCTCGAGGCCAGGAACCATTTCCAATCCACATATTAATTAATGTGTCTTGGTTAAACAAGTAAAAACATTAATTTTGCCTTTATTTATTCCAGAAATACAACTTCACGTCTCTCCCACCCCAAACCTGTTCCTCCATCCCCCATGCACGCAACACACAGAGCAAAGTCCACGTTTTGGTTGATGGTGTGGTGCGGACCCCGCCCAGAAGCCATTGCCCAGATAAGAACAAGGCTGCCTCTGGGATCTGTTCACCGCACGGATCACGACCATGCCCTGACGGTCACCTTTCAGTCCATCTCATGAGTCCCTGCCTTGTCCCATAAGCCTGTGGCACAATCAGGTCTGACCAAAAGATGTCCCTTAAAGAAGGCCTAAGAGAACATCTTTTGCAGTAGTCCAGTATATTACATGCTGGAAAAAACAGACCATTGTGAAAGGCTGCTTAACACATTTCTCCACTCCAACCAAGCAAACCACACCCTTTACGAGCAGCTTGTGATTGCTTCTTTATTATCACCATTTACCCCACCTGAGATGACTCTCCCAGTCAATGGCAGTGGTGTCATGGGAAGAGCAATTGTTCTGGAGCCGGAAAGGACTGGGTCAAGCCCTGGCTCACACCTGCCAGCTGTGGGTCTCTTTCCCAATTTGGAGAGTGAGGATAATGGCCCCCACCTCATGAGGATGTTATGAGGATTAAAGGAGGTAACTTCATTTAAGTTCGACAGCTTAGCAGCCAAGCCTAGAAGATTTCGAAGGCCACCTCCTTGCCAAGTCACAACCAAACCAGTCAGCTGGATGAATGTAGGGAGCTGAGTAAGCATTACTGGGGGGAGGGTGTCAATGCACCCAGATGAAAAACTATATTCCCCAGCCTACCCTACAGATAAGGATGGCCACAAAACTAATTGCTGGCCAATGGTATACAGGAATAAGTTACTGAATAAGACGTTTGGGAAAACTCCTCAAAGGGGCAGCCGATTCATCTGGGAGGCCCTTTTGCATTTCTTTCTTGTGAACTGGAACTCAGACATGATGACGGGAGCTGCAGAGGCCATCCTGGAACCATGAGGCAACACTAGGGATGAGAATGCAGAAAGATAAAAGGTGCCTGGGATGATGATGTCCACCTGCAGATTGATTTTATGTAAGAGAAAAATAAAGCCCTGTCACTTATACCAGGAGAGAGTGGTAGCCAGCCTCCAAGGTGGCTCCCAGTGGTCCTCACCTGCTAGGATTCATGTTCTTATATAGACTTTTTTTTTTTTTTTTTTTTTTTTGAGACAGAGTCTCGCTCTCTTGCCCGGGCTACAGTGAGTGCCGTGGTGTCAGCCTAGCTCACAGCAACCTCAAACTCCTGAGCTTAAGCAATCCTACTGCCTCAGCCTCCCGGGTAGCTGGGACTACAGGCATGCGCCACCATGCCCGGCTAATTTTTTCTATATATATTTTTAGTTTGCCAGCTAATTTCTTTCTATTTTTAGTAGAGACGGGGTCTCGCTCTTGTTCAGGCTGGTCTTATACAGACGTTTAAATGTTTGCTAGAACTGACCTGTGTAATCAATAAAATATGGAGAAAATGATTGTGATTTCAGAGGCTGGGTCATAAAAGACATGCTGAGCCTGCCTTGTTCTCTCTTGGATCACTCACTCTGGGGGAAGCCAGTTGCCATGTTATGAGGACACTCGAGCAGCCCTGTGGAAAATCCACGTGGCAAAGAATGAAGGCCTCCTGCCAACGCCGGCACCAGCTTGCCAGCCGGGTAGTGGCCTCTCGCAGGCACAACCTCCAGCTCACGAAGCCTTCAGATGATTGAAACCTTGGTAAAGGCCTCAAGTCAGAACCACCCGGTAAGCTGCTCCCAAATTTTTGAGCCATAAAGACTGTATAATATTATAAGTGTTTATTGTTGTTTTGAGACATTAAATTTATCACACAGCCATAAATAACGAATGCATAGACGTACTCAGTTCCTAACTGACACAAAACCTAACGGGTCAACTTGGCATGACCACATGTGACGCCTGGAAGATCCACACTCTCCAAACTGCCGAACTGCCACCCTCAGAGGCACAGCTTCCCTCCTTCTCTCGCTGCTTCCTCCTGGACACACGTGACGTGACCAGCACCCTTCCTGCGCATTGGACGGTAGACGCTGGTGCTGGCCATAATCAAAGAAGTGAGTCTACTCCGTTCCACGTAAGCAATGATCTCTGCCAGCTCTTTCTCCTCCCAACTTGCCCAGCCCACCCTCTAGGTACCCACAGCCCCAGCATCTATTTTAAAGTGGGCCTACCACTGTTCTGGGCCTTTGAAAGTGGGTGGCCCACGTGAGTCAGCTGGGAGCTGAGCCAAGTTTGGGCGAACAGAGGGGAGTCACTGCTGGGCAGACCTACTGGCCTCACTCAGTAGACAACTGGACTTTCTCATTAAAATTGGCTCCCTTGGAACTCCTGGAACCAGAGAAATTAAGCTGAAAAGAATAAAACTCCTCAGGTCTCTTCCTGGTGTTTCTATTCCAATTTGTTCTCCCTAAAGCCATGGAAATTGTTTCCAATTTGAGGGATCGGAAAATGTGCTTATGTAATGCTTGAAATCTCTGCTTCTTAGATGGGGACCTTTGAAGGTGCAAACCAAGAATGTGTTGCTGCTTCTTTCCTGATTCTGTAATGGGCCCTCTCCCCTGAAAGAAGAGGCTAACTCTTTTCTAATTGCCATTAGAAGGGAAGGGAAGGAAGGTCCTCAGGATGGAAATTAAAAAAAAAAAATGACAAGCACATAATAGGGGCAGAAGAGAACATCATTTAATATTTTGAATACTCATTGTATTAACCTGGGTTATCCAAAGAAACAGAACCAGTAGGGGATTAGACAGAAAGATGGATAGATTTTTACAAATGGAGATTTATTATAAGGAATTGGCTCATGTAATTATGGAGGCTGAGATAGCCCACGGTCTGCCATCCACAAGCTGGAGACTCAGGAAAGCGAGTGTGTACATTTTTAGTCTGAGTTTGAAGCCTGAGAACCAACTGTGCTAATGGTGTAAGGCCCAGTCCAAGGGTAGAAGACCAAGGTCTCAGCTCAATAGTCAGGCAGAGAGAAGGAGAGACTTCAACCTTCCTCCACCATTTTGTTCTATCCAGGTCCTCAACAGCTTGGATGAGGCCCACCCACATGTGGAAGGGTGATTAGCTTTATTCATTTCACCAATTCAAATGTTAATCTCATCTGGAAACACCCTCACAGACACCAGAAAGGATATTTAACCACCTATCTGGGCATCCCATGGCCCGGTCAAAATGACACATAAAATTAACCATAAATAAAAGCTTGTTTGTGGAGCACATGCCACTCTGTGCCTCCCTGATGCTCTGGGGACAAGGATCTCTGTGCATATTGCAAGTTGTTTTCCTTTCCTTCCTTTTTTCAGTGCTCTCCTACCCAGAATGGTCCTTTCTCACCTTCATATCTGGCTAAGTCCTACTCATATATTATGACTCAGTTTAAGCAACCTCTCAGGATGTGTTAGGAGCCACTCCTCGGTGCTGCTATAATACCCCAGGCTCCTACCCACCCTACAATGCTCCCATAATAATTCTGTGCACTGATCATCACCCCTACACCTCGGACTCCTTATGTATCTACCACTCCCCCATTACTTGGGGCACCTCTTGAGGTTAAGAGCTTCATTTCTGTATTCCCAATGCCATCATCTAGATTCTAGGACAGTGTCTAACAATAGTAGATGCTCAATAAATGCATGCTGGGTGAGCAAATGATTGATTAAGTGAATGAATATGCAATGTGCATTGCAGAGTAGAATATTATCATATCCACTCCATTTTATTTTCTCAAGCTATAACCATTGCCCTTAAGTGATATTTGTAGACTGATCCTTGGGCCTGTAATTTCCTACTCTTAAAGCTGGTCCTGAAGCCCACCACACCCAGGAGCAAGACCTCCGTATCACTCCATTTTTCTAACTCAAAATAATCTAGCTTTGACAGCTAGCTCTCCAGAGTGGTGAGAAATTCAATCTCAGTCACATTTTGGGGTGTCAAAGTAGTATTTTCAAAATTCTAAAAATGCAACTTTCATATAAATATATAAGGAGCATGTGTCAAAAGATTTACATAATTCATTAATGAGGTAAGGCAGGTTCAAAAAGCTGGCTAAAAAGATGACACAAGAAAATTATATAGAGAGAGTCAGTGATAAAAAGAGAACAGGGGAATAACAATGCTAAATTAGATACAAAACTAACTAATGCCCTACAAAGCAATAAAACCTTCTTCACAAATAGAAACATTTACATTTCAATTGGGCAAAAATCATTCACCTCCTTTCAGTTTCCTATAAGCTAATATCTAATTCTATAAATGTGGAGTCTTAATGACTATAAATAGTAAGCTCAACAAAGTTACCTTTCCCTAGAAGTCAACATTATTCTAGAAACAATTCTACCAATAAAGAGGTCTAATGAGAAAGAGGTAAGAGAAGCTCAGGGATTTATGCATTAAGATAAATGTGAAAATGAGACTAAATTAGATTTAGGCACAATGTGTATATGTGGCAGGGGAGCATGTCCAGAGCAGTGTGACCTGGCAAAGAAAAGACAATAAAGAGAGAGGGTAACAATGACGCTAGAGCCAGCACATATGCGAAAGAGCTGGCGTTTTCAGACAGTGATCTGATGAAAAGACTAACAATTTATATTGGGCAAATATCCAAACTGGACTCAATAAAATAAGAAGTCTGTTGGGAGTTTAGGACAGTAGCTAGATTCCCGTCCCCAACCCCCAGGGTTTGCTGGCAAGAGAACTGTCTACACAGAGAAAACTCTAAATGTGAAATAAAATGAAGTTCCTACTCTTTGCCCCTCACGTGGCTCCCCCAAACCTGAAAGGCAGGCCCTGCAGAGCAGACTTGGAGTCTCTGACTCACCTGCTCCTGTGGGCAGAGGAGCCAGCAGGGCGCTAAGTGGCCACACAGAAGTGGAAAATTCGGAGAGCTCTGAAGACTAAATTTGGTGACAAAACTTGACCTGAACTGATGGAAAGTGCTTACAGCTTTCATTAGTCCCACTCAGTGTGACTGTCATATACATCACTGCAGAAATATTAGTATGTTTGTTAACGGGATATTTCCACTGCCCCCACTGTTACCTTTCTAAACACCAAAAGATTCTGAATTCTAAAACCATCTGACCCAAAAGGTTTTAACTTAAAGGTTGTGGTCCTGTACCACATCAGAGATGACCAACATTAACATTTTGGTAACTAATCTGAATTTTTATTTCCTTATGATTGGATATTTAGAAAGTTGTTTTCAAATTTTTAAAAAAAGATTTGCAAGGATTATTTCCCCATGATAAATTCCTCACAGTAGAACCAGAGTGAAGGGATATGCATGTTGTAAGGCTCTTGAACATGTTGCCAAATTACTTTCCAGAATTGTTGGCCAGTATTTAAGAAAGGCTATCTCAGCTCAACTCATGCACACTCAGTATTACTGTTACAACGCTATTTTTTTATTTATAGAAAACCAGCACTTGTGCATGATAAAGAATTCAAGTGGCACAAAAATGTACACACACTTGCTGCCAGCTTTCAATTCCTTTCCCCAAACGGAGGGAGGAGGAGAAAGAGGAAATTAACCATGTTCCGCATGTTTTCTCTAACTTTCTCTGCACATTTGCCGCTGCCTCCACTAACACTCTCCAATCCTGGGCCTTCAGAGGCCAAGCGAGGATAATGACTTGCAGTATATTCCACTTCCCCAGACTTGTCTTTCCCTCTGCTAACTTCTGGA
Source organism: Eulemur rufifrons (assembly GCF_041146395.1). Lineage (NCBI taxonomy): Eukaryota > Metazoa > Chordata > Mammalia > Primates > Lemuridae > Eulemur > Eulemur rufifrons. The sequence continues at coordinate 42,207,411 of NC_090984.1, forward strand.
CTTCACTAAAGTTTACTATTCTAAAGGCAGTTAAAAATTCCCTTTCTACTATCTATTTGCTTATTCTAGCAGGATCTGACATCCTCTGGGTATTAGTCCCCTAGTCCTGGCTGAGAAATGAGATGAAAGGAAGATCAAATTCTGTAAACCTCGTTAGATCTCTGACTACTGGCGTGACCTGCTAGATCTCACTCAAATCAAATAGATACAGGCATATTGAGAAGACGGCTGCTCCAAGAAAAGTCTCCTCCGGCTCTAACAAAGTCTGTCTCTTTAAGGTCCTGCCCCCAGGAATGATTCTCCATCTCCATTCCAGACCAGATCTCTCGGGGCTGGGGCACAGGAGAGAGATGCACGCCTATGTTGGTGCCCGTGAGTACTACATGATTGGAGGGAGGGTGAACAAGTCCCCGACGGAAGCCAGGGGTGGGGGTAAAGGTGTTCCGAATAGGCCTGGACAAGAAGTGTCCACCATGACAGCCATTGGCTGTGTCCACCTGGGCCCTCATCCACCTGAACGCTGAGAGGTTAGCTTGCCAGGAAAGGAAAGCGAACAACTCCGGAGGGATTTATTGTAATCCCGCCGGGTAGGTCAGATCAATCCGTGTTGGGTGATGTGTTTCCCGACACCCACGCTGAGGTCACAGAGATGACCCTGCCCAGGAGAGCACAAACCCTGTTGTGGGGTTCCTTTTAAAGCTCTTTCCCTTTTAACCATAGTTGCCACTATACTAAGTTCCATCCCGTGGCAAAAAATAGAGTCCAGATCACAGAGCAGTTTCTGTCTGAACTAAGCTTGTAAACTGCAGACCTTGTGGGGAGAACCCGCCAGACTGTGCAAACTTCCCCGTGACATTTAAACCACCAGGTCGTGAGGAGGAAGTAAAGTAGGGGCGGACGGGAAGGGGCGAGGTCTCCGGCACCCACTCCATGTCCCGCCTCCTGCCTACCGGCTTCCTCCTCTTGCCCCCAAGCCCCAGGGTCCCGGTGCTGTGCCGGGGTCCCCTGCCGCTGTTGCTTCCAGGCCTGTCTGCCTAGACCCGTAGCTCTGTTCCTTCTCTCTCCCCATCCAAACCCCAGACCTGAGACTCTGCCCGGCTCTGCCCTTCGAGACTTCGCAGGTTCAAACCCCACCCCTGGCCCTTGTTTCTACCTGGCCTCTAAGACCAGCAACTCCTACTGCCTGAAAATTCTTTTCTCATTTACCAGCGAAGGTATTAATAGTAAGGCCATTGGCCTCACTATACTATTCAGTGTTCTAACCCGTAAAGACAAAAACAAAACAAACCAAAAAAAGACTTCTGACCCGTGAAAGTCATCAAATCATACTTCCATTTCCCAATTTTCCATAGACTTCATGTGTCTGATAATATGTTTTCAAATATTATGTTTTTCAGGGATATATCTGTCATATGCCTGGGATTTGACGGTACAAAGTAAGATTTCATTGCTAACAATTTTTTTTTAAGTGCTTTCATTTTTATTCTTAATGTGTAGTGAAATTCTCATTTGACAACAATTTCTTATGTATCTTAGCATAATTGCTCTTAGGCTTCATGCCTATAAGTACAGACTAATTTGCATCATCAAATGATACAGTATTTTAATAGACACCCAGGTAGACTATCCTTAGGTCTATCCATAAATGTTTATATTTTATGAAAGTCTATAGTAACAAATGATATGAGATTCAGCTTATAGCCACAGCTCTTTACAATGTTTTCTAGGTTTTTTTCCTTGCAAATTATTTTGTATGCTTATGCTATAACTCCAGTCAGAGTTGTTCCATAGTCTGAGAAACATCTACACTGGACAAGTACACTATTGCATGTATCAATATTGGGGTTGGGGCTTTCCTTTGGGCAAATAATTTGCAAATTGTAGCTGGAGGGTGTTTACCGAGCAGTTATGCCCTTCTTAATTAGAAACAATGAATGAAAAAAACTGAATATGGGTGTTACCACTGGAATGTGGACCCAGGTAAAGGGCCTAGAAATACAGACTGGGGCTACCTTGAAATGAACTGAAATTATCTGACCAGAAAACCAAGTGGGAAAAGGCCAAGACATTGTTCATGCTGCATTCAGTAGCAGAGGATGGGCTCAGCCCACCTGGACATTCCACCCCAGACCCTGCCATGCCAACCCTGCCATCCTGACACATTCCTGAGGCAAGGGAATAAAAGGGGACCTCCCCCAGCCCCCACCCCTGCACCTGTTTCTGCAAGGACGGCTGGGGAGGCCCAGTTCACACTGCTGCTTCCCACTGATGCTGCACAGAAGAGTCTCTATGGGAAACCAACAGAGATGTCTGCTTCTTTCTGAAAGCTCTAGGGTCTACCACTTCTACCCACAACCAAATATAGACAATTCCCTGTCCCTGGGTGGATCGGCCCCCTGGGCTGTTCCATGGAGCTGTTTAAATGAAGCAAATAACCAAGCTGCTTTCACAAGGTCAAAGAACACACTGGGCTCATGCAGAGACCCAGACAACTCCTAATAAAATCAGCATGGACCAGGACACAGACCTGTTCATTTTAATTCCTGATCAGCTACCAACTGTGAGACCTTAGGCAAATTGCTTAACTTCTCTGAGGCTCCCATTTCTCCATCTGTAAAATGCAGATAATACCAAATGGGAATGTGGTGGGCATACTGAATGAATGCACAAAAGAAAAGTATTATGAAAACACCAAGTACAATTATCAGTCTGGCAATATGTTGATGCTAGCCTTGAACAGTTTGTATTACTTTCTAAAAATAAAAAAGGCTGCTAAGAAAATTTTATGAAAATTCATCTTTCTACTTGTGTAATTTTCATAAAAACTCTGGAAGTGTTAGCATGTAAACAATGCCAGATATTCATTTCCTTTATAAATATCTATAATTGAAATCAGCTTTACAAAACAGAACAAACCCAAGTAAATTATATGCATGTGATTAATTACAAAATTTTTGTCTCATTAACAAAAACTTATGTAAATCTGAATTAGGAATGTTAGGAGCATTCTTGAACTTTTTGATCCATTTCTTCAAGCTTAATTCCAAAAATTCTAAGAACCATACAACTGCTCTCACTCCCAAACTAAATCTAACTGAAGAGAGAGAGCGGGGAACGAGCTGAAACTCAACCCCTGGGGATGCCCAGGCTTAAGAAACTGAGGGAAGAGTGCTCAAAGTCATTGGTCATCAAAGAAATAAAAATTAAAACTACTGCAAGGGCTAAAATTAAAAGAATTGAAAACACCAAATGTTGGTGAGGATGTGAAACAACGAGAACTCTCATACATGGCTGGTGAGAGTGTAAAATGGTACAACAATTTTGGAAAGATTCGTTTCTTATGCAGTTGAACATACACCTACCCTATGACTCAGCACTTATACTTCTAGGTATTTACCCAATAGAAATGAGAATGCATATCCACAAAAAGACTTGTACAGGAATATTTATAGCAGCTGTAGACGAAACAGTCAACTAGAAACAACTCAAATTCAGGGAAATGGGTAAACAAGCTGTGGTATATTTATACCATGGACTACTACTCAGCAATAAAGAAAGGTCTGCTGCTACATAATGGATGAATCTCACAGACATTATGCTGAGCGACAGAAGCCAACTATGAAAGAGCACATATTGTGTGAGTCTATGCATAAGAAGTTCTACAAAAGACCCCGCTGTCTACAATGAAAAGACTTCAGAAAAGTGTTTGGCTTCAGGGAAATTGACTAAGAAGGTAACTTTCTGGGTGATGGAAATGTTTATGCCTTAATAGGAGTGTGTGTTCATTATAAATCCTAGTGTTCTGATTTTATTCAGTGAAATATAATGAAATCCTACAATCCTGTGGGATGACTATAGTTAACAATAATATATTATACAGTTTCAAGTAGCTAGAAGAATATTGAATGCTCCCAATACAAAGAAAGGATAAACGTTTGAGATGATGGATACTAATTATCTGATCTGATCGTTGTACATTCTATGTATTGAAACATCCCTATGTATCCTATGAATATCTACAATTATTTGTCAATTTAAAATGTTTAACATATCAAATTGTACACTTACAATTTATGCATCTTCCTATATATAAATTTTACCTTAAAAGTAACTGGAAAAAAATGTGCCCTCTAGTTAGTAGGGTTGCTTTTCTAAGCATCATGGGTTACTAATTCTGAAACTAGTTTCTGTGCGTCTCAGGCTTGAGCCAATGAGTAAATACATTAATATTGAGGGAAATAGGAGCTGGGTTTCTTACTGTCAGAGAAGTGAGTTTAAATATGAAACAAGGGGAGATTAGAGTGTTCTCTGAAGTTATGGATTGGAATCAGAGGTATCAGTTTGAACTCATGCTTTTTAATACATAGATGAGTATGCAGAGAAATGTTTCCTAGCCCTGTCCACTGAGATCACCTAGAAGCAATGACCTATAGCAGTATGTGACAGTATTTAGAAACCAAGACCTAAAAGCAGATCTTGATTTCTGAATACCTTTCTCCACTAAAATAAATGACATCTCCTTGAAGAAAAGTCTTAGATTCCAGGACTGGGGCATGAAAAACCCAAGATGAGTTTGGAACATCTTCATGCACCAGAAACTAAGGAGATGCGGGGAAAATGAGAAGTGGGGAAAATTCAAAAGGACCCAGGATCAGCTTGAAGGAACTTCCTCTGACCAAATCTGGGACAATTTGAACATCAGTGTGAGCATCAATAATAATACATTATATTTCACTGAATAAAATGAGAATCCATGAAATCAAAGTGTTATAAATACATATTAACACATATACACACAAACACACACACCTTCATACTTAGTAAAGGAGAAGAGAAAGCTCTTCCTTATAGAAAAATGTCAACTAATAAATATAGAAGGAGTGATGGAACTAAAAAATCATCAGTGAATGCTAAAACTAGTTTGACAAGGGTGAAAGTTTGATGAGAAATAGAATATTTACATAGTCTCAAAGTGTTTCCCCATGGATTACATAGTACTTATAAAGGGGAAAACAGTCACATAGTGGAGAAAATTGACAGATACCACCTGTTCCAGTTAGTATGTCTGCATAACAAATTACCCCAATGCTTGGTGCCATTATACAACCATTTATTATGCTCATGGATTCTACAGGTCAGGAGTTTGGACAGGGAACATCAACGATGGCTGCTCTATTCCATGACATCAGGGGCCTTAGTTGAAAAACTCAAAGGCTAAAAGCTGGAATCACCTGGAGTTTCCTTTACTCACACACCTGCAGTTAAAGCTGTCTGTGGCCAAGGGCCACAGTTCTCCCTGAGGCTAGCTTGGGCTTCCCAACAGCATGGTGCCTGCCTGGGCTCACCACTGTACAGTTAGTATTTTCTACTTTCTAATTAATAAATAACTCATAGGGAGATAGTTTGAGATGATGTGAATGTCCCATCTCTTGATCATGCTTTTGTCCACTAATTTTAGCATCCACTGATGATTTTTTACCTACAACAATTATCATTATGGTATTGTTGCAAACTCTTTTTTAAAAGGCCAATTTAATCGCCTAGTAGGTCCTCGTCCCACTAATTCCTGTCCCGGAGATTTATCTGACACACTGGCCAGCGAGACGTCCTTGCTGTCCTCTTTCTTTCTCAGCTCTTTCTCTTTCCTCTCCTTCAGTTTGCCGGGAGCCTGAAGAGAGAAGGCCTGGGGACGCCCCAAACCCCTTCTGCCCATGGCAAGTGCCACTACCACCATGGGCCTCACCATCTCCTCTCTCTTCTCCCGCCTCTTTGGCAAGAAGCAGATGCGCATTTTTGATGGTTGGATTGGATGCTGCTGGCAAGACAACAATTCTGTATAAACTGAAGTTGGGGGAGATAGTTACCACCATTCCTACCATTGGTTTTAATGTGGAAACAGTAGAATATAAGAACATTTGTTTCACAGTATGGGATGTTGGTGGTCAAGATAAAATTAGGCCTCTTTGGAGGCATTACTTCCAGAATACCCGGGGTCTTATTTTTGTGGTAGATAGCAATGATTGTGAAAGAATTCAGGAAGGAGCAGAAGAGCTGCAGAAAATGCTTCAGGAAGATGAATTGAAAGATGCGGTGCTGCTGCTTTTTGCAAACAAACAGGATTTGCCAAATGCCATGGCCATCAGTGAAATGACAGACAAATTAGGTCTTCAGTCTCTTCGTAACAGAACATGGTATGTTCAAGCCACTTGTGCTACACCAGGAACTGGTCTGTATGAGGGACTTGACTGGCTGTCAAATGAGCTTTCAAAACGTTAAATGAAACTGGATATCTAACCAAGGACATGTTTGATAGAATTGGTCTAGGCTTGTTACAACAAAATTAGTTTGCATCTTGGTTATTAAACAGTATCTGGGACTGGTTTGGGCAGAATATTACAGCGTTTAAACTTATTTTGTTGCCCATTATTGTTTACCAAGCATAATGTTGCTATTTAGCAATATGCTTGGTTTTAAAGAAATTCTCCTTGGGAAAAAAAGTGTCCTCTTTTAATTTTACCTCCCTTTAGCCTAAATGCCTGGACATAGCTATGGTGAAACCTTTAAAGAAATCCGTTTTGAATGTTTTTTTGAGCCCACAACAAATAATGTTTTAAAGTTATCCCCTTGCTACTTTACTGATACCTTTATCATTCCTGGGACAGTCTGCTGATTTAAAAATGTAGCATTCCATTTGTATTTATTTCTCTCCCTTGCCAAAAAGATTTTCTAATACTGTTTGTACCAGCCAGGGAAATGCTCCAAAACACTATTCAGCTCTCTTGCACTGAGGAACTTACTTTTTCTCCTATATTGACTCCTGGCCTCCATCAGCCAAACTTACCTTTGTGTAGTTTGGATTTGATAGCTAATTAGTTCTGTCCTGGTTGCAAAGAGTTCATATTGAGATGGTTTTTAATACTCAGCAGATTGTCTTTCTTTATATTGTATCTTTTTTATGTTGCATGTTGCTTTTGGTATCACCCTGACTCTTTGCCCAGTATATGATAGTTCTGCTGATGTTTTATTGTTTATTGGTGAACATATCTTCATTAAGAGTTTTTGGAAAACTCATCAAATTCAATGAATACATTTTCTTCATAACTCATTTGGAATTATTCCTAATAAAATGATAAAATATAAAAAATAAAAAATAAATAAAAGGCCAATTTACTACACAGTCATTTACATTTCTTTCAGAAAGTTCAAACTCCAAACAGAGTCATTCTTGAAAGCATAGAATCCATTAATTTGCTTACAAGTTTGGTCTTTGAAAGGCCCCTTGATTTGCCAACTTACTAATCAGATAGGTTTTTCAAAAAGATATTTCATTATACTTTTAATTGCATGTCTATGATTACAGACTGAGCTCAAGCATCTTTTCATGTTTGAATCAGTTGTATTTCATTTGTTTAACATATTAAGAAATAAAGAAATATATTAAGGAAAATAGCCCTTTGCAGTTATACAAGTTGCAAGGATCTTTACCAGTTTTATGTTTACCTTTTTTCTTTTATTTTTTCCTTTTATCTTTTTTATTTTTTAGAGACAAGGTCTCACTCTGTAGCCAGGCTGCTGTGCAGTGGTGCTATCATAGGTCACTGTAACTTCGAACTCTGGGCATAGGGATCCTCCTGCCTCAGTGTCCCCAGTAGCTGGGACTATAGGCATGCACCACCACAACCAACTAATATTTTTTTTTGTAAAGACAGGTTCTCACTATGTTGCCCAGGCTGGTCTTGAACTTTTGGCCTCATGCAATCCTCTTGTCTCAGCCTCCCAAAGTGCCAAGATCACAGGTGTGAGCCACCGGGCCTGGTCCTTTTTTCTTTTAATTTTGAGTGAGTATTCTTTTTAAAATGCACAATTTTTTGGTTATTTATGTATGGAAAACAGTGTGGAGATTCCTCAAAGAACTAAAAGCAGACCTACTATTTGATCTAGCAATCCCACTATTGGGTATCGACCCAAAGGAAAAGAAGACTTTTCATCAAAAGACACCTGCACTTGAATGTTTATTGCAGCCCAGTTCACAATCGCAAAGATGTGGAATCAACCCAACTGCCCATCAATTCACAAGTGGATTAATAAAATATGGTGTATGTATACCATGGAGTACTACCCAGCCATAAAAAAGATGAATTAATACCTTTTGCAACAATCTGGATGGAACTAGAAACTATTCCCCTAAGTGAAGTATCTCAAGAATAGAAAAATAAACACCACATGTACTCACTATTGAATTGGAACTAACCAATTTAATGAGCACATTTGTGCATAGAGAGAAGTAAAACTCAGTGGAAATCAACCAGAGGGATGGCAGAGGGGGAGGGGGCAAAAACCTACCTAATGGGTACAATGAACACTATTTGTGAGTGTATGTGTCATGGCTTCTTAGAAGAGACTTCCCCATTCTGTTAGTTAAATCTCTCATTTTTTATACTACTTTTATGATTTCATTTTTTCATGTTTATATTTGATCCATCTAAAAGTTATTGTAGTGTAAGGAGTTAGACATCCAACTTCTTTTTCATATGATGATCCACCTGTCTCAACACCATTAAATGAATAGTCCACATTTTCCCTACAGATAAATCTTTTATCATATACTAAATTCTCGTATGTATTTGGTTTGACTTCTAGTCTGTGTTATTGATCTAATCATGTTGTACCATGGTACCTTTGTACCATGTTGTTTTAATTATTATAGATTTATAAGATGTTTCAATATCTGGTAGGACTAGTCCCTCCTCATTACTCATTTTTTTCCTTCACAATTTTTCTCTCCAAGAATATGCTTTCTTGTTTTCCCATGTGAACTTTAGATTCAGTTTCCATGCTTAAAAACTTCTGGATTCCCTTAGAAAGACTTGATGTCTTTATGATATAGAGTCTTCCCAAGTGTGGAAGCTCAAACATACATCTTTCCATTGTTCAAGGCTTCTTTTGTGTTCTCCTTCTTTTCTGTATCTTAAAATAGCGTTTTTAACATGTTCTTCTTTTTTAACATGAGCTGACCACTGTCTAGTCTTGACCTGTCTCATAAGAGCCAGCTCCTGTTTGTTGCTGTTTCTGAACATGTTTTCTCAATAATGCAACATGGATATGGAGTTTTAGGATCAGTATAGTAGCGTTTCATATAGAGTAGTAACATGCTTTTGTTCCTGGGCTTTTTCTTATCTGGTATCCTGGACGTGCTCAAGATTAAAGCAGGAAAATGACACTTCTGGTGATGCTGAGAAACTTCATACTATTCCTCAGGGTGCCAAGGCTATCAGCTAGCACAAATTTATTTGGGGGTATTTTTTATCTGTTTCATTACTTTTGCAAATAATTCTTTTCTCTCATCATATCTTCTACAGGTATTGCTGTTTATATATAGTTAAATGGGTTCATTCATTCTCTAAACTTATGTCATTTAATGGGTAGAACAGGATTTTATTTCTTTCCTATGTCAATTACCCACCCAAAATGGCAGGAAATGAATCTGAGGCTTCATACATACCAAAAGCAACTTCAGGCAGTGCTCTTTTTTTTGCTTGGTAGAAGGAAAGAGAACATTCAGCAAACTGTCTTTTGGATTGTGTATATAACTACTCAATAAGTAAATTTTTAAAAAAATAGCTTCAGCTTGTATTAACTTTATCAGCCCCAGTTAATACAAGCAAGGAGACAGTGAGAAAGAAGGAAAAACTTTGGGTGATATATGGAAGATGTCAAAGTGCTGGTCAAAGGTCATAACCACACATCCACCTGGAGTGCCGGCTGGGCAGTCATCACGCTGCGTTTTTTTTTTTTTTTTTTTTTTTTTTTTTAAGTGTTTTTTACAGCTGACTACGCGTAGCTCCCACAGCTTTTCACAGTCGAGTTCAGAGGTTGCAAACTCATACACCTAAAGGAGCCAGGCAGGTGACATAAATGAGTGAAGCTGACCTGGGGGGTGGTGTGTAATAGAATAGGGAAAGATGGGGACTGGGAAAAGCTAGATACCTTCACGCCTCTGAGCACCAGCCACTCCCTTCCACGTGGTAACTAAAATTCACATTACTGTATCCTCCAATTTTTTAAAAGCTAGAAATCTAGATTTAATACATGAAAATTCCCAGTTTTTAAATCCTGGCTCAAATTTTTAAAAACAAAAACCACTGTGCAGGGCAGATGTCACCCAGGCCCTCAGGTCAAGCAGCGTGAGGCCCTCCCTGCTCTACCCTACCCCTAGGTGCCTCCGTGTGGCGAGGCAGACCCCACAGCAGTGAGAAGCGTGTGCTGTGCTGTAGCACCCAGGGCAGGCCAAGCAGGGTCCAGCCTAGGCCAGCCCTGGACTCTAGACTGAGCATTACCACCGCAGTTTGATGGGTTGAATAATAGCCCCTTTGCCTCAGAGACAGAAGTGGAAAATTAACAGTCTTCAGTTGTGGACATAACCGGCTCTAGGAAACCACCGATTTCATAATGGCCTCCTCCCAGTGAGGCAGCCGTCAGGCACGCTGTCCTTGGCAGACGGCATTCCGGGCACCGAGTTGGCTCCCTAACAGAACAGCAGCTGGGGCCGCTTCCTAGATGCCACAGGGGGGGTTGGGCGTGCCCCTCCATACTCAGTACTCGTAGATGTATCCTTCCTCAACATCATATTTGCTGAAAGAATCCTCCAAAGCTAGAACGCTTTCTAAAATTAACTAACTTTCCCTTCAAGAGCAGCATCTTTTACAAAGAGATCTATTGATCTACAACATTTGTACAGTGATTTGCAATTTTCACAGTGCCTCTTGTCCTCTTCTTATCCAATCTTAAAACAACCGCATGAGGAAGATGTTTTGCTAATACTTATTTTATAGGTGAGAAAGCTGAGATCACAGAGGTTCAAGGGCCTGCCTGAGGTCCCACAGCTGGGATGCAGAAAGCTCTGTGACCCTAGGGGGCCACTCAAGTTAGAGTTGGCTGTGGCCCTTGGGGGGTGACCATTTAACAGGTGACGGCTGCCATCTGGAAAGCACTGGGGGAGAAATAAAATAAGATTGTCTGCTTCTGTTCATGTAGCTTTACAGAAATCTCTGTCCATCTTCAAATGATTGGTAAAGTAACCTGCAGAGCAAGGCTTCGCCCCTGTGGTGTGTGAAAATCTATGTAGGAAGAAAGACAACGGCACAGTGTCCTCCAAACTCAGGAGAAGGCAGAAAGAAATCCCAAAAATCATAGGAGAGAAGCAGAGACAGACAGAACTCTCAAAGGCATCTTGCTAGAATCCCCTGAGCGACGAGGTCTTCAAGGAAAACGCAGGCGGGATAGTTAGCGCCTGGTTTGAGAAAGAAGGTAATTAGGTCGTTTGTTTGCATATTTATCCAAAATGGTTCCTCCACTCTTTAGAGATATCTTTGGTAAGATTTATACTGTTTTATATAGACACGTTTTGTGGGCTTTTTTTTTTTTTTTTTTTTTCCTTTTTACAAAGAGGAATCTATTTTTGTAGAGTTGGAATATTGTGAGGCTAATTTTGTATCTCGAAAAAAAGCAGCCTCCGTAATGGAGGCAAGTGAATCTCTGTCGCCACCTAGTGGAAATTGCAAATTGGGACCCAGCAGAGAAGGCTCTTGGTGGGTGCTTACAGCCCCCAGTCACATCACACCAATGACAAACAGGTGACAGTCACAGAGAAGTCAGAGTGATCTTGGCAGGCTAACCAACAATTGCCTATAATTTATTATTAGAAGCACATCTCTCATTTAAAAGATCTTCAAAAATTGCTTTTAGCATTTGTACCTGGAGTGAAGCATCACAAATTGAACACAAGCTCTCACCTGATCTGTACCTGTGTCCTTATCCTCTTCTCGCCAACATTATTTTCATGTTTGTCTCTTAACCACAGTGCTGCTGTGTGGACTTCAATGTTCGTATCCAGGATATGGACCATTCGAACTAACCATACTCCAAACCTGAAACGCTCGATCCTTCTGGCCTTCAAACTTTGCCTTCACCTATGACATGTTGCCACACTTCCTCAGCTCCTATAATCTGTCGTCTAGGCCTGTCATTTATGCTTCCAAAATATTTTTAACCCTTTCCTCCTACTGCCACATCCCCATCCTGGCCTTTATCCCCTAAATCCTGTATTCATTCATTTATTCAACACATTTTGACTGGGCACCAACTGTTGGCATTTGCAGCCACAGCATAGGATACAGGGTAGAGAGATGTGGAACTGAGGCAGGGCGTATTTACAGAAGGCTTTCAATGGGCAGCTCAGGTGGAGGAGGAGTTTCCTCGCTGGGCTTGAACAGCATGAACTCTTTCCAGTTCAATCCACCATGTCTCCTTTGCAGCCTGACTTCTCTCCTTCATTCCTTGACTCAAACACCTCAAAGTTCCCTCCCACATCTGTTCAGCTCACCCAGAGTCTGCATTGCCCTGTGCTCAGAGAGAAAGACGGGGTGGGATTCCATTCCTGGCCCTAAGGAGCTCAGCATGGGGCGGACAGACAGCAAACCAGAGTGTGGAAAGAGCTGCCTGAGGCTGGGACAACAGATGCTCTGGGGACCCAGAGAGGGTGAGACCAATTCTGTTGGGCAGCAGGGAGAGGCTAGGCAGGGGTTTTCCAAGAGAGGGTGACATTCACCCTGGATGCTGAAAGAGGATTAGAGGTTTCCCTGCAGGAGGAGGGGGTAGGTGAGGCAGAGGGTGTCCTGGAAACGGGGAGTGCAAGTGCAAGTGCAAATGCACAGAGGGATGGGAGAGTCAGGGTCAGGGATGGTGGTCCTGCACAGCCGGAGAGGAGGTGCATGGCTAGCGTGACGATGACCCAGATTCTGACCACATCACCGGCTGTGCTGGCCATATGTTCGTCCCCACTGCTTGGATTTATCATCCCTGAGGTTTCCTGAGGCAATAAGAATAATAAGGTTTCAAATGAATGAGATCCCGTGCAGCCACTTTGACTCCCGTTGCATCTGCCACTGCACTGTTATGGCTAGGGTAGCCTGGGACCCAGCCGGCATCATCACCTCCGGCTCTGGGAGCAAGGCTCGCATCCGCGAGTCACTGTGTGGGCCAAATTGGCATAAGTCAAAGGACTGAGGCACTGATTCCCCAGCTTCAGGAGTGTGGACAGCTGTTAGCTCCGGGGAGTTTTCATCTCGCTGTCTTTCAACTTGCTCCCCATTGAAGAGCTGCCCCCTCCAAAGGCACATCCCCCTTCCATAGCTGGCCCACATGCAACAGCCTGGTAGATGCAGAGGACAAAGCCCAGGCCTCTGGCCCTCACACAGAAAAACCCAGAGCCACTAGAGCCCCCAGTGGGACTGGCTGAGACCTTAGTCACATCTGCAGCACAGCTCAACTTCTCCGTCTTCACAATCCTGCTTCCTTCACTCCACCGTAGGTGCTGATCCCAAAAGCACTCCCTAGCCACACTTGCATACACAAATCTGTGTCAGAGCCTGCTTTTCAGGGAACCTGACGTGCAGCAGATAGCTTAGGAAGCCTGCTTCCCATTCAAACAAGACCTGAGGGGATGGACACAGTTTGAGAGATTGTCTCAATCAGAAGGAAGTTGGTCAGCCATGGAGGCCCCCGAGATGCTGTGTGGTAGAGCCCGTCCAAGCTCTGTCCTGAGACAAGGAGCGTGATCAGGGCACACAAGCTCCCCTCCACCTGGCATCTCTCGGGGAGATGACTCTGTAGAGTTGGTGGATCTGGTGCCATTAAATGCAACCCACAATCTGTGATTAACTCCCTCTCCTTGCTCATATTCATCAAGAGACATTCTGATTCTCATCTGCCTTCCTGCGTACCTCATCTGCAGAGAGAGAAGTCCTTGCATGTGCAGCCAGCTGCAGGTACCGTTTCTTATTTTCGGTCAGTGCATTGACACTCGGGCTTGGAGTTGGTCTCTTGCAAACCCCATTAGCCTGAGCGGACTGACTAGTGCTGAGGCAGTGAGGACATATGTCCAAGGCCCTACCATGGGCAGGCACAGAGCCAGCTCCACTCAGAGGAACTGAGAATACTCTCGGATGGAGCCACAGGCAGGCACACCCTGGAGTACATGGTGGCAAGCCTGGAGATGCACCCAGTGTCTTCCAGAGGCCTGAGGTCCAAGAGATGACAGAGAGGACTCAGAAAGGCCCGATGAGGGGCCGGGAGAAGATGTCCCTACCTTATTTCTTGACCGGGGGCAGCCCTGGCATCCACTCAGCTTCTGGTCCCTAAGAGCAGAGAGAACAGGTGCTGCTGCCCAGGACTGGCTACATAATTTACAGGGTCCTGCCCAAAATTAAAATGTAAGGCTCTTTGCTCAGAAAATACCATCATTTCAAGACGGTGGCGGCAGAGCATTAAACCAAGCACGAGGCCCTTCTAAGTCCAGGGTGGTGTGTGACTGTGCAGGTCACAAGCCTGGGAAGCCAGCCCTGCTGCTGCTCAACTTGACCATGTCATTCATAAAGCCAAGGAACGCCAGACCTCCACCACCTAATCCAGGCTGCCTTCCCACTGTGGCATCACGTGGTGGGGAGTGAGACCAAGCTCTCTGGCGTCTTTCCTTATCCGGCCACTAATCCCACCATGAGGGCCCCACCCTCATGACCGCATCTAAACCTAATTCCCTCCCAAAGTCCCCGTCTCCAAACACTATCACATCAGGGGTTATAGGGCTGCAACATACGGATTGGAGGGGACACCTGACTGAATCATATCACTTCAGAAATCCTCAGTGTCCCCCCATTGCCCGCAGGGGATGTCCACACTCCTTGGCATGACATCCCAATCCTGCGTGCTCCATGATTCTTCCCCACTCATCCCTCCCTGCCCCTCCTCCAGGGGTATTTCAGCCCCGCCTTCCCGCACTCCCACTCTTTCCGAAGCTTAGGAGCTTCTTTGTATGCAGAGACGGCTTCTCCTCTCTCGGTGCCTCCCCCTCGGGAAGCCCTATCACACCCCCGTGGTCCTTCCACGCTGGCCTGGACCTCTCTCCACAGCAGGCCGCTCGCTGGGGCTGGTGGCACAGGCCTGTCTCCCCAGAGACCGAGAGCCTCGTAGAGCGAGGAACATCATCCCGGTCATCTACGTGCACTCCCCGGTGCCTGATACAGTGTGGGATGCGTGTTGACGGATCAATGGCTGGAATAATTAGGCGATTGCCTAATTATTCCACACATGGGCAAGTCTCCACCCTCCGCATTTCAGACCCAGCATTGTAGACAAACAGCAAAGGAGGGAGAGAGCCCCAGAAGCACACGTTCCTGTCCCTGTGCTGAGAGCAGCGTGTCTGCTCACAGGGATGGGCCGCACCACCTGGCGCACACATGCCCCTGGGAAAATCCGTCCTTGCAGACCTGCCGCCTGAGCAACCGCCTCCCTCCCGGGAGCTCCTGCCTCCGATCCTGGGCGCCCCACGCATCACGCTCCCCGCAGCACAGAGGACTCTCCCGTACAGAAACTCACTGGAGATCAGGGCGGAGGACGCAGAGAACGTGTACAAAGGTGCCCACGAGGCCAAGTCCTGAGTTCTAGAGTGGTCACTTCCGGGAGAAAGGAAGGGCCGGCGGGACTTTGGCTTGTCCCTGCTGCTGTATTTCTCTAAAGCCAGAGGCAGGCACGGGGTTCTAAAGCCAACGCGGCAAATGGGAGAGGAGTACAGGGTTGACTATAAGGGATGTGTGCATGTGTTTCATAATTTAAAAAATTTAAACAAAAGCACTCCGGGACATAAACACAACTCCCTTCAGGACCAGTCCACCCTCAGCCTGCTCCCCCAGTCAGCCTAGGGGGCCTGTCTACCCTGCTGTTCCCTGGCCTGCCCTGGGACCGGGGTTCTCACCTGCCTCCAGGCGTCAGCTCGCAGACTCCTCACCTCCTCACCTCCTGGCCTCCTGGTCCAGACATCTCTCCCTCCAAGACCAGCCAGGCCCAACCAGCCCCAACACCCCTGCCTTCTTCGTAGAAGCCCTCAGGCTTCTTACCGCTGCCAGGCCAGGAGCCCACAGGAAAAATAGCTAACAAAGGACCGCCTACAGCAGCCACAAACATTCTTTCAAATCTTGTCAGAACGAGGCTCCCTGGAATCCAACATGGTCTGACTCTGCTCTGCCGTGGCAATGTCACTGGAGCTCCTGGTTTCTGGATCCTGCCTCGACAACCTTCTAAATCCCTGGGCTGGTGCATCCAGATCTCAACCCCCCTCTCGTCCCGCACCCTGGGGAAGTGGGTGGGAGGACAAGGAGGAAGGTGAGGAAGGACCATGTGGGCCCCAGTTCCACAAAGGCCCGTCCAGCTTCCGTGTCACAGGGACCCCTGGACTTTGTCCTCTGCCTAGCCATGAGGGAAGCCCCTCCTAAGCACAAGTCCCAAACCAGGGGACACTTCAGCTGTCCCCTCTGTGCCCTGCTCCTCACGATGCCCCCTACTCCTGATCCATCTTCCTCTCCTTTTTATGAATTGAGAGGATAATCCTTCCCCTTTCTGCTGCCACCAAAAGAAGCTGTGGCCACATAGTAGTGGGAAGGGCTTATTTTTTTACATATAATGTTTTTTAAGACTTTTAAAGGAAGAATAACTGACATGGAGAAAAGTATATACATCACGCGAGTTCACCTCAATGAGTTTCCACAAAGCAGACACACTTGTGAAAGAAGTGCCCAGGTGGAGAACTAGAACGTGAATAGCTCCCAGAAGTCCTGCCTTGGCATCTCCCAGACACAATCCCCACCCCTGAGGGTGAGTGCTGTCCTGACTCCTAACAGCACAGATTAGCTGTGCCTGTTTTTGTTCTGTACTTAAGGAGAATCATACAGTATGAATTCTTTTGTGTCTGGTTTTTTTTGGTCAACTTTATTCGAGTGAATTTTACCCATCCTGTCTCCTGTAGTCGTGTAGTCGTGGTCCCTGACCCTGGTTGTTACATAGTGTTCCATTGTGAAACTGGGGTACCTTTCATCATCCATGCTCCAGCCGATGGACATTTGGGTAGTTTCAGTCTGGACTATTATAAATAATGCTGCTGTACAGGGAAGACTTTTTAAGGGCTCTGCCTGTGTCCCTCCAAAGCTGTCTTCCTACAGGCAGAAGGACAATGAGAAAGAGTCCCCAGCGGCTTGTGAAGCATTCTTGGAAGAGCTGACTCATTTGGTGTCATTTGTGGGGTGACATAGGATCATCCTGCCACACTCCATCTCTCTCATAACATAGAGCCCCAAATTCCCAGTATGCCCAGTTAAGGCAGGACTTAGTCTGAGATCTTATCTGAGCACAGAACTCACAGGCTTTTCCTACTTTCTCTCTGTTGTTAAGAGACCTGTCTCCCCAGGCCATTATTACAATGAATCTATGATCATGACCAGGAATAGGCTGTTCCTATTAATACCCCATCACAGATTCCTTTAGAAAAGGGAGCTCCAAGACGTATTGATGTGATTAGGGGAGGAAATGAGATCTTAGGGAGCAAAGAAAGGGCAGTGGAGGCCCCTAGGTAAGGGGTGAAGTAAGGGAGGGTGGTTCCTATAGACCTGGATTTACGTGGTTTCCAGTTTCCCAAACTCCCATCCACAGAGTATCATCAACATGAATTTTGTTATATTTGAGTGCCATCTGCACTACTATTGACTCTGTTTTTCTAAAAATAAGTATCTTTTAAAAGTAAACTTTAGATTTCTACTCTAAATCCCTACCAGAATCCTTTGCCACAAATAGAATGTAACTGTAGAAAATAAATACAATGAGAACAATAGCATGTTGTTAAATTCTAACTAAATAGTTGTCTGCCAAAAAATGCAAGCCCGGGGCCTATTTTCTCTCTGTTAAAGAGAGAGACTAGCATGAGTTAGGGAAGTGTGGAGAACATTACCACTGTGATAAATTCCTCCTTGATGTAGAGATATTAGGAAACAATTAAAAAGGTAGTAACTTTCTCACCCTGTGATTCAAAGTTATTTTCTGTTGGGTTGATGTACCACCTAACATGATCACCATAAGACCAGTGGAACATGTCCTTAGGTAAAGAAATTCTCCAGTAGAACATCAGGTTTTATGTCGTTTTCGTAAAAAGATCTCAAAGCTCCACCCCAGAGAATCCCTGAGAAATGGAGGTTGTGGCTGAGAAGCAATCTGGAGCATTCCCAGGAAGGTAAGGAGAAAGCCCACAGGGGCAGCAGGAAGTGATGCCCGAGAGACTGAAAACTTCTCCCATCCCGCCAATTATTACAGCTTTCCTGGGATCTGGGGGGACAGTGAGAGACACTGGAAGGTTAGGGAGCTCTAGCAAGCTCTGCTGAGTTCTTGGCTTCAGTTCCCTCTTCTCCCTTCCCTCTTCTCCCTCCCTGCACCCCCACTCTCTCTCCCCTACTTCATTCTCCTCATCTCTGGCTGTAGCCTACCTACCAATGCACAGGAAGTAGTTAAATAGGAAGCACTGATGTGGCTACAATCAAGGAGGAGAGTTAATCTTCCCAAAAGCAGAACCTAGAAGCTAGAAATAAACAGACTTAAGACTTGATTCCCTAAAATGAAAAAGCTTCTCTCTATATAGCAAAAAGCACAAACAGCATTTGAAAACAAAAAGCAGTTGGAAAGTATTTAGAATGTTGGTAACAATCCTGAGGTTAGTATCCTTACCATACAAAAGGAGCTCCTACAAATCCATATGAAACCCAATGGGGGAAAAATGCACAAAAGACGTGGACAAGAAACTTTCAGAGGAAGAAATTCAAATGGTTAATGCATATGTGAAAAGATGATCAGCCTCTCTGATATCAGACACATTTAAATGAAAACAAGACGCTATAGTAGACCTCTCATACTGGGAATACGTAAAGGCCTAATAATATCCAGTGGTGGCGGGTTTCAAGAAAAGAACACTTTTGTGCATGGTGCTTTGTTGGAATGTCTTTGGAAGACAATCTGATCAAGTCTATTAACATTTCAAATATCTATGCCCTTCGACCCAGAGATTCACTTTTAGGAATCTACCCTTTGGAAATACATACATATTCAAGGATATTTGTATATAGGTATTTGTTGCAACATTTTTGATAATACACAGTTAGAGGCATCCTTAATGTCTACCAATAGAGGAACAGTTACATACAATGCAGAGTATTCATATTGTGGGATACTATGCACTCTATCAAGGAATGAGCTAGGACTGTATTGAATATGGATATTGTTGAGGAAAAACAGCAGATTGCAGAACATTATGCATAAATTCATATAGACACCCAAAATGAGATCGAAGCATTTAGAGAATGGTGAACTAAATGCATTTTATTTCATAATCAGCAATTGCATTGTTAATATTCTTTGCATATTGCCACTGTTCCAGCACTCGTAATGCCTGCTGAAACATTATCTGAACATCTCTTTTGAAATGGCCTTCAAATAGTCATTATGTCAGATTTGATGACTCTGATGGTGTCAGATCCTCTCCTGTCATAGTTAGTTTCAATCTGGAAAGCAGTCAGAAGTCCCACAGTGACAAGATGGTCATAAACTCACTTTATTATATTTTTATCTCCCAAAATTGCCAAGTGGTAAGTGATGTGCTAAGCTGTAATCAGCTCTAAGGACAAACTTCTCCAAGAATGTTAACAGCATAGAACAAAACGAATGAAGTTCATAGTGCCCTGGAGTGTGATAGCCACAAAGACTCTGACTGCTCACAACAGAATGTTCTCGTAATAAGCCTGGCAAGACACCCTCCCTCCCACACATCTGTCGGTGGCGGCCCCGTTGGCCCATCTATTCTAGCTGACCTCGTAAACATCAGATGGAGGAGGCGTGAGGGGTTACACTTGAGGTTTGGGAGTACAAGAAGGGAGGCTTCATAGAGACTTTATTTCATGTATAAACTTTTATACTGTTTACATTTTCAATGCCTATGTACCAACTCAATTAAAAACATTTTCACAGATTGAACAACCACCACCCAAAAGAATGACTCAACCAGCATTAGGGTAACTGTGTTTTGCCTAATGGAGATCTGCATTCTGCTTAGACTCAGTATGGAAGTTACTCTTTTCACCAGAGAAACCAAGTACAAAGGCCCCACCACCACCACATTGGAGGTATAACATGGAGTGTTCAAGTTAAAGAGGTACAGAATCAAAACTGCAACATCACAAATAAAGAAAGGGAAGCCATTGGGGAGCAATAAGTAGCAAGCAGTTAGCGCATAAAGTATATTGAAAGATACAATCTCTATTAAATACCAATCAATGATAAAGGCTGCTTTTAAAAAGAACTTCAAGCAAGTAAAAGAAATTGGTTTCTAAATGCTTTTGAAGGTAGTTTCTACCATTATTCTCTACATTCACTCCATGTTTGCTTTTACATGGTATTCATCACAATTTGAAATTGTTCTAATTATTTGTCCCCTTCCTTTTTGTTTGCTGTCTCCCCCATGGAGTATAAGGAGTAGGGACCATATCTGTCAATCACACTCTCCAGCAAATAACAGGTGTCCAATTAATCTGTTGGATGAATGTGCAGATGAAGGAAAATAATAATAAAGATCCTTATATAAGAAAATAACAATTTCATAACAATCTATTGTGGGACAAAAATAGAATAGAAACTCATTAGAGATAAAAAAAAAAAAAAAAAAAGAAAAGAAAAGCCCTGCAGGTCGTAAGAAGAGAAATTTGCTCCAGAGATTAGAAAGAATACGCTAATGGTTTTTACCAGGTCCTTAATGAAGAAAAATCACAAATTACAAATTGATAACTCAGTTTTACTGCCTAAATCCATTCCTAAAACTGATAAAGTGTTCCATATATATATATATACACACACACATACATACACACATGCACACTCAAGTTAACTGTAGTATAAAGTATTTGGATTTTTTAATCTGTAATGTAAGTTGAGTATTTAGAAAGAACATGAGTTTGGGGCCAGACCAATCTGGCTGTGAATTCCAGCCCCACCTCTACGGAGGAGTGTGCATGGTCCTAACTCAAATAAACTGTGGGGAAACATTTATGAGACAATTGGAGCTATTCGAGCACTGTTAGAAAGTAGATGATGTTAGACAGTTGTTAATTTGGTTGGGTGGTGATAACAGCATTGTAGCGACATTTGAAGAGTCCTTGGCTGGGTGCAGTGGTTCACACCTGTAATCCTAGCACTTTGGGAGGCTGAGGCCAGAGTATTGCTTGAGTCCAGGAGTTCAAGACCAGCCTGGACAACACAGCAAGATCCCATCTTTACAAAAATTTAAAAAATTAGCCAGTCGTGGTGGCACTCGATTATAGTCCCAGCTACTTTAGAGGCTGAGGCAAGAGGATGGCTTGAGCCCAGGAGTTTGAGGTTGCAGTGGCCCTGTCTCTTTAAAAAAAAAAGGGGGGGGGCGGTCCTTGTCTTCAGAGTCACATGCATTGTGAAGGAAATGGTATGATGTCTTGGATTTGCTTTAGAGTAATCAGGGTGGGCACTGACTAGGAGAATGGGTAAAACAAGATTGACCACGACTTAATGATTGTTGAAGCTGGGCATTGGCTACACAGGACCTCCTCATCTTTTCTTTCTACTTTTGTATAAATTTGAAATTTTTGCATAATCAAAAGTTTAAAAAAGTATGTATGTATAGGTTAGAATAACACTATCTGAGTGACTCTGGGTAAGTTTCAAACCTTCTCTGTGCTTCAGTTTCCTCATCTGTAAAACTGAGAAAATAATAGCAACTGCCTTGTATATTGCTATGAGGTTTAAATAATGAAATACAGATATAAAACTTAGAGCAGTGACTGGAGCATCGTAAGAGCTCATAAATATTAGCAACTGTTGACATTAATTTTGTCAGGGAGGGAGAGAGCATATGGTATGGACACATCTGTACCAAAATGTTAACCATCTGGGTGAAGGGAGTATAAGTGATTTTAATGTTATTTCTTTAGTTTGACAGTATTTTCTGATATTTTAAAATGTTAATATGTATTACTTGTATAATAAAAATCAAGCTAGAATACTGTCTCAAATCCTTTTATGAATGAAGTTAAATTACCTATCTAATGAAAGTTTAATGAGGATGAAGTTAACTTACTCATTAACGGAAGGCTCACAAGGATCCAGGGAGTCACAGCGGGGGCTGGGGCCAGGCCTAGGGGAGAGGAAAGAGGCCTCAGAAAGCTCTGGGAGAACAGCTTGCCCCACACAGCAGTGCTTTCCGCTCACCAGTTCTTCTCTGACATTGGGAAAGTTCAGTCCTTGCCTGGCCTCTTTACTCGCAACGTATTTTCTCTTAGAAGAAAATGTCCTCTCTAATAGCATCGATAGTCACACTCTCAGGAGAGCTCCCAAACCCACATCTCTCATCCCCACTTCTGCCCAAGCTGTCTCCCAGCTGCCTGCACAGCAATTTCAACTTGGCACACCCGTTTTTACCTTAAATCTCAATATCTCTACAAGAGCATGAATCATCTTGCCACCCCCACAATGACACTTATTACTGCCTTTCCAATTCCTCTAGGCCTCCAGTCTCTGGAGTAAAGCCCTCCCTCTCCTTCTGTCCTCACAATTGATTCTATTATATTTGACATCATTTATATGGTAGCTTAGCACGTGTCAGGCCCTGGGGTTAGAGAGTGCAGTGGCTCTGCACTCAGGAGTCAAGTGCTCATGCCAGACTTCCTGCTTGGAGTGCCCTTTGGTCATTTTTTCCTCCATGAACTCCTATTCACCCTTCAATGCCCAGGGAAATGTTACTTCTCTTGTGACATCTTTCCCAACTTCTTCTTCTAAGGCCTCACCTTAGCACCTGTTGCCTTGTATTGTGACTACTTGCTGTGAAAGAGGTTGATCATTCCCTCCCAATATTTATCATCCCCTTTCTCTCATAGCAATAGACTCCCTAAATCTTAGCCCAAGACCCCCAGAATAAAGACTACATTTCCCAGCCTCCCTTGCAGTTGGTTGTGGCCATGTGACCAAATTCTACTCAATGGGATGTGAAAGAAAGTGAGATGTGCAACTTCTAGGGAGAAACTTCGAAGGGAGGGGTTATGATTTTCTTTCTGCTTCCTCCATCCTTCTGATTGGAGAAGAGATGTGTGGTAAACCATGTGGGTTCAAGCAGATGGGGGCAGCACCCCGTGGAGAAGAGCCACCATACCAGAGCTGGGACACTTACCCCAGGCTGTTAAGGGAGAAATAAACCATTGCGCTTAAGCCCCTGTTATTCTGTGTCTCTGTAACATGTAACTAAATCTATTTCCTTAATAATATATTTGCCTACCTCTGATCCTCAAAGTTATATAATTCTTGAAGATATTACAAGGTATTCTGTATATGTAATTGGAGTCTCCAAATAACATGCATGAGGCAGAAGCAATAATTGAAGATATAATGACTGAGAAGTTTTCAAAACTGACAAAAATCCTCAAGCCATAGATTCAAGAAGCTGAATGAACTAGAGCAGGATAAATACAAAGGAAACCACAATACATACATCATAATAAAACTGCTGTAAACCAAGACAAAGAGAAAATCTTGAAGCAGTCAGGAAAAGCAAAAGACACAGTTATATGCCTAGTGCTTGGCACAGAGCAGGTCCTTGAGAAATATTTTTTGAATACATAAATGATGGCTTGGGTGAGTGAGAGACTAAGATCGCCTTGGGGCTCAGCTTGCAGTGGCAGACAGCACCGGAAGGGTATCAGGAGACCTGCGTTCTAATTCCAGCACTGTCTTAATTAGCCGTGTGAAATCAGACAAGCCACTTCTCCCCTCCAGACCTCTGTTTCTCTGCTATAAAATGAGGGAGCCAGATTTCTGCTCTTGATAATGGCAGAGAGGCTTGTTGAATACCAACCTTCCCACTGAGAACATCTTAAAAAGCTGGACAAGATACAAAAGGCCACACACACACACACACACACACACTTAAAAGGTATTGGAGAGATGCCTTGGCAGCCGGGACTTGAGGAGACAGGGCTTCAGAGAGAAGGGGGTCAGATTGGAGTGAGTCAGTACTCTGCCAGCACTTTCCTCCACAACAGACTGGCTGATTCATGAACGGTTCAGGGTGAGTGGACGAGAAGCCAAGCAGAAAATAGTGCCCAAGAGTTTAGGAAGCTAACCTTAGCTTGCAGCAGCTGCACAGGGCTGGAGGGACAGAAACTGGAGTGTGTTCTAAAACACTTTCCTTGCCCCGGAAGCAATAAAAGTACTAACTTACAGTGAAATCTAGCAAGTCGTGGATGTGTGTTGTAATTTCTGAAGTAACCACTAAAAGCAGAATAAGTGAGTGTATGACTAATGTGCTATTAATAATAGAGGAGGAAATGGAATGATAAACATAATTGATTTATTCATAATCCATAGAGACAGAATGCAGATTTGTTGTTACCAGGGGCAGAGGAAAAGGGGAAATGGAGAGCAACTGCTTAATGGGTTTGGGATTTCTTCTTAGAGTGATGCAAATATTTTGAAACTAGATGGAGGTGTTGGTTGTACAACATCATGAGGTGCCGCTGGGTTGCTCACTTTAAAATGGTTACTTTTATGTTATATGAATTTCACTTAAATAAAATTTTTTAAAAATTAAAATGTCAAAAATACTTATAGATTTATCTTAAAGGAGGCAAGAAGGAAGAGAAAAAGGAATACAGAACAGATAAGACAAAAGAAAATAGTAAAAGTAAGATGGTAGAATTAAACCCAGTGTATAAATAATTACATTAAATGTAAATGGTCCTATTATGGCAATCAAAAAACAGAAATAGACATAAAACCCAACTACATACTGTTTATAAAAGACACATTTAAATATCAGGATACAAGTCAAGTAAAGGAAGAAAAAAGATATACCGTAAAACACAAACCTAAGGAACATTCTGGAGCTGAACTAATATCAACAAGGTAGACTTTGAGGCAAGAAGCTTTACTAGAGAAAAAGAGGAACAAGTCATCATGATAAAAATTCAATCCACCAGGAAGCCATAGTAATTCTAAACTTGATTGCACCTCATAAAACAATTTCAAAAATATGATGAAAAATTTGACAGAGATAATGAGAAATAGGCAACCCAGGGTCATAGTAGAAGATTTAACATGCTTCTCTCAGTAACTGAGACATAGGAAATAGGAAAAACAATCACAAAAATGTCTAAGATTTAAGCTCTACACTATACAAACTCGATCTAATTAACTGATAAAGAACTTTGCACTCAACAGCTGTAACATACACATTTTTCCTGAAGTTTTTTCAGACTTTTACACTTATCAAAATTGATCATACATGAGGCCGTAAAGCACATCTCAGTGCAATCCTAGGGATTGAAATCATATGGTATATGTGCTCACCACAGTATCATTAAGCTGGAGTCATTAACAAAAAGTAACAAGATAAGTTCTAGTGTATGATACAACATAGTGACTATACAGTTAATAATGTATTCTTGAAAATTTCTGAGTAGATTTTAAATGTTCTCATCACAAAAAATAATAAATATGTGAGGTAATGCGTATGTTATTAACCCAGTTTAGCCATTCCACAATGTATACATATTTCAAAACATCACATTGTATGTGATAAATATATATAATTTTATTTTTCAGCCTAAAAAATAATTTTTAAAAAGCAGGCAAAGGGCTTGAACAGACATTTCTCCAAAGATATGTTAAAATGGCCAATAAGCACATAAAAAGATGTTCGACATCATTTGTCATTAGGGAAATGCAAATCAAAACAATGAGATTCCACTTGACACCTACTAGAATAGGTATAATCAAAAAACAGGGAAAGTAAGTGCTGGCAAGGATGTGGAGACATTGGAACTCTCGTGCATTGCTGGGGGGAACGTAAAATGGTGCAAATGCTGTGGAAAACAGTTTGGTAGTTCCTCAAAATGCTAAACATAGAATTAACATAGAACCCAGCAATTTTACTCCTAGGTATGTATGTACTCAAAGGAATTGAAAACAGGGACTTGAACAGATACTCATATGACAATGTTCATCACAGCATTATTCACAATAGCCAAAGGTGAAAAACTCAAGTGTCTATCGCCAGATGAATGGATAAACAAAAGTGGCATTCACATACAATGGAATGTTATGCAGCTATAAAAAGGAATAAAGTTCGGATACATGTTACAACCTCCATGAACTTTGAAACATTATGCTAAGTGAAATACGGCAGACACAAAAGGACAAATAATTGTATGATTCCGCTGGTATGATGTACCTAGAATCGGCAATTTCATAGAGACAGAAAGTATGATACACGTTACCGGAAGTTGGAGGGAGGGGTAAACGGGGAATTATATTGTTTAATAGTTACAGAGTTTCTGTTTGGGGTGATGAAAATGTTTTGGAAATAGATAGTGGTGATGGTTGTACAACAATGTGAATATAATTAACACTACTGGATTGTACACTTAAAAATGGTTAAAATGGAAAATTTTGCTATGCATATTCTACCACAATTTTTAAAATTAATGTAATATACCAAAACCATTGAATTATGCATGTTAAAGGGTAAATTGTATGGTATATGAATCCTATCTTAATAAATCTGTTTAAAAAAAAGATAAGAAAACCCCCAACTGTTTGGAAGTTAAGCAACACACTTCTGAAACAAGGAGGCAGAACAGATGCTCTCTGGGGGCCTTCGGGTCTGGCGGTCTCTGAGCGTGAGGGCCTCGTCGGCTCATTCCCACTTCATGCTGAGCAGCACCGGCCTTGTGGCAATCTTTTCTTCCTGTCTTCCGAGGCTAATGGGATTGTCAGCCTTTGCCTCATTCTTTCTAAGAAAGAGAAAGAAATTCCCCGGACAGGGAGGAACAAGCTCCTACTTGCTATCCCTCTTCTGCCTCCTAGGATTCTGCAGGGGACATTTGCGTTCCCCAATAACCATTTTTCCCCATCTTGGAGACCATATGACATTACCAAGGAAGCATCCACAGACCTTCCAGATTCCCAGGAGACTCTGTGACAGCAGCCACTCTGTTTCTGAGGCTGCTCCCAGGTGGCAGCAGCAGACACCCGGAAAGTGATGCCTGGACCATGTACAGACTCCCCAGACAGAGCCCAGAGAGACTGAGGGACCGTTAGAGTGAGGACCTCACTCCTCCCTGGACCCCCTGATCTCGGCCACCTGTGGCTGCCTTATATGAGCTCCTGAAGGGCTAAAAGTAAATTGCATATAGCTGGCACCCCCTGATTGGAAGGTAAGTGGAGTCTGACATGCACCAGTTCCCAAACTGACAAAGCTGTCTTCAGTCGGTCACCTGTCCAGCCTTGCCACCTGCCATTCCCTGGGAAAGACTGAATACTCCTTTACGCTATGGTAGATATGACTGATAACATTTAATAGGCATCCAAATCTCATTTGTTCAACATACATTTATTAAGTTCCTACTATACGCCAGATATTCCGCTAGACTCTGGGGTTATGAAGAGGTATCATAAGGATTCATAACTAAGAGAATTAAGCTTTAAGGTTTAATTCAGGGGTATTCACTGGAGCTATGCTATGAATGGGTCTGAAGCCCAGCATTTTCCTGAAATCAGAGCCTGGGCTATGGCCAATCCTGAAGCCTAGAGGGGCTCAGATCTTATGGCTGCGCAGTGAAAACCAAGGAGTGGACTTCCCCCAACACTGTCCCTAGCACCCTGGACCCTGCATCCTAAATTACAGGATGCAGATGTTTCTGGAATCCCTGTCAAACAGACATATGAATATGGGGGCATGTGTACTTAGTAACAATACGCAAAGCCACTGTTAGCAACACAGTCATGTTACTGACATTGTGACAGAGCCTCCTGGTCCCAGGGCTTGTGCTAAATCCTGGAGAGGGCTCACATGTCATTTGCAGGCAACATTGTACTTGCATTTTCACAAATGCACAAAATGAGCAGAGCATGCTGGTCCTGTGGGAGAACGAGGAAGCCTGGTGCTTAGAGGAATGGCTGTAGGGGTGGTGTGGGGAGAGGGTGCAGGTGAGCCCAGGTGGCCTGATGGGGACAGGCAGGAGAGACTTCTAGCCCTCCCTGAAGGGTCTGCTAGGCCAGCTCCCAGCCTCCCTGCAGGCAGCTTCAACATCTGGTGGCACTCAGGCTATTGACCCCATGCACCTGTCCTTCCACAGTTCCCTACCTGAACCTCTGCCCTGCCATCCCCCAGCACACCTGCGGCTCTGAGATCAGAGATGGAGCCTGCACAGATTAGGGTCAGGCTGACTTCTCTGCTCTGCCAGGCCACCCTCCAGGCCACACAAAGCTGATGCACAGCCGTGCTGCGCAGGCGAGGTGTCTGGGAGCCAGCTGAGAGCAAGCCCCAAGGCATGCCAGAATCCCAGCAGAAGAGGTGCCTCGGCCAGTCTCCACAAGGGCAGAGGCCCCGTGGCTCCCTGGGAGGGAATAAGTCCTTCTCTTCTCCTTCCTGCCCTCCACCTGCCAGGTTTCCTGTGGAGCTCTGAGGACACAAGCACACAGACACACAGACATACACACACATGTGCACACACATACACTCAGTGGCACACACCAGATGCAGAGCTGAGCCCTGAACCCTGGCTGACAGTTCTGGGTGTTGCCCATGTGACCGTGCTCACTTCCCACTTGGCTTCCCTGTGGTCCAAGAGGGAGGAAAGCACATGATGTTGGGGTCCAGGGAGGAGCCACAAACATCCCCTCCTCAAGGTTGGCCCAGGGTCTCCCCCAGAAACCAGCAGCCAGTCCACACAGAGGCGGGGGCAGTGCCCACCCCAGTGCTATTCCCCACCCTGACAAGAGTAGCCCGGCTTCTCAGCCCCAACCCCCATCCCCTGAGTAAAGGGGAAGCAACAACCATCAAAAACAGAAAAGATGGGTGGCCTGCTTCATGAGGAAAAATCCTTGGGGACAGCCAAGGGGGAAGGAAATGAACATTTGCTAAGTAATTGCCACACATTTTCACATCTGATCCCAGCAACCAGTGAGGTGGGTAATAGTGTCCAGTTTTACATAAAGGGAAACTGAGCCCCACCGGTGCTAGTTGTGCAACTTGCCCAAAGCCACAGCACTGCTGAGGGGTGGGGCTAAAATTCGAACTCCAGATTCACTGATAGGCAGGAAAACAAAGGCTTGAAGTCCAAGTTAGTGAATTGGGAAAGAGACAATATGTAGAAAGAGCAGAGATGCGTGGAAAGGAAGCACACAAGGCTTTGGAATTTATTTTTTAAAGCTTGAATTTTTAAAAGAAGGTGATGTATATATGGGATATGGAACATTTCTTTTAAGTTAAAAAAAAAAATTAGATCCCTCCCCTCTGAGTGAATCCATCTCCAGTCTGAGTCTGAAGACCCGAGCCAATAATGGAATGGCCGCGTGACCTTGGACGAGCAGCTTAATCCTTTGGAAAGAGTCAGATTGGAGGCAGCTCAGAAGCCAGTCAGCAGAGCGAGGAAACTGGAGGCTGCCAATGTGAATGACGAATGCTAGGGACGTGGGAGTGGAAAGGCGGAGGGGACCGAGCTGACAGCTGGATGGGGCGAAGGCTGGCCGAGAGCAGCCACCGGGGAGGCCCTGGGACACCTGATTATGACCTCTATGGTGCTGAGACCTCCTTTCATCCCCCACCGCCCCAACAGGGCCTGGAGCACAGTAGGCATTCAATGATGTTACGAAAAGAGCAGGGAAGAAATGGAAATCTCGTGTCCCAGTGGACAAGGTAGGATTCTAAGAGGTTACCGAAAGGCTGGTTTCTGTAAGTGTCCGGGGGCCAGCACAGTGCTGGCACAGAGTAGACACTCAAGATCTACTTATTGGATGAATAAATAAGTCAGAATATCTAGTTCCTGAGCCAACTCTGCTTCTCTCTGAATGTAAACAAATCAATCGAGCCCCTCTGGATCTCGTTCTCATCATCTATAAATTGAAGAACTTGAGCTGGGCGATCTCCAGCTCTGATGCTCCATGGTCCCGAGGCTAAGGGCCCCTGACCAGAGCTCACCCTGCACAGTTCTGGCCTCCCTCATGAAGAGAAGAATGGAGTCAGCACCAATGGACCACAGAGTCTGGACACGAAGCCAGCCCAGAGGTCAGAGATCTTCTTGGAGAAAGAGGCAAGTGAGTTCTGGGCTGGAACACAGCAGACAGTGTAGATGGTTTATCTAGTCTCCTCTCCCCGCCCCCCCATCTCTGTCCGTCCCTCTCTCTCTCTCTCTCTCTCACACAGACACACACCCCACTCCCTCACCCATCCCCCAGGTCCCGCTACCATCCAGCCTGACGTGTCAGCTCAGGAAAGTCTAACTTCTGCCCCCCTCCTCTTCCAAGTCTCCCCTGTGCATGACCCGGTGCTACGTTGAATGCGAGCTCCCTTTCCCACCTCTTCCTCCTTTTCCCACCCTTCCTCTGTGCCACTCAACCAGCCTCCCACGAGCCCCAGAGAGGAGGGCACAGGCTCCAGGCTCCAACCCCGGTTCTAGCGCATACAAGCCAGTCGGCTTTGGACAGTCACTTAACCTTACTGCCTCCAGTCCCTCATCTGTGAAATTAGGTAATAATGCCAACCCCCAGGCTTCGCACAAAAATTAAATGAGACAGTGAATGTAAAACCCCTGAACACCGTCTGGGTTCAGCAATATCAATGCCCTTTCCTGCCTCAGCTCTCAGCAGCCCCCCTCAATACTCTCTTCAGGAAGCGAAGATCACCTTCCCACCCCACGCTGGGCTTCTCATCTCAACGCGATTCCCCGATATTCCTGTGCCCTTCCAGTCAAGTGAGTCCTCAATAACTCTTCCTTGACTCAAACACCCTCAGGCCCCAGATTCCCCAGTGTAGCCCTCTCCAGGTTCAGGAAGTCTGTGCTCATTAATGCAAGCCCTATATACGAACCCCTCGAAAGAGAACCACAGATCCGCAGGCCAGTGGGAAGGTGCTGAGCGTGAAGTTTGACACAGCAGGTGGGAGAGGGGCCACACCAGCTGACTGCTGCACACGCCAGGCCTCGGAGACAGCACAAGGCGGCCTGCAGAGTCTCTCTCAGTGTCTCTCTACGTGACACTGGTATGGTGTCATACAAAGGGAGTATACGAGTGTGCCTCTCAGGCCCCCTTCAAAAGTTCCCCCACAGCTTGGACACCCGTAGGGTCGTCAGCCTTTGTGTCAGCTTAAAGCAGACCCTGAGACAAAGGTTCTCGTGCAAGTGGTTTGTTTGGGAGGAGAGCCAGGCAATGGGGACAGGAGCATGGAAAGGAGACAGGAAGGGGAAAGGAATCAGGGAGTGCTGTGTTACCAAGCAGGTTCTCTGGACTCCCGAAGTTCAGTCCCGCTATGGAGCTCGAGGAGATGGTGGAGAACTCGCCTCAGAGGTACCCCAATCTGGGGGTCAGTTGGTTAGTTGGTCGGGGGCCGCCTCTGTGTGTGGGCCGAGGGTGTTCCCGGGGCAGAGGGTGGCAGGTGTTTGCGGTAGGCAGCCTTCGGGTGGGGGAAAGGAGTGTGGGGTGCGGGCACGGCCCAGCCGCCGTGCTCCCCTTGCTGGGCGAGCTCTCAGCTCACCATGCAGCCTTCAGATTATCGATCCAGCATCCCGGGAAATATGACGAGGAAAGCGAGAGCCTGGAGGACAGTCAGAGTCCTCTGGCACCTGGACAGTATTTCACTTCCTGTGAATTAACCAGTTCACATCCTGGTTTATAGATTGGCTCTTGTGAGTTTGATCTTTCGACTGTCTAGGGCCTAGTGAATAATGACTGTTTATTGGCTGTTTAGCTATTCCAGCCTTTCAACATGTTATCTCAAATCATCAGAACACCTGAAAGGAAGGTATTGTTATCCCCAATGTAGGGATAGGAAAATAGAGAGTTAGAGATTAAATGACCTGGCTAAGCTCCCATAGCTACTAAGAACAATCAGAAATCAGATATATATGAAACAGGGGTCTTTGTGAGATTTGTACATTGCACATTGCACATTGTACCTCCTCCACTCCTGGGTGCTCTGATGAATCAAGCCTCTGAATCTGCAAAGTTGGGGTGAGGCTCTGGACCCACGGTGACCCCACCAGGTTGCAGATACCCCAGTCTCTCACACCTGCTCTCTGCTCATTCTCATCCTACTAAAAGCAAAACTCCCACCAGATCCTCAGTAATTCTCCCAAACTCACCCACGTCCTCAATCACAACACCACCTTTCCTCTCTTGCGCTAAAGAAAAAATTATTCTGACAGTTGTTAAAATGATAAGGAAGATTTTATTCAGGACTATTGTGATAGGGGTATTGCAATAGGGAATAGATGATCCAGTTCAACACTGAATACAAGGACAAGCGGGGATGGATGGCCAGGAGCAGTGTGAGAGGGTTAGTGGACATGGAAAATTGCTAAGAGTAGACATCAAGGGTAGGGGATTCTTGCTAAATCAACTTAATAGGATTCTTGCTGAAAGCAGACCAGGGTGATCTGGTATCAAGGGTGGAGACTCTCTCTAAACTGACTTAGCAGGATTCTTACTTAGAACTGGACCCAGCAAGGATGGACACAGACACAGAAGCCCAAGGTCAAAACCCAGTTGAGAAGAGGCTCCAAGAAGCCTAACTAAAGTTTGGTCAAGGAGAGAGTTTCTGTCTCCTGCCACAATGGTCCAGATAACAGTTATGAAGCCAGACACTGGAACTTAGTGTCCCGAGTCCTCAAAATAACCCAGGAATGTGGGGACCAAGATCATCATCTTTGTTCCACCAATAAGGAGCCAGAAGATTAAGTATTTTGCCCAAAGTCAGACTGCTGGCCAGTGACAGAGCTGGGATTTGAACCCAGAAAGTCTGGCTTCAAACCCACAGCCTTAACCAACACACCACGTGGCCTCTTGTCTTGTTTATTCTTTAATAGATTTTATGCTTAATTACTCCTCCCAAATCCCTCTGTATTTGGGGATACAGACACCCAAAGAGATGGGGCTTTCAGACGATACTGCTTTAGAACAGACCATCCCTTCACATCCTTGCTAGTTACTTTGGGGCCTCTAGAGATAAGCGGTTGTAAGGGACGCTCCATGATGTGATTTGAACAACAAAAACATTGGTACACAAAAGAAGAAACCAGAGCAGATCTCTGCATTAGTTTCTATTTTTGTTGTGTTCTGCCTTTGTTTAATAATAAGGAGGAGGAGACAGCTTGGGCACTCATCTGCAGCAAGAATTTTTTATTATCAGGGGCTGGAAAACAAAACGAGTTTTAATTTCTCCCAATTTTATTTCAGTTTTGCCAGTGGACATCTGTGCTTGTGGGCTTGGAAGCCATAATACACGGCTAA
Organism: Eulemur rufifrons; assembly: GCF_041146395.1. Taxonomy (NCBI): domain Eukaryota; kingdom Metazoa; phylum Chordata; class Mammalia; order Primates; family Lemuridae; genus Eulemur; species Eulemur rufifrons. Next base: position 42,240,633 of record NC_090984.1, read on the forward strand.
CACTTTCCAATAATTTCCTTTGGATAATTCCTCTGACCGTGTGAAGAAAAGGGCCTGAACGTGGATTAAACATCACATGACAGTACTTTCCCAAATCTATATAGCAAACTGCTACTTTCCTTTTTATACCAAGATAAAAGAAGGAAAGAAAGCAATTTACCAGAGTGGAACAGCAGCAGGCTAGCCCCAGGGAACACACGCTCTCCTCCTGGTTCTGCTACCTATGGTGCAGCTGTGCGACCTGGGGCAGGTGACCTCACCTCTGGGTTTCTGTTTCCACGAGAAATGAGATACCTGGACCTCATAATCCCCAAAGCCCCTCCCAGCTCTGAAATTTCATGAGTCTCGGACACAAAATGGTGTCACATGACCTTCACAGTGTCGGCATCTTGGCTTTCTTTGGACCCAGTTTAACTTAACCCAGCTCACTGGATAACATGGGAGAGGAAATCCACAATTAATTGTGCATGTTCATGAGCAATAAAAAAACCACCAATTTATGTCAGGAATCTCAAATGACATGGCATGAAGTGAGGGCATTGGGGCTGAGCAAGGAGGCATTTGAGGGAGCTGTGGGGACAGTGGTAAACTGAGAGCTCACAGTGTCTCTGAAGGTCCCAACTGCTCCTCAGCGCCATCCAGTGGATTCCTTGTGGAAATGCAGGCCTAGTGTGACCAGAGACTGATTTTTCAAGAGAAAAGTCTAGATGTTTATGCGACATTTCCTGATTTTCAAAACTCTGCTGGAGCCAAAGAAAACATTCTCAGGGGCCGTGGTTGGCAAATCTTGAGTACATGCACTGGGTCTCTAATGCCATTCTCCTTTCTCCAGGAGCACCCTGTACATCCTGAGTTGGGCAAACCGTTCATTCTGTTTACTCATCTGTTTCTCTGCCAGACCGAGCATTGGGAGGGTCATGGGTTTTATGTCTGCCTTGAGTAGCACATTGTCAGCAGTCAATAAAATGAAGGAATTTTACTACTAATATTTACAACTAAAGGCCAGGCATGGTGGTACATGCCTGTAGTCCCAGGTACTCGGGAGGCTGAGGCAGAAGGATCACTTGAGGCCTGGGGTTTGAGGTTGCAGTGAGCTATGATCATTCCACTGCCCTCTAGCCTGGGCAAGAGCGAGACTGCATCTCAAAAACAAGTAAAATAAAACTAAAGCTTCACTGTATTAGTCTGCTCAGGCTGCCATAACAAAATGCCACAGACTACACAGCTTAAACAACAGAAATTTATTTCTCACAGTTCTGGAGGCTGGAAAGTCCAAGACCAAGGCCCAGTATGGTTTAGTTTCCTGGGAGGGCTCTCTTCCTGGCTTGCAGAGGGCTTCCTTCTCACTGTGTCTTCACATGGCTTTTCCTCGGTGCGTGCACATGGAGAGAGAGAGCTCTCTGCTGTCTCTTCTTATAAGGACACTAATCCTATAGGATCAGGGTTCCACCCTTATGAATTCACTTAACTCTAATAACCTCCTTAGTGACTGATCTCCAAATACAGCCACAGTAGAAGTTCAGGCTGAATTGGGGAGGACATAAACATTCAGTCCATAACACTCACCTAACACCAATTCACAATATTTTACCAAAGGAGTGGGGTAGGAAAAGGACAAAGAGCTGGGTCTAGAGGTCAAGGTCAAGGAGACTCAGAGCCTCTCAGCCCAGACCTGCCCCAGCCTCTCTTTTCAAAGGGCAGCCCCTATTCTCACCATGGTGATGCTTCCCACTCCTCCATTACCCACTGAGCTGAGCAACAGGCCTCACCAGGACCATGAACCTGAGCTTCTCCACCAGCCGACAAAGCTGGCTGGGCCACCTCCAACATCCACATGCATCGTCTCCCTTCCTTACAACAGGCCTGGGCAGGTGAAGTAACAGGTCCAAGGTCACAGCCAGCCTCAGCACACTCCAAGTAGAAAGGGATTCATGGGCAGTGGCTTCTGGGCTCCCAGCAAGGACTCCTCACTCAGAAATGGTTTCCTAACACTCTGCTTTATGATGCTTGGTGTTCCATTTTTTGAGCTTCCAAAGTCAAACCCTGTTGATAAAGCCTGATCGCTCATCAGAATCATTCAGGAAGAAATTCATGCATTTCTGTATGACTATATGTTATATATATAACGTTTATGAGATCTTATCACACATGCTGTATTTTTTCATTGTAACCTCTTTAAATGCAGTGGTAGGGGGGTTTACTTTGGTTACCTTCTTGTTCCTCCTATTCCCTTTCACCCACAGTTCTTGGTCCAAGTCACAGACCTTTCTCTATGACCATGAATCATAGATAGATACATAGACAGGCATGGACTGAGGATGATGATGACTGACGACAAGAGTTTAAAAAGGCAATAGAGATGATCCTTTGATTTATCATTTTTTAAAAAAGGAATTATACACACTTCTCTGATTCTTGATTTTTTCATTTAATAATACCTCATGAGAATACTTCCTAGTCATCTTTTATAACCTGCAAAAAATTCCATAATAGTGATAATCCCAATTCACTAAACTATCCCCTATGCATGGGAACTTTATGTTCTATTTTTGTCGCTATGAATAACATTGCAATAACTATGCTAGGAGATATCGATCCATATACATTGCTTTTATTACATGAGATAGCTTCCCTAGAATGGAATGGCCAGGTTGAAAGGATGCATGCTTTTAATTTTAATTGCTAATACCAGATGGCTTTCCAAAATGTGGTAGCAATCTCCATTTCCACCAACAGTTTGTAAACACATTCCCTCCTGCTCCCCACTAGTAGTAGATGCTATCGTCCTTTCATTTCTGCCAATCTGACGGGTGGAAAGCGACAGCTCATTGTTACTTTTCTTGCATTTCTGTCTACTAGTGAGCTTGAGCATCTTCTAATGTTCATTAGTCATTTGGATTTGTGCTTCTATAAATGGTCTGTCCTTATCCTTTGCCCACTCTTAATTGGACCATTTGCCTTTAATTGGATCAGGTTGTAAAATACCAGTTCCTTGGGGTAGGGATAGGTTCGTGGTTCACCTAACTGAACCTGTTTCTTCATCCTCCTAGGAGCAGCTGGGCCACATGTCCCAGCTGCCCTTGTGCTTAGGTATATCCATAGACTGAGTTCTGGCCAGTGAAGTGTGGGTGGAAGCCATGTGTTTCACTTCCAGACCTGGCCCCTAAAACTGCCCGCTTGTGAGCCTCCCTATTAATTTCCCTTCCGCAACCTTGGAAGCCACGTATTAAAGATGGCAGTGCACAAAACGGAAGGAGCCTCGTTCCTGAATCTCTGCCTGCCAGGAGAGCTCCCTGCCAAACGGGATCACCCATCATGGACTTGATGTGAATGAGAAATTCAATTCTATTGTGTTAAGCCACAGAGCATGATGGGTTTGTATGTATAACAGAGCCACCCAACTAACACACCCACCACCTGCCATATGTGTTACAACTGTTTCTACCAAACTCTCATTTGTGTATTGACTGTGCTTGCAGTAAAATTTAAATTGTAAAATGTTTATATTTTATTGTACTCCTACTTTTTAGAGCCCCTATATTTTCCATCTAAAATGGTTTCTTGGCCAGGCGCAATAGCTTACACCTGTAATCCCAGCACTTTGGGAAGCTGAGGTGGGAGGATTGCTTGAGGCCAGGAGTTCAAGACCAGCCTGAGCAACAAAGCGAGACCTCGTCTCTACAAAAAATAAAATATTTAACCAGGTGGTGGTGCACGCCTGTAGTCCCAGCTACTCAGGAGGCTAAGGCAGGAAGATTTGCTTGAGCCCAGGAGTTTGGGGTTGCAGTGGGCTATGATGGCACCACTGCACTCCAGCCTGGGCAGTAGAGTAAGAAATTTTTTGTCTCTAAAAAAATTTAAATTAAACGGTTTCTTGAGAGCTTTTTAGAAGTACAGATTCTAAGATCTACCCTAGAAAATTCTGCTATAAGCCCTCTGGAGTGGAGCCAGGAAATCTAGATCTTTTTAAAGCTCCCTGGGTCATTCTGCTACATTCCCAGGATTGGGGAGTATTGTTTAGGCCGTGAAGGTGGCAGCCCCTGCCACAGGGGCAGTAACTCTGGGGATGATGAACAGCCCAATCACCTGCTGATGCCTCTGAGAATAGGCTTACCTGTTTTCTAAAAGTAGGTTCCTAGAGGCATCTGGAACAAGCCTACACTGAAGCTATGTGTTAGCCCATCACTGTGGGGAGTTCCTGAGTTCAGAACACTTCCTAGGGTGTGCCCCTGGGCAAGTGACTTCATTCCTCTGGGCCCCCTTTGCCCTCTCCTGCAAAATAAGGCGGATAGTAATTCCTACATTTTGACATGAATACCTACTTAACTCTCAGGATCAAGGCAAAGGAAAAGATACATGTAAAAATATTTAATCCTCAACCTGGTGCATGGAAATGGCCCAAGAAATTATTATTAACTCTAGGTTAATAAAATAACCTTGTTCTATTTATCTAATTACAACTTAAATACATATTCACCTAAACATTAAACAAACTACAACCTTGCCTGATTTACAATTTTGCCTGTGGATAGTTCTGCTGGACATCTTCAGGCACTAAACCCTTTAAGTTAAAGAAACACAAATTACAGACATTCATTATGCTAGAGATATAGACACAGATAGATATATTTAAACAGCAGTTAGCTCTATGAGCCTACAAAAATTCTGGAACTTCTCTGAATCTCTCAAAGCTTGCTTAGTTATGTGTGTGTTGTATTAGCAAATTGTGTGTGTGGTGTGAGGTATGATGGGTTGGTGTACACGTGTGTGTGCGTGTGTGTCAAGAAAGCATTAGATTAAGTGTAAGAATTGTGAGCTCTTCAGAAAGGTTTGGATGCTGTAACAGTGACTCATGAATAACTGCTCAGGGTAATTCCTGACTAATCCACAGAAGAACCACTGCCAACATTAATTCAGGAAACTCAAACGTATTGAGAGCCTACCCTGTGCCAGACGCCGTGTTAAGGGCGCTATTTGCTATCTCATTCAATCCTTAAATAAGCCCATGAAACTGTGCATTACTGTTCCCACCCACAGATGAGGAGACAGGCTCTGAGGCTCAGCTGCCCATAGTTGCACAGCTGTGCAAGGGTGGAGTGAGGATGTGCGTCCAGGTATGAGGTTTCTTATGGGGATGATGAAAATGTCCTAAAATTAGATTATGGTAATGCTTGCACAACTCTTTGAATGTATGAAAAATCGCAGAAATATGTACTTTAAACCAGTGAACTTTGCAGTATGTAACTGATATCAATGAAGCTGTTGAAAACATGTGCACCCAGGTCTAGCTGACTCTAAAACCAGACTCGTGTAAAACGCTTTGGGTTTAAAAGTGCTTTCACGTGCGTCACCTTGTCCACGTCCAGCCCCGCTCCCTCCTTCACCCTGTGGAAATCCCACAGGCCTAAGGGGAGGGGAAAGATGAGTAAACAAAGTGAAAAACTCTCATGTGGCCCCTCATGCCAAACGGTCGGCAGAGCACAGGGGCCAGAGGTGGACGTCAGGAATGTGCCGGAGCAGGTGCCCCTCCGCACTCACCAAAGCCTCCACAAACACCTCCACAGCATTCCCCAGGCGGGCTTGCTAGCCGTTGTCTAAAACCCATGTCTGCCCTGGAACTGCTCAGCAGCTCACCTTTGCCTTTAGGGTTACACTCGAAGGCTTTAGCACACACCTCCAAATCCCTCAAGACCCGGGGACCCTCCACTGTCACATCACACTCCACACTCCAGCCACACCGAGACTTCATAGACTACTGACTACCCGGGCACTCACGTTCTGCTTCTGCCTGCGTTGCTCCTGTCTGCCTGGAAGGGTCCCACCCTGCAGAGGACTCAATGTTAACATCTTCCACGTGATCCCCTCTGCCCTCTCCACAGCCCCACCTCCTCGCTCTCTACTTACATCTCCTTCCTGTTTCTATTTTAGCACTTTTCACACTACACTGGCACCAGTTGCTTCTTGCCATCTTCCCTTCTCTGCACAGCCCTATTGCCCACATAGCCACTCCACTTAGAAACGGCAAAGGCCCTGCTGTGGGTTGAATTATGCCCCCCAGAAAGACATGTTGCAGTCCTAACCCCGGGTCACTGTGAATGTGATCTTAATTGGAAATAGGGTTTTGGCAGATGTAATTGGTTAAGATGAAATTGTTCACGTGAGGGTGGGCCCTAAATCTATTTAATAATATGACTGTTGTCCTGACATTAAGAGCAGACAGACATGCAGGGAGAACGCCTGGTGATGACGGAGGTAGAGATTGGAGCCATGCAGTTACGTGCCAAGGACTGCCAAGGATTACCGGAAACCAGAAGCTAGGAAGAGGCGAAGAAGGATCCTCCCCTAGAGACTTCAGAGGGAGTGTGGCCCTGCCAACACCTTGATTTCAAACTGCTAGCCTCCAGAACTGAGAGAGAACACATTTCTGTTGTTTTAAGCCTGCGGGTTCCAAACGGGCCACAGAGCTCTGCCACCCTTGCCCCCCACCCCATCAGTTTGTGGGAAAATAGTCTTCCATGAATATTAGGAAGTAGGGGTGGCGTGCACAGCAGCAGGTGAGCAGCACAAGCTTCATCTGTATGAGCAGCTGCTCCCCTCGCCATCACTCGCATCACCACCTGAGCTCTGCCTCCCCCACCCCTACCCACAACCCCCTTGTGGAAAAGTTGTCTTCCACCAAATCAGTCCCTGGTGCCCAAAAGGTTGGGGGCCCTGTTTTAAGCCACCCTGTTTGTAGTACTTTGTTACAGCAGCCCTAACAAACTAATACAAACACCTGATGCCCATCAAGATCCATCTGATTTCATGATCTTACTATTCAGACCAGCCTCTTCCGCTGTTTTTAGCAGGGCTTCCACTCTATTACGTCGGCCAGAAACCCACAAGTGGTGTGGGCAACTTCCTCTCCCTCCTGTCCTCATTTCCAGTTCATTACTGAGCCTTATTGATTTTGTCTTCTGAGTGTCTCCGGAATCTTCCCCCCTCTCTCCAACTCCACCCCACCAATCTGGCTTATCATCTCTCACCTGGACTACTGCCTCCATGTACACATTCCTACCCTCACCAGTCTTTCTCCACGTGACAGACACAGTGACATTGTTAAACTCATGAACTCTGGTCGTGAGTCCTCATCCCTGCTTAAAACACTCCATGGTTTTCCATTGCTCTTAGGAAAAAGAAAACACCTTGTTTCTCCAGCCACAGTGGGTACCACCCTTTCTCACTCTGAGCTCCAACTACTGTTTGAACTTTTTTGGGTTCTTATAATTCGTCACCCTCCCTCCCACCACAGAACCCCGTACAAATCATTGCTTTGATTTTTTAACACCACACTGGGCTCCCACCCAAATAGTTACCTCCTGATCTTCCTCAAGATCCAGCTTGGCCATCACTTCCTCAGAAAAGCCTTCTCTGACCTGGTCATATAATTCTCCCCAACTGATGCTCCCCTGCCACCATGTCCCTCTTCTATGGGGTCAGTTAAGGGTAACTCAGTCAAGATTAGGTTTGGCTGCATTTAACAGAAACACACCTACCATGGCTTAAACTAGACAGAAGTTTATATTCCTCTCACCCAACCAGAAGTCCAGTCCTAGTGCAGCAGCTCTGCTCTATTCATCAACAGGGACCCAGGTCCCTTCTCACTCCCCACTCCACCATCCTAATTGGAGGCTTCCAAAATCGCCTGCAGTTCAATGCCTGCAGAAGTCCCAACCACCATATTACCATCCTAAGCACCAGCAAGAAAGATTAGTCAAAAGGATGTTCTCCTCTCCCTTTAAAGAGACTTTCTGGAAGTGGCACATGACACTTCTATTGTTCCATTCTTCTGGCTCATTGATCAGAACTTGGTCACATGACCATACCTAGCTGCAAGTGATACTGGGAATGTGTCTCTCACCCAGGTGACAATATGGCCAACTAAAAAGTATGATTGTGCTACCAATAAAAGGAAAATGGATATTATGAGGCCATTGTAATTATTGCAATTGTATATTATTTGGGTGATTTGGGGCTTGATGTCTGTCAACTAAACTATAGAAATATATGTATATTTTTGCTCAGAATTTTATGCATAGGCCTTAATAAATATGTGTTGGATGGAGAAGTGGGTGGATGAGTAACCCTAGGCAAGTTACTCCTCCGTTTCCCCACCTGACAAATGGATTTAATAATAGTAGCTATCTTAGAGAGCTGTTGTGAGAATTAAATTAAATAATGTATGCAAGATGCTTTGCATAAAACCTGGAACTTGGTAAACACTGTAGAAATGTTAAATGTTATCATTAATCCCCACTGAGCTGGACTCCCTGGAGGCAGGGTCTATCTGATCCATCAGCATCTAGGTGCTCAGTAAATGGTTGTTGAATGAACAAGTGAATTAATGAATAAGGTAGATGGGGCAGGATTATAATCATATATATTTTACAAATGGGAAAACTGAAACTGAGGAGTTAAATTGGTTAATAAGTAGGATCAGTGCTGATTCTGATTTCACTACACATTAAGAGAGAAAAATCGGCCGGGCGCGGTGGCTCACACCTGTAATCCTAGCACTCTGGGAGGCCAAGGTGGAAGGATCGTTAAGGCTCAGGAGTTCGAGATCAGCCTGAGCAAGAGCGAGAACCCGTCTCTACTAAAAATAGAAAGAAATTATCTGGCCAACTAAAAATATATATGGAAAAACTAGCCGGGCATGGTGGCACATGCCTGTAGTCCCAGCTACTCGGGAGGCTGAGGCAGAAGGATGGCTTAAGCCCAGGAGTTTGAGGTTGCTGTGAGCGAGGCTGACACCACAGCACTCTAGCCTGGGCAACAGAGTGAGACTATGTCTAAAAAAAAAATTTTTTTTTTTTTTTTTTTTTTTTTTGAGACAGAGTCTCACTCTGTTGCCCAGGCTAGAGTGAGTGCCGTGGCGTCAGCCTAGCTCACAGCAACCTCAAACTCCTGGGCTCAAGCAATCCTCCTGTCTCAGCCTCCCGAGTAGCTGGGACTACAGGCATGCGCCACCATGCCCGGCTAATTTTTTCTATATATATTTTTAGCTGTCCATATAATTTCTTTCTATTTTTAGTAGAGGTGGGGTCTCGCTCTTGCTCAGGCTGGTCTCGAACTCCTGAGCTCAAACGATCCGCCCACCTCGGCCTCCCAGAGTGCTAGGATTACAGGCGTGAGCCACCGCGCCCGGCCTTAAAAAAAAAATTTTTTTAAGAGAGAAAATCCCAGAACAAGAAGACGAGCTTCAAACCCAGTGAGGAGATTCTGGAAAGACAGCAGCAGCAGTGGCAGGCTGGCAGTGTTGGGATCTTTCTGAATCCTCATGAAAAACAGAGCAACTAGTTAACAAAACTGGAAACCATAAACAAGGTTTCCAACAGAACTAGGTGTCAAGGGATCCCTATGAAGCCCAGAACACAGGCAGGTGGAACAAGCCATCAACAGCCACAGATCTGAGTGTGACTGACGTGTGTGCAGGTGGAGCCGAGAGAACAGTAGGAGCCTCTGACGAGCCTGAGGAGGAGACAGCCCCCAGGGAGCCAGTGGATATTCACTGGGAAGCCTGTGGGCAAACTTGGGACAAAAACTAGGGGAGGCCGTGTCCAGTCAGGGTTTGGGGTAAGAATTGAAGGGACTGGAGCAGCCCAGCCCCCGGGAACAGGCCGAGGTTCCCTTCTGGGACAAAACGACTCCATCACACACCAAGCGAGAAGGAACTACCTGTAGTGGAATGAAAATAAGCAGCAAGCGGCAAAAGAGTTGGAGAGCAGGCTCAGATAGGAGCAGGGGAGGGAACACGGCCAGTGAATCTCGGAAAGCAGCTACCATATGTTTAAACACTACCTGAAAACAAAGAAATTAGAAAAGCTTTCTGAACCAAGTCTCCTTCTCAAAGTTCAGACAAACTAAATGTGTGTAAAAATGAGCACAAGGCAAACATCAAGGTCAAATCCCAACCACAGTTACTATATGAAAAAAGAATAAGTGGAATAACATCCCTCTAGAAAATAAAAGCACACTGGAAAAATATGCTTTAAAAAATCCAAACTGTTATATACTATTTCAAAGCAAGCTTAGAGACATTAAGAAAATAATAGAAGATATAAAAGAGTAACATGAATAAGAATTTTAAGGTTCAGAAATGAAGGGACAGAACTAAAAGAATTTTAAAAATAATAAAAGAAAAATGTTTTATATTTATATAAATGTATTTTTACATAGAAAACATATTTTATATATTTAAGTAACACAAGAGCAAATAGACGCGACAAATAATGTCTGAAGAGAAACAGAAGGTGAAAAGAAATTTTTTTTAAATGAAGAGACAAAAAGGATTCGAGAGAAAAAGGACAAATATTGAAAATACCAAAGATCCAACAAATCAATAATAAAAGTCTCTAAAGATGAAAACTAAAGCAAGGGAATAGAATACATGCTAAAAACTACAAATCAAGAAAATTTTCCTGAAACTAAAATAAAAGTTGAAACTACATATTGAGAAAGTATGCCACACACTTTAGAATATAGACCTAGATTGGTCAACACCAAAACATACCATAGTAAAATGACTGGACTCTAAAAAGGAAAAAGGGAAAAAAATGCTTTGGCTTCTAGGCAAAAAGAGCAGATGACTTATAAGAGAAATAAAATGCTATTATCAATCTTTTTACTGGCTATCTAAATTTTTTTTAAAAACTGTCCGGAATTTAAATTGGGAATGTCAAATGAAAGCACTAGGTGTTTTATCTTTAAGTACGTGTGTGTGTGTTTGTGTGTGTTTGTGTGCATTTTTTCCTAGCTTTGTCTACTGAAAAGACTTAAATAATGACCCAATGACCAATCCAGTAGCAATGAGCATTACTAGCCCCAAGATTATGATCTTTAAATATCATTTCCAGTAAAAGTAAATAAGGACTTCTTGGAGCAATGGCTGATTTTGGTTCTGGGGCAGAAAATATACACAATGAGCTAAAACATCTTGTTATGTCAGATAGCAAGGAAGCAATCAAACACTACTAGGTTCATGTCAAAGGACTCAGGAACCAACTTGAAGAGACACCGTTTGGCCAAATACGGGACATTTTGAGCTTCCATAAGGACAAAAATTATAATTGATTAAAATTAATCAAATATAATTCATAATTATATTAAGAAAAAAATTAGTCATCTTCAGAGGATAACAGAGAGCCTACTGGTTATTTTGAAAACTGGGTACATAAAAGACTAAAGTATTTGTCCTGCCTTTTTAACATAAACTGTGCCACCACGTATCCTAATAGTAGCTGATGGATGGTCTCTTTTTATAAAAGTATTCCACTAAATACATGAAAATGAGATGACAGGATGTCACCATCTTGCAATCCCCCAATGAATCAATGGATCTAGGTATTGAACATTAACGGATGCTAATGTAAAAAAAAGGAGTGAAAAACAGACATTATGTGCCTCCTCATGAAAGAACACATACCACTCACAATCCAGTTAAAGGGATCAAATGTACGTTTCATCAAACCTCCAATGCAGCTGCCAATTTGTAGGAAACGTACAGGATGGAGAAACATATTGAACTTTACCACAAGAATGCAATCAGCAAAATCAAGACTGTGAAAACTCTGTAAGTCAAATGGATCAGGTTCTTCAAAAGATAAACTATAAGAAGAAGAAAGAGATGGAGGGGAAGCTACAGTTTAAAAGAGATTTAAAAGACATCTCAGATTTTTTTTTAAAGAGCAAAATTCAACTTTAGTGTCTAGGGACGCACAGTCGTGGTAATAAAACTGTAAAGATATGGAAGGAAGTGATTCCCACAAAAGTCAAGATCGTGATTACTTTTGGGGGGATGGAGGAGGGTGTCACTGGGACAAAGTATATAGAAGGACTTCTAAGGTAGCTGGAGAATTCTCTTTTTTCACCTAGGTGGAGGTTAAAAGGATATTAAGGATCTAGAAGGCCACAGGTTCCCCACCTCTGCTCTAAGCTATAATTTGTTTCATGTGTTTTTTTCTACTTGTGTTTTGTTTTATAATAAAAGAGTTGAAAACAAGCAAAGAAATGTTTTTGATTAAAATGCATTTTAATCTTCAACTAAGAAGGATTCCAGAAGAAAAATATTAAAGAACAGTAAAGTACCCATGATAATCAAAGAAATAATTGAAGAAATTGTTTCTAATCTGAAGACACACTCAACAAGGCTATGGACAGGATGTATAGGCTGCTAGAGAGAAGTGATCCCCACAGAAAACGGTTTCTAGCAGGCCTTTTGACTAGGGAGGCTGAGAGCATGAGGCATTGCCAAGGAATTGCTCAGGGCAACCTCGGCGAAAGCCAGGAAAGGCGCTGCTTCCTGCTAAAGAGGAGGTGTAGCCTGGGGTAGCTGAAGCCACCCTGTGAGTCAGAGAACCTGAGTTCCCGTTTTAGCCCAACTTCTGCCACCCTGTGTGACCTCGGGTGAGTCACTAAACTCGGTCTCTCCATCAGCAAACTGGGAGTAGGTGTTGAATGAGATAATTCAGAGTCTCTCCCAGCTCTATCTTTGTGTAATTTTATGATTCGAAAGCAGGGTCTCTCAGTGTGATCTGCCAACCACCGTGTTACTATAAAATCACAGTCTAATGCAGAAGGCAGATTCCTCACCCCCACCCCAGACCAACTGAGTCAGACTCTCTGGGTAGGGGGCCCCAGAATCTGATTTTTTCCAAGGAACGTGTATAACATGTATAACATGTTTGTTATACATGCTAGTTGGAGGGCCACTGTTCTAAGCTATTGTTTAGGTAGGAAGAGGATGATGATGGGGTTCAGGACATGTTAACCCAAAATACGGCACCTTGGCATTTAAGAAAACAGCAGCAGTGGGAAAGACTCTCTGACCTTCCCCTACCTGCTCCCCTGAAGCAAGCCATAAAAGAATTATCTGATCTCCTTCTAAAAGTAGGTCATAAGAGCCTCATTCCAGAGGTGTCCTCCCTATACCCAGAGGAAAGAAACGTCACACAGAGACACAGAGAAGCATCTGAACAAACAGGCCTTGCTAAATTCCCCCCAGTTTATTACCAGTAGATCATGCTCTTTTGTCCTCCGATCATACTTCTGCGTGACTGTCCATAAAAATACAGTTCCGCTGTTTCTTTGGGTCTTCATTCCCGAAGGCTCCAGTGTCATGTAAAACTTATAGTAAATACATTTGCATGCTTCTCTCTCCATAATCTGTCTTTTGTTATAGGGGTCCCTGCCATGAACATAACTGTGGGCAAGGAAAACAAGTCTCTTCTTTCCTGCAGGGAAAAGAGCTCACATCTCTTAAACTCCTCCTATATGCCCAGCACCATGCTAGTTATTGGGACTACAAAAACAGATTAGACTAGATTATTAGATTAGATTAGATCTCATTTAATCTTCAGAGCTACCTAGTGAAGACGGTGGTATCTGCCTTACAGATGAGCAGAGGGAGATGCAGAGAGTTTCAGGCACAGAGCTAGTAAGTAATGGACCCCTCTGAACGGAAGGGCTGCTTCTCTAACAGTCAGGAAGGGAGGGAGGGAACTAAATTCACTGAGAAAAGGTACCGGGAATGAACGGGTCCTAGTGGGATGGCCCCATTCTGCGGTCAGCACAGGCACACTCTGTAGAAACCTTTCTGTCTTCCCCTCTACATTAGAAGGGGAAGCCTGGCTGGGGGGTAACAGGGAGGGAGGGTGTGGAGAGAGCAATACTTTCCTTTGATTGACCTGGGAACCGTCAGAAGATACTTAAACATTTGAAGTTCCTTGTGCAGAGAAATAAGTAGCCCAGGAAGATCTGAAAGCCACGTAGCCTGAAGACAGAGAACAAAACAGCCGGGAATAGCTTTGACTTCCAGAGGCGAAGGAGGGATTTTATAACAGAACAACATACTGGCAAATTGATTTCTTTAAAAGATGCTGTCAACTATGATCTTTAAGTACAGGGATTATTTAATATATTTCAAATGTCTTAAGAAAGGAGAATTTTTATAAATGAGGACCGTAGACATCATGACTGGAAGCAGTTCTCAAGCAGGTTGCGTGTTTGAGGCCCCCCAGTCCAGGCCCCGCACATCCAATACATGGGGAGAGACCATCATAACCTTCTTAAAGGGGTTATCCTTAGCCCCTGCGGGATAAGGAATCTGGCTAAGGAATCTGAAATTCCTGGCCAGTGACACAACTGTAAGCAAGAGGAGTAGAAGCGGCTTCCAAATATCTGTTAGAATTTTTTTTAAGTAAATCAAAGGACTGGAAGGGACTGCAGGGTAAGTAGTGCCCAGCTCTCTGGGCAGGGAGAACTAGAGCTCAGAGAGCCTCTGGCTGCCAAGTCAGGGTGTGGGAAGCCAGTAGGATCACGGGAGGGTTTGCAGCCTACCAGCATCAGCCTCTGCACTACACACGGTGGGGGAGGCATTTCTGCCCTCCGGGAGCTTGTCAAGCCCGTAGGAGGCCAGTCACACACAGGAAAAGGTAACTAAGAAGAAGAGATGTACCGTGAGAGCCACAGAGCAAGACAGCAAGAAGTGCTCTAGGAATGCAGAGGCATGAGACACCCTCAGGGCCTAGGGGCTCCAGGGAAGGGAGTTTTCAAGAAGGGAGACTTGGAAGCCAGATTCCAAAGGTGGGGAGGGGAGCAAAGGCACAGAGTGAGCACGTGGCACTGGGGAAGGACAGTTCCTACAGGGGCTGTAAGGCTGCCAAGAGCCAGACCAGGGATGGAATAGGGGGCTCGAATGACAAGATTAAACAGTTTGCAAGTTATCTCATAGGCAATAGGGAGCTATGGAAAGATTATGAATAACATAACCATTATAAACCCCAGATCCATGTGTCCAGCCTCTACATGGAGTTACAATAAAAAGATACAGTCCAAACAGTCAAAATCAACCCCCCCAAAAAAGAAAAAAAACAATTCCAGTCTTTTAGTTCCATCTCTGTAACTCATAAGTCCCAGCAATTCTTCCTAAATCCCTTTGTTGCCCCCTCTCTTCCTTCAAACACTCACGCGACTCCCTAAGCTCTTATTTGCTACACGCCTAATCGCCTCTCTTACTTCTTTCTTTTCCTCCTCTCTCCCTGCACTTACTTATAAAAATCAACTTCAATTTTCTGGCTGAGTTGTTCCCCTCCCACTCCAACCTCTCTGTTCCAATCTTTCCTGGAAGGTCCTGGAGCCCTTCAGACAAATGAATCATGGGGTGGGGAGGGGAGGGGAGGGGAGGGGACGGGGACAGTGCGTGGGGAGCAAACGTTGAGGTGTGAAGGCGACATTCTCCTAATCCAAAGGAGAGAAGGGAATATTCAAGTCTAAATCTATTTTACCCCATCACTGTAAGACTGATTCATGAGGAAAAAGTGGGATTTGAGGAAAATGTCTACAATTATTGATCTGACCCAGAGATGTTGAGTAGTCCCAGAGATCCTGACTGTCATGGCCCACACAGAGAGAGGACATGCATATACACAAAGTCATGGTCAGGTGAATGGGATGTGACACAGTGTTTTGACGTTTGGGAGCCAGTGGATGGATGGATGAGTTCCATGAGAGGAGGGCAAGCGTGGGCGAGCGTGGTGAGCTGATAGACGTGTCATCAAGGCTGGCATGAAAGATGGTGAGTGATCCGCAACACTGACAAAGAAAGCTACATTTTTGTCAAGGTTAATGAGTCATGAGTCAACCATTTCCAAGTCAACAATTTCCAAACACTTCAAGCTGCATGTCTAGGTCTTCTGAAAGGAATAAAAATGAAAGAGTTTACATTTGTATTTTCATTATTTTTTTTAGTTTAGACATAATTTCAGACTTACAGCAAAGTTGCAAGAATAGCTAGTTATTTTGCAGAATGTCCCAAATTTGGGTCTGTGTGATGTTTTGTCACCAAGGGATACAGACTATGCCCTTTTGGCAGAAATGCCACATTGTGATGCCACTGAGTCCTTCTCATTGTCTCATACAAGAAGGAAAATATATGGAGTGTTTGCTCTGAGGATGATTTTGCAGAAATTATGTTTAGACATAAAAATGAGAACCAACAGTTCCTAAAGGAAGCACAGTAGGAATAACTCAACAGTGATGTTGTTTTCCAAGATGACTCCAGAGCCTGGGACTATTCGTTTTTGGGAGTTTTTTTTTCCTGTCTTCAGAATATTTCTGTGTGTCTAGTTCTGAGTGCATGTAGCCCCAGTTAGCTTTTAAAACTTTAAGGGTGGGTGTGGTGGCTCACACCTGTAATCCCAGCACTTTGGGAGGCCGAGGCACGAGGATTGCTTGAGGCCGGGAGTTCAAGACCAGCCTGGGCAAAAGAGGGAGATCTTGTCTCTACAAAAACATTTTTTAAAAAAATTTAGCTGGGTGGGGTGGTATACACCTGTAATCCTAGCTACTTGGGAGGTGAAAAAAGGAGGATTTCCTGAGCCCAGGAATTTGAGGTTACAACCATCTATGATCATGCCACTGCACTCCAGCTGGCATTCCAGCAAAAACTTTAAAAATCATGGCTAATAAGGACAGAATTCTGTATTAATGTCTTTGCGATATATCCATAAAATGGAATGCTATGCAGCCATTACAATGATGATATCTAATCATAGGAATAGACATGAAAAGATGTGCAGAATAGGTTTAAAAAGCAGGGTGCAAAGCTGTAGGCATAATCCCATTTCTGTAACTAAACCACAAGAGAGAGGAATAGAGATAGAGAAATCTGGAAAAATACACACTTAACCGTGCTTATTTCTGGAATGTGGGATTACTGTCAAATTTCACTATCATTCGTCTATATTTCTAATTAGAATTTTTGTAAGTATTACTACTCATGGTCAACACAAGCAATAAAGAAGCTTTCATTTTGAAAAAAGAAATCTGCCTGAAAAACAAGTCTTGGCAGCTGGAATGTCTCCTCAGAAGCACTTCCTCTCACACATCCCTTCTCCTGCCAGAGGAGGACTGTAACCCAGCCATGGGGACCACTTGCTCAAGACTTCTTGGGTACGGCTCCCTGGGCCACGGTCACACATGTTCAGTTCAGAATAAACCTTTTCAAATTATTTTACAGAGTTTGGGTTTTTTCCCATTAACACCTCCATCGCCTCACTAAGCCTTAGGCGGCTTCCACTCCCCACCCTGTGACACTGTGCTCTTGAATCCAGGTCAAACCCAATAGTGGTTTTTCCTTTCGTTTCCTAGGAGACTCCTCTGTAGGAGCCGACACCTTGAATGGCCTTCTCCAAACCCTCCCAGACGGGTTGTTCTCCCAGACCCCGCCCTGGGCCTTCTGCTCTCCTCTTCTACACCCTTTCCTGGATGAGCTCACACACATCAGACTCGGCAGCTTCCCTCCAAGCCTCCACGTTTCCGCTCTCAGCTTTTAGCACCTGGTCTTTTCTGTCATCTGAGATAGACAACACTGCACTGGCATTTCTTTCTCCCCGCCCCACCTCTTCTTTTTTTTTTAGAGACAGGGTCTTGCCTAGGTTATCTAGGTTGGAGTGCAGTGGTGCAATCATAGCTCACTGCAGCCTTGAACTCCTGGGCTCCAGCAATCCTCTTGAAAGTAGCTTGATAACAGGCTTGTGCCACCACACCTGGCTAATTTTTTGTTTTTATTTTTTGTAGAGACAGGATCTCGCTATGTTGTTGCCCAGGCTGGTCTCAAACTCATGGCCTCAAGCCATGTTTCCACCTCAGCCACCCAAAGTGCTGGGATTATAGGAGGGAGCCACTGTGCTCAGCCAACACTGACATTTCCATTTCTTCAGCCATTTAATGGCTAAGTCCAAGTGATTCTAACCACTGAATCTTTTTGTTGTTGTTGTTCAGCTTTATCGAGGTATAACTGACAAATAAAAACTGTATGTATTTACAGCCTAGTCCCTCTCCTCCACCCCACTGCCACTACCCTAGTTCAGGCCATCGCTTGCTAGGATTGGGACACAAGGCTCCTCCTGGATCCAATCACTTGCCTTTGCGAACTATCCCTCAAGCTGTCGCTGAAATTCCCTTCCTGAAACACAGGTCTAACCATATCATTCCTCTGCTCAAAGCCAACATTCAGATTTGCCAAAAGGGTGCTCGTGCCGTGGGATGTTACTAGCTGATAGGGCAACATTTTTTCAAAGCAAGCGAAGTCAGTGCCCATGGAACTTTGACTTTTTCATAAACATTGGGTTAAGCAAAGTCCAACATGTTTCTTTTTTGCAGAACATGTCAGAGTCCTTCATATGCTAATGGATGCTTTGAATTTCCAAGAGGTTATAAGGGTATCATTGCTCAAATTTATTTGACTTCAGGTTTCTCTTAATTTTCGCAGAGCATTCACACTCTAGGAAAGACCCTGGAGCAGACGGGGCCATGAGATGGAAGGAGCTGGGGTCTCCGAGTCACCGCTTAGATCTAAGTTTCCCAGGAGAACAGCCCTACCAGAGACATCTGTGGTGGACTATTGAGTGGGTAAGAAATAGACTTTTATTGTGGTCAATCCCCGAAACTGCAGTGTTACTTGGTATAGCAGTTAGCTTATGCTGCCTAATACAAAATACATGCAGGTTTTAAGTTATTTGCCAAAGAATAAGTTATCTTTATTGGCCTGAGAAGTTTTTGTCACAAACAGTAATAGGTCACGTAAATTGCAGCCTTATGAAGGCACCATGATAAACCTTTGCAAACAGTATCTCATTTAATCTTTGAGATTGCCCCATTTCAGAGATGATGAAACTAAAGCTTACAGAGGTTGAAAACTTAGAGATCGGAGGCCCAGGATTTGAATACAGGTCATTTGACCTCTGGGTCTTTGATATTAATCACATCAAGGTCCTACCTCCTAAGCCCAGGTCATGAGGTCAGAAAATCTGGGTTTCAGGTATAATTTGGTTAGTTACCTAGACTAACAGAACACCTACCTGCTTTACTTACTTCTTCCCTTTTTATTTAGAACAGTGTTTCTCAACCAGGATTGATTTTGCTCTCCCAGGGGCCATTTGGCAATATCTGGAGACATTTTTGGTTGTCACACCTGGGGAGGTGCTACTGGCATCTAGGCGGTAGAGAACACAGATGCCTGTAAAACATCATACCATGCCAAGGGCAGCACCCCACAACAAAGAACTATCTACCCAAAAATGCCATAGTGCCAAGGTCAAGAAACTCTGACCTAGACATTTTGCATATTTTATCGACAGAGCCCAACATGTCCAGAATAAATCCACATTCTTGCCTGGAATAAGAAGCACACTTTAAAACTCTGCTTCACGTTGCAATACCCAAAAGAGCAGGAAAGTCATGGCCAACAAGTAGCTTTTGGTGCTGAGAGATGTTTACACTTGGCCATTTTGGGAGGGGACCCAGCCCAAAGAAGACTGGCCATGGATAAAGAATTCGGTTTGGCAGGACCTCAGGAACAATGTATGGTGGCAGAATACAAATTCCTCTTGAAAGAATGCCAACCCTTTTTGGTTTCCTAGTAACGTAATTTTCCTGAGATTTCTCTCATTTTGAATTTGCAGCATCCCTACACCTATTTTAAATCAAAGCAACAAAAGAAAAAAAATTTTTTTTAAAAGATGACATAATAGAATCAGAGTTTCTTGGGAAGAAGAAAACCTAAAGAACACCTGGTCCACCCTCTGTCTACCCCTTCTGGTGTACGGTGCCCCTGTTTCAACAGCATATGAGTCAGGGTAGGGTTGTCACCATCATAAGGACCCCGTGTCATTTCCAGAATGTTCTGATAGAAAGTTCTCTCTCCCAGGAGCAGAAACCTGCCTGCTTCTCTGAACTCTCTGTTCACTGCCAGTAATTCAATTCGTGAGGGGGGGCGGGGGGGGGGGAAGGGGCGGGAAGATGAGTACAGAAAGGACCGCGAGTGGGGCGTGCCTGCCGCGGAAGCTTGCTGGGCCGGCCGCTGTGCTCCGTGCTGCGTGCGACTCATTCCTAATCCTCCCACAATCCTCACAGCAGCCTCGGGGAGTGATCACGCACAGCCTCCCTGCCCCTGCCTGCTGTCTCTCTTCCAGATGCAACATCGTGAGATTCATTTCACATGGAAACATCCCTTTGGCACCCTGTTCATCCATTCATGCAGCACATAATTTACTGGGCACCTATGATGTGCCAGGCTTGTGCGAGATACTGAGGATGCCACCATGGGCGAAATGGCCTCTCAGGACAGCAGGGCCGCCCACACTGTCAGCAAGGGAAGCCCACCATGGGGGGGGGGCCTATTATTATCATCTGCAGGGGAAAAAAATCTCCCACCAGCGCCCTCCTAGGTAGTCTAGGACATCAGGAACATAACCCGGAGGAAGTGATGTCTAGCTGGGCGGGTAAACTGAGCTACAGAAGGCTTCTCCAGGCGCTGGGGGGGTGTGGAGTGTCACAGGCAGAAGGAGCAGTCTGTGCAAACACCACGGGTGCAGCCGGGACACTGAAGACAAGCTTATCTGTGGGAGGCAGGGGCAATGCTGGAGAGGCGGGCCCAGGTGCGGTGGGCCCTGCGGGTCATGCAACGGTGGATTTGGGTCTTTAGCTAAAGGGCCACAGAGACCACTGAAGCTGAGAAACAGCCTGGCTGAGTTCAACTTTCAGAACCCGTCTTGAGGGCTGTCTGGAGAACGGGTCAGGAGGAGACCAGGGGCTCCAGGTGGGAGGCCGTGCCAGTCTGGCCTTTCTCCGGGGGCACCATGGCAGCAGGGACTGAAAGAAGTAACCATGGTGGTAGAAGGGTTGGGGGACTTTAGCTATGTCCTATAATTTATATCAACGCACTTCCAAAAGTCACCCCAATAAACAGAAAGTCAAATTTAAAACAGCTCACTGACTGTTGTCCTGCAGCCAGGAAACAAGCCCCAAGCCCTGCGCCCCTCTCACCAGCGGCTCGTGTCCTGAGCCCCCTACATTGAAATTTGATATCCAGCCTGGGAAGTGGGGGTATTGAGGGTAGACAGGACTTGGTATTTGGACACGGGACCCAGAGAGGGAGGAGGAAGCAAGGATGAGTGCCCAGGCATGCGAAAGGGGTGGACGATGGGGAGTGTGCTTGCTAGGGAGGAGGGACTTGCTGGCGCCCGGCAGAGCTGGGGGCACCTGCGGGGACTCCGGTGCAGGGAGAAGAATCTGGAGCACCAGGAGAATCAAGGTGTGAGGAGAAGCCAGAGGACAAGGAAGTGAGCCTGATAGCAGAGTGAACTCTCCTGTGACCCCCACGAAATCTTCAGGGACCTTCGGGAAACTCACTAAACACTCTCCATGATGGATGCCCTGTGGAAACCTGAGTGCGGCTGAGCTCGGCACTGGGGTGGATGTGAGGGGACATGGGACACAGGGGCTGGAAGCTGAGGGGACCACAAGACTGTCACATCCTGGGCTTTATCAGGCTGTGGAAATAGATAGGATGAAGGAAAGGGGGATGTCTAGAGAATTTCACCTAGGATGCAAGGAAAGAGAGGTCCCTGGTTCACATCAGAATCACACACATCTGGGCCTTTGGTACAAGAGTTCATTTGCAGAAAGAGCTTCCTTGCATTACCATTATCCCTCCCCCAAAAGTTTGAAAACAACATCATCAAAGGAATAAACACCTAATGGTGGCATTTTAGGCACTGTTGCAGACTGTTGGGAACAAACCTGGTGGCAGAGAGGGCACTTTGGCACCTTCCAAATTGCACTGTCTGCCAGCAGCTGCCTCTTCCCTCGTGCCCACAGGTGCCACTTGAAAGAATGATCTCCCTGCAGTGTCCAGCGGCTCACACCCCTGGGGACAGCTGGACCTTCTCCCGGCTTGTCAGGAGCCTCAGCACCTCTCCCTGAGGAAGTGGGGAGACCCGAATGAGACAGCAACAGAAAGCAAATCATACTTTCCAAGATGAAAGGAGTTGTGTATGATTCTGTTTTTGCTGATACCCTTGGAAATGGGGGTTGACCTCCCCTGTGAGTTTTACATCTGGAGACTGAACGAAAACTCATCTAAGCACTTGCACAAGAGCTTCCTACTCGACTGGCAATCTCTTGAAAAGCCATGTGCAGTAAATGTGGAAAATTTTCAAAACACTAGTTTACTGAAAAATGATTTTCAGTTTGAATGCTGTATGAAGATTTTTAAATATTATTTCCGTTTTAATTTCAGGCTCCTCTTCTTGAAATGGCATTGTCTTTATTTCTTGTTTTGTTTTTGAGCACATAGCTCAGCAAGAAGAGGTCTGTATTCTGCCCTTCAGCAGAGGGTTTTGGGTACTTATTTTGCATGAACCTCCCACCCCCGAATCTAGCTAATTAACTCCCTAAAACTGAGAGGGTCTCATTTCTCACTGTATCCTCAGCAGGCCCGAGACGGGGCCTCACAGGTGACAAGTGCTCAGTGAGAACATGCAGACCCTAAGGGAACCGGGGGGGGGGGGGGGGGGATAGGCAGTGGCATGGCCTTATCCTAGGAAAACAGGGTCATGGGGCAGCCACCTGAGAGATCACTTTGTCCTCTGTTCTGGGGCCCTCATGATGGCAGAGACCAGGGCATACCTAGCTTTATGTCCCTAGCCCTCAGTGCCCACAAGGCATTCAATGAATGTTTGATGTAAGAGGCCTGGCATTAGGGCAGGGGGGAAAAGAACATTTATACATCAGGGGAAATAGTACAAGTGTAGGTTTTTTTCTCTTTGGAGTCAGGGAACTCTAGGCCAGAGGAGCAGCACTGTTGTGGATGCTGGCATAGTAGTGCTGTCACTGGCGGGGGATGACGGGAGAGTTCCCAGGCTCTTCATTCCTGGTGGGCGAACAGCGTGGGCAGGATGCACAGATCTGCTCCTCCGTGCCTGGAGCAGAAGCGCCATCTCTGCTACAAGTCTCAGTTCAGAACCTCTTTCTGCATACATTCAACCAGGACGGGCTCTGGGGAAAGACAGTGCTATAGTTTGGATGTTTGACTCTCTAAACCTCTGTTGAAATTTGATCCCCGATGTCGGGGGTGGGGACTAATGAGAGGTGTTTGGGTCATGGGGGCGGATCTCTCATGAATGGCTTGGTGCCAACCTCAGGGTAATGAGCCAGTTCTCACTCTATTAGTTCCCAGGAGAGCTGATTGTTAAAAAGAGCCTGACACCTCCCTCCCCTCTCTCTTGCCTCCTCTCTCACCATGTGATCTCTGCATGTGCTGGCTCTCCTTCACCTCTGCCATGAGTGGAAGCAGCCTGAAGCCCCCGCCGCCCCCAAGAAGCAGATGCCAGTGCCATGTTCCTTGTGCAGCCTGTAGAACCATAAGCCAAATAAACCTCTTTTCTTCATAAATTCTTGAGCTATTCCTTTATAGCAGCACAAATGCACTAAGACAGACAGGTTTGAGTTTCAAGCAAAACTTCACAATTTACCACCTGTGTGACCTTGGATAAATGACTTAGCTGTTCTGGGCTTCCATTTCCTCATCTTTAGAATGGGGATAAAATTTAGTAGTACTTGTCTCACTGGGAAGATTAAATGAAATCTTGACACATGTAAAGCACAGCACCTGACACATACCAAGCACTCAGTGAATTTCCCTAGGGTGGGAGAGGCTTACCCAGGCCACAATTGCCAGGTGAAAGGTGTTTGCCCACAACCCTCTCACAGCTCCTGTGGTGACTCCTCCCCTGAAAACAAGCCCAAGCTCAGGAATGGGGTGGGAGGATGGCTGGGGGCTCAGGGAGCATCACAGAAGCCGGCACAGGGCAGGGCTGGGGCCGAGGGGAACCACCTGCAAGGCGCCTGCCCCACCCTGTGTAGCGGAGTGGGGTGGCCGACCAAAGGCTACCTGGGCATGCCAGGGATGGCCCTGGAAAGTAGCCTGGACCAGGGATGGTGCAACAGGGCAAGATGGGGTGACAGTCCCAGGGGAATTGACAGAGGAATTGACAGGCAGTTTCCGGGGCCTCATCCAGGAAACTGGGGTTCTGGATACAGCTCCCATGTGAGTGCTCATGTCACCTACCAGGGCTTACTCTGAACTTTCAGGCACTAGGACAGGAATCAGGAGCAACGGCTCCTGCTCACCCCATGCCTCCATCCAGCCACCAATCTTCCTGCCTTTCCTCGACACACCAAGCCTCCAGGCTCAGGTCCTCTGTCCCCATATAGCTCACACTCACTGGTTCAGTCTCTGCTCACAGCTCTCTTCCCAATCGTCCCCTAGCCAAGAGGCTGTCCCTGTCTTCCATATAGAATATCACACATGTCTTCCCCCATCCCTAGCACTCTCCGGCCCCCTCATTTTCTTTACGGTAATTACCATGTGGCCCATGTACATTATTGGTAAATTTGTTATTCTCCACCTCTTGTGCTATAATGTATGTTCCATGAAGGCAGGGACTTTGTCCATTCCTGGATTTCCAGAGTCTAGCCAAATGCCTGGCACCTGAACACAAAAACAAGTATTTGATGAATTAAAGAATTAATGAATGAATGAGTGAACTACCAAATCCCATCTGCTGGTATGGGAAGGACCTAACATTCTGAATTGGTTCCAGAATTGGCCAGGACTGAACCAGGACCTCAAGAAGGTCACAGGGACTAGTTGCCAGCATGTTGGGAATTGGGGAGCAGAGGGCTGAGTTTAGAGAAGGCAGGAGCTCACCTTGGGGCCCCCATATACCTGTTCAAGTATCTATCCAGGGATATTTTCATTAGGGGACTCAGGTACACTGAAAAATTCCTTTTGATTCAGTGGTGTGAACTGCTGATGGTGGAATTCGGGCACTATGGCAGGTAGGGGAGAAGGTGTCATGCTGTTTGGCTCACCCAAATCATACCCCTTGAGTCACTGCACACCTGCTTATAAGACTAACTCCAATAGTTAGATCATATGTGCAGACGAGCCATTAGAGAATTGAGAATTCAGTCATAGTTTCAGCAGTATTACACACAGACAGACGGCAGCTTGTGGTTAGGTCTTGGATGGAGTTCTTGCCCACGGGTCTGGGTTTCTCCTCTTTGGTGCTTAAAATCACTGCCTTGCCAAGGAGGCAGCAGTCAGGGTATCATTACAGTGAATGATTTGTGACACAAAATGCAAGAATGTCCAAGCCCCACCTAGAAGCCCACGGTCATGATGCCTATGTGATCTGCTCAGGACTGAATCCATTGAGAGGAATTATTTGGGTACTAAGACCACATTTCTCGAATTCTCATCTGTACGTAGAGAGAAAAGGCACGCCTCTCTATGTGGCAGTGCCCAGAACCAAACGGTTCTCAGACTGGCGAGCGACAGAAGCCTCACCCACAGCCAGGGCTGACATCTGAGACGCTGGCCAGAGAGCCTCCTTGAAGAAGCAGTGATATTTTCCAGAGGAGGGTGGAGCACAGGGGTGATAATACGGAAGAGGAAAAAGAAAATGAAATTCCTGGTTCTGACTGCGTGAGCTCAGAAAGCAGCGGTTGTGTAAGAGGCTGTCCCTCGCAGGACTGTCATTCTTCCCTCTCCTGCAGCTCCACCTTCTCTGCCCGCCGCACCCCGGCGCATTGAATCTCTCCTGGACGTGACCAGTTACAACAAAACCCCATCCCAAAAGAATTGCATCTGCATGGTGTTCTCATGAACAGGATTTGATCTGTGCTCTTAGCAATATAAGATAACCATATGCCCATGGAGTTGTTTCATCAGGATTACGTGAGATTAAATGAAATTGTGCACATGAAGGACCTAGCAAATCTATGCCTGGGAGATAGTGTGTGCTCAATAAATATTATTTTTCCTGTCTAAGTACCTCATTGTTTTGTTTACCAGTGATATTATATTACCTTGTAATGAATATTATTTCTTGTAACATGTGGTTTAGAGTGCCTCTTTTAGCTTCTTGCATTTTTGTTTTAGAGAATATAAAGTATGCTTGCTTTTTAGTTATAATAGTTACAAGCTGGAACTAGCTCAGTCTGGTAATACTCTCAAACATTAGAGTGGGCTGGGCACAGTGGCTCATGCCTGTAATCCCAGCACTTTGGGAGGCTGAGGCAGGAGGATTGCTTGAGGCCAGGAGTTGGAGACCACCTGGGCAACATAGCGAGACCCCATCTCTACAAAAATTTTTTTTAGTTAAAAAAAATTAAAGTGATTTGAGGGACAATCATTCCCCCTATTATTTCATTTATACCCCACTTTGTTGCAAAAGTATTTTGAGGGGCCTTACAAAAATAAATATGGCAGGATACAAAGAGATAAGATTAATTATTATAAGTTGGTCACAGAGTTGGTCCCAAGCATCCTAGAAGCCAAAGCAAAGAAGGAAAGCTGAGCAATAAGATTCACAGTGTTTGCAAGATATCAGTGGCTTCAAAAAAACACAATTTTTCCTGTACTAAGGTCTAAGTGAACTCTATGCCCTCCTCAATGGTATCTCCACAGAATAGCTGCCTCTGGTCCTGCCTGTTAGTACAAACCAGGACACACAGGTGAAAGCCTCAAAGAAAAAAATCCAAGCAAGGTAAATTTCTTCTGGTCTAGGTCATAGGATCTTACTTGCAATGAAATGTACATTTGTTTCAGTTAGTACAGATGCATAACAAATTAACTCCAAAAACTAGTAGCTTACAACTACCTTTTTAGTTTGCTTACAATTTTGTGCAAGAGGAATTTGGACAGGGCACAACAGGGATAGCATATTTGCTCCATGGTGTTTGTTTGGGGTTCACCAGGAGCTGTGTGAAAGCTGGAATCTGGAAGCATCTTCACGTACATGGCTGGTGGTTGATGCTGAGACAGGACCACTCACACTTGGCTTCTCCCCAGGGCCAGGGCTGCCTCACCGCATGAAGGCAGGGGGTAGTCAGAATTCTTATGTGGCAGCTCGGGGCTCCAAATGTGAGCATCCCAGAGAGCCAAGCAGCAGCTGTATAGTCTTTTCTGGCCTAGCCTCAGAAGTCATGCAAAGTCCCTTTCACTGCATTTGGCTGCTTACAAAGCAAGTCACAACCCCCGCTCCCCCGGCCCCAGATTCAAGGAGAGAGGACACGGACTCCACTTCTATGCATGAGGCATGTCAAGGTCACATTGTAGAAAAGCATGTGGATGGGAGATACAGTTGCTGCCATCTTCAGAAAATATAATCTGCTACAACCTCCTTTATGCAATCACCCATAAACACCATATCTTGCAACCAAGATTTGATAAGAATTGAGCAGACCTGAGCCCCTAGTGAACCCCAAACAAACACCATGGAGCAGATATGCTATCCCTGTTGTGCCCTGTCCAAATTCCTCTTGCACAAAATTGTAAGTAAACTAAAAAGGTAGTTGTAAGCTACTAGTTTTTGGAGTAATTTGTTATGCATCTGTACTAACTGAAACAAATGTACATTTCATTGCAAGTGGTGCTTTTTGGTGCCAACCACTAGGTGAAGAGGTCTTGGCTTGGCCTAAATAGGTACACAGGAGATTTAAAAGTCACAGTGACCATAAACTAAATGGATCAAGAAGATCTGGGTCCTCCTGTGTTTCAGTCTGCTTAGGCCGTCATAACAACATACCATAGACTAAGAGGCTTAAACAACAGAAATTTTTTTCTCGCCATTCTGGATCCTGCAAGTCCAAGATCAGGGTGCCAGTATGGTTGGTTTCTGGTGAGGGCTCACCCCTTGGGTAGCAGATGGGCACCTTCTGGCTGGGTGCTCACCAGACTTCCTTGTGGGAGGAGAAAGTGGAAGGGGGGGTGGGACGGCAGCAGAGAGAAAGACAGAGAGAAAAATGGGAGACAGCACCCTCTTGTGTCTCTTCTTATGAGGGCATTCATCCCATCATAAGGGTCCTGCCCTCATGATCTCATCTAACCCTAATTACCTCCCAAAGGCCCCATCTCGAAATATCATCACACGGGGGTTAGGGCTTTACATGTGAATTTGGAAGGGACACAAACATTCAGCCATAACACCATGGGTACAGACATGGCCAGCATTCTGTGGAAAATGGTGTCAATCCCCGAATATTTCCAAATATCTGGAGTCTGAAATCAAGTAGATAATTCACCCACATATGTGAATTTTTCACTTTCTTTTCAACTTAGTCTTATAGCTAAAATTCAAGCCAGAGACTATGACATAGATATAAATAGACCCAGAGCATCATTATATATAATTTGGAAAGGGTTTCACTGGCACACATCTGTAGGCAGTTCAGGAACACTTTCAAGCTGTGTTTACATGATATCAAACATCTGGATGAAAACTGAAAAAAAAAATAATCAATTTGGACTGGAAACAAAACAGCAGTACCAATCTCAGCGCGCTGGCCCTTGGAATACTGAATGCAGAGCCGAACCCCACACCCCGGGAATGAGACAATGGTGCACAAGAAGGGCCATTGAAATGGCCAAGGGGGAAAGGGGGCTTCCGTGGGAAGGCGGACTTTTAAAAAAGAACTGCATTATGCAAACAGGGCATGGGGAGGGATGAAATCAAAGTCTGAGAAACATGAAGTCTGAATCTTAAAGAACAAAACTGCTGGAGCTTTGAAGCTTGAAGACAATGATTCTAATTCAGCTGAAAATCCAATAAATCCTGGCTATCCGGGAAAGAGGCATTCAGGAAACTCAAACTTCTAGAGACCCAAGGAATTATCCCTTTAAGCATCACAACATATTTTCACTTTTTCAGCTAGAACCCTTTCTAAAATGTGACACTTATTCCCTGGGCCCCTTAAAGAGAACACACTCCATCCAAATCACTACTCTGGCCCTCCGTGTGGACAGAAACTATGTCACATACCTGATGGTGTCCCGATGGTCTGTGTTAAAGGACCCCAGGGCACCCAAATCCTTTAGTTCTTGCCTCTGTTTTTCAGAGTTCTGCTGTTTTCTCGTCCCATCATTCCTCACTTCTAATTCTTGAGGCATGTCCTAGGGTAGGTGCCCTCAGAAGTAGACCCCAAGACAAGGCTTTGAGGGCAAGGTGTGTGTTTGGGGGTGATCCCAGGAAGCACCAGTCAGAGCTGGGACTGAAACAGGACAGGACAGGCAGCGAATGCGGGTACATCACTGAGAGGCCACTCACCCTCGTGGGCAGCTGGGGCGCAGTGCTGCTGGGATCTCTACACGACATGTAGAGCTGTCCCACACCGGGGACAGGAACCCGGATTGTATTCTCAAAATCTATCCATCGTTCTTTGAGGGCTGCTCCCCTTAGCTCCCTGGCACTTTCGAAAGCCTGCGGGTGTGTACAGTAGGAGGCGGTCAGGGCTAGGGAAGGTAGGAGGTAACATGGGCACGGACAGAAGCTCCTACACGCTGGCTCCAGTGCTACCTGGCGTCGCTGCTCCCCCCACCCCCCGCGCCCTCCTGTTCCCACCCCTGATAGAATTTATGGGTAAAGAAAGAAAACTAGACTATGAGTGAGAGCCTAAAGGACTCTCCCTTGAGTAAAAGATACCTTTTCTTACAGCTCAGGAGCCTTTACTTTCCAATTTCTCCCTGGTTCTTCATTATATTCTTAAAAGGTGCTATAAGGCAACTAGTAGTTAATAAAAACATTTTTGGTCACCCAAAAAGTCCAATCAAATTAATTTTCGAAGCAAAATAAGAGTCCACTAAATGGCAGATTATGTTAGGTAAAGAGAAAGAAACTGACTTATTGCTGTTCCCTCAAGTAATGGGAAATGGCCAGACCTCAGAAAGAGTCAGCATGCAGGTTGGGGGCTATTGTCCCAAGAGGGACACCTGAGTGCAAATGGAGAAACTGAGGCAAACCTCCCCAAGCACACTGACTGACACTCTGTGGGGTAGAGCCGAAGGGAAAACTGAGGGCTATATAAGGGGCCCAGGGCACAAGGGATGTCAGGTTCAAACAGGAGACATCCCCTCCCTCATCTTCTGGGTCAGGACTGGCTCAGGAACCAGCAGGGAAGGGGGCGCAGGAAGCCATGTTCGTGGCATGCAAGACGGCAAGCCGAAAGTGCTCAGAACTGGCATCTGAAGAGAGCTGGCACAGGCAGTCCCTGACCTGTTTAGGCCCCATATCAAGTTCACAAACAGCCAGAGCAAAAATCCAGGTGTCTTCACTCCAACACAGCAGAAATTACTCAACACTTAGTTGTCCAGAGGCAAGGCTAAGAAGAGGACACGGGCTCCAGGAACACAAGGGCATGCTAGCCAGAAGGTCCCATGAGGATAACTCCGGGGAGAAGGGCCTAAGGCCAAGCCAGAGAGCCAAACCCTGTAGCCATCGCAGCAGCGCATCCCGCTGCAGGGAGGAGAGAGGCCGGGAGTGCACACACCAGGGATGGGGTGCAGCAGGCTGGGAGCCAGAGAAATGAAACAGGGTGTCAGGAAGCAGAGAGAGACTGAGATGGAGAGGATGTGGGACAGGGCTGGCCTGTGACAAACCCATCATGGCATGGACCCTGCTGAGTTCTTTGTTTTGATACATCTTCAGGGCTGTCCTGTGGGTGGGGAGCAGAGCAGGACAGTAAGGAGGCAGGCTCTCAGACAAAGAGAAGGAGGATGGTTGAGAAAGCCCGAGCTCTGGCTCGGGTGTAGCTGGATTTGGGCAAGGCTGGAAAGGGGAGACGAGCCAAGAGCGTGTTATTGCAGCAATCGTGACACGGGCAGAGAGCTGGGAGGAGGGAGACCATGGATATGGAACGGAAAGGGTAAAATCAAAAGACTCGTGGCAAAAATGGCATTAGAATTTGATAGGGCTTTGGATGCCAACATGGAAGTAAGACAGAAATAAGGAAACTAATTTGAAGCCTATGAGCCTAGGGAACTAGGAGGCTGTTGGCACCTTGGATGCAAAGGAGATGTAATTGTTGGAAAGCTATGGTTGTTTGGATGGAACTGAGAGTCCTTGCACTGACCCCACCCTCCACTCTATACTAGGAGAGGAGAGCATGACGGGGTCATAATTCCTGGTTTCTTAGGCTGTTCTCTTTCCTGCCAGTAGCTCCCCATTCCTGTTAACTCTTGCAGCAATATCACCTATACCAAAGGAGAGGGCAGGTGTCCTGTACTCTTGTTTTCTGGGACAGAACCCCAGTATTTGATCCTTGGACTTGCTGATTTCATCAAAAGAAATTAAAGTTCTCGACAATTATGTGACTGGGACAGAATCCACATTGGAGGAAAGTAACACAGAATTTGCAAGGATAGAATATCACAATCAGGCCGGGCGTGGTGGCTCACACCTGTAATCCTAGCACTCTGGGAGGCTGAGGTGGGAGGATCACTTGAGCTCAGGAGTTCGAGACCAGCCTGAGCAAGAGTGAGATCTCATTTCTACAAAAAATAGAAAAATTAGCCGGGCGTAGTGGCACACCCCTGTAGTTCCAGCTACTCAGGAGGCTGAGGCAGGAGGATCACTTGAGCCCAGGAGTTTGAAGTTGCTGTGAGGTAGGCTGATACCACGGCACTCTAGCCTGGGCAACAGAGTGAGACTCTGTCTCAAAAAAAAAAAAAAAAAGAAGATGATGATGATCACAATTAAGCCAACTGGAAATATGGTGTCAACGTGTCTGTTTTGGGGGAGGACCAGTTCACTTGAACAAGGTCACTGTGACTCAAATATTATGCTGTAATGATGTTATACTGAAAGAGCTTCAATAAATCTAACCACTCGTAAATGTCTAGATAATACAAATTTGGCAAGATCTAAAAACCAGCTAAGATTGAAACTGACAGCCAAAGGAGAAAGTTGTTGAAACACTGGAAGTTCCCACGGGATGATATGTGTTAATGGTCTGAACTGAAATAAATTTGATATCCTTGGCCACGGGAGGATTTCCCATCTCTGCAATAGCGTTTGAGGTGTTAAGATGCTCACATCCACAGTCAAGAGGCCAGGGAGGTAACCGAGACAGGCCCAGGCGTCAGCTGCTAAGGGATGACATCAAGTGCCTTTCTTCAGAGAATGATCAAAGGTTTATGGCAACCAGGGATCAGATCCAGTGATTGGAAGATTCCTCCCTCAGAAGTATTGAAGGCTTCAACCAGGCAGATTGGCTTTGAACACAGAAGGGAGGGATCACTTTAAGGACAATGCCAAGGGAAGACTTGGTAGGGAATAAAATGTTGGCTGGAGAGAAGAGAGAAATGAAAAGTTTGAAAACCCAGAAAAGAATAAAAGGGGAGGGGAGGGGAGGGAAGGGAAGGGGAAGGGAGACATAGGGAAGAAATCACTGGGGAGATGAAGAAATTGAAAAAGGCTTTGGTCGAGTCCGGCTTTTGATAATTCCATTTCAGGTGGAGATGGGCTACTAGAACACTGGTAGGCAGGAGGTCAACAAAGGGGAAAGATCAGTACTGGGGAGAGATTTGGAACACACTGAAAACTGGACATAGTCAAGGAGAATAGAAGGGCCGTAAAGGTCACGGTAATAAGATGGGATATCCTGAAGTGGGGTCAGAGACTTGGGTTCGAGTCTCAGTTCTGTTTCTAACTTCCGACAAGCCACTCCATCTTTCTAGATTTGTTTCTTCATGTCTAAAGTGATGGGGTTAGACCAAGTGACCTTGAACATTCCTTCCCTCTTCTGCAGCCCTCAATTCATCATAGGCGTTATGAAATCAGAGACTTTCATAAATGGCACCTTCCAGATTGGAACATGTATTTAGCTTTTCTAAGTAGAAAATGCTTTGAAGGGAGGAATAAAAGGTTCCACTCAACACTTGGCGAGCAATATTTGTTCTGTAAAATAATTAGCAAGCAAGCATTATTGAACAGGGTTGTCACATAATTACAAGAGAATTAAAAGGAAAAAACGAATTTAGGAGATTCAGTTTTCCCTCCCATAGATCAGCAGGGTGATTAACATAAACCATAGGAGGATGGCTAATAAAGATTCATGCAGGAGGAGAGAGCCAACGTTCAACGGAAAAAGTGCTGGTCTAGAGGTCAGGAGCCTTGAGTTCCAGTCCCAGCTCTGCCACTTCCAGGACGTGGGCATGTCATTTCCTTTCTGTGCCTCAGCTTCCAGAGGAAAGCTAAGATTGTGGACTCCAGCCTCCCACAATACCCCTGCTGATGGGGTAATTATTTTAAAAAACAGTTTTTTACTCCTGTGTGTTTGAACCAATAAGGTCCAACTAGGAAGGTATTTTATATATTTGCAAAGGAGGTGACGTAAGGCAGGGAGCTGGCGACACAGGTAGTGGAAGAGATAAGAAGACAAACAGAGGACAGCAAGGCAACCCAGACATTAGCAACAGCAGGAAGCCACTGTCACTCTGGGCTGCAAGGACACAAGGGAGAGGTGCTGGGTTTACCTCATGGAAGCTGGAACCATAGTGGGCCCAGCTGGTGGGAGCAGGAGCCACAAAGGAGCCACAGCCACCGTCAGAGGTGCCGAGATTGAGGGACAGAGGACTGGGGAGAACATCCTGGCTATTCTTTCCCCCGCCTGCCAATCTTCTGCCAGAGCTTCCTATTAGCTGGATCCAGCTAGAAACCAGCCGGCACAGGAGCCTGGCAAATGCAGCCTGCAGGGTTCAGCCCTTCTTCCACGCAGAGGAGGGAAAGGCCAAGGAATGGACCCGAGGATAAGCAGGCCAGGACTGACACAGATGCAAATCCTACTTTCTTATAACTTCTACCCATTAGTCCTGCATCGGCCTAGAATCCAAGTCTTTACATATTTGAGGACATACATCTAGTCATGCCTTGTTGTTATTGTTTTGTTTTGTTTTTTCCTTCCCCAGCTTGACATTCAAACTTCCTCATACAGAATGGGTTACAAACCTCTTCCCCTCCTCAGGGAGCTCCCTGGTATGTCTCCTTAAAAGGTGGCACCAGATGTTCATAAGACCCCAGATGTCCGTAATACTAGCTCTGATACAGAAGAACTATTCCTGTCCTCTTGTAGCCATACAGCTGTTATCCCAGTGTTGACTCATGTTGATCTTGGGACAACTAAGACCCACATATTTTTCCCATATAATTTTGAGTCTTCCCTGACTTGGCCTAGCAGGGTAATCTACATATTCGATAAGCACAACCAATAAATTCTTTTTCTAAATCACTGTTGCTATTGTTGTTGTTGTGGTTAAGAAAAAAAAGTAGAATAGACCAGAGCCAAGGACAGAGCCCTGTGTCACTCCACGGGAGACCTCTTTCCAAGTTAACTCAGAGCCATGAATCAAAGCTCACTGGGTAGGATTGTACAGCCAGCTCCAGAACCATCTAGCAGCAAGGAAATTGTGCAAGACTTCATCAAATTCTTTACTTAAGTCACAACATATGGAATCTGTGGCAGTCAGTTCCCTTCACTTTGCACCTGCAAGCACACAGGATGCTCAACTAATACTTGCTACACTGAAGTTGAATAAAATTATCTTGATTTATACACTTAATGATCCTGTTTAAAGAAAGTTAATATGGTTATTTTAGCAGGATATAACAAGGAACCCATGTTGGCTGCTGGTGATCACCATTTTCCTCTTTAAATGTTTATAAACCTGTTTGTTCCAGACTTTTGCTAGAGAGCAACAGAAATGTCACCAGTTATTTCTGGAATCCAATTTCTTCCATATGAAAACCAGGGCAACATTGCCCCATCCAGTCTTTGAGTACTCGCCCATCTTCCTGAAAACTGTAAAGACTCTAGTTATTGCCTGAAGCCTTGTGGGTCTTGACTCTGTCCTCTCCCCAGTGGGAATAATATTAACCCTTTCCATGCCACAGAGCTGTGTAAGGATCCAGGAAGATGGGAAGGCACAGGGCACAGCTAAAACAGTTACTTAGGGTGCCCATGTAGGAACTGTATGGATCCTTGTAAGAAGAGCTCCCACAGAGCAGCACAGTCACATCCTGCAGCCCCCAAAATGAAAGCCACAAGTGGGACCAGACACCATATGCAACCAGGGAGACTCCTAGTGGGGCTGAACCTGTGATCCTGGTGCTGCTATTTAAAAAGCTTGCAAATAACCACATAGGAAGCTGGCCAGGGCACAAAAGAGGTTGGGCCCATGCGGTTTTCTTCTTTCTCCCTCTTTCTCTTCCCCCTTTCTCTTCCTCAATTTCCTCTCCCTCTGAATCAGTGCTTTAGAGTTACTATAACTGCATTAGCCACTCAGGAAGCTGTGCTGTAGGCAGCTCATGAAGCAAAAGCTAAGAACCTGGGAGAACAGCTGAATGCCCAAGTTGCCAGCCTCATACACCCTCTGCCTCCTACAAGGTGTCTGGACTTGGATGGGGCTGTGCAGAGGACACATTGCCCACAAAGAAAGTGTGGAAGGAAACTTTCCAATCCTCTCCTAAACCTATAGGAATCCCCGCTATGCTCAATCAGTGCTTGACAAATGCAAGAATGAATTCATATAACCCACCCTCTGCCTAGCCCATGAAAATTCTTGATAGCCTCAAAGTCTCAGGATATATGCGGAAATTACTTTGTTAGCTGCAATTTTGTCTTGTTTCTCTATCCCAAGGTGAACCAAGGAGGCTGCTAAAGATTCATAGACATTGATTAAAGATGTGTGCAAAGATTTAGACATGAGTATATTTACTGATGCTCTCATAGCAGAGAATTGGAAACAACCTAAATGCCAAAAAATATTGTTTAAATACAGTATGGTACATCCATCCAATAGGATACTGTGCAGCTATTAAAAATCATGTTGTTGAGGGGTAGATGGAAAGATGTTTACAACATATTGTTAAAAAGAAAAAACAAGTTCCAAATGCAGAAGGCTATACACACAGAGGGAATTTTTTCAAAAGATGTGTTAACAGTGATGGCAACTGGCAGAATTATGAATGGATTTTTTATTTTCTTCTTTTTCGCTTATAGGTATTTTCCAATTTTTCTATGGTGACGTGCATGGCTCT
Source organism: Eulemur rufifrons (assembly GCF_041146395.1). NCBI lineage: Eukaryota > Metazoa > Chordata > Mammalia > Primates > Lemuridae > Eulemur > Eulemur rufifrons. Next base: position 42,276,392 of record NC_090984.1, read on the forward strand.
TGAAATAAAAGGAGGGGAATAATAAAAGCTAATTTTTACTAGCAAGAAAGAAATAGGCCTAGCACTTTGGGAGGGCAAGGTCAGAGGATTGCTTGAAGCCAGGAGTTCAAGACCAGCCTAAGCAAAAGCAAGACACTGTCTCTACAAAAAATAGAAAAATTAGCTGGGCATGGTGGTGCGTGCTTGTAGTGCCAGATACTCCGGAGGCTGAGGCAGGTGGATCACTTGAGCCCAGTAATTCAAGATTGCAGTGAGCTGTGATGAGGCCACTGCTGCACTCTAGCCTAGGTGACAGAGCAAGACACTGTCTCAAAAAAGAAAAAGAAAGAAAGAAAAGAAAGAAAAGAAAGAAAGAAAGAAAGAAAGAAAGAAAGAAAGAAAGAGGAAAAGTCCCCTCTTTCAAGGCTGTCTTTTCAGCACCTTGTTCTGTCAGGTGGATATACAGCCAGGTTGGACCCTGTTGTCCAGCTTGACCATGGAGGCCACCTTGGCTCTGAGCAGAAGTTTCCTTGGAATCAGTGTCTACCTCGAGACAAGTTATTAATGGGGCTGTCCTGGCCAACCTCTCACCCCTAAGGACCAAGAGCCGCTTCAGCCCAAAGAAAACCAGTTCCAGAGCCTGTGGGTTCTCGAAGCAGAGCAGCAGCCCTAGCATGAGAAAGGTATCTTTCTCCCTCTTTCTCCTTCCCTCCCACTGCTGAAGGTTTGCAGACAGCTCCCTTTCCACCCCACAAGAGGAGACAGGCAGATGAGTCATAGCACTGGCTCAGATTAAAGGAGTATTATTGTGTTAGCAGAAATGGATCTATTTTATTATCTGTTTCTTGACACCTTACAGATAGATATGCTTTTCCCACCAGACTAACAATTCCTTTAAAAAGTCAACAATTTCATTTGATGAAGTTAAAAAATGACCAATGAGAATTAGAAACTCGTATGTCTGAAGAGCTGCCAGGCTGAAAAGATGTAGTGGAAATACTGAGGAAGGTGGTTTATAACCCTCAGACTCTAGATTCAAGTCTGCAGAGTGATGCCATTCTTCTAAAAATATACAGAGGAACCCTCTCTCCTTTCTCTTTTTTTTTTTTTATTAAGAAATATCCCAGAATTGGTTTGCAGAGGGAGATTACCACCTCAGATTTCACTGCTTTTAACTGGGATGATGGTCGTGAGATACTATTTTAAGGACTTCCTTCTCTTACACAGATTTTTCCATACTGGGAGGACAGATAAGGTATGTTCCACTAATGTTCCTCGTTAAAACCCACATGCCTGCCAGCAGTCATTTCCCTTTGTCTTGCTGTCCCATGACAACAGATTGCATATCATAGGAAATTGGAATGAAGACCTTATTTTGTTTGGATCTCTCTTCTCCATTGTTTAATTCCACACTCAGTTTTTCATTCTCTGTCTGCCTCATTTTGCAGAAATACACTATGAGTGCATACAGGAACAGCTAGATGAATAAGTGTTGTTTTTCTTAGGACTCACCTCAGAGACTTTTCAAGGCACTTTGACCAGCTCTTCCTTCTCCTTGCCCCCAAGCATTTATCTCTGGACCAAAATGTACTAGGTACTCAGTAAAGACCCAATGACTGATGGGCATACATGTGTTGTAAATGTGCGTTCCCAGTACTTTGTTTAATGTTAATCAAGTTCTGCAACAAGAACTTCCGTGTTTCCTTTTTTGCTATTATACATAGATGTCTCCATGGTATTTCTGTCTCCCTCAGCCTGCAACCCAGGTAACCTGTCCATTAAAATTTATAAACAAACAAAACCAAAAAGGCTTCCACAATGTGCAAGGAAAGGAGGTCTCAGAGAACAAAGAAAGTTTCACATTTCCTGTTTTTGAATCTAGGCATGGCTTTTAGGAGAAGCTAAATGCCTTTCAATCCAAAATGCTCTGTTCTATGAAGCTATCATAGTCGTATTACCTTAAGACTGCAAAGCTAATATGGCTAACTTTTTACATGATCTCAGCTATTTGTTTTTTGTTTTTCTTTTCTTTTTAAATTTTTAATTATTATGGGTACATAATAGTTGTATATCATTATAGGGTACATGAGATGTTTTGATACAGGCATACAATGTGAATTAATCAAATCAGGGTAATTGGCATATCATCACCTCAGGCATTTAACATTCCTTTGTGTTAAGAACACTCCAATTCCACTCTTTTAGTTAATTTAAAGTATATCCTAACTTGTTGATTATAGTTCCCTTGTTGTGTTATCAAATATTGTTCATTTGATCTCTATCTAACTATATCTTTGCACCCATTAACCATCCCTACTTTATCCCCCACTTCCCACTACCCTTCCCAGTCTCTGGTAACTGTCATTCTACTCCCTGTCTCCATGAGATCAATTGTTTGCTATTTGTTTTTTGAGTATCAACTTGTATCCAAATTTTGCCATTACTTTTTTCTTTTTATTTAAAAATGCAATTTTTAAATATTTTGTTTTTCTAAACAGGATCCATTAGATCTAAGAATTAATGTTCTTTCCATTTATCAAATATTAACTGTGTGCCAGGCATTGGCTAATTGCTTCCACACTCATATTTCATTCCTTTACAACCACCCTATGAAGAAGATGCCAACACATGAGGAAACTGAAGCTTACGCCGTTTGCCCAAGATTAGTGTGATCATTTCATTGAAATCCATTCAACTTTGATCACTGCAGTCCATGAGTTTGGTCATCCAGAAAACATTTTCTGAGAACACAAAGTAGTGCTGTATTTGCACTCTGTGATGCCCACCACTTCACTAAAGGAGGCTGCTCCCAGGGAGACCAGAAGCCAAAACTCACTTGTGACACTATAGCACAGCTGTTAGGAGGTCTAGACATCACACAGCCCTGATGTCAAGTCCCGGCTCACCCACTTACCAGCGCTGAGACCACAGGGAAGTTTTCTACTCTCTCTGGACTCAGTTTCCATATCTGTAAAATGGGGATAATAATAGGTTAGATTCTATGAAAATGCCAACTTTCAACCATTTTCGGCTTCCATAAAGTATTTTCAAATGGTTCAGCCTAAATTCTTCACTGGGTCATTGTACAGCTTAAACGAGAGCACATAGGAAACATTCACTAAACGACGCTTTTTAGTAGACTTTCTCTTCTTGGTTTCCTTTCGCCCAGGTCAGTAGTTTGCATTCTCTGGACAGACTTTATATACAGAGAAACCAGCTTGAGGGTATGTAAGTGTTGGAGCCTGTAACTCAGGAGACAGTAAAACCGCATGGATAATCAAGAATTAACAACAAAGGCCTTACTGCTCCTTGCATTTTCCCCCTAGTTCGGGCTCTTAATTAGTAAATAGGTTTACAAATGCTTTTTTTTTGTTTGTTTGTTTTAGAAAGTGGGTTGGGGGGTACTAAGGAAGGTTAGCACTTTTGTGTTTAATCCCATCAACAAAGAAAAGGTTTCACAATTAATTCCTGCCCTTCTAGTCGCAGGCGCGCAGTAGCACGCACGGCTGCTTGATTGGCAGGGCGGGTCCAGCCTTCCAGGCGACCGGGGCTGGGGACTCACCGGGCCCTCGGAAGCAGCCCCACCGCGGGTGCCACACCTGCCCCGCCCACACCGGAGACCGGGAACAGCCAGAGTTAGCACTACCTGCCCTGTGGTGTTCACTTCCTCGCTAGGAGCAGGCCCTGCGCTTGGTCCCTCACGTGCATCTTACTTCCCACAACAGTCCTACAGGAGGAGAATGTCATTCCCACCCCACTTCTTCCCTTCCTCCGAAGAGAGGAAAAAGACACACATAGATAGGTCTCGCCTGAGGTCTCTCGGCGTTGAAGTCAGACTCGAACCCGGGGAGCCCCAGAACTTGGAACACTCGGAACCTCTCCTTTTCCTACGCGGGTAGAGGCGCTTTTTCACCTACGAATCCAGCGAACTTGGCAGCACCCGAGGGAAGGGGCTCGGTGTCGCGGACCAGCACAACCTCGCCGCGCTCCCCAAGTCCAAGGGCTCCAGGCACGGGGCGCGGGTAGGGAGGAGTGGCGCCGCCCCCGGGGTATTTAACCCCAACCCGGAGCCCGCCGGGTGCCGGACGCTCCGGCTCCCCAGTGCTCGCGCCTCCCTCCTCCTCCCCGCTCTCTCCCGGAGCGCCCCACCCTCCGCCCCGCGCTCGCCTCGCGCGCAGGCACCGGCCGGCGGGCGCCGGGAGCGGGGCGCGGGCGGCGCTCGCCTCTGAGGAGCAGCCCCCTGGCCGTGGCCGCCGCGCACAGCCCGGCCCGCGCCGCCCGCGCTTCAACCGCCCGGCTGCCCGCACCGAGTGCGCCGCGGCAGCCTGAGTCGGGACGCCGGCCCGAGCGCCCCGCAGACGGGCTAGTGGCCGTGGACGCCCGGCAAGCAGCCCACAGCATGGATTCGGATTCCGGGGAGCAGAGCGAGGGCGAGCCGGTGTCCGCCGCAGGTACCGAGGGGCCGCGGCCGCCCAGCTGGGAGGGCTGGGGCTGGGGAGGAGGGGAGGCTGGGGCAGGAAATCGCGAGTATGTCTCGGAGCTGCCAAGCGGGAGGCCGGTCGCCAGCAGCCCGATCCCTTCCAGGCCAGGACTGGGGATTGCTTCGCGCTGTGAGTTTGCTTTGGGGCTTACCCCCACCTCGCTGCACTTGGGCGCGCGGGAGGGAGAGAAGGTGCATTTGGGGGTGGCTCTCTGCGCTGCCAGTCTCCTGCAGCGGGCTCGGGTCGCCCTGGCTAGGTGGGGGCGGGGAAGGGTTCGGGAATCCGCGTCCTGTAGTTTGCTGCAGCGAGGGTTGCAACACGTCTGCCTTTTGAAATAACTTTCGGAGCTCCGGCACGATGCTCAAACTCTGGGTGCCAAGGCCGCGCTGCGGAGCAGGTGACCAGGTCCGAGGGCGTGACGGGGGACTCTGGGAAGAAAAGGCCCCGCGAGTGGATGGCCAGGGGTCAAACCACAGCTCATGGCTGCGGTTCCCGAGGCTGCTGGCGAGCCCATGCAGAAGCGCTCGCCCGTCACTGCCGCGCAGCCGGCGGAGGAGATCCCCGCGGAGGGTCCCCGGACACAGACGTGGGGCCGCGGGACCCGGGCCTCGCCCTTAAGAGGCGCCGCCGGCTTTTCACGATCAATAGTTATCGAAGCAATAGGTGGATGCATAGTTAGGGAAAAAATGAATGTCCTCCCCCGCCTCTCCCTGATACTGAGCAACAGGAGGAAGCCACCCACAGCCGTGGGTCGACGTGCCTCCGGGCTCTGCCCACCTCCACCGGCCCGGCCCGCCCCGCCCGCCCACCGGGCCACGCACCTGGGACCCGCTCGCCCTCCACACGTGCCCACAGCTCGCTCAGCCCTGAAGCTTAGCCCTGGCCCGCAGGCTGGAACTCTCCTGGTACAGACCACAGCCCGGGTCTGGCCCCTACTGTTCCCGATGTCAGACCAGAGTGCCGAGGGTGGGGACCAAGTGATGGGAGGCACCATCAGTCCAGGCGTGGGTGTAGGAAAGGCAGGTTCAGGAACCAGGCAGGCGCCCTACATCTCTTATTTTCCTTCGTCCTCACTGCACCTAGCCAGGCGGTTACTACCTCTATCTCACAGAGGTTCCGAGAGGATCAACGGCTTGACCACATCCCACAGCCATGAAATAGGCAGGGCCCGCTGACTCCCTTCACCTCGCATCAGACCCCTCAGGGGGCTGCTGTGGTCCACACCTTTGGGTGGGTGGGAAGGGACAAGCCTGGCGGAGGGGAAAGGCATCGCCGAGATGCCTGTATGTGAGGATTCCTGTGCGTGTGTGTGCAAGAACCACCTGCTTTGCGTAGGTATGTGTGGATGTAATTCATAAACATGAGCCCTTTGCATGCCTGTATGTTTCTGTGACTGTAAAGCACCAAGATTTTGCTTCACAGGTGGCTTGTGGATCTCCTCTCCTCATTTAAAAGTTCCAGTAGGTGTTTTGTGTGTAGCTAAGTATATTTCCAGAGCTAAAGGCGAAGGGGAGACATTGACACTGACACTTTATTCTCTCAAAATCCCAAGGACTAACATTCTTCATGCTACCCCTGCCCCAAAGCTCAATCAATTGGCTAGTTGAGGAAGAGGGAGGAGGAGAAGGAGGCCCGAAGAATGGGGGGAGGAGGAGGAGAATCTCCAGAATCCTTGGTACTTGGGTGAAAGGGGAGGGAGAGAGCCCAGTGTCTGATGTCCCTGTATCCATCCACACCAGTTTGTGTCAGAGGCCTCTGCACAGCTAACAGCAAACATCATCACTAAGGTCAGATGAGTCGGAAAAAGAATAGGGCAGCCAGCTCTCATGAGCTGTCCCCATTTGTTTGCTTCTCACTGTTTTCTACAGTCATCTCTTCTTTCTGCGTGTGCGTGAATCTCACAAGTTGAACATTAATTTTAATGTCACAAGCCATTCTTCTAAATGGCATTCAGTCTCCCTTATTATTTTCAGTCTTAAGGTATTCTCCTCTGTGACAAAGCTTCAAAACGGGATGCTAATTCACCACCTTGCAATGGCTGCATCCTGGCAGACGGAAGCCCTTGTTGCAGCTTCAGGTGCAGGTTAAATGACAAGTATGTTATCCATAGGGGTTGACCTTTGTACCCGCAAGAAACTGGGCATTCATCTGTGGACCTGGATCTGTGCAGGCTGAATGAGTGTGTAACTGAGAAAGACGACAGAGTAAGTGGGACCTCTTGGAGTACTTATGTGTGCGTCTGTGAGTACCTGCCTCTTAGGGAGATGGGATGAAAAAGCTGCTTCTTCCTCCACACTCTTCCCTTCCTGAACTTGTGGAAAAGCCTTCTTATAAGGTGGACTTTATAAGGTTAAGACGCTGGACTTTGGAATCAGACAGACCTCTAGGTTTTTGGTCTTCACCTGATGGGCAAGTTACTTAACCTCTGCAACCTCAGTTTTCCTTTCATAACACAGGGAAAGTGTTCCTGGTAATCATTCAGTAAATGGTAGCCGTGACTTTGATTATCACCTGATTGGATTAATCATTGTAAGAATATTGCTAAACAAGGGACCCTAGTACTTTGTAAAAGATAGATCACTAGGCAGGTGTAAGACAATTAGTATTGTCATTATTATTGCATCAATATCATTGCTTAAAGAGATTTGTTTTGAATTTTTTCCTTTTCAGTCTCATTCTCTCTAGTGTGTGCATATGTGTGTGTGTGTGTGTGTGTGTGTATGATTGTAGGGGGGGTATTTTTAATTTATCTCTTATCATCTTCATCCATCTTCCAGCTCAAGAGATGAAGATGGGGTCATTCCAACCTACAGCTTTCACTGCCCTCTCTTCCGGCCCTACGGAGAATTGTAGAAAGCAGAGAACCCTTTGCCCAATCCACCTGCTAACCTGGGGATAGAGGAGTTTCTTCTTTCATGCTGCTCCGCATGGAAGAAGCAGGATCAGTCCCCTTTCCTTCACCTCCCACCCCACTGATAAACCTGTTCCTTTCCAGGTGGCGGGAGGCCCAGGAGGTACTCACCCTCCTCCTTTCCACTTTTGCCCATCATGGTCACCTTCCTGTCACCTGTTGGCAGAGAAGTGAGGAAATCTCCATGGACCACTCACTTTTTACTGTACCCTTTCAAGAGACTCTTCCAAAGGTCTCCCCACTGCGTGCATGTGGTGCAGATCTCGCAGAGCAATGCCCTGCAGCGGTGGGGATGGGAAAAATGAGTTTCATCTTGTCCTGCGTTTTCTGTTTTCCAGGAAGCACAGAAAGCTGCTTCTATGTCATTCTGCTGCCTGCAGCTCTCCTCTGCCTTTCTGTCATTTTATGGATCTTTCTATGATTAGGGAAAAGGCAGTGTTTATGGAACACTGGATCCATTCCAGAGACCCAGATTGGCAGTCTTTCCTTTGGCAAACCCACCATCCATCTCTCAGAAATCTTAGAGCTTGGTGTATTCTCTCAGGAGTAGTTGAGAGTCTTTCCTAAGAAGCAACAGGGGAGTAAACATTATCGACGTCAGCTTTTTCCTTTTCTGGCTTGGAAGACCAAGGCAGTCTACCCAGCTGAGGGCAGATGAGCTCCTTCCTCCCCCAGCTAGATGGTCCTGGGCAGTCAAGCTGAGGGGGGCATCCTTGTGCCTGGGTAGGTGTTGCAGAAAAGCATTTCTGTGTGATGGAGTTGGCATGGTAGGGGAACCAGAGAGAAAAAGTGGGAGAACAGCAGGCCTCTAACCCTGCTCTTCCTGTCCCTCTCTTCCCCAGGTCCTCAGCTTGGCTCGTGTGAACCAAGCAACAAGGAACAGGTAGGTGAGGCGAAAAGACATTCCAGGAGTCAGACACAACTTAAATAAAGGCACAGATAAACAGGGAGGCAACTAGAGTAGAGGACATATGCTGGGGAATCCTGGGAAATAAAACTAGGTGAGTGTAGAGAGGCCAGTGATAAGAGGGTCTTAAAAACTTGGTCCCAGTGGTGCCTGGGGAGCCCCCGTGATTGCTGAGCAGAGATGCGACCAAATGAGAGCTGGGTTTGCAGAAGCTGCATCTGGCAGAGATGGGGAAATGCAGGGTTTGCCTGGGCCTGACGCCTCTGCTCCCAGGGTGCGTGTGGCCACAGGATGGGAAAGGGTAGTGACACTAAGGCGAGGCAGAAGAGGAAGGAGGCAAATGACATTTCAGAGAAATCAACAGCAGAAGTTGGTGACAGATTGTACAAAAGTGATGAAAAGAGAGGGAGAGTGGAAAGAGACCACAGCAAGCTGAGTTGTGTGAAGATGCCCTGGAGGCAGGAGACAGGCTCCCCCACCCCACAAGTGCTCCCCCTTCCTTCTGGCGCTTAGCAGTGAGGTTTTTGTTAAAGGTTCTTTTCCCCTGTAAGTTATGCAGGTGCAGTGGTCTGGAGGGATTGTGAGTTCCGGGGGGGTTGTTGATTCTCATTGTTAGTTTCTCATGGAGGCAGCTCAGTAACCTTCATCAACTGGCAGATGGATGATGGATAGGCTGGCTAGCTGAGGGCAGGGACAGCCTGGGACAATGTGCCATTTGGCTATTAGTCATATTCCCATTTTTTGTTCCTGTTTGTTGAAATTTACACAAATCTCCGCTTCGTCCACATGGTGAGCAGTAGTTGCTTTGTGGGTCAGGTTAAGAATTATGTGAAATATAAAGAGAGATAAGGAAACAGTCTACCCTGTCCTCCAGGGCTTGAAATCGGGTGGGGAGACAGGACGTGTACACTGATGGCCACAGCCTAAGCCAGTGCCTGAAGACTCCTGAGCTCCCTTGCCTGGAATTATACCCTTGGCTGTGTATATGTTCTCCCTTGATACCAGCCACTTTTTTTTCATTGTGTACTTTATAGTTATTCCTATACTGGACTGTTAGTTTGTTCTCTAACAGCAAGGACTGTTTTTGTTGTTTTTTTTTCATCTGTATCACCCCACACCGCCCAGGTACCCTAAACACAGTGGCTGGCTGGCTGGATAGATGGATGCACGAATGGTGTTGTAGGCTGGTTCCCCGGGAAGACTCGGAGATGGAGGTTGGCCGTGTGCAGGTTTATTTGGGAGTTCTCTTAGGATCAATACCTCTAGAAGGCAAGGGAAGGAAGTGGGAAGGGACAGGAGAGGCAGAAGCTGAGCTGCAATGCAGCCCCAGCAACAGCCAAGCCCACAGGGAGCTCTAGAGCTGGAGTGGCCCTTCAGAACCGTTCTGAGTTGGATTGAGGGACCAGGCCTTTATACCCCCACAATGAGCAGTCATTGAAGGAACAGGTTGTGACTTTGGGTGGGGCTGTTCTCACAGGCAGCACTCTGAGCAGCGTGTGGAGGAAGTGAATCCAGGCAGTACTTGGCAGTGTGCACTGCAGGTGGCCTCCACAATTTTGCAGGGATGTTTCATTAGAGACGGCAGCCCTGTCTACCGCCAGAGTTCAGGGCTAATTGTTGCACTGTAAACTTTATCTAGACCTCTTCGGGGCAGTTCAGGTTGCCAGATTAAAGTGGCTATTCTAAACCTCATAGCTCTGCATCCTACTGTTCTGTCCGCAGGACCCAATAGCTATTGCGTGATTGGCTGTTTTGTGTTCAGACTGGTGCTGGGTGCTGTGGCAGTATACGGAAATGAAATTGGACGTGGCCCTACCTTCAAGAGGTTTGCAGCCATGTTAGGGAGACAAAACACCCACCCAAAACTGAATCTGTGAAATTGGGCAATAAACAATGTAGGACTTGAAGCCTGGGGCAGTGTGATTTGGACTTCTAGGAGGAAGGCTTCTAGGAGGTGGAGAGAGAATACTTACGTACATAGAAAGCTCTAGTTTCTACATTTTTTTCCTCTTAAAAAGATACAGCACCTGCTTTTTCATTTGTCAGCAAAGCCAAATTATAGTCACACTTTCCATTAGCACATTTCTCTAACTGGTTCATTTTCCCCCAGAGTTTGAATTCACATGTAAATCTCGATAAAGTCACTATATAAATCATTTTGTTTTGTTTTTTCAGTCACTCGGCTTCCAACGCTTTATGTAAAATGCCTGTGTAGGTGGGTGTTTGGGCTGTATTCTGTATCAGTGTAGACAGAAAAGGATAGAAGAGAAGGATGGAAAAGACAAGTGTCCTCTAACAACTCAATCCAAAAAATCATATAAGGAGAGCGAATACCCTTTTCTCCTCATATAAATTAAGGTACGCTGGAAAAATACGTTATTTTATCATATGTCTGAAATGCTCTTTTTAGGCGACTGCATGGCACAAATTCTGAGGCTGCTTTAGAACAGTCTTCACGTTCATATTGGGTTTCCTAAACATCACTGCCTGGGAATAAAATTTGAGCCTGTTCATGGAAAATCTACCAGTGTGCAGACTATAAAAATGGAAGACTTGGCAGCACAGAAAGTGCTAGACACACCCTAATAGAAACCAGTATTTTCTAACTCCGTTCTCCGGGGGAAAAAAAAAGGAGACACTTTTGGTGGTGTCTAATGTTGCTTTAAACTGTTGAGAAACCACAGGGGCAGCCACTGGCTTCTAGGTTCTGTTTCAAAAGTGAAATATGCTTTCTGTCAAGCTATTCTGGCCCTGAAGGGAAGCATTTTAGCGACACGTAGCTCTGTGGAGACTTCCAGTTTGTATTTTTATAGTGGAGGCATCCAATTTCACATGAGGAGGGAATTCTGTAAAGAGCTGCTGCTGAGCACGCAAGCATGTCCCGTGTTCCCGATTCCGGGCCTGTGGGTTGCGCGGGGACGGTGGGCAAATAGGGGATAGCGGATGGGAGGGAAGCGATCCGGCTGTCTGCAGGGCGGGCCTCTGCGGCAGCTCTTTCCTGCCACCGTTGAGTCCTGGTTCCTTGGTTTCCTTTGGATAAGATTGAGAAAGTGAGAGAGAGGACTGAGATTGGGGGTTTTAGGTTAGAGAAACCAGGATTTACGAAATTGTGGCAAAACAAGATGAGAAACCCTGAGGACTGTCTTTGCCAGCCAGAGTCCAGCCCCAGAGGGCTGGTACTGAATGTAAAATAATAGTGATATTTTAAATTTGCATTTATTTTATATCAGTTAGCACTTACTCTGTATTAGGGACTGGGTTCTTTGTTTATTTGGTAGTTAACCCTTATACTAACCTTCTGGGCTATGTACTATAAATCAGCGGTCCTCAACCTTCTTGGCACCAGGGACCAGTTTCATGGAAGACAATTTTTCCACGGTCGGGGGTGGGGGAGGAGAGGAAGAGAGCTCAGGCAGTGATGTGTCACCTGGTTCCTAACAGGTCGCAGACCAGGGTGTTGGGAACCACAGCAACAAATAGCCCCATTTTATAGACTAGGAAATTGAGGCACAGAGAGGTTAAATAACTTGCTTAGGACTGTACGGCTTGTCAATTGAAATGAAGCCAGTCTAAGTCCAAAGACTCTTCTCTTATACCAGGCAGACTGTGTAGTTAGATGGGTGGATGCCACTGCATTCCCCCGCTCAGCTGCTACCATGCCCAGAACCTTGACCATTGGGCCCCCTCTGTTCAGTCAGGGCATTACAGCCCTGCAAGGCCCAGTTTCAAGCTGCAGACATTTCCTGCGTTCGCCCAATAACACATGGGTGCGGACTGGCTGACATGGGCTCCAGAACGGGGGCCATGAAGGGTGGTCTGGGAGGGAAGATGGGGAGAGCTGGCGCAAAGCTGCTGCCAGGAAGAAGGCCCTGGAAGGACACAGCAGCTGTGGGCCCCTTCTAGGTCACGGGGGCCTGGTGAGAAAAGAAGCTTTGAAAAACAGGGTTAAGAAAGGTGCCAAAGACAAATGTTCCTTTTTCAGAGTATACTTAGGTTGGGGCCAAGCCCTTTTTTTCCACCCCAACATTTAGGATCATTTCAGATGTAGAATCCCCAGGACATGGTGACAGAAGAGCTTGAGGGGACTCAAAGATAAGAATGCAACACAGTGGGAAGATCTTGAGATTCAGAGCTAGACAACTCGGGTTTGGGTTTCCAGCATTGTCGCTTAGTTACTGCTTTTTAGTAACATTATTTTCGGACCAAAGGAGTGTAAGCTCATGGTAGATTATATGAAAACAGTATAAAGAAGAAAATGAGGTTGAGCCCTAAGAGAAGATGCTCTCTTCCAAAGGAAAGAGTGCAATCCAAAAGCAATCTGGAAAAGACGCGAGAGAGCTTTATTTAGAGAGAGGGGGGTTTTATAAGAGAACGAGAGTCTCACTTCTGAAATGTTTACCAGGGGATGCTAAAAACATTTGGCTACACTGCCAGGCAGTGTGAGACTCAGAACTGGAGGCCAGATCCTCTGAATTCTCTATCCTTCTCCAAAAACATATGTCATTTAAAAAAAAAAAAAAAAGGATTAGAGTTATTCTGAATGTTAAGGTTTCAAAATGACTTTTGCTCTTTTTCCTTCTGGAACCTTCTACTGTGTTCTTGCCACTCCCTTCTCTCACCTGCTTTTCCCTTCTTAGGTTTCTCCATCCTGGGCACATCTTTCAGAGGTCAGCCCACCACAGAGGCGCACACCAGCGCTCCGCCCAGAAGCCCCCTTCCCCTGCGTCGGGCCCACTCCTCTTTCTCTGTCACGAGTCCTCTCTCTGTCAAGAGTCCTCCGTGAAGCCCTCGGAAGATTATTACCTTTTTTTTAATACTTGAGAGGCATTTGGTAGGTTTTACAAATGCCCAGTGACAATTGCAAAGGTTAAATTACTTTGAGCTTAAATAGCTACTAGCTTCAAGAAAAGCTATATTGGCCTCTGGTTCTCCAATTATGTTTTATCTTTCTCTAGATTGATTCTTTTTAATTCTATAGAAACTTGCAAATTTGTTCATCTGTGATAGGCCTCTCTACCTTTAGGATTTAACTTCATAATTCACTGATTCAATCTCAGTCGAACAAGGTAGGCAGAGTTAAGCGTACACAGGGTCAACCTTTAGAGAGCCCAGAGCGGGACCCAGTGGGAATTAAACCTGAATTGTCTTCACTCTTTTTTATTTCTTTTTAAGGTTTTGACTATACAGTCTCGGTTTCCCTGTACCTTCCTCAGGTACTATTCTTGCATCCCTCATCCATATCTTTTTCCTACCTGTGTCCCCGAAGGTGGAGCCCTTGCCTTGTTCTTTTCTGACAAAATACTTTCTTTTGGAAAAGACCATTCATTCTTACAGTGAAAGTCATAAGCTTTTGGGAAGCTAAAGATTCCCAAAGCTGTGGTCCAGCCCAGCCCTCTCTCCTGAGCAAGAATCTCGTCTTCCAAATGCGCCAGCCTCTCCTCCTCACTGTCCCGGAGACACTTCAGTACAGCCACAGCCAGGCCACCACCTTTCTCTCCCCTTTTCCCAACTCCGCTGGTGGCCATGACAGCTACCGAGTCACTCAGAATTAAACAACTGTGAAGTCCCAACAGCAGTGAAATATCCTACACATATTTTCTCCTAGCAAACCGTGACGTGGATAAAGTGGCTATTATTCTTCCCGGTTTACAGATGAAGAAACAGATTCAGAGTGTTGAAGTATCACAATCACGAAAGAAATGGCAGATTTTCACTATTTAAAACTGCCCCCCCTAAAAACAAAATAAGAAGAGATAAATAAATAAAACTACCCAAAAGGGGAGGGGAGCAGAAACAAAACTGAATATCCAACCTCAATAAACCACTTTAATAGTCAGTCAAATGTATTTTTACTGAACAATGAAAGACATAATGACATTTCCACACGTGGGATATTATTCAGCTGTTAAGTAAAACTAATTTGAAGAACATTGGATGATATAGAGAAATGTTACATTATAATGTTGTGCAACGAGGGCTCAGCCACCTATGATAGCAGTTTTGCTGTATGTGCGTCTGTTCATGAACATGCGTGCATATGCACATGCACACATACACACACACACACCCCTTTGTATTTGGAGAAGAGGAGAGATCTCCCCCCAATGTCACACGTGTAAACACTTAAAAATTTTTTTTCATGCTCGAACAAAATAAACCACTTTACGTGATGAGTTTATGGGAACTTCCTTCGTACTCTTCCGGATTTTCCCTCGGTAAGTCAGTCCATGGAGCTTTGAGCAGGGAACGTGCTTTCTAAACAGCAACCAAGTGAAATCCGGTGGCCTGTACCACTGCTCGCCCTTCCGCAGCCCTGTCCCGGTTCCCTCCATCCTCCTCCTTAAGCTTGCTCTTCCCTTGGTTCCCTGTGCTCCTCTTCCCCCAGAACAGTCCTTCGTGGCCCTCTCATGGCTCCTCCCAGGCCCCCTTCTCTGGTGACTCCACCCTTCACCAGTCCCTCCTCCAAGCCCTCCTGGCCTGGCCCTCAGGTGGGTGATGAGCTTGCAGATTTGAGGCCGACAGACTGGCCAAGGGCACAGGAGCCTCCCAGGCTGCCTGGACCTGCGGGCTGGGTTGTAGACACAGACGTCCTCTCTGTCCTAAAGCAGGACCAGCAGTGTGGGCCCCTGGCAGCTCTGACCCTCACTCCCTCTGTGACTCTTCCTCTGTCCTTGACCCCATCCCAAATATGAGTGACTTTCACTTTCCACATTTTCATTTACACATATTGGCTTTGTGTTATTATTGCTTTTAAAACTAGAAACAAAATAAGGACATTGAGAAGTCTGTTATAACAGGATTATTAGCTTTTAGGAAGTATTAGCTTGCTACCACCAACATTAGTCCACCATTCCAAAAAAATGTATTATTGAGGAATTGTGTGATATCAAGTATGTATCTATTTCTGAATTTTAATTGAGGATTCCTTGTGCATCTTGCAAGTGAAAATAAGAGATTATGTGGTGGCCCCTCCTGCCCCTCTGCCTTCACCCCATTCTGCTCTCGCTACCAAATAGAGGTGGCCCTGTCAGAAAGCTTGTAGGAAAAAGAAGTGCTCACTGTCTAGATTCATATTTATTGTAGTTTTGTAACCCAGTTTTATGTTAGCCCCAATCACCCTTAATGCCTGGTATTCCCCATCAGCCAGGAATTTGCCTATCTTCATTTACTTTTTTGGTTTATATTATTCTAAAAATTGTTTGTTTTTACCCTTTTCAGATATAAAATTATAATATATAGCCAGGTCCCCTATAACAACATTTTGCTCAATGATTGACCCCATAAATGAAGGTGGTCCCATGGGATTATAACAGAGCTGAAAAATTCCTATCGTCTGGTGATGTCTTGATGATCCTGACCCTATGTAGGCCTAGGCTAATGTGTGTGTTAGTGTCTTACTTTTTAAGAAAAAAGTTTAAAAATTAAAAAAAAATTTAAATTTTAAAAATAGAAAAAATCTTGTAGAATAATGATATAAAGAAAATATTTTTGCACTGCTGTACACTGTGGGTTTTAAACTAATGTTATTACAAAAGAGTCCAAAGGTTACAAAAAATTAAAGAGTTTATAAAGTAAAAAGATTTTAGTAAGCCAAGGTTAATTTATTATTGAAGAAACAAAAACATTTTGTATAAATTGAGTGTAGCCCAAGTGTACAGTGTTTATAAAGTCTACAGTGATGTACAGCGACGTCCTAGGCCCTCACATTCACTCGCTGACTCACCCAGAGCAACTTCCAGTCCTGCAAGTTCCATTCATAGCAAGTACCATATACAGGGTACTTACTTTATTATCTTTTATACTGTAATTTTACTGTACCTTTTCTATGTCTAGATATGTTTCAATACACAAATATTTGCCATCGTGTTACAGTTGCCTAAGGTATTCAGTACTGTAACATGCTGTATGAGTTTGTAGCCTAGGAGCAATAGGCTATAGCATAGAGTCTAAGTGTGTAGTAGGCTCTACCATCTAGGTTTGTGTGAATATACTCTATTATGTTCATGCAACAGCAAAATCGCCTAATGACACATTTCTCAGAACATATCCCTATTGTTAAGTGACACATCACAACATACTGACTATGATTTTTCACGCTTCCAGAAAATTTCCTCCC
The DNA here is from genome assembly GCF_041146395.1 of Eulemur rufifrons. NCBI lineage: Eukaryota > Metazoa > Chordata > Mammalia > Primates > Lemuridae > Eulemur > Eulemur rufifrons. Next base: position 42,292,786 of record NC_090984.1, read on the forward strand.
CCATTTAAGAAAACAAGACTATTCTTTCTTAGTTGTCAAGTGGAAAACAGTAAAATTCCCTTATTTAGTTCCCTTATTAGGGAAAGCCATCTTTCCTTGCAAGTGAGTGAATATGACCACTGTGGATTTTAAAGGAGAGATCAGAGAACAACAGGCAGAATGATTGAGGTAGGAGCAGACTCTGGGAGAAAGCAGGTGTGTGCCAAGAATGATGCACAGCACATCCTAAGACCAGCAAGCGTGGTCAGCGCGAAGGCTGTTACCAAACACCCAGCAGTGAAGTCCGTGATGGGCTGAGGCCCAGGCATGGGTGAAGAGGTCTGTTTCCAGCCATCCTTGGTATTTTGTTTTGCTTTATTGTTAAAAAACAAACTGCATAAAAATAGCGCTACCAAATTGTCATAACCCAGTGAGAGTGTCTGAGCCTGAGCAAAGTTGAAGGTACGTGGTAATTTGGAGGGAGACATCGTGCAGGCAGAACCAAGCCTAGACAGGAGCTAAGAGCTGCTGGTCAGGTGGTTCAGGAAGTGGGGGGGCCTGTGGCAGGGGTGCTGCAGGGTAGGCCCATTCTCTTGACAGTCACATGGCCTGCAGCTAGTCTGCCAGTCATCGCTGCGCTAGCTTTCTTGGGCCCCTCCACCTGGATGGCAGCTCCTCTTAACCAGGGTGCCCTGTCCCTCTTGACCATGCTCCAGAATCAACTCCTCCTCCTGACTTCTCCCCCATCCTCCCCGTCTCTCTGGTCCAGCTCTCTGCCTCGTCCTTGGAGTCTGCCCTTCCCAAGTAGCATCTCGGGCCCAGAATCTCCTCTCCATGTGCTCTGCCTTGAGTGCCCACATTCCCCCACAGGACCTCCAGGCATGAGAGGGAGGAAAGCAGTGGAAACTCCAAGTCTTGTAGCCATTCTTGGAGACTGGTCATGAAGCATAAATCTTAAAAGCTTCCAGAAATAAAAACCAGTCCCTTACCAATGTGCTAGTTTTCTAAATAGCAACATTGAGCGCTAGACAACAGTGGTGCAATGCCTTTGAATTCTCAAGGCGAATAATTTCCAATGCAAAGTTGTGGACCCGACAAAACCATCTATCAAGTGTATGGGCAGAATAAAGTCATCGTATGACATGTTAGATCCCCCAAAATGACCTTACCATGTCCCCTTCGTTAAATAGCTGCTTAATCAGGAGGCTACCAACTGAGGCCCCCAGGCCAAATCAGGCCTGCCACCTGTTTTTGTGTTTTCTTGTTTAAAAGGCTATACCTTAAGTGGTTATGTAAGTACCTACACAATATTCTCTATTTTGCCTTTGGCCCACTTACTCTCTGACCCTTTAAGGTGGTTTGCCGAGGCCTGTGCTAGACAAAGTGCTCCACTGAAATGGGAGTGAGTGAAGGAGGAGGAGCTGTGAGGTCCAGGCAGCAGGAGACCACACAGGAGAGAAGGTGGAAGGATGGAGGAGCACCCAGGATGGCAGCCTGCACCGGGCATGGAGGGAGACGTGCCCAGACTCGAGCCAGAGGACAGCAGCTCCCCGAGGTGTCTCCAAGGAAGAAAAATCTGTAGATTAGTTGATGTGTTTGAACCTATTGAGAAGAACTTCCTATTCTGCCAGGAACTTTGGGAGTGAATTAGCACTAGACAGAAAACTAAACAAAAGGTAAACAAGGAGCCTTTAACTCCTGGGAAAACAAGATGAGTAAGAAAGGAAATGGAGGCATGGAAGTCATAGAACACTACATGACTCAGCTGTGTATCTAAATCACAGGAATGCAATTGCTGACGTTTGATTTAATCAAATGTTGAAGAAGAACCAAATTGGAAAGTGGCAGGAGAAATGAATAGCAAAGAGAGCTAAATTTTCACCTTCTATAGTAGGAAGTTAAAAGCAAATAAAACCAAGAACAGTATAAGCATGTTATTTAAATGTACAGAGATAATTATTCATGGAAACAGCTAAAATAATTAAGTGGTTTGTCTCTAAGGAGCCAACATCAGAGGTGGGCTGGAGGATGCTGCATTTTGTTGTAAGCCTTATAGAGTGATTTGATTTGACTTTTAAAATAATGTACCTGTATTACTTTGAAAATAAATACATAAATAATAAAATGAGAAAGAAAAGTGACAGGTCAGCCCAGGGGGTGATGTGGTGACCATGCCCAGGAGGAGAAGGGCACAGTGGGGGACCTCAGGCCCCGGGTTGGAGGAAGCAGGCTTCAGGGTCCGAGGACGTGCCAGCTCTGGTTGTCGTTATTGTTCCTGACATGAGTGTGAATGCATTTCACTAAAATGTCAAGACTGAGAGCCATTCATGCACGCAATGGACATTCTCTGTTCAACCTGTGGCTGCAGTTGCTGGGAGAATAAACCATGGTTCCTGCCCTCAAGGAGTTCACAGCCTGGTGAGAGATAAAAGTGCTCATCCAGCTAAAGGGTGATTGATTGAGTGTACTGGAGGGAAGTGACTGCACAGAGAAATTGCCCAGAGGTCAGAAGTCCTTCAAGGGAAGCCCTGGAAGTTGAGTAGGAATGGAGCTGGGACAGGGTGAGAGGGGATCCAGGGTCCACGCCCAGGGACAAGACATGCAAAGTCTCAGAGGGGACTGGGCGTGAGAGAGCTGGTGCAGGTGAGACCTGCATGTGGCCTGGAGTCAGGGCTTTGGGTTTGTGAGGGCGAGCAGAAGACAGATGATCAGCTCTGTGGCCTGGCGTGCCCTGCTAAAGGGGACTGGACTTTGTCTCGAAGGGTGTGGGAATCCAGCTGAAGATCTTACTGGAGAAGAAGCATCATCAAAGCCTGTTCTCAGCCCAGTGTGGAGAACAGAATGGAAGCTGGGGCAGAGAGATGAGGAAGGAGAAAGACGAGTGTTCCAGGCAGAGATGAGGGGCTCTGTACCGAGGTAGGGTGAGTGAGGTAGAGGAAGGTAGGTGCGTTTGAAGGAATTAAGGAAGCTGAGTAGACAGTCTGAGGCCCCACAGATGTGGGAGGTGAGGCCGAGAAATAAGGCAAGGATGGCCCCCAGGTTCTTGTCTGAATGGGGTGGGGGGAGTGGGTGACAGAGTCCTATAGAATACAAGGAGAGGGCCCCCGCGGGGTTGGGGAAGGGAGCTGGTGGGCAGCGGTGGCATCTCACACGCAGGGGGAGTGTGTGGTCAGAGAGGAGAGGGCCCTGTGTGATCTCAGAACACCCAGATTTAAGGCACTGAGCGGAGGAGTCCTGCAGGAGGCTGAGAAGGGCCAGGAGAGGGTCCGTGCTGCTCTCGGCCATGTAAGCCAAGGACCAGGAAGTGTGTGTCTCAAGAGTGCCTTTGGCATTCTCCGTTCAGGAGTAAGGGTGGTCATCATACCCACTCCTGGCACTACAGCCTGCAGAACCCCCCACTCGTGTGCTGTGACGACTGAAAATGCCCTCCCATGTTTCCAAACATCCCTCAGGAGCAACCGAAAGGCCATTTGGTGACCTTGGTGAGAGCAGTTACCATCGAGTTTGGGCTGAAAACCAGGGAAGGACAAAACCACAGCTGCCACCGCAGCCGTTCCCTCCTCAGGCCTCCTCCTGGGCTGACCAGTCACTGTTTATTCTTTGAGGTTTGAATGTATTCTTGAGTTCCCACCGTGTGTCAGGGATGCCACAGTGAACGGGGCAGTCAAGGTCCCCTCTCCTGCAAGTGCCAGGGAACAAACAAATGAGGCCAGCTGGGAGTTGCTTGAACAGGCCCTGCTGTGGGGGTTTGCTCAGAGGATGGGGGGAGGGCACCAGGCCATGCCTGGATCTGGAGAGATGCACAGACCAGGGAGAGGACACGCTGCCTTCTCTATGGGGCAGAGACGTGGGGCAACAGGGATATTAGGCTCCCCAGGGGCCGGCCTTAAGGTTTCAGACACAACTGCCACACGCAGCTGCATCAGCACAGGCGGCTTACCAGGGCTGGGGCCTGGTGGGGCTGGCAGTCTGCGGTTTGGCCGGTGGGCACCACGGCCAGCACAGGAAGAGGCCGAGGGGAGAGCCAGCACGACCGCCTGCTCTGTGGCTGGGTGGCATTTTGGAGGGAAGCCACAGAAAAGGAAAGCTGGAGGCTCCAAGGTCAAGGCCCCAGGTGTTTCAGGGCAAGGGAAAAGCAGATGTTCCGTTTCTGAAAACCAGGAGGAGCAGAGAGAGTGGTTGGTGGGTGGCAGGGAACCTGCATGGGAGAGGAGGGAGCTGGTGACCATCCCACAGGCACCCAGCGCTGTTTTTTCATGGATTAAAAAAAAAAAAAAAATTCAATTTCTGATACTTAAGGGGTTACTATTAAATTGAGAATATAAACCAAATTAACAGAATCATCTAGTGTGCCTCCTCACTTACCAACCAGACTGAAAGAGCAGAACATGGAGAGTGGCCCGTGGGCACCGGGCAGGCAGGCTGGGGGCCGGGCTCTCCTCCTGTCCCCTGCGGCTCAGCAGCGAGTCAGGACCAGGGCCCAGCTCTCTGGTTCTCCCTGTGTTTTGGGAGCAAAGGGACACAACCCATGACTGGGCAGGACAGCCATTCTCAGCATCTTTGAGTGACCGCTCCTGGAGACTTGGCTGGAAAGCAGTGAAACCTTGTGGTGATACTGCTTTGTATTACCACGAGGCATAAAAAATTCTATTCTGAGCTATTTACTGCCTTAGAGGCAAGTATGGGGAGAGTTTAATTTAGAAAGGAAGTCTCAGAGAAAGACACATTTTTGGGTGACTTCCAGGAAGTCACGCCTCCACAGCTAGTTGAGTGGTGTCACTGGGACTCCCCTGGACTCAGAGCGGTCCCATCACAGTGGGGGTCCCAGCAGATCTGAGGGCCCCAACCTTGGGGGACCTTACCATACCCCCTTCCGTCGACATCCTTCAACACTGTCATTCCACGGGCCAGATATTGACCATGGCACCGGCGGATATCCAAAATGTAGCTTGACTCACGTCTCAGATCTCAAATCCATAAACGAAGCCAATTTTACTACAGCGTACACGTCAGGGAAATTATTAGTAATATATCACATGTGCCCCTTTCCTGCTGTTCCACATTCACATTGACTGAAATCCAAAGATGTCATTGTACAAAATTCATATTTCACTAAAAAAAAACATTAAGTAGAACATTGAGCAAGACGTAGTGCTGTCTGCCAGATCATCTCCCATCCAGAAGTACCTTCTGGTTTCTTCTCCTTCACGTGTTCCGACCTCTCTAGTACAGCTAACAGTCAGTTTGTCTGTCTGTTTGTTTGTTTTTAAGCTCACTAAGCTGAGGGTTTATGTATTGCTCTATTAATTAATTAGAGCACCTTTTAGTAGCCTGTCCTTTAGGCTCAAATACCCACTGCCAGGGGCCATGTTTTGTTTATTTTTTCCAATATAGACTGGCGTTTGTTCTGTCGTATTGCCTGCTTTTTAGCATTTTAGGTTCTGTATCTATGTTCCAAAAATTGAATTCCAATGACTGACATTTTTATTGCATCAGTCTCTTTATTAATTTCACATATTACAGTGTTGGCATGCTCCCACAGCTCTGAATGTGGCATACCACCAGCGTCCTTGTTAGCAGTCTGGTGGCCGGAGCCTGGGGTTTGGGGTGCCTGCCGTGGTGGAGAACAGTTTGGGAGCAACAGAGAGGGGATCACCCTGTGCTATTCCGATGCCCAGCAGCTCCTGAGTATTAAAATAGCTTGTGAGTGTGAAGCAGCGTGAAAGGGAAGGCTCCGGGGGTGGCAGGAGGGAGGGGTGCTGCTGCCATGGAGAGAGGGTTCCTGCTGAACCGAGCAGTGGGGGCGTGGTGGGCACTGCATCTGGCCCTCAGGTGACAATGCTGCAGTTGGGGCGAGGGCAGGCACAGCCCGAGTGGGCCCAGCAGGTGGTTCCGTGTGAAAGGCAAGGGGTGGGCCTTCTGCTGAGTTCAGCGGGTGTTTGCGTGCATTCAGTTCAACCTGTACTTCGTGAATACACACCTCCTTCCAGGGGTGAGTCCTGAACAGATCGAATCTGGGCCCCGAAGAACCAGACATAATATGCTAAAATCATTCATTCAGTCCTCATTTACTAGACACATATGGAACAATGTCTACACAGTAGGCACTGTCCTACTTGTAAGGATACACAAGTCGTCTGAGCATCATCAGTCCCTGAGAGCTCAGCCCCAGGTGCGGAAAGCAGAGAGCCGATCACAGTGCAGCATGGGGACAGGGCTGCTTTGGAGCTGGGCGCCAGGGCCACCCTCCCTGGCTAGCGGGACATGACGGTTGGCCAGAGGCTTACAATAGGAGGGGGCCTTCAGCTGCAACGAACAACCTGTCAGCTGTGCCTTCTCCACCTGGGCAGGGGTCTGCTGGATTCAGCTACAGGCACGAGAAGGTCAGGGCATGACTGGCACCCATGGCACCACCCCGGGGAAGAGCCCACTTGATTTCAGGTACTTTTTCGCTCTCATCTCTGGCTGTCTTCAGCCAGCAGGGTTAGGGCAGAGCCATCCTTGTGAAAGGGTGAGCTGCTTTTTGGCTTCTAACTTCAGCATGTTGGCATTTGACTGACATTGGACAAGCTGGCCTCTGGGGGAGGGAGGGCTGGGCCTGGGCAGAACCGGAGATCTGTTCATGGGACTCCGAGGTGTCTCCTGGCTTAAGAAGGAGCGTTAGACGGAATCCTACCGTGTGCCAATAGACACTTTTAGACACCCTTTCCCCCAACAGGCATCCTGGTGTTGGGTTATTTGTTACTTTCTGCAGACGTTTTGCAGCAAAACCTGGACATAGTTTGAAATCGGGGACTGGGAGAGGAAATGGTGACATATGCTGTCATCAAAAAATGATGATGTAGTACATTTATTGGCCTGGAAAGACATCCTCAGAATGGTGAGTGAGGAAGCAGATGATAAAATAGTGTTTGTCGATCCCATGTTTGTGGATGTTAAAGTGCACGTGCCTGGGAAATGTTTGGGAGGATACATGTATGCCAGCCAGGAAGCATGCTGGGGCTGTGCGGTCTCATTTTCTTCCTTTCGTTTATCTGTCTTTTCTGACTTTTCTTAGTGCTCATGTAAAAATTTTTTAATAAAAGCATTAAAGAAAGAAAATATTTTGAGAAGCAACTCCTCAGCCTCCCTTCTTAAAATAAAACAAGGAGGAGAGTGTTGAAAATTTTACCGGTGAGGATGGGACTGATCTACCGTTCAGAACAACTACTTTGTGGGTGCTCTAGAGAAAGAAAACAACCTGGAGAGTTTGAGATAGTTGTTAAATGAAATATCAAAGTGTGTGTTGTTTTAGAGGATGACTCCCCTTCTATACCTGAGTAAACATTAAAGAAATTGGTTTCTCACCCCATCCCCACTCTCAAAATATACACTAGACACGAGTGGCTTACTTTATAGGTGAGTGTTACTAAAACTGTCAAAAAACAATTAATCCCCACCTTACACAGTCTCAGAAAATAGAGAAAGAGAGAAAGCTACCTAATCCATTTTAGGGGGTTAGTTTACTCTGACATCAAAATTAGACAAGGACAGTACTAGGAAATGGTTATAGACCAATCTCACTTTTGAGCGTAGTTGCAAAATGCTAAATACAATATTTGCTGATAGGATTCACCGGTATATTAAATACTAATGCATCATGACCAAGTAGGGCTTAAGCTGGGAATGCAATGATGATTTAAATCAAAAAGACTTCTAATAATTGGTTAAATTCACATATCAGAAGAGATATGATCATCTCAATAGGTACAAAGATAGTGTTTGATAAAGTTGGATACACATTTCTACTTAAAAGCAAACAAAGCCTTAGCAAAATAGGAATAGAAGGAAGATTCCTTAGCTTGTTAAGTGGTATCCATCACAAACCCAGAGCAAACATCATACTCAGTGGGGAAATTTTAGAGGCAATCCTGTTAAAGTTAGGAACAAAACAGGGAAGCTAAATAGCACTGTTACTATTCAACACTGTGCTGGATGTTCCCACCAGTGTAATAAAGCAAGAAGAAGAAATACGAGGTGAAAGAAAACAATCATTTTGTGCAGGCAGTGTTGTGCACATTAAGAAAAAAATCCAAGAGATGCTACATAAACTATCTTATAACTAGAAACAGAGCTCAACAAAACTTCTGAATTGGAGATAAATATACAGGAACCAGTTGGGTTCCTACGCATCATTAATAGCCGTTTAGAAACTATAATAGAAAAAAATTACACTAACACTAGCACCAAACCTAAGCTACCTAAGAAGTAAATCTGATGAAAGATATGCAAGAGCTTTATGGTAAGGACTAAAAACATTACTGAAGTATACAGAATAAAATCTGACTAAATGGAGAGATATATTATGTTAATGGATGGGAAGGTTCAATATCATAAAGATACTGTTTATCTCAGGTAAACAGTAAAGATGCTGTTTATCTCAGACTAATATAGGGCCTTCATGGCATTTGATCAAATGATCCTGAAATTCATATGGAAGAATATTGAAGACAATTTCTAAGCAGAATAAAGGGGGTGGGGGGGCACTTCTCTTGGGTCTATTGTGAGTTATTATGAGTTAATACCAATTAAGAAAATGTGGTATTGGTACTGAAATAGACCAATGAAGCAGAGTAAAAATCTCAGAAACGGGTCTATGCAATATGGAAACTTAATATGAAATAAAGAGGTCTGCCATTTCAGTAACAGAAGAATGAACTATTCAATGAATAGAATAAATTGTGGAGAGAAAAATATTCCCAACCTAAAATAATATGTGCAAATAATTTCCAAGTGGATTAAAGACCTAAATGTGAAAAGCAAAACCCTAGAACTTCTGGAAAATGTGAGATTCTTTTATCACCTCATGGCAGGAAACGTATTTTTAAAATGAGATATAAAACCACCAACCATCAAGGAAAAGATTGATACTGATAAATTTGACTATGTTACAATTTAAATTTTCTGTATGACTAAAGATACCATACTAAATTTAAAAAGTAATGTTCCAGACTGGGAGGAGATAGTTGTAACTCATGTGATCCACAGACGATTAGAATCCATAATATATAAAAACTACAAATTGACAAGAAAAAGACATAGAATCCAACTGAAAAAAATGAATAAATTATATGAACAAGCAATTCACAGAAGAGAAAAACCTGAATGCCCAATAAACAGGAAAATATATTGAATCTCACTAGCAATCGGGGAAATGCATATTAAAACAAGATACCATTTTGTACCTATCAGATTGGCAGAAATCAAAAAGTGGGATGACTTGAGGTGTTGATGAGGAAGTGGAACCACAGGAACTCATACATGGCTGCTGGGAGTGAAAATTAGTGCAATCTCGCTGGAGAGTAATTGGCAGCCTGACGACAGGACTTGGCAGTCAAGGTCTAGGTATAGAACCGGGGAGCTGCTGTGTGTGTGCACAAGGAGATGCGTCTGTGGACTTTTTTGCCTGCAGTTTCTGATGGAAGAAACGTCCATCAACAGCAAACATGAACATATAAAATATGCATGTAAACAACTTAGTGACTAAACTAGATAAATCTTGAAAGCAGGAAGTTGAATGCAGAGTTGCAGAAGGACCTGTGTAGTATGATACCTTGTATGTGAAGTTTTAAAATACTCCAGTCTAAACAATATAATGTTGATACATGCACACTCATACAATGAGGCAAAAGTATGATATAAAAACATGCATGACATGAAAACACATTACCTTCTGAAATACAGTGAGATTTGAGGAGGCGGTGGCAGAAGAGAGGAGTTGAAAACAAAGAGGGCTTTACCTCCCTCTGTCTTTGAGGGCAAAATATTAAGAATGGTCCAACATTAAAAAGATTACAACTCACTGAAAAAAAAAATTTTCCATCTTGGTGGTAGCCATACAAGTGTTGGCTATATTATCTTCTGTTTTGTCTATGTGTTTGAAATGCTTTGTTGTTTTTAAAAAATTAATTCTTGTGAGGGAATAAAAACTGCTTAATCTACATATTAAAGTGGGCAATAATTCAAAAAGCATTTTTACTAATTGATGTTTGTCACCCACGCATAGCAGTCAGTGTGGCCGGCTGAAGCACAGGGCTCTGAGGCTGACTCAGGGGCAGACTGCCCAGTCCAGCTCTGCCACTTCCCAAATGGTAGGTTTAGACAAACTACTTAATCTCTTTTTACCTCGGTTTCCTGAATGTATTTAGGTCATTAAATATGAAATGTGTGATTTCTAATCAAAAGTATAGTTTATTATATCCCAAACAAGAAGCAGTACAATTAATCAAAGTAGGCAACTAAATTATCAACACAGCTCTGGCATCTTAACGGTAGCTTGTTTTGAAGAAGCCTGGAGAGCGAGTGGCGATGAAATCTCCAAAGGCGTTTTCCATAGCTTGTTGAGAATGGAATATTTTTCCTTGCAAGAAGTGATTCAAAGCCTGAAAGAAATGGTAGTCAGTGGGTGCAAGGTCTGGTGAATACAGTGGATGACAGAGAGTTTCCAAGTCCAGCCTCTGGAGTTTGAGCAGCATTCTTTACGTGACATGTGGTCAAGCGTTTTCTTGCAAGAGGATTGGCCAGGCTCTATTGACCAGTCTTGGCTGCTTAATCACAAGCATCCTCATCATTTTGTCCAATTGGTTGCAGTAGACATCTGCAGTAATCGGTTGACCAGGTTTCATGAAGCTGTAGTGGATAATACCAGCGTTAGACCACCAAACAAACAGACACCATTAGCTTTTATTGATGAATATTCCGTTTTGGAATATGTTTCAGCACTTCATATTTATCCAACGATTGTGCAGAATGCTTGCAATTATCAAAAAGAATCCATTTTTCATCACACATAATACGGTGAAGAAATGGTTCACCTTTATGTCGTGACAGCAAAGAAAAGCAAGCTTTGAGACAATTGCTCTTCTGGCACTCGTTTAATTCATGCGGAACCAATCTATCCAGCTTCTTTACCTTGCGGATTTGTTTCAAATGGTCCGATATTGTTGGAATAGTAACATCAAACCTTGCTGCTAATTCACGCATAGGTTGAGATGGATTCGCTTCCATTCCAGCTTGCAGCTCATCATTTTCCACCTTGGTCTCAGGTCACCCACGTGGCTCCCTTTCAAGATTAAAATCACCAGAATGGAATTTCTCAAACCATCCACGTACTGTGCATTCATTAGCCACATCCTTCCCAAACACTTTGTTGATATTTCAAGCTGTCTGTGCTGCATTGGTTCCACAACGGGACTCAGATTCAAAAATAACAAGAATTTTTTACTTATCCATGGTTTCACAAAAATTGCTCTAAAAAAATTTGCAAGATAGTCACAGCCAAAATGTGCATTCAAAAGACTGAGGATGTACCTTCACAATAAACATAAAACAAGAAGTGTCAAAGTGAAATGTCAGAGATATCAACTGTCAAACAGTACTTAAGGAAATCGGACATTTCATACTTAATAATCTAAAATGCTCCAACTGCTGCTGACATTAGTGCCTACTTCATAGCATTGTTGCAAGAAGACAATAAATTACTGTGCATAAAGCACTTAGAAAAGCAAGCACTACATAGGTGGACTTTGTTATTATGATGCCTGGATATGATCCACCATTCAGAGAGACACTAGTTATTTATTAGATTTAAGGGCGGGTTGCGGGGATGGATAAGCTTTGTTTAAAGAAATCATGTAAGTAGATGTTGTTTGTAGGGATGGTTGCTCTTCTGCAGTGAGACAAAAATACCTCTCAGACCTCCAAAATTAACCTGTTGATTTGGAGATGATTCACCCTCCCAGTGATTTCACAAATATGTGCTTCACTTAGCTCTGGTAAGTAAAATTATCAGACACTCATTCACTTTTCAGAGCTGGCTGTAAAATCAATATGAAAAGCAAAATCAGTATATAACTCCATGAAATATGTAGAATTCCCTCTAAAAGTGAAAGCTACATCTATCTTCGTTTTGATGAATATGTGGTATTTTTCTATCACATAAGACTGTCCCTTATGTTTTTTATTGTAAAAAAGACTGTTTTTTATTGTAAAAAAAAAAAAAAGATGAAATGTAATTCCCCTAGCTAGGTGGAGATTTAAATTGAGGACTATTTAATGTTTCAAGTAAGTGAGAAATCACAGCTGTTAGGGAGCCAAGGGCAAGGTTGTAAAGGCAGATGCAGGAAGGCAAAGATTGCTGGCTTTGTCTTGTGTCTGGTGAACCTGGACCCAACTGCAGCTCCGCTACTTACTAGACAAATAGCTTTGAGTGAATTTTTTAAATCTTCTGTGCCTCAGTTTCCTCATCTGTGAAATGGAATTCACAGTTCCTCTCTTGAAGGATTGTAGTGAGGACCCATTACACGGTGTGCCACCTTAGGTACGTAATCTGTGCTCGATAGTTATCTGCCATTGTCATTAACTGAGTTATGGATTGCTTAATGCTGGTGGTTGGTGGTTAGAGGGTCTAAGACAAGATGAGATAGATAATAAGCTGAAAGGTTTTACAGTTCACCCTGCCAATCTCTCTTCATTTTACCTGAAACAATTTATTTCAAGGCTAAGGAATGAAAAAAACTTAATCTTCATCTTGAGGATGATCAAATGCTGCTTTTCAAGTGTAATTATTCAGTGCAAAGTACTCAAGCGATCTGAATCTGCGTCCTGTTTTGCCTACCATTGCTTTTGTGTGTCCTTATTCAGCACCTTAAAATGTCCAATAGAGCTAGGAAATTTCATCATGGTTGGTCTTCCCAATTTGGGTGTCTCTGGTAATTCAGTCCTTCCTCCTTCTAACCTCCACCCTAATCCTACTGCACCCAAGCCTGCCTCTGCTTTCCTACCCTGATTTTTAAATAATTCATTCTTTGGGTGGGGGAGAAGGAGTGGTTTGGAGGTTGGCCACAAAGGGGAGAGGGAATTCCAAGAGAGAGACAGTGTGGCTCTGACTAAAGTAAATAGAGAATCACTTCCGCCCACTCAGTAGATGTTTGCATTTTTTTTAATTTTTTTATTGATACATAATAATTGTACATATTCATGGAGTCCATGTTATATCATGATACAAGCACATAACATACAATGATCAAATCAGGGTAACTGGGGCATGATTCACCTGAAACATTCATCTTTGTTTTATGTTGGGAGCATTTGAAAACTTCTAGCTATTCTGAAATACAATAAACTATTGTCAACTATAGTTGCCCCATTGTACCACTGAACAGCAGAACTTCTTCCTTCTATTAAACAGAATTACCCCTTCACCAACATCTCTTCCTTACCCCTTCCCACCACCCTTACCAATGTCTAGTAGCCACCATTCTATTCACTATCTCCTTGAGATCAATTTTTTTTAGGTCCCATATATGAGTGTGAAAATGAAATATTTGTCTTTCTGTGCCTGGTTTATTTCACTTAAAATAATGTCCTCCAAATCTATCCATGTTTCTGCAAATGACAAAATTTCCTTTTTTTCATGGCTAAATAATATTCCTTTGTGTACATACACCACATCTTTTTTATCCATTCGTCCCTTGATAGACCCTTAAGTTGATTCCATATTTTAGCCATTGTGAATAATGCTGCAATAAACACTGAAGTGCAAATATCTTCTGGTTACATTTTATGTCTTTGCCTCACCCAAGCAAGGTTTAGAGGCATGCCCTTCCCCTCTACAATGCTCACCGTGTCTGTGACCCTTAGTTGTGAGTTTGTCCCCCCCAGCCTCCTAATCCCTGGAGAAGCTGGTGGGACTGCAAATTAGTGCAACCTCTGTGGAAAAGAATCTGGAGATACCTCAAAGAGCTAAAAATAGAAATACCGTTCGATCCAGCAATAGCACTATTAGCACTAATAGCACTACCCAAAAGAGCAAAAGACATTCTATAATAAAGACATCTGCAGGCTGGGTGCAGTGGCTCACGCCTGTAATCCTAGCACTCTGGGAGGCCGAGGCGGGTGGATCGCTCAAGGTCAGGAGTTCGAGACCAGCCTGAGCAAGAGTGAGACCCTGTCTCTACTAAAAATAGAAAGAAATTATCTGGCCAACTAAAATATATATATAGAAAAAATTAGCCGGGCCTGGTGGTACATGCCTGTAGTCCCAGCTACTCGGGAGGCTGAGGCAGTAGGATCACCTGAGCCCAGGAGTTTGAGTTTGCTGTGAGCTAGGCTGACGCCATGGCACTCACTCTAGCCTGGGCAACAGAGTGAGACTCTGTCTCAAAAAAAAAAGAAAAAAGAAAAAAAAAAAAGACATCTGCACCCGAATGTTTATGGCAGCACAATTCATTATTGCAAGGATGTGGAAACAACCCAAGTGCCCGTCAATTCATGAGTGGATTACTAAAATTTCGTATATGTATACAATGAAATATTACTCAATTATAAGAAACAACAGTGCTCTAGCACCTCTTATATTTTCCTGGATTGAGCTTGAGCCCATTATCCACAGTGAGGTATCACAAGATTAGAGGAATAGTCTACACATGTACTCGCCATCAAATTGGTACTAACTGATCAACACTATGATGTTTGCATTTTGAAGGAAGAGCCCCTTCATCCCTCAGGATGCCTTACTGGCTTATTATTGCAGGAAGATGGGTCTTTTCAGCAACTCTTACTTGCTGGAAAGGGACAGAGTGTGCATGGAAAATGGGAAGCACAGGGGAGGACAGGTGAGGTTTGAAGTGCCCTACTAGACAGGCTGCTGTGACCATCTCCACCCAGGTGCCCATAACTCAAGACTGACTTCACCTGTGTGCTGGCTTTTCCTCTCAGATGCCTATTTCAGTTTGTGGCACCTTAACATATACCCCCTCGCCCCACCCCGTCTCCCAAGCTGGAAGAAGCACTCAGTAGCACCATCCTTGACTCATCCCTCTCCCCCAACAGGCATCCATGATGTTCCTTATCACACTCTCTCCTGTCACCCAAAGACACAATGCTTTTAGCTTACGTGCTAATTGCCACGGCTCCCTGCTGCCTTTTGGGAATATCTCAAGGCAAGTAAAACTGTTTGAAATCTAAACTTCAAATCATCCTATTGAAGTTTTTGAGATTTTTATGGCCCATTTCTTGTCAGGTCTGATTAGTTCAATACTTTTACCTTGTAGTTTGGCTGCAGAAAAGCTCTTGGCATGAGGAGGAGAGATTATCGTCCACTCTGCCGTTTCCTGGCTGTTCATTTGTGCTTGTGTGATGAACATATTGCCTTCAGTCCTCAGTTTTGTTTCTTGCAGGAATCTTTTGAAATCACTGGTCCATTTTGCAAGGGTTAGTTTAGTTAGAACTAAATAATATAATCAGTGAGTCTGTTTAACCAGGCATACATAAACATATGCTGAGATAAATCAAAACCACTGAAAGGGAACAAACAAGTGAGGGTTACACTAAACACCCCTCCCCACCCCGAGTGGCGACCTTTCCCTCCTCCCTCAGAAGGCCACACAACAGTGGGCCCCGTGGCCAGTCTGTGTGTTAAATAAGAGTAAAGCTTAATTTATCTTATTACCAAAAAAAGGGAACAGGAAGAGAAGTTCTGATATTGCCATTTGTGCGCCCAGCGGAGGCTGCTGCCCTTTGAAGTCACGGTGGCCACGCCCATGAGACCCACAAACTGCTTGCTTCCTGTTGCAGCCGGTGGAAATTTGGGGAACCTCAGGTCTTCCCAGAAGCCAGGGTGAGCTCAGGGGTTTGGCTTCAAGACCTTCTTTGGAGGGTCAGGAAGGGACCAGACCCAAGCAGTCCCCAAGGATGTGCTGCCAGTTAACCCTCGGTCAGAAAAATCCATTCCTTAACCCTCCTAGGTCATCTAACCGTGGATGCCTTTTAAAGTATCCCTAAATATCTTTGTTAAGCCTCAAAAATGCCATCTCACTCAAGTATGAAAGGAACTGGACCCCAAAAAGGCACTTTCCATGAACTTCTAAGCTTTGATCATTTCTCTGTGGGGGAGGGGAGGATCGGGTTTTTGGTTTGTCCCTAACTCCAAGGCCTCCACCATCCCTCAGCAACTTCATTTCATTCTACCTCCCCCAGCTCTGTGTTCTTTCTTTAATATTCCAGGAGTATACAAACAACAGTTTTATACAAGGGAAGGAAAATGTTTTTTTAGTTTGACTCCACTGGAGATGCAACCACTCAATTAGTCTTTCTGGAAACCACAACTGCATTAGGTTCACATTTCAAAATACTTAAGGTTCCTTAATAGTCTTGTCCCTACAGCTACTTAGAGATGACCAAGAACTAAAGCAGAGGCAATGTCTTCTCCAGAAGGTGTTTTATCATCGTCATGGATCTCCATCCTGCAGAGCACCTCACCCCTGCAGCAAACCCCTTTGTCATCCTTCACCCAGAGAGCAGAAGAGGAAATGGGAAGGGATGGGGGAGGCCATCGCTCTCCGCCCGCCACCCTGCCACCCCCTGGCTCCTGGCCCCTTGTCACTAATGAAGAATGGAATATGAGGGACATGATAGGTCCCATCAGCTTTTCTGAGTGCATCAGCAGCTGAGCAGAAGGATGGTTGCTCATCATGAAAGTTCAAGTTCAAAGTAGTTTGTGAGCCTGCTCTATCTCAAGGAGGTTTGCTTGAGGTTTTGTGGTTTTTAGGTTTTTTTCTCCCAGCAGTTAGTGATTGAGTGCCAGAAACTGGGGCTGCCATCAATCTCCCTCTGCCCGGGGTCTTACCCCAGCCTCTGGGCCTCCCCTTCCGCCTTGCCTGTTCTCTGGGTCCCCTGCCTTGCCAGATGCTGCTCAGTAAGCACTCCAGATGGTTTTCCTCTGGGAACCATCTCCACTCCTAACTTCTACTTAACATTTTTAGCTAATTCTCCTTCCTGCCGTCATCTTAAGCTATTTACAGAATGGAAGTGAGCTGGCTATTACAATAATTTCCCGTTTTATAATTTTGACACAGCAATCCATACTTACATGCAAGTTTTCCACATACTCCTTAGAGAATTTGCAGAGCCCTGCAAGTAAGAGGAGAGAGTAGCGGGGCCCTGGCCCTCTCCACCTCTACCTCCTGGGGTGAAGCTTGGAACACTTTTCTGGGCTGTTGCCAAGAGCTCAGATCCCATCATCTTTTATAACCATCATTTATTTTATTTTCCCCCCAAAGTTATTACCTTTTCCTCACCACACGGAAGCTCAGCTGCCTCTTTTCTGCCCACACACCCAGCTTGGCGAAGACCTTCCTGCTGTGCAGCACCATCAACTTGGAATTCCACCGTCTGGGAGAGCTTCGTGTTTTCTAGAAACCTGGAAACATCACTTGTGCTCTGGCTGAACATCATTTATAAAAGCAGCAACTCACACTGGCCCCAGTGCTTTTCCACGTGGTGAAGGGCCCACTTAAATTATCTTTTGCTTTCTCTCCTCTTACCAGCTCACAACCATCGTCATGACATTCTCACAACGCAGTCTGGTCCTTTTCTTTTCTTTAAGGATGTTCTAAGGGTACTTATTCTCAGAACACTACCTTCATGTTCCCTTCCCTTTAGCTCTTTCATCAATCCCACTTTGAGGAAGCCCCTGTTTTTTCTACAAGGATGAATTTTGCTATAGCTGCATAATCACATTTTTATCTCTATTCTCTGAGATTCTGAGGTATTATTAATATAAATAATTCACTACCTTTCCTGGCTGGAAAATGGGAACTTTTGTTCAATCATGGTTAAGAGAATTATCCCTGGCCAAAAGAGGTCTCCTAAGACTTGTATATAGGAAGAAGAGAACAGTTTTTGCCAAGACCTATCCTAGATCTCTTGGGCTTTTCCCACCAATGAACTTGTATCCATCAGTTAGGCCTGTTTCCCCTAATATCCCAAGCATTCCCCTGACCGTGGCTCCCAAAGCTTAGCTCACACTCTTCCTCTCAGCCGGCAGTGTCCCTCCCTGGTAGGTCCCCAACATGGACCCTCTGCAGAATGCTGAGACAGAAGGATGGATGGAAGGAAGCCCAAGATTTCCATGTGCAAAAAGTCTTCTGAATAGGTCTGCTCCCCGGTGCACTCACTATCCCTTAAATCATTTGCAACATTGTGTATGTATGCATGTTGGGAACAGTGGTGTTCTGTTGACCAGGGTGTCTTGATTTTATTTCTCTGAGTCTTATCCCAGTGTTTCCTATAATACATACCACAGAATGCGATATATTTGCATATAGATGTAGACGTGTGTGCCAGTAAGTTTGGGAAGTGGTGGACTAACCAAAACTCTACAGGTATCTTTACTGCATGACTTCTCAAAGGCTTAATGAGCTACCCTGTGTGGCGAGCTGTCAAGAACAAGCCATAATATAGAGTCATCTACAAACTCATTGAACTGGCCACAGAACCTTCTTTCCTGGAGCATTTAACAGGTTGAGCGGTCTGTAGATGTTGGGGTACATTGTCATAAATCAGTGGGTCCTATGTTCAGCGTGTCAGGGTCACCTAGGAAGCTTATGATCATCTGTGGTAGAGTACGGGAATCTACTTGGTGGTTATTTGTTGTTTTTTCTTAAAGCTTTCCTGGCAAAATTTTGATGATCCATAACATTTGGGTTCCTCTGCTCTAGACTTTTGATCATTAAGGCTTCATAGATGCTATCCTTGTGACCCTCCTGAGCCCTCTCCATAGAAGTTTGTACTCCAGATTCCTTGTGGGTAAATAATAAATTCTTACACAAGAGGGATGGCTGGAAAGGTGTCAGGGAAACCCCCCAGAGCCTTTGTGTCTTAGGGAAAATTGCTGGTCTGTATCCATGACTTTAGAAACCACTTCCTAACATTGTAGCTGTCCCCATTTACCAACACTCCAATCCACCTTCAGAGCCCACAGAGCTCACCCCAGCTATTCTCACTCCTGCCAATTTGGGCTGTTTCACATGTTTCTGTATTTTGTTCCATGTCTATCTCTTGCCTCCTTGTGGGACTATATTCAGAGCAAGACTGAACTGAATACTTTCCTTGGTATTTCCCCATAGCACTTAATACAGAGCTCTACTAATAGTAAATGCTCAATAAGTGCAGAGAAAACAAGGGACAAAAAGGACCTTTGTCTAAAAGGGACAAAAGAGAGTTAAAGTTGACTCTGCCATTAAAAAGCAGACAGAGAAGGTGGTAAGTGTGGCAATACGGGTGGGTATACGCTCACCACGCTGAGATAGTAGCATCTGAAATGTTAAGTATCATCTTCTCCCACTCTCTGAAGTTTTTTCTTGTTACTTCTCTGTTCTTTATGTTTTCGGTCACTGATATATACATCAGTAGTACTTCAGGAATAGGGTGAACCAACTTGTCCCAATTTGTGTGGGACTATTACAGTTTTAGCAATGGGGGTCCACTGTCTGGGAAACCCCTTACTGTTGGCAAACTGGACATCTGGTCACTATACTCAGGAGGCAAAAAGATGTCCCTGATCAAATAAAATTGGGAATGCTACATCTCATTCTACCCACCTGAATAAGTTTCCTATTGCTGCTGTAACAAATTACAAAAAATTTAGTGGCTTAAAACACTAATTTATCATCTTGCATTTCTGGAGATCAGAAATCCAAAATGATTTTTGTGGAGCTAAAATCTAGTGTTGGCAGGGCTCCATTCTGTCTGGAGAATCCCTTCCCTGGCCTTTACCAGCGTCTCCAGGCTGCCCACACTCCTTGGCTCCCAGCCCCCTCCACCGTCTTCAGAGCCAGAGAGCGCATCACCCCGACCTCTGCTTTCCTCATCACACCTGTTTCTCTGGCTCTCACTCTCTCCTGCCTCCCTCTTTGACTCATAAGGATTCTCATGATTGCTTTGGGCGCTCTGGATAATACAGGGTAAGCTCCCCATCGCAAGATCCTTAATCACACCTGCAAAGTCCCCTTTGCCGTGTGAGGCAGCACATTCACTGGTCTGGGGACCAGGATGTGGACGTCTCTGGGGCCGTTATTCTGCCCACCACACCCACTGCTCTCCGGGAGCTGCTCGAACAGCTTAATGTATTAAAGAAATACGTTTAAAATCTCACAGAAAAGAATCTATGTCACTCTGCTTAATCCAATGCCTTTCAAATTTATTTAATTAAGGAATTCTCTTTTTTCTTAGAGAAGAGCAGGACTCAGCCTGGTGGACAGGTGAACTCCGAGAGTCCAGAGCTTTTCCGTGAGATGTGCAGACAGAGAATTTTGAGGGAACAATTTATAGATCCACATTCTTCTTGACAACTTCAGTACCTGCACTTGGTACATACTTATATATAAACTCTTCTGCCTGAGAAGAAACCTGAGGTCAAAGCCTGGTGGCTTTCCCTTCTTTCCACTGTTTCAGTCATGGAGTTCTCACCAATAAAGAATCTTCCTGGGTCATATTGCCTTGGAGCACAAAACCTCCCCAAACAAGGGGTCGTCGATGTGAAACTCGAATTGGTGATGGTGACTCTTTTAATCAAGATGCCGTCACCCACCCCTGCCCATCTCATTTAGAGGTGCATTTCCAATAAAACTTCATTTTTCATGTTTAGTAAGTATCTACCAAAATTTCGATAGTTTATATCATACCCAAAATAGTAAAAATAACTCACTCCAGAAGAAATTTTTTAATGCTTAGGAATTTATGGTCCCTGGAATATTCTTTTAATTTAAATTTCAATTTATATACATCCTTTGGTTATAGAGAATTATGATGCATTGCTCAAATATTTTCAAGCATATAAACATACATGAAGTTAAAGTTCTCTAGGTGAAGTAGAATAGAGATGCAATTTCAAGGAAGAAAAAAACATAATATTTCTATATTTCTTTCTTTCTTTTCTTCTTCCTTTTTTTTTTTTTTTTGAGTGAGACAGGATCTTGCTCCGCTGCCCAGCAAGAGTGCAGTGGTGTTATCATAGCTCACAGCAACCTCAAACTCCTGGGTTCCAGCCATCCTTCTGCCTCAGCCTCCCCAGTAGCTGGGACTACAGGCATGCGCCACCATGCCCAGCTAATTTTTTTTCTATTTTTTTGTAGAGACAGTATCTTGCTCTTGTTCAGGCTCGTCTCTAACTCCTGACCTTAAGCAATCCTCCCACCTTGGCCTCCCAGAGTGCTGGGATCACAGGCATGAGTTACCATGCCCAGCACATTCCCAATTTTTAAAGAAGACCTTTCTCATGCCATTTTTTTAAGTGGACAATAATGGGTGTTATATCACAATGGTACTTATGTTACATTGGACACATTTAAAAGAATGATCTAACGGGTTAATTTGAAAATGTCAGTTACATTATCTAGAAATTATATCTTTCCTATTTAATGTGAAAAATACTTGCTGTCAAGTTTTAAAAATATACAAGAAGGTACATAGTTTTTAAAAATTCTTATGGGGGCTGGGCACGGGAGGCTGACACAGGAGGATTGCTTGAGCCCAGGAGTTCAAGGCCAGCCTGAGCAACTTAGGGAGACCTTGTCTCAAAGACATAAAATAAATGTTGATAAATTTAATTAATTATTTAAAAATTCTTATGGGTATATGTGAGCAAATGTCTGAGCACAGCTCTGAGGCAGAATGGAGGAAATGCTGGCAGTACAAAGAGCAGGGTTTGGAATCAGACTAGCAGGGAAGACTCGGTAAAATGCCTGCTTTTCCCAGCTCTCAGGGTTAAACAGTGAAGTGCCTGGCACAGAGCCAGCTATTCAACCAACACCTGCCGTGTGCCGCCAACATGCCAGGCACTGTGGGGAAGGAGGGCTTAGACAGACACAAGTCCCTACTCTCATGGCACTGACATGCCAGTATGTAGTTGATCTGTTGCTTCTGTGTCAATGCAAGTTTGCTGAATTTCTAAAGAGCCTTCAAAAAGACCTTATTCTCAGGCAGTTTTTAGGAGCTGTGATTACAAAAGCAGTGACTCATTTTCTGATATTTTAGAATGGATCCATCTAGATTCCATCATCCTCATTAGAATAATCACCTGGGGAGGCATACACTTAACTCAGTGACAGGCTGTTACTCAGAAGTCTCTAAGCTGCTTCTGTGGAATTGACTTCAAAGCATACAGCACAGTCATTTGAACATCCTCAGTTCTGGTAAATGTTTGGCTTTGGAGGACAAATTTGACATGGAGGGGAACAAAAGTTTTTCACCCAGAGGTCTGGTGGGTGATGAGACGGGGCGGGAAGATCATCTGCCTCAAACTCTGGAGGAGCCAGAGCTTCCTCATGGTGAAAAAGAGTCAGGAGATGCCGTTTATTCCTTTTATGTTCTACATGACGTGTTTGTTCTCTTTGTACTGGGGCAGAAGGGAAGGTCCTGGCCACATCA
This sequence comes from Eulemur rufifrons, assembly GCF_041146395.1. Taxonomy (NCBI): domain Eukaryota; kingdom Metazoa; phylum Chordata; class Mammalia; order Primates; family Lemuridae; genus Eulemur; species Eulemur rufifrons. Next base: position 42,315,013 of record NC_090984.1, read on the forward strand.
GGGTCACTTGGCTGTGAGGTTGTTTGAAGATTCTGTGGTCTCAGGACTCTGGGGACAGAGCTGGCTGTGGATGCCGAGACCCCTGGCACCCGCTGCTTTAGTTCTGCTCATCCTGCTGTAGCGACCCACTCCCGGCTGCACCCATGAGGGGCCTGCAGCTGGAAGAGGCCAGGGAGCAGAAGTAGCTGTCCTGGAAAGACCCAGGGCTGGGGGAGTGTGGCTGGGCCAGCCATGAGGGGACATGCGGGGCCTTTGTTTAAATCACGTTCGAGTGTGTGTTGAGTCTGTGTCTGTGAGGCCAGAGCAGCCCATGATCAGTCACCGTGCGCTGAGGGAGCGAGTCCAGAGGGAGCAGAGGGTGCAGGATACGAGTTGGGGAGGGGCAGACAAAGAGAACAGAAAGCCAGTCCATGTGGCCTTCTTGCGATCTGCTCTGCCTGTCCCATCTGTCACTCCCGTGTGGCCACAAACCACTGGACAAAAGTGCTAGGGATCCTCAAGGACCTCAATTCTCAAAGTAATACTGGCTTTTCATAGTAAAGTTTGGAGTACATGGCATTTTACGACTTTCTGATTCTTCTGCACTTCTCTAGTATATTATTCAATAGGAGCCATCCCATCCCTGTGCCTGGCACTGAGCTAGGTGCTATGGGAGACATTGTCTCTGTCCTCCGGCAACCTGAATCTCCTTGGGGACATAAGAATAATATGCATACATACTGTAGAGTGAAGTTTCATTTCAAATGTCAGCTAATCGGTGACCATGTGGAGTATTTCATCAAATCTAAGACAGCATTGATAGTAAGATCCCATTTTATGTGCTCTTAAGAAAGAAAAAAAAATACACTGTCAAACTGTAAACTGTTGCTTTCTTATTACTTAGAATTTTTATTTATAGTTATGGAAAGAGCTTTTTAGACTATAGTGTTGTGGGTTTTTTATTCAACATATATTGCTGCCATTCATTCATAAAGTGAAAAATAACAGCAAAATAAATTGGCCATGGTTTTCCTAAGCTTCTTCACGTTCGGAGTACTATGCATCTGTAGCGTCTTGGACTTGGGGTTACTGATGTGCGTGTTTCCCACACAGTACCATTCTCTGCCATCAAGAGCACTCATGAGGCAACATTTCTTACAAAAATTCTTTTTGACTTTCTCCTAAATCTCTGACACGTATTGTGTAAATTGATATGCACACAGGTAATGGCAACTACAGCTACCTGGCAAAAGTGACTGTAATATTCACCCCAATTTCCAATATCTCAAAAGTGAAAAAAGACATCTTAGACTCAATGAAATATACATTCCAAGACCCAGTCAAAATGAGTACCATGATCAACTATCCGTGTCTGCCCTGGGAGTGGGGTTGACATTGGAGCTACATTCTTGTCATTAAACAATAACTTGCTTCCATATAATGTGAGACAGCAGTTGTACTTCTCTATAGCTAGTAGAGTCAGGAAGACTTTATGTATGAAGTAAGTCTGAAAAGGTAAGATTTGGCCCAGACAAGAGGAGACGCCTTCCAGCAGAAGGAATTGCACAAGCACAGTTTAGAAGATTTGAAAGGGTCACAAGTGTGTCATGTGGAGAGGAAAGTGGGGTAACCAGGCAGCGGAGGGGTTCTGTGAGAGAGTGGCGGGGATATAAACACATGAGTTTTTGCTCTAAGAACATGAGTTCAAGTTAGTATGTTTTACTTGTGGAAATGTAATAAACAGTTCTCATACCTCTATAACTTCTATTTCTTTTCTTACCACAGGTCCCGATGTTTTTAGTTCAAAGAGTCTTGCCCTTCAAGCCCAGAAGAAGATTCTGAGCAAGATAGCCAGCAAGACTGTGGCCAACATGTTGATTGACGACACCAGCAGCGAGATCTTTGATGAGCTCTACAAAGTCACCAAAGAGCACACCCACAACAAGAAGGAAGCCCACAAGATTATGAAGGACTTAATCAAGGTGGCAATCAAAATTGGGATCCTCTACCGGAATAACCAGTTCAGCCAGGAGGAGCTTGTTATCGTGGAGAAGTTCCGGAAGAAGCTGAACCAGACGGCCATGACCATCGTCAGCTTCTATGAGGTGGAATACACCTTCGATAGGAACGTGCTCTCCAAGCTCCTGCACGAGTGCAAAGACCTGGTGCATGAACTAGTGCAGCGACACCTGACACCCAGGACCCACGGGCGCATCAACCACGTCTTCAACCACTTTGCTGACCTGGAGTTCCTCTCCACCCTCTATAGTCTGGATGGAGACTGTCGGCCCAACCTCAAGAGGATTTGTGAAGGAATCAATAAATTGCTAGATGAGAAAGTCCTTTGAATGCCTTCCCTTCTCCTGAACTTTGCTGCTTTAACATTACAGCACCCAACCACGGTCCGGGTGAGAATCAAGTAGCTAAGCAGAAACCATTGTCAAAGATGTCCATGTTCTGTCCATTTGTCCCTCTGATGCTGATGCTGAACATAGCTCAGGTGTGTTTATCTTCTGAGCTCTCTGATGAAGTCTGTACTTAAAATCACCTGTGTTTGCAAGCCCAACAGGACATTTCATCTATTCTAAGCAGAAAGGCTGCTTGGCTCATTACAGTGAGCTCAGTTCATCTTGCAGAGTGGAACAAGCCCTGGATCAGGAGCCGGAGGATATGGATTTGGTTCCCAGCTCCACCAGTTATGACTCTGTCCTCTGTATCCTGGAACCATGATGCCTGCCTGCCTACCTCACAGGGCTGTTGTGAGGATTGAATGAGATGAAGTATGCTCATGTTTTTGAAAACTCTAATGTAAGGTCTTCATATTTTCTGTTCTGGGTGTGAGAGATATAAACCTAGATCTAGACAATTAAGCAGCATAGAAGAAAAGAACAATAGAATCTAATGGGCTGGGTCTGCAATCTGTCTCTAAATGTGCTGCTTCAAACAAAATGGAATCCAAAGGTGTGAAAAAAGTATAGCTGCAAATTGGAAAAATGTTTTTCAAGGGTTGTGTTTTTGAGTTCTTAGATGTGCAGGTTTATGATCCTGCAGAGGGAAACCTTCCACAGGTGGTGGGGAGACTTTCCCACCCGTAACGCAGAAACAGAGAAGCACTGTGCTCCCTCTGCAGGACCAGCCTTCCCTTATCCTTGGGGCACTGTCCACAGGGCATGGGAACGCTTTACTCTGGCAAGCACGTGAGTGGGGCAGAATGAACCCCTGTCTGTCTTTGTTGGCCTTTCACAGTCATTTTCTGCTGTTTTCTCTGGTTCATTAATAAATTAAAAGTAGCCTTCAAATAAGAGGTCTTGGAGTTGTGATTTAAAATAAAATTCCTTGGAGTTAGATACAGTATTAAGAATAATAGGATAGAAAAGAAGAAGAAAGATGAAGAATGGGAAGTCTACACTTAGTCCCCAAGGGGAAGTAGCTTCAGGGGACCACAAGTAGGTGGGTCTGTGAGCTGGTCTGTGGGGCACTAGCCCACAGAACAGACCACCTCCCCCAAAGGTCTCATAACCTCGCCCTCACACTACAGCTTCTCAGGTCTTTTCATCATAGTCTTAACCAACATCAGGACAATGTACTTACTTCCTTATAACATTGTGCCACAGTAAGAGACTTGCTCCTCCTGCCTCACCTCCCATCCTCCTGTGCTTTTCATGCATCTGATCAAAAAGTAAAAATACCACATGAGCTCAGCCTCATGGTTCATCCCACCCCATGGGCTCTCTCCAGCAGGAGCATCAAGAGATGCTTTGTGGGAGGGTATGAAATGAAGTCCACTGAGTCTACATTGGCCATTCAGCCTCAACTGGCTCCCAAGTCAACATCATTTCAAACCATCTAGTTAAGTTCTTTAGCCACATCACCCAGAATTAGTTTATAGGATGGATATCCAGTACAGAATATGGGAGAGTTAAGTCAGCCCCTGTTCGCCATACTGGACAAACATGGCCTGGCCCCTCTTCTCAGACCCAAGGGCTCAATAAGGATGCCCTGTGCACGTCTGGGCTGGGGTGGTCGCTGGTCATTTGGCAGTGCTGCTAGCAGCTGCAGGCAGCAGGCTCCCCTTCCCGCCTGCCTGCTAGGTGTCAGTCCAGCAGTAGCTGGATTTTTACATGCTAGGTCCTCAAGACCTGCCTTGGTGTACTCATCTAACTAAGGACTTCTTTCTAGCTCAAGAGATGGTTCTAGAAATAAGTTTGTTTTTCATTAAGTGGACCATTACAGAGAACTCAGACCTAAGAGGAATGGGTGGACCTGTCCCCTGTCCATGTGAGACACTGTGAGGAAGAGGGGAGGACCTGCAGCCATAGAAGGTTGTGGCTTCTCCCTGCTCCACAGGCCACCACACAAGCAGTGGTGGTAGGAGGAAGGCTGACTCAGGTTCCGACAGCCCACAGGTCTCTAAGGAAACTGGGCCCCTCCTGCTTTGGTCAGGGAAGGATTAGCACTTCCACCAGCAGGTGCAACGGCAGAGTGTGGACCCAAACATTTTCAGCTGCCTCAGGCTCCTTGGCTGCAGGAACTGGTGGGCTCTGTACCAGGGTACCAAGTATCAACAGCACCCAGGGGATCAGGCTGCCTATGCACAAGCAACTCATCTAAAATACAGAGCCAAAACCAATCCCAAGTGTACATTTCAAACATACTATTGGCATCTAAACTCCGGTAATTCTTGAGTTCCATCAAGCAGCTGAAAGACCTACAAATTTCAAATACTTTATATAACAATCTAGGGACAAAAGAAAGAATCTCATTACACAGTCATATTGGTTTATCCTGAGGACTCTAACCACATCTGGTGGCTTTGAAGATCTTTTCTGGCTGAAAAACTATGTGACAGAGGCTAGCAGATGCTTTTGAAAGCAGAACTCTGTACACATGCTTTTGTGCTCAGAGCTCTGTACAAAATTTTCAGTAATGAGAACCCACAAAAGCAAAGGTAGAATATCTACATTTAGGTGTCACCAATAAAAAACAGATCATTTTGCAAAAATGATGGGAAAGGAAACTAATTCCAAAAGGAGCAATGGTACAAAATCACTCCATTGATCAAGCCCCACACAGACTTCAGAGAGGAATGCCTGGCTCAGCTGATCAAGTAGAGATGTGACTCATTCTTTAAGGGTTGGAAGTGGCAGAAACAGCTTGTATCAGTCATCTGGAAGCATCACCAGGTCTTCAACCCTCCCTGAACACTCAGCTCTGTCCCCGCAGGACACCAGGGGCTCGTGCTGAAATTCCCAGCCCACCCTTTGGTATGCATCCTTCCCCATGTCTCTGAACCCTGCAGAAACACATTCCCTGCCAGCTGCCGCCTGCCATGTGTCGTATCACTCTTCCTCCCTGTGTTTGCATCTGTGAGTCTTAACACCCTCCGTAACTCCAGGTCTCTGCTCAGTGACAAATCAAAATGAAAAGACTTCTCCATCTGTGCTTCTTCTCCAAACTCCATCTCCCCCATCTGTACATTTTTCAGAAACAAATCAGTGCATTCATTGGCTGCTCCAATGAACTTCTTGCATCCATTTATATAAAAAAAAGAAAGTAGCTCAAATCAGGCCTATGTGCCCTCTGCCTCAATGTCTTTGGGGCTGTTTTGTTTTTAATAATTCAACATGGTCCCAGAGATCAAGACCAAAACCAATCAGTGAAAATTCTAGATTAGTCAACTTTGGCTGTAAAAACATCACATGAGCAGGAGCTGTCCAACAATGGACCAGGATGTTGACAATAGAGTCATGAATCAGGTGGGCCTGCTACGTGAGCCACAGCCCAAGCTGGGCCCAGCCTCATGCTCTTTCCTTAGGTGGAGGTCTTGTTTGTTAGGGGGGAAAGACGCTTCTACACTATTCCTCAAAATAGCATGTATGCATCCCTGAAAGTCCTGAGAACAGGGGAAGGGGTGGAGGTGGAGTCCATGAGTTTCAAAAGAAGTTTTTAATTTTTTGTTTCATTCTGAAAACTTTTTTTTTAAAGCTAAAATTAACCTAAGTACTTCTGAATCATGTGGAGATGAACTTACAGCCATGTGATGCCATCTGGTTTCAGAGTCTGAGTTTCTCTTTGTTTTTACAATGTTGTTTGTGCTGATGGAGCACCTCAAGTCAAAGAAAAGAATTTAACTTCATGCATTTTTCCGACTAGGTCTAGCATCTCCTAGAGGCCTGCAGGCATAACTTGGGGGTCTGTGAGTGCTCAATTTTGAGAGACATTGCTACATACATCAAAGTGGAGGCTTACAGAGAATGAATGTCACCTTGCTTTCAACAGTGACTCATTTGTGGGGGCTTAAAGGCTGAGAGGCTAGCCAGTTGGGGGGTGGAGTCATCTAGGTCTGCACACTGCCTGCCCTTTGAAAATAGGCCAAGAAAAGCTACCACATCTAAATCAAATCAAAGAATTGACTAACACATCCTGGCAATCCTAATACTAAATCTCAAAGGCACTTCCAAGGAAGGGAATAGAGGAGACACTTGTGAAGAAAAGATGTCACCTGCACATGCTCACTCTCTCTCTGAGGTCCAGCCTCATCTGCTGGTATGCAGACAGACGCAAGGCCTAGGGCTCCCAAGGCCTAGACTTTGTGTGGTTCCAAAATCCCAGGAGCTTATTCCTAAACAACGAGGCACATGGCACTCAGATACTGGTGGCATCAAATTCCTCCCAGTCCCAGAAATAAGAGAGATCGGCCAGAGCAGACACTCACACCAGCCCCCAGCAGCACCTCAGCACTGCTACTAACTGGCCTTTTCCTTACTTGTCCTTCCTGCGCTGGGGCAGGTCTCTACAGAGAAGGGTCCTGGAAGCCCACCCAGGCAGCCAGAGTCTGGGCAGCCAGCCCTCCAGGCCTTGATAGAGTTCCTCTTAGCTGACTACTAAGGCCATTTTGGACCAGTTCCTAGGACAAGGGAGTATGGGGTTTGGCTCTGGGCTCAAGGAGCAGCTGGGTAGGAGCCAGAGCTTGGCACGGAGTGAGTGCTGGAGGCCAGTGGGGAAGCAGCAATTAGGTTATGGTAGGGAGAGAAGCGCTTTTTCAGGCTCTATCACTTGTGAAGGAAGAATTTGTGGGCTGGTCCCCAAGGAGTGATTTGGGTTCCATCCACTTCTCAGAGCAGCCGGCTTCCGGCTGGCTGAGAGAGTCATATTTCCTCTGGTGATGGGATGGGGCTGCCCCTACTTTGTATTTCAGAAACAATTACAACTTGGTTTTAGAAATAGGTTGCTTGGTTTGGCTTTGGGGAGACAGGTATTTTGGGGTTTGTTCCTTTTTTCAGCTTTCATGGACAGCAGGAAGTATGGAACATGGGCCCCGCCATGAGGCTTAGTCTTAGCTTGCCCACTACCTGGTGATTTCCCTACACTTCACCACTCTGGGCCTCGGTCTCCTCAACTGTAAAAAGCAGAGTGTTGCACAAGGTCCTTCTGAATCGTTACAGTTCCATAGCTCCATGTCCTGAGCATCATGGAAGAGAAGCTCTGGGCATTTCTGCACTATAGTTTTCTTAGAAGGAAAACCTATTCATTATTTAAATGAAGCAATAGCTTCCAATTGACAAATAACTCCTCAATGATTTTCTTCAAGACTTTTGAATGAAGATCTAATTTCATGGATTTCAGAGATGAAAAGCTTTAAGCCAGAAGATACAAGGTAAAATCGAGACTCCACGAAGACCAAAGAACTGCACAATTTGGGCCCGGGTAGTCAGCCTAAAAGTTAGCCAGCTTAGCAGTGGCTGCTGGGATTCAGTGTTAGGCCCAACCCTCAACTGAGACAGACTTTTCAAATTGAAATTGTGTCAGACTCCAGTAATATATCTCTGGAAAGACAATAAGGTAATAAGCAAAGTCATGAATAAGTCATTGATTTGAGTCAAATATCATAGGATACTGTCTGAAGTATTTTAAAACATATTAATAAAGCCATTCCCCCAACAAATGAAACATTTTATGGACTTCTCAGACCTTTTTTTTTAACAGCTTTATTGAGATATAATTCACATACATACAATTTACCCATTTAAAGCATACAATTCGGTGGTTTTTAATATACAGTCATGCACCACATATGACATCTCGGTCAACAACTGACTGCATATGACAGTGGTCCCATAAGATTATAATGGAGCTGAAAAATTCCTATCATCTGGTGATGTCTTGATGATCCTGACCCTGTGTAGGCCTAGGCTAAAGTGTGTGTTTGTTAGTTTTAAACAAAAAGTTTAAAAAAAAAAAAAAAAAAAAAAGGCTGGGTGCAGTGACTCACGCCTATGATCCTAGCACTTTGGGAGGCCAAGGCAGGAGGATTGTGTGAGGCCAGGAGTTCAAGACCAGCCTGAGCAACATAACAAGGACCCCATCACTACAAAAACTAAAAATCAGCCGGATGTGGCAGCACACACCTGTGGTCCCAGCTGTTCAGGAGGCTGAGGCTGGAGAATCTCTTGAGCCCAGGAGTTTGAGGTTGCACTGGCTATGATCATGCCACTGCATCCTGGGCAAAGAGCAAGACCCTGTCTCAAAAAATAAATAAATAAATAGTAAAAAAGAAATTAAAAAAATTTTAAAATAAAAAAACACTTATGGAATAAGGATATAAAGATAATATTTTTGTGCAGCTATAAAATGTGTTTGTGTTTTAAGCTAAGTGTTATTACAAGAGTCAAAAAAGCTTTAAAATATTTAAAAGTTTATAAAGTCTCAGTAACCTAAGCTTAATTTATTATTAAAGAAACAAAAATATTTTGTACAAATTTACTGTAGCCTAAATGTACAGTGTTTATAAAGTCCACAGTGGTGTACAGTAATGTCCTGGGCCCTCACATCCAATCACCACTCACTCACCCAGAGCAACTTCCAGTCCTGCAAGCCCCAAATGCCCTGTATAGGTGTACCATTTTTTATCTTTTATATCGCATTTTTACTGTACCTTTCCTATGTTTAGACACACAAATACTTAACTGTTTTGTTACAATTGCCTCCGGTATTCAGTACAGTAACCTGCTGTTACAGGTTTGTAGCCTACGAGCAGCAGGCTATTCCATACAGCCTAGGTGTATAGTAGGTTATACCATCTAAGTTTGTGTAAGTACACTCTATGATGTTTGCACAGTGACAAAAGCACCTGACAACACATTTCTCAGAACATATCCGCATCGTTAAGTGGTGCATGACTGTATTCGCCCATATGTGCAACCATAACCACAATCAATTTTTAAACATTTTCATCACCTCAAAAAGAAATCCAATATCTTATCAATCAACTCCCTATCCCCTTCAGACCTTATTAGCAATATAAACGTTGATCTTTCCCCAAAAAAATATCACAAGAATTTCTCAATATTGGAATTGCTCTACGGTCTTAGATTCAGAGCAAGCAAATCCCAGTTACATGAGTGACTAAAGCTCATAGTGCTGAACTGCATCCTAAGTTGAGCCTCAAGTGCCACCTATCTTCCCCACCTCAACATTCCCTTGAGGAGAAGCCTCATCAGCCTCTTAACAGGGGCGGCCTCTGCGGAAGCAGATTCTGTAAAGTGTAAGGACATCCAGGCTGCCCAAGGTTGGCCACTCGTCCTCATCCTGCAGCCCCAGTGCTGGATGCAGAGTCAATGGCCGTGTGCTGGGGATGCCATAGAAGGAATGTAGGCATTACACAGGGCAGACGACCTCAAAATGTGGACCATGAACCACCGCATCAGAATTCCCAGGGTTGGGGGATGGTTCTAGCAAAAATGCAGAATTCCAGGTCTTTCTCCCAAACTACCTAAACCAAATCTCTGGAGGTGGGGCTTGGGAATCTGTGTAGTTAAGCTCCCTGGTGATTTTTAAACACAGTAGAGTTTGCTGACCTCGTATAGAGGGCTCAACTTGAAATTCTCTGCATCTCAAAATCTGTGGTTTTTGGAGAATGTAATTCCCTCCTGAATTGTTTTTATCTCCTGCCCTTTCCAGTTTTGAAACTGACTCCATCCCCTTCTTCCTTTTTGTCCATGAGGCACCTCCCTGGCTCATATTTCCATCACCCTGGGGCTGTCAGCAGACCCTGTCCTCAGGACAGCTGCCTTCATGAAGTGGACACCTCTGGGGGCCAGGGGAACCATGGGAAAAGTGGCCTGAGGTAGCCTGTATTGTCCTGGCAATGCTGTGAGTTTCATGTTTGCTGCATTTATTCTATTTCTCATCTCTCAATTAATCACCTTCTAAAGTAACTGTTTGAAATTTTCTTCTAAGGTCAATGACCCGGGATGCTGATTTGGAGATATAATTTCCAAGACTATATTTGGTCCAGTTTCCCCAGGAAGAATAAACAGAATCCTCACCCTTAGGGGTACATGTCACCTTCTGCTAAGCCCCTCTTTGGCCTTTTCTTTCTAAGACCTCTTCTCCAGCAACGTAGGATGATCTGGAAACCCCAATGGGGGCAGGACTATCCCTGGAACCTGGAGCTAAAAGAGGGTAGAAAGAGCCCTGTAGGTGATATGCCTTCCTTTCAGCTACTGGAGAAATAGAATCTAAAAAAATTGAACCCAGGCTCAGACCAGCCAGCCCTGGGACTCCCAGATGGGAGGGAGGAGCCAGGAGCACACAGAGACACAGCGGGGAGGCCCCCAAGCACATGTACATTTGGTTCCACACAGTTGTAAGTTGATCAGGGATACCCAACCCCTTCAGCATTCCCTAATCGAGCTCTCTTTGAGCAAGGGGAAAAAGGCTTCGTCTCAGAAAAGAGCCTTACAGCCAATGAAGCAAAAATAAAAAACAAAACAAAGCAAAGAAATAATGAGGGAGCTCCAACGATGATGTGGGGGTGTTTGCTCATAAGCATCCCCAAAGGACCAGTCCATCTCACTGCAGGTCCCTTAACACAGTGCAGGACTGCAGGTGCTGGCGTACAAGGCTGTTCCTGAATGGGGCTGAGTAAGGCCCTACAAAAGTCAGGGCTTGCCCCAGACCTCATGCCTCTAATCTGACAACAGGCAGCTCATTTCTGGAGAGACCAACCAGCTGCTAGTTCAGGTTATCAGGCCACACCCTGGTCATTCCCCAAACTCAAGTGCCCAGAATTGAGCAGGGCACTTCTTTCCATTCTATATGGATGGAGGCCTCTTCCTTCATCATTTATTTGGGAGGGGGAGGGAATTGAAAGTGTTTCCCTCCTGCTGCTCACCACAACAGACACCTTCACTCCTGGGTCTCCTGCCTACTCACCCCTTGCCCTATCAGGGCTTTGCTGCTCCACCCGCTCTTGGAATTTTAGATCACTGAAGAAGTCACGAAATCCGCTTAGCTAAGGGCATCGGTCACCTGCCAGGACTCAGCAGTCCAGGAGAATCAGAGACCCACTTCTTTCAATATCTCTAACTCTTCACCTTTTGGCAATCATATATCCTTTCACACTTTTGCTTAATTTTCTACCACTGTAATCAAAATCCCAAGAAAAGGAGAGGGATCTTCATGCTGTTTGTGTGTGCACACACATAGGGTTGCACAAGCATCTTTTTTTCTAACTCCCCAAACCATAGCAAAATATTTTTTTTTTCCTTTTTAAAAGTTAAATCCAGTTGATAAATTTCCCAAAGCTTCCTCTGAGTTAACTGCAAACAACAGGATTATCTGTAAAATTCCTAGCTAAACTTAACATCTCCAAGAACTTGAATGTGGAGGACCTGCCCATTAGCACGCATGCTTGATACCTCCGAACCTGGACCAGGTCCTCCAACCATCACTGGGAAAAAGAGGTGATATTTCACCTCTCACCTTGCCCCTGGCTGCTTCTCACTCACCCTCTGAGTCACAGTGGTCTCATCTGTGGACTAATCAATGCCAGGTTGGTGTATTAGGAGAGACACTGCAGCTGTTGGGAGAGATACTCCTTCACCCAGGAGAGAACTGCAGCTTGGCCAGGCTGCTAAACTCAGCCTTTGTAGGGACCACATTCCCCTTAGCTCTCCACCCCCACCTTGTAACCGCTCAGGGAGAAAAGGCCCACAGGGGTGTGGGTGACCCTCACAGTCATGGCTGGCCAATTCCTCACTTGCCTGTGAGTTCCCAGAGGAAATGCAAACAAATCAGACCACACTTGGCTGCTGGCCAATGAATCTTTGAACTTCTTCAATAAAAAGTCTTTAAAACTTTGGTTCTGACCCAAATCTTTTGCTCCAACATAAAAACTGCGGGGCCTCAAGTCTCTCTGTTTAGAGAAACAGTGTGTCTGTGGCATTTGAATAAGGGTGTCTATCTCAGAAATGGTTACTTGAATCCCACCATGTTCTATAGGCTCACTATACCTCACCTTCAGCCTGCAAACCTTCCTGAATATCTAGCATGTGTACCTATACCATTTGTAGCAGTTGTTGGTTATATTTACTTGTGAGTGTTTCTAACTCCATCTTCTTTCTTTATAAGCCCCTAATTGTGCCCTGTAAAAGGGCTCAGAGGTTGCTGAGTTTCCACTGAAACCAGGACAAGAGAGAAAAAAACTCTCCAGCAGGAGGCATTTAAAAAGGAATTGGTCACGAGTATTCACTATCCAATGTGGTCCATCAGAGAAAGGAACGCTTATACACTGTTAATGGGACTGCAAATTAGTATGACCTCTATGGAAAATAGTATGGAGATTCCTCAAAGAAATAAATGTAGACTTACCATTCGATCCAGCAATCCCACTACTGGGTATCTATCCAAAGGAGAATAAGTCATTTTATCAAAAAGACACTGGCACTTGAATGTTTATCACAACACAATACACAAAGGCAAAGATGTGGAATCAACCAAAGTGCCCATCAATTCATAAGTGGAAATAAAGAAAATATGACACACACACACACACACACACACACCATGGAGTACTACTCAGCCATAAAAAGGAATGAAATAATGTCTTTGCAGCAACTTGGGTGGAATTGGAGACCATTATCCTAACTGAAGTATCTAAGGAATGGAAAAATAAACACCACATGTACTCTCTAATAATTAGAAGCCAAATTATGGGCCCACATGAGCACAAAGAAATGTAAAGGACATTGGAGGCCGGGCGCGGTGGCTCACGCCTGTAATCCTAGCACTCTGGGAGGCCGAGGCGGGTGGATCGCTCAAGGTCAGGAGTTCGAGACCAGCCTGAGCAAGAGCGAGACCCCGTCTCTACTAAAAATAGAAAGAAATTATATGGACAACTAAAAATATATATATAGAAAAATTAGCCGGGCATAGTGGCGCATGCCTGTAGTCCCAGCTACTCGGGAGGCTGAGGCAGAAGGATCGCTTTGAGCCCAGGAGTTTGAGGTTGCTGTGAGCTAGGCTGACGCCACGGCACTCACTCTAGCCTGGGCAACAAAGTGAGACTCTGTCTCAAAAAAAAAAAAAGGACATTGGAAACCAAGAAGCGGGAGGGTAGGAGGGAGGGAGGGATAAAAACTTACCTATTAGGTACAATTAACATTATTCTGGTGATGGACACACTAAAAGCCCTGACCTAAGCATTATACAAGATATCCATGTAACAAAAACATTTGTACCCCCTAAATATTTTGAAATTTTAAAAATTCATAGAAAAAATAATAAAATGTTTAAGGAACTGGTAAAATATAAAGTGTATTTGTTTCTTTTAAATTAAATGGTACACTTGCTTTTTCTCATTCCCTCTTTGTTGCTGCTTACCTCCGAAGCAGGTGACATGGCAGACACCTGGTCTCCAAAGCCACCGCGCCTATCTTTAGAAAAGTGGTCTCAGGAAGACGGAGAACCAGGTCTTCCAGACCTAGGCCTTTCCCTGCATCCCATGTGTTCTCCAAATCAATACCCTCACCACCTGCATTTCCACACCTTCCCAGATATAATTTTATTGAGGCCACCCAGCCTTTGAGAGGAAGTCTGGAGGAAATCAGAGCAGTTGCCAGCAAACCACTAAACAGGTCCCTCGTTTAATCTGCCCTGTTACCGATTTACCTAAATAACATGGACATTCAGACGGTGGCTGAACCCTCCCTAGTGTGTCTCCTGAAGATAATAGACTTGAACCTGAAGTCTTCAACCTGAAATCTGCCTGCTCCCAATTTGTAGCACATCTGGAAATCAAAGACATTGGGAAAGTTCCCCTGAGAGTCCCAAGTTGCTGGAAAAGTAACCTGGGAGCAGAGGAGGATTCCGGATGCAAGGTAAGATGTGACAATCACAGGTCATACCCACGGCATATATTTTAGAAAACTCGAGTGAGCAATAATTGTTAACCCATTTCCATAATTGCTCCCTTAATTAACACCTTCATAGAATCCAAACTGTTCATTTTTACCTGAACAACTTTTAGTGACAATAGATGGGAACCAACTGTTTGAGAATTAATTTTCTTTTATGGCACACTTCCAGAAATGTCACAGGGCATTGAGTATTGTAAAATAATGGGTTTTTTTTTTTTGGTTACTCATAAAATGCCAGGATAAATTTATATGTACATAAATATGGTTGATCTAGTATTTTAGGATACCACCAAATCATTTATAAGGATGGACATCATTAACTAGAGATAAAAAGAGGATCTAAAGATGCCTGTTCCATTCCCTATTTAGGCATCCTTTCTTTTTTAGACTGGTGACAATACATATAACATCATCTTCCCCACCACCACTCATATGCTTTAGCCACCCATAAAACAATTTCATGTTCTATCATAATATTTGTAGATCAAATGTGATACTTGACCTCATTTTGTTCTGGTTTTATTTTTTTCCTACCATTATTTTCATATATTTACATGGAAACTTCTAAAATTGGCCAGAATCATGTTGGAGTGGATAAATTATGACAGCTAATGAAATAACATGTTCATAGATATTTATGATGTTGTAACTTTCTAAAGCACTATGAAGTCAATTCCTCATATGAAGATAATATTGCTAGTGCTGGTATTTATGGGAAGTCATAAATGAATATGTCGGATGCCTATTTTGGGTAATGACTGCTTTACGACTTTGGAAGAATTTCTCACTGTGGGTCACCCTACTTGATATTACTCCTTCTTCTCGGGTAATTCTGGATGGCTATGAAGTAGAGGCTGATCCTAGAGGCAGGCACCAGAGGCTGCATATAAGGAGGTATGGTCATTGTTACCTCCCATGTAGAGTGGTTTCTGTTGTCCTCAGGTTGCAGCCTTGAGGCATTTGGGGATTCATAAAGCCCTGCATTTGCTTCTGCTCCTTTCCTGCCCCTCTTCTTTCTCTGCCTCCACCCTTGTTCTAGTTCTCCCTGCAGCCTGATTGCTTTGGAGCGCAAACAAAACTACCTGCCCTATCATTTCTCCATCTGCCCTCTCTCGAGCCACGAAACCCAAATTCCTCCACCAACCTACATTTATATGCCTAAGGAATACAACTTAGCTATTCTGTTGATCAGCAGGTCTTCCTTGGAAGTCTACTTCAGAAAAACAAGTGCCAATAACCCTTCTGCTGTTTTCAATCTATGGCTTCTCTGAGCCCAGCTTGTTTCATTTTCAGCTTCCCAAATTCTTGTCAGTGTGAGAAAATGGATGTCTCTCAGCAGAAAGCCCAACTTTACAGTAAGCACAGTGCATGCTTCGTGAAGTTTTAGAAGTTCCCAGGAAAAGCTTGAAATTCTAACATTGGGGCTCCTTCTTTTGAGTAAAGCATCATGTGGCCATACATTTCTGTGCAAAGTCTGAATACTCCTGAGAAGGATACACAGTAAGCTATTCACATGCCCTAATACTTTGACTCAACTGGATATCAAATAGCTAGCTGTTTTCTCAGAAAAAAAACGTAAAGGGACACTGATATGCAAATTTTGATAGGAGATGGAAGATGAAGTGTATAAATGCAGACAACCCAGGAAGGGATGGTTTAATCCCACTAAATAGATTACTATAATGGGGTGATATGGGCAAAATTAATCACTTACAAATTATGACAAAAAGGAAATAGGGGGAAAGATGTGAATCAATCAAGGTTCAATCAGGAAAACAGAAAGTACTCCAAAAATTTCAAACAGACAATTTAATACGGGGAATTGATTACCAAGTTGATGAAAGAGCTAAGAAGTCTAAGAGGATATAGTGATGTGCCCCCCAAGATTAGCAATACCGGGAAGCTGCTACCAATCCCTAGGGCTGGAAGGATGGAGAGGAGAAAATGTTATTTCCTTTCAGCAGCTGGGACTGTCCAGTTTGAATCAAAATTTGAAGTAGATTTTAGGCATCTTCCCACCCCCATTTCTGTGTAACCCCCTTTTTCAGGACTCTCAATTTAGAAGGTAAAGATTTCTTTCTAGATTACTTAAAAGATTAAAGAAAGCTACTGTATCCCATGGAACACAGTCTAGATGACATTAGGAATCAAAAAAATGTTTGAGTCCTTTTCAGGTCTTTGAGTAGACAAGAAGGAGAGGAATCATTGTTATCAAGCCTTGCCCCAGCCCTCTGCTACCCCAGTGGGCTCTCTCCCCCAGACCATTAGAGGTAGGGAGACCATATACCCTGATTTGCCAAGGACAAAGCTAAAATACACCTGTTTTCCTGACATCTCATCTTGTTTAGCATATGTTCTGGAATTTCCATCTTATAATGAAGTATTATTAATAACAATTGCATTAAAATGAACTGGGATAAGTTTGGTAGATTTCCACTTTGCATTTCCACTTTCTACCATAGTTTTAGGTAGTAGTGTGTAAGACTGTACAGTAAACAGATTTCTCACTTTAACACATTTGAAAGATAGTTATCTATAACTCATAATTCTTTTCCAACCCTTTTCTGATACAACATAACTGACATATCTCTTTTAATTGGTTTGTAGGGTGTTCACTGATAAAACTAAGTACACTCCTACACTAGTGACTGGGGGGCTTGGGTTGTGGAAGAAGTATTTGTCACTCTTGCCAGCCTGTTGTGCCATGGCCAGTGCCACGGCCCTTTCAATGCACAAAGCATCCAGATCACTAATTGGAAAGGTCACTGAGAAGTTATTGGGGTTAATGTACATAAAATATAAGGGTAAATGGTGGCAGAACATGTAAAGAAAGGTTTCTGAATGCTCTTGATATTGTGGTTTTGTAATTCATTATATGATGCTAACCTACGACTATTTATTTATTGTTTGGCAATACTTTTATATTTTGTACTAAATCCTTTCAACAGCAGTGAGCTCAAAAAAATAAAGGGAAATTAAGTACCAAATTTCTATTTCACAAGAAAGTTGATGGTGGATATGTAATTTGCACAAAGTGTTCCTCTATATTTACCATTCTACCACTGTGATGTTATTGGTCACATGAGAATCAGAAGCAGCATCAGCATTTGCTTCAGACACTAGCAATTATTTTAAGAGGACTGCACCCAAAACCATTGATTTATTATGTGCAGCTATAGAAGATGTGTCTATATATCACTCTGCAAAGCACAACTTTTCATTTGGATCAAATGATTCTCCTCTTAAGTGGATTTTGTTCATTTTTGATTCAAAGTTTTCTCATGCATAGACAAAAAGTAAATTAATAGCAGAACACTGCAAGGAGTTAGATGATGCTAGCTTAATACTAGTGTCATCAGATGCTTCAAATAGAAAATTAGTTAATTCCAATAATGCCTCGATTTTTTTCATCTAACTAAAAGAGTTTTACAATATTCTGCCAAAAGTGAAACATTTGACAGTATTGTGAATGTTATTGTAAATTCAATTAAAAATTCAATATTGCAGACAGAATTATTTGTTTTTGCAATGGTAATATAAATACAAATTTGGTCGAGTATAGCATTGTGGTAAAACTAATGTGCTTATTAAATTAAGACTATTGAGCAAAAAAATACTTGGAATGGATTGTGATACATACATAATTTATAATTTAATACAATAAATTGTGATATTCTATGAATTGAAACTGCAGCTATATTTATCAAAATTTACATATACTTTATATATACAGAGTACAAAATTTTTTTATAAAGATTATGTTGAATTTTTTAAATGCTTCAGTATGACAGTTCACACATTTTCTCTTTACTATCCACCATCAATTAGATTTCAGAAATTTCTGAGCCTTTGAAGAATTACTTTTGAAATCACCTTAAGTATCCTAAGTGGCATTGAACTTTTACATAAATAAGATCTTGAAATTTTAGCTGCACTTTGTTCAATATTAGTTGGAAATCTTTAATCATGGCATCCTCAAATGGAGTACCAAAAACTTGGTTTTGAAGCTTTGATCAAAGTGTGGTAATCAATAGATACAATATGGAGATACCTTAAACAGATTCAAGTAGACCTACCATTCGATCCAGCAATCCCATTATTGGGCATCTACCCAGAAGAACAAAAGTCATTCTATAAAAAAGACACCTGCACCTGAATGTTTATAGCAGCACAATTCACAATTGCAAAGATGTGGAAACAACCCAAATGCCCATCCATTCATGAATGGATTAGCAAAATGTGGTGTATGTATACCATGGAATATTACTCAGCTATTAGAAATAATGGCGATATGGCATCTCTTTGGTTCTACTGGAAAGAGTTGGAACCCATTCTATTAAGTGAAGTATCCCAAGAATGGAAAAATAAGCAACACATGTACTCACGAGCAAACTGGTTTCCCTGATTATCACCTAAGTGCACATTTGGGAATAACATCAATTCAGTATCGGACAGAGGTGGGGGCTAGGGGGAAGGGATGGGTGTACACCTACTTGATGAGTGCGATGCGCACTGTCTAGGGAATGGACACGCCTGAAGCTCAGAATCAGGGGGGTGGGGGGGCATGGGCAATATATATAACCTGAACTTTTGTACCCCCATAGTGAGCTGAAATTAAAAAAAAAAAAAATAGATACAGAAAAAGGATTTCACAAACTCCAACACTATTTCATGGTAAACACACTCAACAAACTAAGACTAGAAGGAAACTTTCTCAATCTGATAAAGGAAATCTATGAAAAACCCACAATTTATGGCTGGGTGTGGTGGCTCACACCTGTAATCTCAACACTTTGGGAGGCTGGGGAAGGAGGATTGCTTGAGGTCAGGAGTTCTAAATCAGCCTGGGCAACATAGCAAGACCTAGTCTCTACAAAAAAGTTTTTCTAAAAATTTAACCAAAGAAATACAAGGTTAATTACAAAACATTGCTGAAAGAATTTAAAGAAGACTTAAATAAATGCAAAGACAACCTGTGTTCATGGATTAGAAGACTTACTACTATTAAAACAGCAATACTCCCCAAATTGATCATTCAATGGAATTTTTATCAAAATTCCAACTGCCTTCTTTTTCCAGAAATGTAGAAGCCTATCCTAAATTTCATATGAAATTTCAAGGGACACAGAATAGCCATAGCAATCTTGAAAAAGGAGAACAAAGTCAGAGGATTCACAATTCCCAATTTCAAAACTTACTACAAAGCTCAATAATCAAGATCATGTGGCGTAAGGACAGACATACAGACCAATGGAACAGAATTGAGTCCTGATAATAAACCCATATATTTCTGGTCAATTGACTTTTGGCAAAGGGACCAGGACCATTCAATGAGGAAAGAATAGTCTTTTCAACAAATGGTGCTGGGACAACTAGATATCCACATGCAAAAGAATGCATCCGGCCCCTACCTTACACTATATTCACACATTAACACAAAATGATCAAATACCTAAATGTAAGAACTAATACTACAAAACTCTTACAAGAAAATATAGGTGAAAATCTGCAAGGCCACAACAATTTCTTAGCAATGATAGCAAGCATATAAGCAATCAAAAAAAAAAATAGATGGACTGCACTTCAACAAAATTTAAAAAGCTTTTTTGCTTAAAAGGACACCATTAAGAAAGTAAAAACCCACAGAAAGGGGAAAATTTTTGCAAATCATATATCCAATAGGAGTCTAATATCTAGAATATATGAAACTCTCGTAAACATTTTTTTAAAAACCAAATAACCTAATTAAAAAATGGGCAAAGGATTTTATAGAAATTTCTTCAAAGATGTGATATTGAGCACATAAAAATATGCTCAACATCATCAGAATTAGGTAAATGAAAGTCAAATCCACAATGAGATATCATTTCACACTCACTAGGATGGATATAATAAAAATAATGCACAATAACAAGTGTTGATAAGGATGTGGAGAAATCTGGACTCTCATATATAGCTGCTGGGAACGTAAAATGGTGCAGCTGCTGTGGAAAACAGTGTGACAGTTCCTCAAAAAGTAAAGTTACCATATGACTCAGTGAGTCCACTGCTAGGTATATGCCCAGGAGAACTGAAAACATAGTCACATAAAAACTTGTACACAAATGTTCACAGAAGCATTATTCATAACAGCCAAAAAGTGGAAACAACTCAAATGTCTATCAACTGAAGAATGGATAAACAAAATGTGATATATCCACACAATGAGCATTATTCAGCCATAAAAAAAGACTGTTATATGCTATAACATAGATGAACCTTGAATACATTATGCTAAGTGAAAGAAGCTAGACACAAAAGGCCACACATGGTATTACTTCATTTCCATGAAATGTCCAGAATAGGCAAATCCACAGAGATAGACAGAAGATTAGTGGTTGCCAGGGGTTGGGGAGAGGCAAAAACTTGGGACTAACTGCTAATAGTATAGAGTTTCTTTTGGGGATGATGAAAATTAGATCATGTTAATGACTGCACAAAATACAGTATGGACTTCAGATAATAATATCAATTACTTCAAATGTATTAACTACAAACGGCAACTTTGAAGAAAATTGCAGAAAATTTTAAGAAAAAATTAATAAGATACATGTTTAAAACACATTCTTTAGAAAAAACACTTGTGACATGGTTTAGGTATAGAAATGGCTAAGAAATGTAAATATGTTCCAAGAAAAAAATTCTGCTTATGTTACTAATATTTTTTAAATGATTAGATAATCAACATAAAGGTGTTAAGTTTTGCTTTGATATACATGTATTTGTGGGGTTTTTTTCCCCAAAAATGTGTTAAAACAGCTTTTTACTTTATTTACCTATTTTGCTGATACATCAATATAATAAAACCAATCTGTTGATCAAAAATAAACATTTCAAAAATTATATAATTTAAATTATATTTAAAGTCCTCATTCACTTTCAAAAGTGTCTTAGTTTCCACCATAAATTATATGGCCACCCCATTTAGAAAAAACTAGTCCAGAGCGACAGGTGATAACTCCTCTGTACCCTGCACCCGAATGTGGAAGGCCCAGACTACTACACACCTTTACTAAGGAGATGGTCTCCTCTGAACACCTTGTGGAGGCTCCTACAGTCACCTCTGTCCCCACGCCAACTGTACTCTGTCATCCAGGAACATGCCATGAGATAATTGCCCCAAACCAGGAACTCTCCAGGGGCAAGTCTCATTCCCCAGGACCTAGCACTATAACTGACCTATAAAAGGTGCTTAAATGATGAAAGGAAGGAAATAAGGAGTAAGGGAGGAGGGAATTACCTCCACTCGTCAGCCCTATGCTCTTCCTGTAGCCCCAGTGCCTAGGGGTCATGCCTCCTCTCTTCTCTAGTGTGGGTCCAAGGAGAACCATGAGAAGCCTGGCATGATGACTAGTGCTTGCCTCCCTCCTCTGTGGGTTTCTGAGACTGGCAGCTGCATCACTCTGCACCAGACGGTAAAGCTGCATTTCAATCTCAAAACTGGCCTCAGACCTGGTCTCAGATAGCCAGCCCTGAATTCTAGGGCTCTTGTCACCCTGGGCTTGCTCCTAGCACTCTGGACAGAAGCTGGTGGTCTGCTTATTCTACATTCTGCCCCACTGGGAGTCAATCATGGCGTTTGGCTTAGAAATGTTATATTCAGAGGGTCTCAAGTTGATGTGGCTGAAATAATTTAATTTGAAAAAGATATTTCACAGTTATAAATAAAATGCTTAATAATTTCAAATATGTTTATTTCATTAGTTATCTATGCACAATTATGTGTGTGTGTGTCTGTCTGTCTGTCTGCTGGATTTTTCTGCTTCTCATTCATTTTTGGTAATGACTGTTCTTAATATAACACTACAAAAAAAAAACAAACCAGTGAATCATCAATGATTAACTTGTTGAAAATAGTTTCCCTCTGGCTTCACAATTACCTGCTTCAATAAAATAAAATAATCACAGCCTTATTTAATTTCCTGACCCAACTACCAAATTAATCTAAAATAAAACAAGTTACAGTAATCTCTCAATTTTCTATAGACTAGCTAGACTTTTGGTAGTCATATGGCTTCAAATCTTAAAGTAACCAAGAAAATAAAAAGAAAAATGTAGCTCTCTCTAGTAAAAAGAGAAGCCTCTCCCATGACAGGCTGTGACTTGTCAATCTGCTCACAGACATTATGACACCCTATTATTGGCAGAGCTCCCAAAGGGCCAGCTGCTTCTCAACAAAGCCAAGAGGTGTGGAAGAAAGAAAGGAAAAATGAAGTAAGAAAAAAGAGGATATTCAAGGAAGATGATAAAGTCACAGGGCAAGTCCTCACTCTATTGCTAGATATCTGTGTGATATCACTTAAGCTCTCTGAGCCTCAGTTTCCTCATCAATAAAATAGGAAAATTAATATCAGTGTTACAGGGATTTGGGGCAATTAAGATAAAACACAAATAACAGTGTTTAGAATAGCTTCTGATCCAGTTGCAGTCAATAAATGTTTCCTTGTTGTGATGACAAATTATTTTTCCTTAGAGGTCTCTTAGATTCAATTAGAGGTAGAATGTCATTGTAGATAGTAGATAAATTATATGGAAAGGTGACTGTGAAATATACTTGTAGTCTACAAGTTGGGAACCCCTAATGTGAGGGAGATTGATATTATAAGCCGATTATGTACTACTTAAGATAACTAGTAGATGCATGAAGTGTGCTAGGGAGGATTCTGAAGCTGCGTCCTAAATCCAGAGGCAAGAGAGGTGTGGCAGAGGCAATGTCTACTATTACTACAGAAGAGTAAGTGATAGTACATATCATTCCTGATAATCTATGCACAAAGGACAAATTGCAAGGAGTTTTGTAGCCAGCTTCACAACAGAAACTCAGACAAGTAATAATACTTATTAAGTAAAGAAACAATTTGAGAATCACTTCATTAAAAACAAATTGTTTGGCATTGCTGCAAATGCATATTATCCAGGGGGCAGAAGACAAGCTGGCCTCACCTTCTGCTGCTGCTGGCACCCACACATGCCACCAGGGACCCAAAACCAGCCTGCCACTGCTACTGTCACCACTGGCACCATATGTGCCATCCAAGGGACCAAGGACCCACCTTCCCAGCCCACTGTTGCCACTGCCAGTGCCTAAGCATGCTGCCTGGAGGTCCAAGGACCAGCCCCCAAACTGGCATGCCTATAACACTGACGCCAACACTGACGTATGAGGACCAGCTCACCTGGCATCCCTATCCCCAGCAAAGCCTCACCACAGCCTCCACTAACAACTGCAGCCTAAGCTCCTAAGGAACTCACAGACACCACAGACATTGATTACAACCAAAGTAGTCATACGAAGACTACACTACTGTGCCCACCCAGAATCAAAGCCAAAGCACCCTATCCAGCCATCACTATAGACAGAACAATAGGGAAAAGTCTTTCCCTATAAAAGCTAATCCATAAAACTTGAAGAAGTAACTGTTATACCAGATGTGCAGACATCAATGTAAGGACATAAAAACCACAAAAAATCAAGAAAAAAATGACACTTCCAAAGGAACACAATAATTCTCCAGTGACAGTTCTCAATGAAAAGAAATCTATGCAATGCCTTTAAAAGAATTCAAAATAATGATCCTAAAGAAACTCAGGGGATACAAAGAACACAGATAAACAATGCAAAGAAATCACACACACACACACACAAAAAATTGTGATCTGAACGAGAAATTCAACAAAGAGGTAGATATCATAAACAGAAGTCCTGGAACTGAAGAATTCAATGAATGAAATGAAAAATACCATCAAGAGCTTCAATAATAGATTATATCAAGCAGAAGAAAAATTTCTGAACTGCAAGACATATTTTTTGAAACAATACAGACCAAACCAAAAAAAAAAAATAAGTTAAAATGAATGAAGAAAGCCTACGTAACATATGAGACACCATAAAGTGAACAAATATTTAATTTGGGGAGTTGCAGAAGAAGAAGAAATGGGCAAATGCATAGAAAACCTATTTAATAAAATAAATGCTGAAAAATTCACAAGTCTTATGAAAGATATAGACATCCAGATACAGGAAATGCAAAGATCACCAATACACTCAATCCAAAAAGGTTTTCTCTGAGGTCAAAAGTCAAAGACAAAGAGAGAATTCTAAAAACAGCAAGAGAAAAGCGTCAAGTCACATATAAGGGAACCCTTACCACTAAAAGTGGATTTCTCAGCAGAAACCTTACAGGCCAGGACAGAATAGAATGATATATTCAAAGTGCCAAAAGAAAACAAAAACACCTCTCAGCCAAGAATACCATACCCGGCAACAGAGGGAGACCCTGTCTCAAAAAATAAACAAAATAAAATAAAATAACTATGAATAAATTTAACCAAGGAGGTAAAAGACCTCTGTAACAAAAACTACAAAACACTAATGAAAGAAATTAAAGAGGACACAGACAAATAGAAAGACATCCCATGCTCATGAAATCATGATTTTTAGACAATGAAAAACATCCAGCAAAGGACTCTGAGCTCCCTGAGAGAAGGGAAACAAAAACAAGGCAAGCCCTGTGATTGTCCCAGCTAACTGCCTAGAGGCAGTTTCCAGTTCACAACACAGGGAGGAAAAATCCTAAAACTTCAGGGACGTCAGGGTGGCTAGAATTTGGGATGGAAATAGTTCATGTTTCCACCAGCCAGAGTGCCTTCATGATACAGAGGACATCTGGTAGAATCCTCAGAAGGGTGTTGCCTTAGAGAGGATAAATTAACTCTAGACTACAGACTGCTCTAGACCCAGCCTAATAAAGCTTAAAGGCAGGTCTTAAAAAGATCCCACTGATTCCATATAACTCAACTATGTAGCAGAACAAAAGCCAATGCTAAATAAAAGAATACAATAAAATTCAGTCCCCAACAACGTAAAATCCACAATACTTGGCATCCAGTAAAAAAAAAAAAAAAAACCAGGCATGCAAGAAAGCAAGAAAATGTGACAATAACCAGGAAAAAATGTAATCAATAGAAACAGACACAGACTGAGATGGTGTAATTATTAAACAAGGACATTAAAACAGCTATAAAAATATACTCCATACATTTAAGAAAGTAGTAGACAATGAGCATGATGAACAGAGAAACTGAAGAATTTGGGTCTTTTTTAAGACCCAAATGGAACTTCTAAGGGATGAAAAATATAATATCTGAAATGAACAACACACCACACCAGATTAATAGCAGACTAGATAAAGGTAAATTAGATATAGGAAGGAGGCAAAAAAGAACAAATAGATATCAAATTTTTCCAGAACTGGAAGGAAATTCTTCCTTTTGAGAAATAATTCTCTCTGACTTGCCATTAAAGTTTAACACATTGACTGCCTCACTAGAAAAAAATTTTTTCCTTGGGGCCACGGTGTTTTATTATGAAAATAGAATGAAAACTTCGAAAACAAAATGATCCTTTCTAATTTCACAAAAAACTTGTTATTTTTTATTGTTTTCTGTTTCTTTCAATAAAAAACTAATATAAAAACTTGAAAATTAGTAATGTAAAAAGTAATGTGAAAACTTGAAAAACAGTTCAGAAGGGTTAAGTGTTTTTCTTGACTTGTCAGGCTTAAGTGTAATTTAAAGGTAAACATAAATAGAAAAACAAAATTTGTTGACTTCTATTCCTTTAATTCACATTTTAAGAATTAAATTGTCAATATTAACTGTAACAATAAGAACATCAACAAGTAAGATTTTCACAAACCAACAGCAGGATTTTGCCCAGGGGGCCACCCATCACGTAACACATATACTACAGCATGGCCGCATGAGCTGCCTGTATACCACGTGGCTCCCAAGGTGAAGAGACATGTGAGTTATACATGTTTCACAAGGCCCCAGGCTCAAAACTAGCATGAGTTAAATACAACTCCTATGGCAGTTAATATATTAAGGATAATGTAGATTTAAGGTTAGTATTAGTATTAATAGTAAGGAAAGGATAGAACAATCACTATTTTTTCTAGATTTAATCTTTGTAAGATTAATTTTTGAGAACTTCTTTGAAAGTCAGACTGAAGACAGCACTTTACAATAGAAATATAAAGGAAGTCACATATGTAACTTTAAATTTTCTAGTGGTCATATTAAAACTAAAAAGAGATGAGTGTAACTAATTTTAATAATATATTTTATTTAATCTAATACATCCAAAATATAATTTCAATAATGTTAATATAAAATATTTTAACTTTTTTGTACTAAGTCTTTGAAGTCCAATATTTATTTTGTACTTAGAGCACATCTCAATTCTGACTAGCCACATTTCAAGTGCTCAATTATCACGTGTGGCTGGCTAGTGGCTAACATACTGAACAGCATGGGTTTAAGCAATTGCATTAGTCAGGGTAGTGCTAGGTGTTATAACAAACCCAGTGGCTTGACACAACCAAGACTTAATTTTAATTCAGGTTACAGTCCAGGGAAGTCAACAGGGAAAGGAACTCTGCTCCATTCAGAGATTCAGGCTTCTTCCAGCCAGTGGCTCCATTTTCTCATTTCTGGAGACTTTCACTGGATTCCCTCCATCCTGCCACCTGATGAGCAAGAGTGAGGGCAATGCAAAATGTTTTAGGGGCCATGTCTACAAGTTTTGTATATCACTTTCACCAATATTCCATTGGAATATAACTGGCTGGAACTTAGTACATGGAAAATCCAACTGCAATGGAGCTGGGAAATGTAGAGAAATGTGGAAATAGTGATCTGTAGTATTTTATGAAAGAGTGGGGAAGCTCTTCTGCAGATGAGAGATGCCAACACAGCCAATTTTTTCTTATCTCATTAGAGTATGCACAAACAGAAGGCCAGTTGCTCTGCACAGAAAGAACTGGCCATGAAGAATGATTCTGAGACCCAATGGATTACATTGAAACTTTCTAAGTTAATATTCTATGGACTGAAGTTCTCCCATATTGTTCTCGAGAAATATACTCTATAAAAATGAGAAGGGTGATTTCCTTGAGCTAAGAAATTTTAGAAGAGGCAGGAATATAATTTGTGACATTAAAATCAGATATGCTCAGAGCAGGCCTGAGACTCTAAATTTTGGAACTAAAGAGGATTTGAGAAATTTATTCCAGTCCTCTCTCTCTCTTCACTTTACAGGGCAGAAAACTGTAGCCCAGACAAAAAAGATAACCTATCCAAGGTCAGAACTAATTATACATAGATCAGAATTATAAGTTATAGTTACTGATTCTAGCCCAGTGTACATCTTAACTACAGCAAGTAAATGTGGACTTTTTGAGTTCATATGGAGGGATGATATAAAATAAAAGGGCAATCAGATGTGCAACTTAACTAATGCTACAATAATACTGTGTAACAAATCACCTCAAAAACTCAGTGGCTAACAGCATCAAGCATTTGTTCTCATGTGCATGGGTCCACAGGTCAACTACACTTTAGCTGATCCAAACTGGGCTTGGTGGGCAACTCAGCTTCAGACTTCAGGACAGCAGTGCTTGTAGGACAATAGGCTCTGGCTGGGTCAGGCCTGGTTAGTACTTAGATGGGAGTAATATTACTAAAATGTCTTGGTATTTGTCAGTTGATATTCTCAGGTACACAGTGAATTCCTTCTAGTTTCAAATCTTTTTTTTATTTGTTTTTGTACTTTCAGAAATGTTTCCTTGAATTATTGTTTTTAGTATTTATTTGGGTCCCATGCTTTGATTTTTTTCTTTAGGAGCTTCTGTAATCCATTGTTGGAACTTCTTTGCCTACCTTCAATATTTGTCACTTTCTCTTGAATCTTTATTACCTTTTTCTTCTTTTTTTCCTCCCAAATATTTTCATTTTTGCCTTTCATTTCTCTTAAGCCATCATTTTTTGTTTATTTATGTTTGTGTTTCTTCTAGTTTATTCTTTAGTTCTGAAATTCTTTTAAAATTTCTATTTCTTGCCCAAGTTCTGTCATATCATTTCTGAGCATATACAGCTCGGGTTTATGTTGTTCTTTCACATCTTGAATAACTTTCTTATTTTTGTTTAGCTTCTTTTGAGACAATAGGTTAACAGTTTTGATCTATTCTGTGGGCTTTTCTGTAGGGTTATTATACTGTTTCTTTCTGTCTCTATCTCTCTCTTATACTGCTTCTTTCTGTTTCTCTCTCTCTCTCTCTCTCTCTGTTTATATGGGATTCGACCATGGTATTTTTCTGTTGCTTATAAATATTGATTTTCCTAACTATTTAGAAGGAGCCATGGTTCAGAATAGCTTTTCGAGTTTCATCAAGCTCTCTTTTCTGTTTTTTCTATAATGTTAAAAAATATTGCAACTTTCTCTCTGATGTTTTCTGGCTCTGTTAAACTTCCCCACTTTTATCTGGCCCATTTCTTTCTTTATCGCCCGTTTTTTTTTTTTTTTATTTTTTCCTCATAGTGATGTTAATAAACTGATACAAGAAATTGATAGATCATGATCACATGAACCAGTATATATATATATATTACCTCATTTCATAATAATCATATATGGTAGGTATTATTATTATTGTTCCCATTATACAGATGAGAAACTGGGGCACAGAGTGGTTAATTTGCCCAAGGGCACAAACTAGTAATTAGTGGAGAGGGATCAAAATTTGATAATCTGGCATTAGAGCCTATGTATCCTACTAAATTTTGATTTCTCTTCAAGTAGTTTCTCCTCAGTATGTTGCCCTGATCTTGAAAGGAATCAGGACCAGTCAGTTTCAAGAGTTTATAGGGGCTAGACTGCTTCAGATCTTACGATGCATTGCATTCCCTGTGGATGGTGCAAAATCCTTTCCAGTTTCAGAAGCTAATCTCAGATTGACTCATTGTGTTTTCCAAATACCTACTGACTATTTTGAAGTTGTCCTGTTCTCAGGTCTATTATAGATAATTGTTGCTTACCTCTGCTTCCTACTGCAGAGACGCAGATAGTATATTTTAGCTCTAGTGATCTGTTCCCATTTGCTTGTATTTTGGGGCTCATGGAGTTATCTCACTACCTAGTTTTGTTGTAAAAAATTGTATGCCCACTTTTTGATAGGGTTACTTGATTTTTTCTTGCTGATTTTCCTGAGTTCTAAATAGATTCTTGTTATCAGTCCTTTATCTGATGTGTAGTATGCAAAAATTTTTTCCCATTCTGTAGGTGGTCTGTTTATTCTCTGGACTGTTTCTTTGGCTGTGCAGAAGCTTTTTAATTTAATCATGTCCCATTCATTAATTTTTGTTGCTGCTGTGATTGCTTTGGGGGTCTTCTTCATAAATTCTTTGCCTAGGCCAATGTCTGTAGGAGTCTTTCCTACATTTTCTTCTAGAATTCTGATTGTATCACGCCTAAGGTTTAAGTCTGTTATCCACCGTGATTTGATTTTTCTGAGAGGTGAAAGCTGTGGGTCCTGTTTCAGTCTTCTACAAGTGGCTAACCAATTCTCCCAGCACCATTTATTGAATAGGGATTCTTGTCCCCAGAGTATATTCTTTCCTGCTTTGTCAAAAATTAGGTGACTATATGAGGATGGTTCTATATTTGGATTTTCTGTTGTGTTCCACTGGTCTGTGTCCCTGTACTTGTGCCAGTACCAGGCTGTTTTAAGAACCACGGCCTTGTAGTATAGTTTGAGGTCTGGCAAATTAATACCTCCCATTTTGTTTTTGTTGCTTAAAATTGCTTTTGCTATACGGGGTCTTCTCTGGTTCCATACAAAGTGTATAATTATTTTCTCTACATCTGTGAAGAATGATGTTGGTAATTTAATAGGGATTGCATTGAATCTGTAGATCACTTTGGGTAGTATAGACATTTTAACAATGTTGATTCTTCCGATCCACGAGCATGGTATATTTTTCCATCTATTTGCAAGTTCTGCTATTTCTTTTCTCAGTGTTTCATAGTTTTCCTTATAGAGGTCCTTTACCTCTTTAGTTAGGTATATACCTAGATATTTTATTTTCTTTGTTGCTATTTTGAAGGGTATTGAGCCTTTAATTTGGTTTTCTGATTGACTGTTGTTGGCATATATAAATGCCTCTGATTTGTGTATATTAATTTTGTAGCCAGAGACTTTCCTATATTCGTTAATCAATTCCAGGAGTCTCATGGTTGAATCCTGGGGGTTTTCCAGATATAGCATCATATCATCAGCAAAAAGTGAGAGTTTGATCTCTTCCTTCCCTATTTGGACTCCCTTGATTTTGCTCTCTTGCCTGATAGCTCTCGCAAGGACTTCCAATACTATGTTGAAAAGTAATGGGGACAGTGGGCTAACCCTATCAAAAAGTGGGCAAATGACATGAATAGAAACTTCTCGAAAGAAGATATAAGAATGGCTAACAAACATATGAAAAAATGCTCAACATCCCTAATCATCAGAGAAATGCAAATCAAAACCACAATGAGATATCACTTAACCCCAGTGAGAATGGCCTTTATCAAAAAAACCCAAAACAACACATGTTGGCGTGGGTGTGGAGAGACAGGAACACTAATACACTGCTGGTGGGACTGCAAACTAGTGCAACCCCTGTGGAAAGCATTATGGAGGTATCTTAAACAGATTCAAGTAGACCTGCCATTTGACCCAGCAATCCCATTACTGGGCATATACCCAAAGGAAAAAACATCATTCTTTAACAAAGACACATGTACCCGAATGTTTATAGCAGCACAATTCACAATAGCAAAGATGTGGAAACAACCCAAATGCCCATCAATACATGATTGGATTAGTAAGCTGTGGTATATGTATACCATGGAATATTACTCAGCTATAAGGAATGATGAAGATACGACATCTCTATGGTTCTCCTGGAGAGAATTGGAACCCATTATATTAAGTGAAGTATCCCAAGAATGGAAAAACAAGCATCACATGTACTCACCAGAAAATTGGTTTCCCTGATCATCACCTAAATACACATCTGGGAACGACACCAATTGGATGTCAGACTGAGGTGGGGGGTGGGGGAGGGGATAGGGGTATGCCTACACAATGAGTGCATTGCGCACCGTTTGGGGAGTGGTAACACTTGAAGGTGCTGACTCGGGAAGGGGGGGTGGGGAAGGGAGGGATATATACCTACATGATGGGTGCAATGCGCACGACGTGGGGAACAGACACGCCTGGAGCTCTGGCTTGGGGGGAAAGGCAGTACAGGAGCAACGTATGTAACCTGAAATTCTGTATCCCCCATAACAAGATGAAATAAAAAAAAAAAAAAAAAAAAAGTAGCCATAGACAGTATGTAAATGAATAAACAGACAGCTATCACACCCACCTCATGTTTTTGTATAGCCCTTGAGCTAAAAATGATTTTTAGCTATTTAAGTGGGTTTTTTTTAGTCAAAATAAGAATAATATCCCATGACACTTGAAAATTATGTAAAATTACAATTTCCATGTTCATAAATAAAATTTTATTGGAACATTAAAAAAAAATTGTATGCGAGTTTTTTTGGTTTTGCTATGTAGTTTGTCCATTTTTATGCACAGATTCAGGGAAATTCAAACACTGAGCTGCTATTGCCCCCATCTCCCCAAAACCTAAAACATTTTATATACTCACATAAGCTTCTACCCCTGTACCTACCCAATGTTTGGAAGTTAAGTAATAATGGCATTACTTAACTCCCAAACATTCAGTGGCTAAACACTTTTAATCTATTGAAATTATAGAAAGTAATGTAGGGAAAACACAACCACAAACAATATCATTGAGGAAGAGTAAGATGAGACAGAATCTAAAGCAGGATTCTCAAACTTGGCAACACATTGTAATTACTTGTGGAGCTTAAAAAATTGCTGAAGCCTGGGTCCCACCCCTCAGAGATTCTGATTTAATGGTATGAAGTATGGGATTTTTAAAAGGTTCCTAGGTAATTCTAACATGGTGAAAAGGTTTAGAATCATTAATTTAAATAGACCAAAATGGCTGCACGGAGAACTAAGGAGTTCAGATTTTTAAAAGGACCCGTAGAAAAGGTAAAAGGAAGAGTTCACAACTAAGGACATATTCCACTTAGCAATATTATTATAGTTATGAAGTGGAGCAATAAGCTAATGCTTGTGAAAAATAAAAAGATAAACAGTTTTAAAAATCATGTTCTAAGTGGGAAAAACAAGAAAATGATAGGCCAATGGTTGGAGGAAAGACATCTGTATTATCTTGTTCAACTATCTTTACCCCCAAAAAACATACATACCAATACTAGAGCACTGGCATTCCCAGGTATAAAGAGTTATACACTTTCTAACATACCTATCCCAAATTATAAAACAGTAATTGTCCATCTGACCTATACTATTAAGTAACTCCATAAATATTCACATTTCCCACATTTTGTTTTGGAGAGATGCCAGATATAACAACAGTTAAGATGTAGAATTTGGATTGTTCTGGGAGAAAATAATGAGAGCTATATTTCTAAATGGAAGCTCACTTAGAGAATTAATACCCAAGTCAATGTTTTCAAACTGCAAATCACGACCCTTTCCTGGGTCATGAAATCAGTCTAATGGGTTGCAACTGACTTTTTTTTTTTTAATGGAATAGATCAGAATAGAAGGTATCAAAGTGCATGGTTCTGTGTATTGGTTTAGTGTGTTTTGTACAATTTTCCTTTCAATTATATATATAATGTGCGCACTGAGTCATGACATACAATGTATTTCTTACTATGGGTTACAGTCAGTACAGTTTGAAAGTCTTTAATGTTCTCTTTGACATTGGTCAGGCTGAATATAATCCTGTAGTGGGCCCCTCACTGAACAAATTTCAATGACCCCCCAAAAATCCTCTCCCTTAACTAACTACTTGACCTTTGAGTTGTTTCCCAGAAACGGTGGATTTTCTGCAAGACAAAGGGGCTGAGATTCTGAAGGCCCCTGGGCAGACTTCCTGACAAGATTCACCATCCCTTAAAGCCTGTCCCCAATGCAGAGTAGCCCCTTCTTAGTTATACCTCAAGGTACGTGGCCCATCCTCTCCCTTAGTGGGAAAGACGGATTTGAGACAGCTTCTCCCACTCTCCCCACAAGATGACAAGGCATCTGTCCTACTAAAAATTCTTTTCTTCCTTGGCAACCCTCATTGTCTCAATAATTGGGTCTTTGTGTGATGAGCAACTGGTCCTAGACTGAAACCCCCTTGTATTTTGACAACAATCCCACATGTATATGATAAAACTATCAAGTATTAAGATGGTTGAGCCTGCCACAATCATTTCAAATGATCCTTTAACTCAAATGAATCACTATTCTTTCTGACCACAAATTCCCAATCTTGCATCTTCCTCTCAATTCTGTTCCCAAATTATGTTACCTTCTGTAACTCAACCCTTCTGTTTTTTGTTCACATCATTTAAATTTGTGAACAAATTTAAATGTTCTAGATGCTGGTGATACTTTAGTGGGTGGAGAAAACATATGAACTCATCAACATGATATATCTCAGGCTAAGAACTATCTCACCAACACTCCTCATGCCCCATCTACGTCACATCTATCTAATTTTATTCCCACATCTGCTCTGATAAGTGCAACAAGGACAAATCTCAGAGACAGCACTGATCAAAAAGAGCTCGATACAAGAGTACATCTTGAATGATCCCATTTATATGAAATTCTACAACAAACAAAACTAACCTACAGTGAAAAAAATCAGAATACTAGCTGCCTAGGGGCGGGATGACGATGGAGCAAAAGGACTGACTGGGAAGGGACAAGAGGAAATTCCTGGGGCGATGGAAATGTTTCATAGCTTGATAGGGTGTGAGTTATATGGGTGTATGCATTTGATGAAGTTCAGCAGTTAAGATTTATGTATTTCAGTGTATGCAAATAAAACAACTATAAAAAATAATCTAGCGGGAGGCGGGGGGGAGGTATAGACAAGAATGACAGAATGCTCATAGTTATTGAAGCTGAATAATGGTACATGGGTTTATTATGTCCCTATTTATTTTGTATATATTTGAAATTTTTGTAATAAAAAAGTTTACAAATTATTGCAGTTTAGGGCATTTCCAATTAGGCCACTTTTATGCATTGTGGCAACTATCATAAGACATACAAGTGATATTCAACATTCTAATCATCTTCAACAAAAAACTAAATCCATAAAAAAGCAATGTATGAGAAACTCATAAATGATATTTTATCTTTAAAAACCTAGGTATTTCTGGATTCCAAGATATATTCTATGTCTATAGATGAATACTAGCCCAATATTAGGGTTCAAATCATTTCATCTTGCCCATAATTCACAATAACTTTCTATTTAACCCCATAATCCATTAATCAGTCAACTAAGATGAGAAAATAAATTCCAATGTCTTGATATCTATCATCAATAGGGTCCAGCTTGTTCCAGTCAACAGTGGAGGAGATGTGCAATTAAACAGATTTCTAAGCACTTTTCTCACACTGAAACACAATTAATCTCCGGGCTCTTGTCTCTCTCCAGTTGGCACATACCCTGTCAGACCCCATCAGGGAAAAATTCCTGAGGTCAGCCATTTAGTGGTATTGGCAATTTAATGTTTTGGGGAAGAAAAAGTACTCATCCACTTAGGAAAACAGTTTAAAATAAGTAAAGGAAATTGATTCCCTCACTTGGAAAAAAGCCCACAGTCTTGCTGCAACTGCTTACATGAGCTCACTATTTTTTCAGCATTAAAGATGCTACAAGAAACTCATGGTGCTTCACATCATCTGTACTTTCCCCACACTCAGGCCCATCTTCTCGGTACCTAGGCCACAGTCTTTAAGTTCTTTGGGATTCACCTTTTGAGTGCTGTTCTATCTTGAATCCATGTACCTATCATAAAAAGTTTCCTGTGTGATGTATATGAAACACATTTCCTTTTAAGTAACTCCTTTCTGCTGCTTTATCCCAGAAGGCCTGCTCTTTCCCAACTCTTTTGATGTTATTGACTTTATTAATGT
Organism: Eulemur rufifrons; assembly: GCF_041146395.1. Lineage (NCBI taxonomy): Eukaryota > Metazoa > Chordata > Mammalia > Primates > Lemuridae > Eulemur > Eulemur rufifrons. The sequence goes on from NC_090984.1 coordinate 42,350,150, forward strand.
ACAGTTGTCCCTCCCATTACCATAGTGCTCACTTTTCTAAAGAAACAGGTGACATTGATTTAGCTGGTAAGTCTATCTTATTATATTCATTAGTTCCCGGTCTTTAACTGACTGGCCTGATCCAAATGCCCACTACTTTCTATCCTACAACAAATTCTTTTATCAATAAAACTTTATGGACATCTACCATAATACAGAAAAGTCCCCCTCCTCCAAGTAATAATTTCTATCTGTCATGACACTGCATTTGCAGAGAGATCTCTTAAACGACAGCATTCAGGCTGGTAAGGGTCTCATCGAGCAGTCATGCTTCCTTTCTTCTACCTGGAAAATAGTCCTAAGCTATTTTCATTGGAACCCCTTTCCACTGATTTATATATCTATATGATATAATATATCTATAAACCAGATCAGATCACATTTCTTTACTTCAGGGAAGGCCACAGATTACTAATATCAATCTCTAGATATTATCTGCTCCCAGATTACTTTTGTGAATGGACAGGTCTCTTTAGTCATTCATTCAATAAACTGAGTGCCTATTACTGAATGTCTATTGTGTACCAGGCAAAAGGGACATAAAAATATACACATGACTAAGAAAAAGAGAGAACACAAATTACTAATATCAGAAATAAAAGAGATGATATCACTATAGATCCCATGGAAAGGATAATAGAGGAATATTATCCCTGAAAGGATAATAGAGGAATATTATGAATAACTCTATGACCACAAATTTGATAGTCTAAATGAAATGGACCAATTCCTTAAAAAACACAATCTCTCAGTTGGGTGCAGTGACCCATGTCTGTAATCCAGGCACTCTGGGAGGCTGAGGCAGGAGGACTGCTTGAGCTCAGGAGTTCAAGACCAGCCTGAGCAAGAGCGAGACCCTGTCTCTACTGAAAATAGAAAAATTAGCCGGGTATGGTGGCACGTGCCTGTAGTCCCAGCTACTCAGCAGGCTGAGGCTGAGGATTACTTGAGCCCAGGAGCTAAAAGCTTGCAATGAGCTATGATGGCGCCACTACACACTAACATGCTACCCAGTGCAACAGCGTAAGATAATGTCTCAAAAAAAACACCACACACACACACACACACACAATCTGCCAAAACTCCCACAAAAAGAAACTATCTGAATAAACTTATATTTATTAAAGAGATAAATCAATAATTAATAAACTTCCAAAACAGAAAGCGCCAGGCCCAGATGGGTTCACAAATGAATTCTACCAAAAGAAGAAATCATACTACCTCTCTATAATCTCTTCCAGAAGACAAATGCAAAGGGAATACTTCTTAACTCATTCTATGAAGTCAGCATTACCTTAATACCAAAACAAGGAAAAAAAAAAACTGTAGGCTGTGTGCAGTGGCTTATGCCTATGATCCTAGCATTTTGGGAGGCCAAGGTGGGAGGCTCGTTTGAGGCCAGGAATTTGAGACCAGCCTGGGCAATACAGTCAGACCCTGTCTCTTAAAAAAAAATTTGGCCAGGGGTGGTGCGCACACCTGTAATCCCAGACACTTGGGAGGCTGAAGTGAGAGGAGTGCTTGAGCCCAGGAAGTTGAGGTTACTGTGAGCTATGATCAGGCCACTGCACTTGAGCCTGGGCAACAGAGCAAGATACTGTCTCTGAAAAAAAAAAAAAAAAAAAAAACAACTGTAGACCAATCTTCCATAGACGCAAAAAACCTCAACAAAATATTAGCAAATCAAATCCAACGATGTAAAAAAAGAATTATACACCAAAAGAATTTATCCCAGGTATACAAGGCTGGTTCAACATTTGAAAACCAATGAATGTAATCTATTACATAAACAGGGAAAATCACATGGTCATATTGATAGATATAGAAAAATCCAACGGTCCATGATAAAAACTCTCAGTAAACTAGGAGAGAGGAGACCTTCCTCAACTTGATAAAGAAGACCTACAAAAAACCTATAGCTAGCATTATACTTAATGGTGAAAAACTACTAGCTTTCCCATTAAGATCAGGAATAAGGCAAGAATATCTCCTCTCACCACTGCTTTTCAACATTGTACTGGAAATCCTAGCTAATGCAATAAGGCAGAGAAAGGAAATAAAAGGTATACTGACTGGGATAGAAAAAATAAAGTGTCTTTGTTTGTAGAAAACATGATCATCTATGCAGAAAATCCAAAAGCATGAACCAAAAAAACTCCTAGAACTAATAAGTGATTATAGCAAGGTTGCAGGATACAAGGTTAATATGTAAAAGTCAATCACTTTCCTATATGCCGGCAATGAATAAAAGGAATTTGAAATTAAAAACATAATACCATTTATATTAGCACTATTTGTATGGAGCCCACAAAGTTCTCTCTCACCATCATATAAAAATAGCAGTATATTTACTTTTAACCAATTAGAGCATATTGTTTGGGGGCTGTAATGAGTAAATTATTCTTTTCATCCCGTTTCAATTGCTTCTGCTCTTTTTAGCTAATACCTACCAAATTACTGATTAAACAGCATTATTGTTCAGCTGCTTAGATAATAATGAACATATAGACCAAAAAACAATATGATCACTTCATATTTATTACATGTTTAACTGAACTTTTTCAAATTACAGAATTCAATTCCAAAATAAGGTAATAAATGCCTACTAAATTGTTATTCACTTGCATTTCTCTCCTAAAATTTTAACACAGCAAAACATCTTAAAAGATGCATGAATAGGTTCAGTGCACTTCAGTGGCTCACAGTCATGAGACAAAGACGTTTATCCATAAAAATATAAGACAAATAGATCAATATTTTAAAATATTACTGACATGAAATAAAAGAAAAAATAAAATACTTCACTTTTACCACAATTATTTGGTAGATGATAGTAGAATATTGTTTAAAATAATGCTCCTCAGCAGAGCACATGCAGTGCTTGGTATGCTTGGCACATTATCACTTGGTAACTGCCCAGCTTCCATCTGCAGTTTCTCTAGAAGGACTCTTACTTGAGGCCCACTTTCAAACTCTGAGCCTCTGATCTGCCTGCCTCCACAGGTATTATTCTGGCAGGAGCCTGACCCTTACTCCTCCACCTGCTAGTAAGGATTTCTCATCTTCCCTTTTCTTTGCCCAGATTCTCACTTGCTGCCATCTCCATTCTCAGTACAGATGCCTGGCACAAAGCTCACACAGCTGAGCATTTCCCCATAGCTCTTATCCCAGGTGTTGCCCCTTAACTTACTAAATCATGACTATCAGGTAAAGAGAATGAGTCTACCCAAAAAAATCATTCTCCCTACTTTATATAGTCACATCTCTTACAATATAAAAAAAAAAAAAACGGTTGGTGATGCCTGATTTAGAACTTAAAACACTGAATGAGTTTAGACAGAGTATATACTACTCTGAAGTTAAAAATCTATCTTTTCTATTATTGTTTGTTTTTAAAATCATAAAAATTGTAAACATTCAACTAAACATTTCAGTAGAAACCCTGTTACCCTACTTTTTATCAGTGGGTTCAGAAAAAACAAAAGTGATACCATGTTCCTTTTGGCAGACCCAAAATCAGGCTCCCAAACCTAAACCTACCATTACATGTCTCCTACTATTGGACACCTCTGTATGCCAAGTATGTCTCTCATGACAACTGTTGTTGCCATTCATGAACACACCCTGTAACAATGCAGCAGAAAGCTCACTGTAACCTCTCCCTGCTCCACACTCGACCTACCCTCAGTGACCAGGCAAGTACATGGAAGTAAGGACACAAAAAATTGGAGCACCTCCTGTGTGACACACTGCATTCCTTTACAAAGTGAGAGGGTACTTCCTCTCTCTTTGTCAGAGTCTCACAGAATCAGGTAAGGGGCAACAGATGCCGCTGAGAGAGGTAAGAATAATGAGGACACTGATGAGGTTAGCTGTCAGTGTCTACCACACCCCCAGAGTCAGCACATTCCCTATATCTTGACACTGCTGGGAGTCTGAGGATGAATCTGATCTATTCAAAAGGAGGAACCTATCATACAGGTAATTCTAGTCACTTACTGCTCTTGTAGCAAGGTTTTACCGTATTTTTTAAAAGAATGAAATTAATGTTATATTTTTTAAATTAATAACTTAAAAATAATCAAAGAAAAAATACTGCTTTTGTTCTTAGGGTGGAATATTCTAGACACAAATGACTAATAAAATCTATCAGCTCTGGGGAATCCCCTTAGCATCTTTATCTCAGCTATGATTAATGAGATAACCTAAAATCAGAATTCCAGACCTGGGTGATAACAGTACAAATTAACCAAAGTGTTAACTGCAATGACTTAAAACTGTATTACCTGAATAGTCTCCATGATGAAGTACCAGAAAAAGTGAAATAATAAATATTTTCCACAGCACCATATGGTTTTATGAAATACTATTCCAGTTAATGTACAATCTCGAGATTTTGGTCCATCAATCATATTAGGCTTACCTCTTCTCTTACTGATAATAGTTCTGACAGAGGCCATACAGGCATAACTATAACATGAAAATGATATATTTTAGTGAAGAACCTGCATGATATATTTAGGCAGTCATTGTTTCAGCTACATCCATTGAGTACTAGTTCAAAGGCCAGGAAAGATAGCTTTGCCATTTATACTCTAATCACAAATTTTCATTTGCCAAAAGGACCTAAGTGGTAACTAAGATATTTGCTGGAACTAGCAAGTCCTTTTATAACTGTTTGCATTGATACCATGTGCTCTTATGGGTTTTGTTTCTATATGATGATATTTTATAAATGGCTCTGAGATTTTCAAATAAGAATGCATATAGTGACTCACTTTGAATTTTAAAATAAATGCAAGTAGAAAACAGACAAATTTTATAGCCAAATTATCTGGAATTATGTGTTATGAGTTATCTAGAATAAAAAATATACCACAGATTGGATCCCCCCAATATCCAGCATGCTCATGGATCTCCTGCAACTGTTAGTGTGTGCTATGCCAACTTAGTTCAACGCTGATCCAAGCAAAACATAACTGAAAGTACTGACTTGCCTACCAAAAAAACATACACTGCATTCCAAAGCCAAATATGAATTAGATTTGGGATTATCAATTTCATGTCTCCCCTCCATTAATACAGAAAACTGAGACTTGGCTTTACTACAAATTAGCTAGCACTAGAGTAAATTAGCTATAAAATTATTTATAACAAAATAAATATCTTCAGTCCCTCGACACTAGGTGATATAGAAATCATTAGCAGTTTATAACATTAGTTTAGGTCACTTTTTTGGGACCCAAACATACTGTACAATCCTGAGTTAAAGGCTAGGGTATAGTTCCTTGGGGACCTTTCTTAACCAGTAATCATAAAGAAAACACATAAACCACAACTTATAATAATCCCCATTTTCAATAGAAGTACCATGAGTTTTTTTTTTTACTTTGGTAAATAAGTTTATCTATGTAAACCATTGATCTTGATGGAGTAAAATTAAGCAGAGCTTCTGCTAGGATCCCTCCATCACCTTTTGACACTGATACAGTAAATAGTCAGGAAGAGTAGAGCAGGAGGATCTGAACCACAGAGCTAACACATCAGCATGAACTCGGCAATGCAGTAAGCAGGGGATGGATGGGAGCAGCTGACAGGCCAATAGCCCTTCATTGCCTACAACAAAACAAAAATGAAAATTTATTTAATATAAAAGGATATGAATAGACATTTCTCCAAGATGTACAAATGCTGAATAAGCACATGAAAAGATGCTTGACATTACTAATCACTAAGGAAATGCAAATCAAAACCACAATGAGATACTACTTTATATCCATTAGGATGGCTAATTTCAAAAAACCAGTGTTGATGAAGATGTGGAGAAATTATAATCCTTGCACATTGCTGGTGGAAATGAAAAATGGTATAGTTGCTATGAAAATGATATGGCAATTTCTCAAAAAATTAAATACAGAATTACCATATAATCCAGCAATTCCACTTCTGAGTATCTAAACAAAAGAACTGAAGCAGGGACATACAGATATTTGCATACCCATGCTCACAGCAGCATTATTCACCATAGCCAAAAAGAGGGAGTAACCCAAATATCCATTGACAGATGAATGGATAAACAATATGTGGTATATTCCTACAGTGGAATAGTATTCAGTCCTAAGAAAGAAGGAAATCCTGACACACGGTACATACCATGGATTAACCTTGAAGACATTATGCTAAGTGAAAGAAGCGAGGCACAAAAGGACAAATATTATACGGTTCCACATACAGAAAGTATATAAAGTAGTCAAATTCACAGAGGCAAAAAGTAAAATAGTGGTTTCCAGAGGCTGGGGAGGAAGGGGAAATGGGGAGTTAGTGTTTAATGGGTATAGAGTTTCAGTTGAGGAAGATGAAAAAGTTCTGGAGATAGATGGTGGTGATAGTTACACAGTGTGAATGTACTTAATGCCACTGAACTATATACATTCAAAAATCAGTAAAATGGTAAATTTTACACTATGTGTATTTTCCAATAAAGCATTCTTTAATATAATCTGAAAAGCGCACTCATCTGAAAGATAGCCACAATGGGAAATACAGCTCTAATAAATCTGACACTTAGAAGAGTTGATTGTATTGATGGTGAGAAAGCTCCTATAAACACAGAATCGCCTTTTTATATCTCTACAAACCTATAATGTCAATAACATGGAGTCTTAGTTTCTGTTGCAGGGTCTTTAGGGCAGAAGGCAGAGCAGCTTGAGATTCTGACATTTTTATATTTTGCTTCACATCATTTGCGAAGGATAGCCAGAGTTTGCCAAAGTCTTCAGTTGAGATTTTTAATGGTCTGAAAATAATTTTTAAAATTAGATTTTTATGCAAAAGAATGAAATTATTCTAAAGAAACAAATAAATGTCAAATGATCTGTAAAAATAAGACATAACCGTTATAAATCTGGGTCCCACAAAATTTATGTTTTTAAACCAAATATGATTAGAATGCTTAGTACCAACCTCCAATCTGATGAAAATACTGAAAGGAGATATTAAATTAAAAATGTCCACAATGAGATATCACCTAACTTCAGTGAGAATGGTTTTATCAAAAAGTCCCAAAACAACAGATGCTGGTGTGGATGCGGAGAGATAGGAACACTCATACAGTGCTGGTGGGACTGCAAACTAGTACAATCTCTATGGAAAGTAGTATGGAGATACCTCAAAGAACTAAACGTAGACCTACCATTAGATCCAGCAATTCCACTATTGGGTATTTACCCAAAGGAAAAAAAGTCATTTATCAAAAAGATACTTGCACCTGAGTGTTTATTGCAGCACGATTCACAATCACAAAGAAGTGGATCAACCCAAGTGCCCATCAATACATGAGTGGATTAATAAAATGTGGTATATGTATACCATGAAGTGCTACTCAGCCTTTAAAAAAAATGGTGAACTAATACCTTTTGTAACAACCTGGATGGAACTGGAGACCATTCTTCTAAGTGAAATACTGTTAAATGGAAAAACAAATACCACACATACTCACTATTAAATTGGAACTAATTGATCAACACTCGTGTACATATGGAAGTAAAACTCAACGGAAATGAAGCAGGGTGGGAGGGGGCAGGAGAGGACGGGTAAATTCACACCTAATGGGTACAATGTGCACTATCTGGGTGAAGGGCACACTTATAACTTTGACTCAAACTGTACAAAAGCAATTTAGGTAACCAAAACATTTGTACCCCTGTAATATTCTGAAATTTAAAACGTCATTTCAATAATCACTCAGTTCTCTTGAGTATTAGTCATTCCAGTAAGATTTTTTACCAAGTAATTTAATGAATCACTCAACATAATATAAAACTTTCCTTTCATGTATACTTTGGATTTGGAGGTAATGAGCTACGCTATCAAAGTTATATAAAAGAGTATGAATACAAAGATCTGGTCCCAGCTACTTGGGAGGCTGAGGCAGGAGGATCACGTGAGTTTAGTAGTTCAAGACCAGCCTAGGGAACATAGAAAACCCTGTCTCTTAAAAAAAAAAAAAAAAAGAAAAAGAAAAAAGAGAAGGGAAGAAAGGGAAGAAAGGGAAGGAAGGGAGGAAGAATTTTAACAAATATATTTTTTAAATGGTTCATGAGATTAAGATCAAATAGTTAAAACTGAGTATCTCTGGAGATGGGATTACAGAGAACTTTTATATTCTACTTATATTTTTCTATACCATTTAAATTTTATAATAAGTATGTATTGATTTTATAAGGAAGAAAATTATTTTTTAAAAGATACAGAGGATTTTATTAATACACACAAAACAACTATGTTACATATATTGTGCTTCCTCAGATTATTAATGTTCATCATGGGATATACCTTCAAAGTCACAGATTAAAGTTTTTTGAAGGCTGTATTTTATCTTATACAGGATTATATTTGTATAAATATAGTACTCATTGACAGACGGATAGACATGTTCTCACTAAAAAACTTTAAAGAGTGGGCAAAAATTACAGTAGCGTAACACAAATGATACATGGAGGTTAAAAATATTTTATATATATTCATTAGTATTCTGCATTCTTGAAGGTTCAGGCAGCCTTCATTTTTTAAAATGTTCAAATATAGTATAATACATTTATAAAAGTAAATGGGAGCAGATGAGTTAAGAGATTGTTTTTAATTATCTTGGTAACATTGCACAGTGCCTAGTATAATGTTAAATACTGCATGTTTAATAAAAGTTTAATAACTATGTCAAGTAATTTGCTTAAAGTTCTCTAAAGCTTAACAAACAGATTTTATGAAAGAATTAATTACAAGAATGAAATACAAATGAGAGAAACTTTAAAAGCCTTAAAATAAAAAGCCTGGCAGGACCCTTTGGCTTTAGTTTAAATACTTTTTCTCAGAAGTTTTTCTAGATCACCAACCAACTCCAACCTAAATCAGGTTTCATATTATAATCTCTCATTGTACTATTTATTTTCTTTTCATAACACAGTTCACATTATATGTGTATTTATGTAATGCTTAATGTCGACTCCCTAGACTACAAATTCCCTTAAAGTAGGGACTGTGTCTAGTTTTTAATTGTTATACTTCCTAGCACCTAGTTTAGTGTCTCTGTCCAGATAAGCAGTCTAAAAAATATGTGCTAAATGAATGAATAACTTGAATTAACATTCCAGAAAGTATTTACCTAATGAAATCTAATAGTGATAAGTTTACGGAAAATTCCAGCTGAACAGAATGAGTATCCATCATATGATAATTTAAAAAACCAGAAAGATTCTCTTCTGTAAAAGGTTTTTCCATCTGCACACTATATTGAAAGGTTTTGGTGCTTTCTGCTTCCACTACAGGCAAACAGCATCCAGGTTGCTCAGTGATCTGTAAATAAAAGTAATAAAAAGTATTGAAGAAGGGATCAATACAGACATTACATGAATACCAATTTTCTATTTAATTGAAGTAGTACAAAAGCATACTAATGTAGGAAGTTAATAACAAACTACATTATAAAGATGACTGACAACTTCACTTGAGAAAAATTCATTAGCACAGATAAGAAATAAGAGTACACAATTCAAAATTAAGTTAATAAATGGCATTACATTTAAAACTTCTATATAATTATTTTTTAAAGGATTATTAAACCCTAGTCTGGTGGTTCTCAGTCCTGGCTGGCACCAGATTTTTGAAGCTAGAAGATTTTAAAAAATAATAAACAAATAAAAATATACAGTTTTCTTCCATTCTCATTCACCGTCCTTACTCAAGCTCTGGTGGTAGAGTTCAGGCAACTGGCTTGGGTTTTCTTTTGTTTTTTTAAGTTCCACGGGTGACTTTAATGCACATCTAGAGTCAGGAACTTTTGCCCTGGTCATTCAACACATTCTAGCTCATAGAAGAGACTGAGTCAGTTTTGTGGAAGATAAATTCACTGGTGAAATCTCATTATAACTTCACTAAAGACATCCACACAATAATGTAATCAAATACATTTTCAGAAATCACAATGGAAGGAACAGAATTGATGCCTGAGCACTCAGTATAAAAAAATAAATCAGAGAAAAAAAAGAAATAGACAGTATACAATTTATCCTTCAGTATCCTTACTCCTTGATATTCTACTTTATTTAATATTTTGAGAATTTCATTACAGTGTTTATGACAAAAGTGAGTGAGACATTTAAAGAGCGCAGGAGGCCAGGCGCGGTGGCTCACGCCTGTAATCCTAGCACTCTGGGAGCTGAGGCAGGAGGATCACTTGAGCTCAGGAGTTCGAGACCAGCTTGAGCAAGAGGGAGACCCCATCTCTGCTAAAAATAGAAAAATTAGCCGGGCATGGTGGCATGCACCAATAGTCCCAGCTACTTGGGAAGCTGAGGCAGGAAGATAGCTTGAGCCCAGGAGTTTGAGGTTGCAGTGAGCTATGATGATGCCACTGCACTCTGCCCAGGGTGACAGAGTGAGTCTCTGTCTTGAAAAAATAAAATAAACAGTGTAGGAAGAGACCATAAAATATCCACTGAAAATAACATAATAAAACCAAGTGCCATGTATTGCTATAAGTATTTAACAGACATTAATTCATGTAATCCTCACAACAATAGGCACACACTATTAATATTCTCATTTTAAACATGAAAAACTGAGGTACAAAGCAGTTAAATAACTTAACCACATAATACAGCTAATAAGCTGCAGAAACAAGATTCAAAGCCAAGCAGTCTGAGACAAGAGCCTACATTCTTTACCATGTTCTATTGAAACTTACTTTATATCTATGGCCTTTCCCAATACAATCTTTTTTTTTGTTTAAAAAGACACAGGTCTCACTGTCACTCAAGCTAGGTGGGACTATAGGCATGCACTACCATGCCCAGCTTATTTATTTATTTATTTATTTATTTATTTTTGGTAGAGACAGGGTCTCACTATGTTGTCCAGGCTGGTCTCGAACTCCTAGCCTCAAACAATCCTCCCACCTTGGCCTCCCAAAGTGCTGGGATTACAGGCATGAGCTACCATGTCCAGCCCCAATACAATCTTGATTATGCTTTTCTTGTCTCTTTTGAATAATTTGTCTCTACTCAAAATAATAAAAAATTTGTCATAGCTTTTACCTGTTTTCCTTAAAGAAGGAAGAAGGATGGGGAAGAAATTTACAAGCCATCCAAAGAGCCAACAGTAGGAACACTAAGTAAGCATTGTCCATTTAAGGCAGAAATGATGAATGCCATCTAGGCACCACTGTCTTACCTTAAAATTTTCTGCAGGAAAAATTTCTAAGTTAGCACTTTTCAATTCCAAACCACTCTTATTAGTGACTGACCAGACCATCAATAAGCAGTCATCTTTCCAAATTTTGTAAGAAGACACTGATATGGTTTCATTATTACAGACTTCTATAAGATTTGAATGTATGTATTCAGTAGTTTCTTCCAACAAAGAAGAAGCTAAACAGATTTCCTTGGCAACTGAAGCTGCAGTAGATTGAGAAGGGTGAAAAATTTCCATGTTGTTATCATCAAACAAAGAAGGCGTAGACAGGCTGCAATTTGAGAGTTTCTCAACCAAAGGTAGTTCTGTGAGTGACTCAGAATCCAGAAGTTCCGAATTGAGAGAAAATTTCTTTAATTCTTTATCTCCTCTATCCTGCAAAGTATTCAAATAATAATCTCCTTCATATGCCACATTTGACAAAGAACTAAAGGAAGAACAGGTTATATTATGAACACTGGTCATTTCTCCACTTTTGGTTTCCTTGAGTTTTGATTTCTTTCTGAACTTGTGAGAAACAGTATCTGCTTTTCCAAGCTGTAAAAATAAAACATAATAATGTAAAAAGGAATCATTCTACTAGTCATGAGTTTTAAACATTCTTCTATAATTTCAAATGAGCAATTTACTAACTTGCTAAGGTTCTTTCTATAAAGCATTAATTAACAAAGAATCAGAGATGAATAAAATAAAATGTTAAGCCCTAAAATTCTGACAGCTACATAACTTTGAACTATTAGCTAAATCTTATTTCTCATAAAAAACACATGGAATCAGGAAAAGAAATAAGGTCAAAAAGTCAGTCATGAACAATTCTGAAAACTTATTAGATTTCAGAATACTAGGTTACAGAATTGAACAAATTAAAAATAGTGAGAAGTCTAACCATTTTTTGAATTTCCAGAGTTTTCCTATAGAAGCCTAAGTTACTCTTTTTTTTTTTTTTTTTTTTGAGACAGAGTCTCACTCTGTTGCCCGGGCTAGAGTGTCGTGGTGTTTCAGCCTAGCTCACAGCAACCTCAAACTCCTGGGCTCAAGCAATCCTTCTGCCCAGCCTCCCGAGTAGCTGGGACTACAGGCATGTGCCACCATGCCCGGCTAATTTTTTTTCTATATATTTTTAGTTGTCCAGCTAATTTCTTTCTATTTTTAGTAGAGATGGGGGTCTCGCTCTTGCTCAGGCTGGTCTCGAACTCCTGAGCTCAAATGATCCACCCGCCTTGGCCTCCTAGAGTGCTAGGATTACAGGCGTGAACCACCACGCCCAGCCCTAAATTACTCTTAAATACAGGGATGACTCAAACTGTTCTAGTAACCTACAACAATCATGATTTCATGGCCTGTGAGTTAATAAGCAGGGAAGAAAAACTAGTTTTACCTCAAGAATCAACTGGCAGTGGCTAATTGGAACACTAAACAGGAAAGAATTCTGTAACTGGGTAGTGATGTCCATAGACTCAAGAGACAGGAACAGCAAATTTGCTTTCCTCATTCTAGATATTAAATTATCACCCTGAACGTTCTCCTGAGAAAGAAAATCTAACAGAAAGCTATGCACTTGTTAAGCAGGCAGGAATACTTCTATATCAGCAATAAGGTTCACAGATCAGGGCTCCGTGAGCCTTGGTATCATCTGACTTTGGCATGCTCTTACTAGAGCATTCACTGGTACCCTCTCACCACTCACAGCCTGCCAGAACAACTCTAGTCCCAGGATCAGTCACTTTGCTGCTGAACTGCAAATGTCAACTGAGTCATTAAAATTTATTAATTATTAATACATTTAGATTGAATTTTTTTTTCTTATTGAGAGAATATCAAGTCTGACAGAAATGGGATCAAGATTGGTGAATCTACTGTAAAATTAAATTGAAAAAAAAAAAAAAAACAGCTTCCTCAAGATACATTTCAATAATACTATATGTGTAAATAAACAAGAGTTTTAGTCAAAAAAAAAAAAATATATAGTTCAGAAATGCAAAGAAGCTTTTACTAGATTAACCAACCATGTGAAAATAGCGTCTTTGAACTATTGATATTTATGCTTAATATGACAGCTAACTAAGCTTTCTTTAAGTAAAATGTTTCTATAGAAACTGAAAAGCTTTTCCAACTCATTTATAGATTGGGCATTTTTATATATTCAATGGGAGATGATGCTTGCTTCCTTATCTCTTCGATTTTAGGTGCTTGTACTCTTAAAGTGGATTTTGTTCAGTTTAATTGTCTTTAGCTTGAAGCTGAACTGTTTCTTGATAAGTTCTTTTGCTCTAAGGTTTAAACTACTTCTTAGATGTCTCCTTTCATAACTAAAATGAAATTCTCAATTAAAAAAAAAAAAAAAAAAAAAGCGGCCGGGCGCGGTGGCTCACGCCTGTAATCCTAGCACTCTGGAGGCCGAGGTGGGCGGATTGTTTGAGCTCAGGAGTTCGAGACCAGCCTGAGCAAGAGCGAGACCCCATCTCTACTAAAAATAGAAAGAAATTATATGGACAGCTAAAATATATATATAGAAAAAATTAGCCGGGCATGGTGGCGCATGCCTGTAGTCCCAGCTACTCGGGAGGCTGAGACAGGAGGATCGCCTGAGCTCAGGAGTTTGAGGTTGCTGTGAGCTAGGCTGATGCCACGGCACTCACTCTAGCCTGGGCAACAGAGTGAGACTCTGTCTCAAAAAAAAAAAAAAAAAGATTGGTGAATCTAAAAAAGACAGACACAGATAAAGATTGTAGCATGGTATACCACTACTACTGACAGGAATGATGGGAAAATTCCACCAAGAGAGAAGAAAGATGAAAGAACTAGGATGTTGCTCTAATCACAATTTCATACTAGGTGGACTCATCAGCCACCAAAAGGAGAATTCCATAGTATTCCCAGATGCTCAAAAATAGCACCTGTCCATCATCCAACTTTTCATTCTTTTACTATAAAAATAATACATCAGCATTAAAAGTTTGAAAATCATCATAGTCCTAATATCTGAATATAATTCTCATTTTTGTGTAATTCCTTTCAGTCTTAGTTATAAACAAGGTATAAATAAAAATTTATACTCGGCATTTTTAAAAATATATAAGCATTTTTAAAAATATATAAGTATTTTTCCCTTTTACAATGCAATATTGATCATTCTTCGAGCTGAATAGTATTCTGAGAGAATATAATTTATGTCACTATTCTCCTACAATTAGAAAGCTAAACTGATTCCTATTTTTCACTATTAAAAATACCATTTTGAGATGTGCTTTTTCCACAGATACACCCATACTGTTGAACTATTATTATTCATCCCCCTTCCCTTCAAGAACTGTCCCATCCACCCACAGGGGTGAGAGTACTTGTGATCATATTTGTAACTTTATTTGCACCCTGACCCTTGCCCTAGCTAACTGGACTGAAGAGAACATCTGATTCAAGTTGAACCAATTGGATTTTCTCTTTCTGAAATATAAAGGTATATCGCTGGGCGATAAAGGTATATCGCTGGACAGCAAGTGAGAGCTGGGGAAGTCATTTCTCACCATGTGTGTAGATGACAGCCAGGAGCTTTTACAGAGCCAGTTTTTTGTACAATCGGGATACAGATTCTTTTGGAATATAATTGATTACTTACCAAACTGATTGTATTGTCTGATCCTAGCCCAACAAATAACGATGATGCCAGCAGCTGCTTTTCTTTCTCCTCCTTAGATTGGGTAAGAACTTGAGATTGATCCTTTTTTGTTATAGCTTGATCTACATTCTCCATTACTGTACTCTCTTGAGGAATAGGTGGAGTTTCACTTTCATCACCAGTTTTGCTTTCTTTCTTGGGAAGATAGCCCTCTTTCCCCCACAATTTCTTTATACCTTCCAGCTTCAAGCTATTGGTCCTAAGGAGATTGATAATGAAATCAAGTCCATTTAAATAATTGCTAAATAGTTAACTTTCTTGGGACATTTTTCCAAAACACATCAATACCCATGGCCTTTTAGAAACAGCTTTCACATTATATTCTATATGCCAGAAGTAAAACCTAGCTCTCTAGACTTTATTTCAATTACAGCCAATATCCCCCCACTCTGCAGTCAAAGGATTTAAGGCAGCAGAACTCTAACTTAGTTAAAAATTTCAGATCATTTAATTTTTACTTAATTGCTTGAATAAGTTGTACAAAAATAGAACTACTGTAAATCAGTTCCTTTCCCCCATTGACTTTTCAAAAAATATCTTATCTTTAATTCTGACGGGTTAAAGATCAGAAATAACTCTTCAGTTTCTTAGTTATAGTAAATGATTAAACCTATATATTAATAAATTCATTAAATAAAATCCCATTGAAAGTAAAATCATTCAAATGTACTTGTATATATAAATTTACTTTTAATCCACACTAACTATATTTTCAACTATTATAAATGTACTTTTATAAAAATGAAATGAAGCTGGTCTATAAAAGAAAAAAGTAAGATTTTTAGGAAAAAGCATGAGGCTTAGCAATTTTTATACCTGAGTTGAAGAAGAATTAAAGTAATGTTTAGGAGCCAGATGTTCTGCCCAAAAAGTCTAGGCAAGACATCTAGGCAATAAGTCCAGTGCGGCTGCTTGGAGGGGAAACTGGAGGAAGGACGCCCAGGGGTTAATCACCCCAGACTCTGCCGATGAGTGGCTGGCTTGGACATGCCATGACAAAGGAGGTGGCAGTTATAGCTGTGAATTTAGAGTGACTAATAAGTGTGGGCTAAAATAGCCAAAGATTGTCTCTATTGTTCTTACATAAGAGCTATGGTCCATTTATTAGCTTGACTATGGTAATCATTTCACAATGTATATCTATATCAAAACATCATGTTCTACATCTTAAAACATACACAGTTGATTCCTGAACAATGCAAGGGTTATGGGTGCCAACTCCTTGTGTAGTCAAAAATCCACATAGAACTTTTGACTCCCTTAAAACCTAAATACTAATAGCCAACTGCTGACCAGAGCCTTTCCGATAATACCGATAATACCTTACCGATAATAATCAACTTAACACATAAATAGACTAATATCTACATACATTTTATGCATTCATGACATATCTTTTTCTTAATTTTTTCAATATTTCTAGTCTGTGCAGTTCATCAGAGAGTTTTTTCAAAGTGTCACAAATCTCCAAAAAATTTTCCAATATATTTATTGAAAAAAATCCAAGTATAAGTGGACTTAGACAGTTCAAACCCGTATTGCTCAAGGGTCAATTATATAATTTTTATTTGCCAATCACCTCTCAATAAAGCTGGGGCAAAGAAAGAACTGTGTGTCCTCGACAATAGGCTCATTTAGGCATCCCTGTCATGGTCCAAAATGACATTTTTATAATTTATATTACAAGATAGGTAGATCATGAAATGAATCTAAAAGGAAGACTCAGAAATATTAATATTGATTATGATTCCCATCTAAATTGTTGGAATCATGATCAATTTGATTTTGAGGCCAAAACTAAAAAATAAAAAAAAAAAACCAGGTAGTTATACCCCATACTGACTGAAGAATTAATGCTACTAAGTAGTAAGTGATTGAAGGAAAACTTGAATGTTAATAAAGAATGCCCTACAGGCAGTTGATTCCTCCTCAATGATTTTTACCGCTAAGTATTCCTTTATAAATATCTTCATTTCCCCCTTTCTTTCAGGTACCGAAAGAATTTTCTAAGAAGTTTTGAAAAGAAAAAAAAAATTATCCAGTAAATCTCTTAGAAAAAAACTGGTTGTCCTTGCCACAAGCAGAACCAAAAGTGGTCACAGGAACCACTAAAATGACCCCTACCATCTCTAGAATGCTCAAAAGTAGCACCTCTAGGGAATTCATGAATACCCACAGTAGGATTACAGTATCTATGTACCCCCTTTAACCAAAACATTTCCATTAATTATTACCAAAAAAGTCCCTAAATTTTACTAACAAATAGTCTATTAGTTTAACAAAAAATGGCATGTGTGGCAGGCTCTGGGCTGCTTCATCCAGACCCTTCTTCAGTGAAGGACTGTCGCTCAGCTGTTGGGAGGACTGTCAACTCTCAGCCTCTTCATTGCCTGAGAGGCAGAAAGGCACTTCAGCCAAGATCACATCACTTGCAGGCAGCCTACATCCACTGATAGATGAGCAGAAGCATAAAGTCCTAGCCACCTATCTTGGTCCAACTCCGGACAACTCTGAAGCGTCATTCTAGCTCCAGAGCTCCCCATGGGGTTAGCAGAGGCTGTCACTGGCAATGTATCACATCTTAACTTATTTTGCCCAAAACTCCTTCTTTTCTCTTCCTTGTACAGATGTCCATCCCAAGGGAACTCATTATTCTACACACTAAATGCCCATTGCAGAATGTGCTGCCCAGGGAACCCAACTCAAAACAACAGGCAAAAGGGGAGAGGGGCACAAAAGGAGCCTAAAAGGAACCTCAAGCTATTTTAAAGATTCTTCTCACTTATTTCATCTGCATACGTGCCTATTATGAACACAAACTTTCTGTCATGTACTACATGTAGACAGTCTAAAAAGTGGCAAAATACATAAGAAAGCAACATAAGGCCATTTCATATACAAAATATGCCTCTTAATAGTATGAAACATACTGTAAAAAGAATTTTTTTTACTATGAGTCATCCTCGCCTGGATTTTGACAACACTAGAATACATAATTTTATATGGTGTGCTTTTATATTATTTTTTAATCAGAACATTCAAACACATATAGAAATTCTGACCAGTAACCTTCAAAAGATTAGGCGTATACTTTAACTCAGCTCTAGAAATTCCCACTTGAGGTAGGGTGCTGACAGGCAAGAAATTCTAAATTGGGCTTACTACTACTTTATTCTCAGTTTACAAAAAACTGTAGAAGAGCAATTGTCTCCCCGCTAAAGCGGACTCATGTTGCCAATTACCTCACAGGTTCCTCATTTGAAATAATGTATAAGTTGTGGACTTCTTTGGAAAGAAATTTTAAATTCATCCCTCATGTTCCACTTCACGATAATACAGCACATATAAGTCCTTAGCAGTTGTGCTAAATGCCATTTCTCTGAGGGTGGTACATGTATATGTACAGGATTTACAAGGCCCTGTGACGTCCTCCAGATCCCAGTTCAATACTAAAGCAACAAATGCTGTCACCTGTTGTGCAGGTAAAAGTGACTGTGTAAGTTTCTCTCTGGGTTTGGAAGGTTTCTGTCTCTCTTTCCCTTTCCCTGTTTGGGGTACTTAATTGCTGTCACCTTCACCATCACATGCCCACAAACTATATCTGCTCCCCATGTTTGAAATATACCAAAATTAAATATATGAGAAAGAAAATGTCAAGGATTTTAACAGAGCAAGGAAAAAAAGGATAAGAAAGAGAATTTGAACTTACGCCATTTCATTCAGCATGTCATTCGTTCATTCTACATTTCTCATAGTCTCTATGTCATTCTTGTG
Source organism: Eulemur rufifrons (assembly GCF_041146395.1). NCBI lineage: Eukaryota > Metazoa > Chordata > Mammalia > Primates > Lemuridae > Eulemur > Eulemur rufifrons. The sequence continues at coordinate 42,368,886 of NC_090984.1, forward strand.
ATAAATACCTTTTATAATCATTTCATTGAAAGGTTGACAAATATAAGCATGAATATAAAATAAGGTGACTGACTTCTTAATGAATATACAAGGACTCAAAATTCAAATGTCATCCTTCAAAGTTGTCACCTTTGAGGTTTTTATCATATTTATTCCAGTAATGCTGCCATTACTTAAAACATTCTGAATTCTTTTAGATAAAGCTACTTCACAAACAAGAAAGCCATTTTCATTACTTTATATCAGTATACCAACCAAAATTATTCAGACTGATCACTAGTTTTATTTGGTAAGCTCAGCTTTTAGATAATGACAATAATGATGATAAAGACAATTATTATTAATAATAACAGCTACCATTTATCAATCACTTACTCTGTACTGGGTTGTACTATGCACTTCACACACATTATCTCATTTTATTAATATTAACTTAATTATGTTTCTAAAAGTAACTTAATTATATTTCCTAAATCAAAATCTGCCTTAAAAGGATGAAATATGGCTCCAAAGAAGACATTTAAACAATCACCAATTTTCAAGGTGTCTGGGAAGAAGCTCTGAAAGCACTTTGAGCAAAATATACAGCTTCCTCAGGTGAGTATAGATGTTCCCTGATTTATAATGGTTCAACTTAATGATTTTTCAACTTTACAATGGCGTGAAAGCAATACATATTTAGTAGAAACCATACTTTGAAAAAAAATTTTTTTAAGAGACACGGTCTCTCATGCCTGTAATCCTAGCACTCTGGGAGGCTGGGGCAGGAGGATCGCTCGAGGTCAGGAGTTCAAGACCAGCCTGAGCAAGAGTGAGACCCCGTCTCTACTAAAAAAATAGAAAGAAATTAGCCAGACAACTAAAAATACATAGAAAAATAATTAGCCGGGCATGGTGGCTCATGCCTGTAGTCCCAACTACTTGGGAGGCTGAGGTAGAAGGATTGCTTGAGCCCAGGAGCTTGAGGTTGGTGTGAGCTAGGCTGACAGCACAGCACTCTAACCCGGACAACAGAGTGAGACTCTGTCTCAAAAAAAAAAAAAAAAAAAAAAGAGACAGGGTCTCGCTCTGTTGCCTGGGCTACAGTGGAATGGCATGATCTGCAGCCTTGAACTCCTGGGCTCAAGTGATTCTCCCACCTCAACCTTCAGAGCAGCTGGGACTATAAACATGCACCACCATGCCTGGCTAATTTTCAAATCTTTTTAGAGATGGGGTCTCACTATGTTGCCCAGGCTGGTGTTGTCCAGGCTGGTCTTGAACTCCTGGCCTCAAGCAATCCTCCTGCCTCAGCTTCTGCCTCCTGAGTAGCTGGAATTACAGTTGTGAGCCACCATGCCTATCTTAAATTTTGAATTTCTATCCTTTCCCAGGCTAGTAACAGGCAATACAATACTCTCTTTCAATGCTGTTCTGAGCATGTTTAAGGTAGGCTAGGTTAAACTATGATGTTTGGTAGGTTAGGTGTATGAAATACATTTTTGACAATATATTTTCAATTTACAATGGGTTTATCAGGATATAATCCCATTGTAAGTGGAGGAGCATTTGTGTACACCTTCTTCAGATTACTATACAGCTTCCTCAGGTGAAATCAATCATCTTATTTAATGTTCATCTCTATTATATCTGTTAATCTTCCAATGAGATGGTTATAAGAAGTATCCATTAGAAGGAAGAATATAGAATGATACGCTGAATACTTACCTGGGTATATAAATTCTAATACACTTCTTAAATATATATATATATATACACACACACACACATATATATTTTTTTACAACATGCAGCAAATAACACACATTATTATAATGTGTGAAGCTTGTATACATCTTATGCTGTCTTGGAAGGTAAATAAACTCTTAAAGTATAAGAACATGCTGTACAATAACAATACCTTGAGAGCAAATAAATAGAAACAACAGAAACAGCCCATATAAAATTTAACTTTTAGGAACCCTTCTAAACCATTATATTAAAACACATTGTCACAAATGTACCTCTCCCTTTGAAAATAATTTGAAGATGAATGAAATAATAAACTTCCTGGAAGTCATCCTAAACTGAGCAAATAATGATCGTGATGATACAAAGCAGAAGCAGAAGGCAAATGGAATGCTAAGACATTTAAACACTCCCATATTCTAAGAACTTACTCTTTCAGCCCTGTCTCAGCACTATTCCCAGATATATCTGAACCAAGAGAAATGCCAGCAGGAGACTGTCGTCCAGTGAAGCCAGGTGAAGAAAAGGAAAGTCCATATGGTTCAAAATTGAGAACTGGAAGTTTCAAAACAATAACAGAGGTTCACATTAAAACAAAGCAAAAAAGCAAAGTTGTCAAAGTTATCATTCACTACTGAAATAATTCAAGACTGGAATCCAGTGACAATATTTAAATTGTAAGCGACTTTGGGGATGATCTAATCAAATAGTTATAGTAATAATAATAATAATAATAAAGCAGCTACCATTTAGTGAATGTTTACTGTAAGTCTTCATACCACTTGGTGATCAAAGACAGTTCTTCATTTTTATCTTTTTACCTCCCTTAGAAGCTAAAAAACAACTCAATTAGGAAAGATAACCAATTAACCAGGTCTACTGAAAAGTTGCTGCTCTCATGCAAAAATGTTTAATAAGCTATGATTGAAGCAATGACCATGCTTTGTCAAACAAAATGCTCCCAGGCACATTCCTGTACCAAATGGACTGATGGAGCCCTCAATGTGAAAGCTCACTTAATAACAAAGTATACTCAGGTTCTGATTCCTTTCAATTTGTATAACCTAAATGAATTCAGTTAGAGCCATGAAAATTCATACTGTTATTGACAGTTATTGTGATAGAGCAGATGCCAATATCCATTCTTCCTTTCTTTCTAAGTAACAGAGCCTTCAATTCTTAGCTATTATATAACCACCCAGAAAGGAGACATTTCCAGACTCCTTTGCCACATGACTGAGTTCTGGCTCAGGAAATTATGCACGCATTTTGTATGCAACTTCTGGGAGAAGTCCTCTTAGAAGGAAAAACAATCGTTCTTCCCCCACTTCCTTTTTCCTGCTGGCTAGACTGCAACATGACTGCTGGAGTGCAAGAAGCCATCTTGGATCATGAAGTAAAACACCAAAGATGCAAGAACAGCAAGGTAGGTGGAGCCTGCGCTTTATATAATCATGAAGCCATCAACTCTAGGATGTCTACTTTTGGATTTCTTTAATGGGAGAGAGCAATAACCATCTATGTTGTACAAGGCCCCACTCTGTCATTTATCTTTTAATATTTTACTTCACTAAAACTAATCCTAACTGGCAAATTTATCTTTTTGGACTGTCTAGATTATAACAAAAAGGACCTTCTTAAATCATAAAAAGTATCTTAGAAAATATAAATGTCAACTTCTTTAATTATTATTCTCATTTTACAAATGAGGAAACTGTGGCAAAAGTTTGTCAAGAACTTAACCCAGATTACAAAAACAGGAAATGACAGAGCCAGATATGAACTCAGACACTAACTCGAAAGCTGTATTCTCAACTATTATATTATACTGCCTTCTCCAAAGGAAACAGCATTTAATCTGTGATGACTACTAAATAAATGCTTGTTGGTTAGCTAAATGAATGATACAGAAGAGGCATCAAGGTACAAAAAGAAAAATAATAATGGGCTAATGATCAGGAAAACTGATTCTAGACATAGATCTGGTGTTAACCAGGTATGTGAACTGCACCTTAATTTCTTTGTCTGTAAAATGGAGAGTTCAGACTACATCAACAGTTTCTAAATGAAAATCTGATAACCAGGATCAAGCTTACTTCATTGAATCTCCTAAGGATCTTTTTATGCATATAGCCACGCCTACAGAGATTCACATACAGAAGCCATTAGAGTAGAGCTCAAAAACGTGTTTTGTTTTTTAAAAACTTTTTGTGATTCTCATTCATAATCATGTTTCGAAACCACTGTTTCTCTCTAAGGTCCTTTTCAGCTAGAATGTCCTCTCATTCTAAGCTTTTCAATCATCTAGCTTAACCTACTATCATAGTCTGTTGCTATAACAGAATAGCACAGATTGGGTAATTTATAATGGACAGAAATTTATTTGGCTTATAGTTCTAGAAGCTGAGAAGTCCAAAAGAATGGTGCTGGCATCTGGGGAGGGTCTTCACACGACGTCATCCCGTGGTGGAAGTTGGAAAGGCAAAAGAGCGCGAGAGCAAGAGAAGGCCGAACTTGCTTTTATAACAACCCACTCCCATGATAATGACCTTAAACCATTCATGACCTAATCACCTCTTACTAGGCCTCACCTCCCAACACTATTGCATTGGGGATTAAGCTTCTATTAACAACGCATGAACTTTGAGGTACACATTCAAACCATAGTATTCTGCCCCTGGTCCCTAAAATTCATGTCCTCACAATATAAAATACATTCATTCCATCCCCAAAGTCCCAAAAGTCTTAACTCGTTCCAGCATCAACTCAAAAGTCCAAAATCCAAAGTCTCATCTAAATTAGACATGGGTGAGACTCAAGGGATGATTCATCCTGAGGCAAATTCCTCTCCAGCTGTGAGCCTGTGAAATTAAATTATGTGGTTCCAAAATACAACTGTAGGACAGGCATAAAGTAGACATTCCCCTTCCAAAAGGGAGAAATAAGGAAGAAAAGGGTAATTGGTGCCAAATAAGTCTAAAACCCAACAGGGAAATCAACATTAAGTCTTTAAGCTCCAGAATAATCTAACTTGACTCCATGTTCTCTCTTCTGGAGACACTGGGGCAGGATTTGCCCCAACAAGGCCTCAGGCAGCCTCACCCCTATGGCTTTGCTAGGCTCAGTCCAACCAGTAGCTCTCAGGGGTTGAAGTCTTTTCCTTCAGCTATCGCAGGCTGATGCTGCAAGCTGATTTGCTCTATAGTTCTTGGATCTCAGGAGTGGCCCCACTCCCACGGCTGCCCTAAGCATTGCCCTAGTGGCAACTCTCTCTGGCAGCTCCAACCCCATATTTCTCCTCAGCATTGCCCTAGTAGGCAATTGCCTCTGTGATAGCTCCACCCCATCACAAGTCTCTCTCTGAGCCCTCAAGGTGTCCAGGACATCCTTTCAAATCTAGGTAAATGAAGCTATGTCCTCATGGCTCTTGCATTCTGCACACCTACAGAATTAGCACCACATGTACACCACTAAGCTTTATGGCTTATATCTTTCAGAGCAGTGGGTGAAGCCACACCTGGGCCTGCTTGAGCCAAGGCTGAAGCAGCCAAGGAGCACCATACTCCACCAGAATGCAGGGCACAAAGACCTGAGGCAACTCTGGGCAGCAAGCCCAAGGAAGGCACACCAGGCTCATCCCCTGAAACCATTCTGCCCTCTGAGAGCTCTGGACACTTGATGAGAGAGGCAGCCTTGAAGATCTCTGAAAGGCCTTCAGGGTTACTCTCCCATTGTTTTGATGATCCCTTCTATCCACACTAATCTCCTTAGCACGCAGTCACTTGGCCACAGCCTTGGTTTACTCTCCCAAACACATTTTTTCATTCTTTACATGGCCAGGCTGAAAATTTTCAGTCTTTCCATTCTGCTTCTCTTTTAATTATAAATTCCGTCTTTAAGTCATTTCTTTCCTCTTGCATCTTACTGTATGCACTTGAAAGTAGCCACATAGTTCCTTAAATGTTTCACATAGAAATTTCTTTTATCAGATATCTTAGGTCATTGCTGTTAAATTTCATCTGCCATAAAGCCCTAGGGCATGGACATAATTGAACTAAGATTTCTGCCATTTCATAACAAGGACTGGCTTTACGCCAGCTTCCAATAAGATATTTCCCTTTCCCATCTGTGACCTCATCAGAATGTTCTTCACTGTCCACATTTCTACCAGCATTTCAATCACGAATACTGAAGTAATCTCTAAGAAGTTTCAGACTTTTCCTACAGCTCTCCTCTTCTGAGCCCTCACCAGAATCACCCTTAATATCTATTTATGGCAATCTAGGCTTTTTCTAGCTTGCTCCTCCAAATTCTTCCAGGTTCTACCCATTATCCAGTTCCAAAGCTGCTTCCACATTTTCAGGCATTTGTAGCAATAGCAGCACTTCTCAGTACCAATTTCTGCCTTAGTCCATTTTATGTTGCCAGAATACAGAATACCACAGACTGGGTAATTTATAATGAACAGAAAGGTATTTGGCCCATGATTCTGGAGGCTGGGAAGTCCAGGAGCATGGCATCAGCATCTGGTGAGGGCTTTCATGCTGTGTCATGCCATGGAGGAAGATGGAAGGGCAAGAGAGCACAAGAGTGAGAGGGGCTGGACTCACTTTTATAACAACCAACTCTCGTGACAACAAACCTACTCATGTCACAACAACATTAATCTATTCAGGAAGGCACAGCCTTCATGGCCTGACCACCTCTTAATACTTCCCAATGGCAATTAAATTCCACCGTGAATTTTAGAAGGGACAGTCAAACCATAGCACCTATTATCTATCCAATATTGGCCTCTTTTTAATAGCATCTGTGACAATGAGTCACACAGCCACTGCATTAACATTTCTAATAACAGTGAAAAGCTCAAGAAATATTTCCTGTGCACAATTAAAAAGAAAGATTTTAAGTCAAAGAGCAGAAAGAAGTTCAAAATTAGTGGTAGAAAGTTTAAAAATAGAAAAAAACAGACATGAAAGGGGATAGTACCTAAAGAGCAGACAGATAAAATTTCAATTCTGAGACAAAGAATTAAGATTATCATCTAAGGAAAGCCTGGAAAGGCTCAAGGTTGAGGAATAAAGTTCAAACCACATTATCTTCATTCTCTAGTGAAAATGCCCCAAGATCCATACAGTAATAAACGACTAAAACAGTCAGAGATGTTGGTAAGTTAACTAGACGTGCAAGAGCTGCATGTGGGAGCAGAAGGAAAAAAATGGTATACAGAAAGAGCCAGAAGGCAGAAGGTGACTGAACTGCAACTTAATGAATATGTAGAAGGTTAACTAGACGAAGAATGAGGCCAATTTACACAGAAGAGAAAACGTGAGCTGGAGGCAAAGAGAGTCCTTGGAGTTGGGAGTTACTGAAGTAATCCAAGTGAGAGATAATAAACTATCAGTCAATATTTAACCTATTTGTATCCTTCATCACTTTAGAGGCTTCAATTTTATGCACACTCACTTATTGTAAGTTGTACTGCCATTCTTTTATACCTTGACCATGACTATATCATGGCTGTTTTTTATTAATAATTACTCATTTTAAATTATTTGATTATTGTTATTTAATTTTATTCTTTGAGAGACTAACAACCTGAACTTGTCATGGCTTTCTAATAGCCATAGTTTAGTAGATGGAAGATTATATTGCTATTTCCTTTACTATTTCTGGTGTTATCCAACATTCAGGCTACAACATATTTGAAGAATACTTCAATAGAATAATCTACACTGATCCTAAATGCTCTTCTTGGATGGGAACTGGTAATAAAGTGTGTTTACCAATACTCCACCAATTTTTGCCAATTCTTAGTATTTTCCTGAAGTTTATTCTTAGAAACTGGACATTTTTCTACCCAAGAGAGCTATGTATCACTTATTAAAGTAACATTTAACTACTACTCTCTACAAATGATTTATAAAAATCTCAAGATCGTATCACAACTGACTGATACTTGAAGGATTCCAGAATTAACAACTCTTTATGAAGAAAATACCTATTTTCCCCCTAATCTTTATTACTGTCTTCTAGGCAGTCCCAATTCTAAGATATATAATTTTATAATTTATTCCAGAAGTATTTAGTAAGCACTTGCTATGTCCTGTGTCATGGCCAATTTCATTTTCTGTAACAGTTTAAACTCACAAAATTTTAATTTTGCTTTAGAGAACTTTTGAAAAGTAGATTTGGGAGGAGAGAGAAAGAACTCAGTTTGAGAGCTTAATCCCATTTATAATGATAGTTCTATGGGAAAAAAATGTACTTGGCAAAGAACTGCATAAGCTTGGGGAATTCCAGGGCAATCTATTAGATTTGTGTCAGCCATTTAAACTATTTTAAGAAAGAAAACAGGCAGTGTCAGGAAATAGTCTCCCCGTCCTACCTCCCCTTCCCTACCCAACCCCTGACTTCAGTAATGGCAACTGATGGCCCCCAAACACTTGAAAATAAGGAAATACGGCAACTGGACCAGGTATCCCAGTGTGGAACTCCAGGAGATTTTCATTCCATGCCCTGGATGTCTAAAGGCCTTTATATGCAGTATAGTCACAAATCAGGCAATTGTAATTCAAAACTTTACTTCTTCCCCTCCAACATATTCTAACAACATATAAGGAGTTAGGCCAGGCACGGTGGCTCACGCATGTAATACTAGCACTCTGAGGCCAAGGCGGGAGGATCGTTGGAGATCATGAGTTCAAGACCAGCTTAAGCAAGAGCAAGACCCCATTTCTACAAAAAATAGAAAAAATTAGCCAAGTGTGGTGGTACATGCCTGTAGTCCCAGCTACTCAGGAAGCTGAGGCAAGAGGATCACTTGAGTACAGGAGTCTGAGGTTGCAGTGAGCTATGATGATGCCACTGCACTCTAGCTGGTGTGACAGAGCAAGATTCTGTCTCAAAAAAAAAAAAATATATATATATATATGTGTGTGTATATATATATATATATATATAAAGGAGTAAATGGAGAAGAAATTGATTATACTTCGAAAGAGAAGTGAATTTTCAAAGTCATTAGGTATCACTGTGCTAAATAGTATATCAAAAGCCTTAAAAGATAGGGATCATAATGAATCTATGGATTCATTATGGTTTTGCATGGACCCTGCTTTGGTTTGTATGGACATTTTATTAACCTGAGTCTTCTAAGCCATGAACACAGGATGTCTTCCCATTTGTGTCTTACTTGATTTCTTTCATCAATGCTTTGCAGTATTCAATATACAAGTTTTTCACCTCCTTAGTTAAGTTTTATTCTTAGGTATTTTATTTTATTTTTTGGCACACTATTGTAAATGGGGCTGTTCTCCTGATTTTCTTTTCTTTCGAGACAGAGTCTCACTCTGCTGTCTGGGCTAGAGTGCCGTGGCATCAGTCTACCTCACAGCAACCTCAAACTCCTGGGCTCAAGCAATCCTACTGCCTCAGCCTCCCAAATAGCTGGGACTGCAGACATGCGCCACCATGCCTGGCTAATTTTTTCCATATATATTTTTAGTTGTTTGGCTAATTTCTTTCTATTTTTAGTAGAGACGGGGTCTTGCTCTTGCTCAGGCTGGTCTCAAACTCCTGAGCTCAAGCAATCCTTCTGTCTCAGCCTCCCAGAGTGCTAGGATTACAGGTGTGAGCCACCGTGCCAGGCTCTAATTTCCTTTTCAAATAGTTCGCTTAGTGCATTGAAATGCAACTGATTTTTGTATGCTGGTTTTGTATCCTGCAACATTATTAAATTTGTTTATTAGTTCTAAGAGATTTTTTTAATGGAGTCTTTAGGGTTTTCTATATATAGGACCATATTGTCTGTAAAGAGGGACAATTTTACTTCTTCCTTTTCAGTTTGGATGCCTTTCTTTCTTTTTCTTGCTTAATTGCTCTGGCTAGGACTTGCAGTTACTATGTTGACTAGAAATAGAAAGAATGGGTATCTTTGTTTGTCCTTGATCTTAAAGGAAAAGATTTCAGTTTTTTTTTTGTTTGTTTGTTTTTTGAGACAGAGTCTCACTCGGTTGTCCAGGCTAGAGTGAGTGCCGTGGCGTCAGCCTAGCTCACAGCAACCTCAAACTCCCGGGCTCAAGCAATCCTACTGCCTCAGCCTCCCAAGTAGCTGGGACTACAGGCATGCACCACCATGCCCGGCTAATTTTTTCTATATATATTTTTAGCTGTCCATATAATTTCTTTCTATTTTTAGTAGAGATGGGGTCTCGCTCTTGGTCAGGCTGGTCTCGAACTCCTGAGCTCAAACGATCCACCCACCTCGGCCTCCCAGAGTGCTAGGATTACAGGCGTGAGCCACCGCGCCCGGCCAAGATTTCAGTTTTTTATCATACAAAGTTATGTTGTTAGCTGTGAGCTTTTCTATCTATGGCCTTTATTATATTGAGGTATTTCCTTCTATTCCTAGTTTGTTGAGAGTTTTTATCAGGAAATGATGCTCAAGTTTTTTCAAATGTTTTTTCTGCACCTATTGAGAGAATCATGTGATTTTTATCCTTTATTCTATTAATATAGTATATCACATTAATTCATTTTCATATGTTGAATCATCCTTGTATCCCTGGAATAAATCACACTTGACTGTGGTATATGATCTTTTTACTTTGTTGTTGGGTTTGGTTTCCTAGTATTCTGTTGAGGATCTCTACATCTATATTCATCAGGGATATTAGCCTGCAGTTTTCTTTTTTTGTGGTGTCTTTGTTTGGCTTTGGTATCACGGTAACGCTGGCCTCATAAAATGAGTCCAGAAGTGTTCTCTCCTTTTCAAGTTTTTGGAAGAGTTTGAGAAAGATGGCAATAATTCTTTAAATGTTTGCTAGAATTCACCAGTGACGAGCCACAAAAGACCACAAATAGCCAAGTCAATCTTGAGAAAGAAGAATAAAGATGGAAGCATCACACTTCCTAATTTCAAAGCTACAATAATCAAAACAGTATGGGCTGAGGGCAGTGGCTCAGAACTGTAATCCTAGCACTCCGGGAGGCTGAGGCAGGAGGACTGCTTGAGCTCAGGAGTTCGAGACCAGTCTGAGCAAGAGTGAGACCCTGTCTCTACTAAAAATAGAAAAATTAGCCAGGTGTCATGGTATGCACCTATAGTACCAGCTACTTGGGAGGCTGAGGCAGGAGGTTCACTTGAGCACAGTTGTTTGAGGTTGCAGTGAACTATGATGATGCCACTGTACTCTACCCAGGGTGACAAAGCTAAACTCTGTCTCAAAACAAACAACAGACAAAAAAATCAGAATGGTACTGGCATAAAGACAGACATATAGACTAATGGAACAGAATGGAGAGCCCAGAAATAAATCCACTCATTTATGGTCAACTGATTTTCAGCTAGGATGCCACGAATACATGATAGGGAAGGGACAGTCTCTTCAATAAATGATGTTGCTAACACTAAATATCCACATACAAAAGAATAAAATTGGACCTCTGTCTTACACCATACACAAAAATCAATTCAAAATGGATTAAAAAATTAAATGTAAGACCTGAAACTATAAAATTCCTTAAAGAAAACATAGGAGAAAGGCTTCATGACATTGGTATGCACAATGACTTCATGGATATGATGCCAAAAGCACAGGCAACAGTAATGAAAATAAACAAGTGGGAATATATCAAACTAAAAATCTTCTGCACAGCAAAAGAAACACCCAACAGAGTAAAAAGGCAACCTATGGAAAGGGAGAAAATATTTGCAAACCACATATCTGATAAGGGTTAATCTCCAAAATATGTTATTCCTTTGACTCAGTAGGGGGAAAAAAAAAAACCCTAATAACCTGATTAAAAAACAAGCTAAGAACTTGAATAACATTTCTCCAAAGAAGACATACAAATGGCCAACAGGTAGCTGAAAAGAATGCTCAAGGTCACAAAACATCAAGAAAATGCAAATCAATACCACAAAGAGGTATCACCTCACACCTGTCAGGATGGCTATGAGCAAAAAAAGAAAAGACAACAAGTGTTGGCAAGAATGTGGAGAAACTAGAACCCTTACCCACTGTTGGTGGGAACGCAAAATGGTTAAGCCACTAGGCCAAACAGTGTGGAGGTTTCTAAAAAATTAAAAATAGAACTACCATATGATCCAGCAATCCCACTTCTGGGTATTTATCCAAAGGAACCAAAACCAGGATCTTGAAGACATATTAGCACTCCTACATTCATTTTAGCATTCACAATAGCCAAGATGTGAAAACAACCTAAATGTCTATCTAAGGATGAATGGATAAAGAAAATGTGATATATACATATAACAGAACACTATTTAGCCTTGAAAAAGAAGGAAATTCTGTAATATGCAAACACATGGATGAACCTTGAGGATATTATGCTAAGTGAAATAAGACAGTCACAGAAAAAAAAAAATACAGCATGGTTCCACTTATATGAGCTATCTAAAAAGTCAAATTCATATTAATAGACTCAAAGGGTGAAATGGTGGTTGCCAGGGTATAAGGGGAGGGAGAAATGGGCAGTTACCAATCAATGGGCATAAAGTTTCAATTAAGCAAGATGATGAATAAGCAGTAGAGATCTACTGTACAACATTGTATTAATATCTATAGTCAACAGTAATGTATTTTATACTTAAAAATTTAAGAGGGTAGATCTCATGGTAGCATTCCTACCACAATAAAATACAATGAAAAAATTTAAAAATTAAAATTAAAAAGACTTAAAATAACAAATACTTTTGCAAAAAAGATATCATTAAGTCTATTATTAGAGTTTTTAACTTTCTGGTCTCATTCTAGAATCAACAGTTTAGTTATACTCTTAACTAAATATGCCTAATACAGAGCCTGGAAAATACTCAACAAAATTATTGAATGATTAATAGGAAAAAAAAAATGCCCTTTCAGCATTGAACTTTTTAGTATTGACATTCTGAATTCATAAACAGGTAATATTTGTTGGTCTCCCCTTTATTCATATGCATACTTCCCAACCACCATGCAAATAACTCAATGATGTGCCCTTTACCAAAATCATGACAGAGGACTTTTCCTGACAGGCTGAATTTCTTAAGTATAAAGTTATTCTTTCCTTTCTTAGCTGTTCATAACTTAATTGATCAGATATTTTGTTGAAGGAACCATTCTAATACACTTAAGAAATACTAGACTGCTCAGAATGAAAATGAAACTCACTAGTCAATAATAACCAGGACTGTTTTCTGAAACTTTTCCATAGATATGGTCACACTAATATGTGTCACCCTACTAGTACAGTGACCAACATGACAATTCCACCTTCAAGTTCTTTCAAAATTCCAGGATGGCTGCCATATCTTAGGCATTTATGTATTTGGCATCTATGAATTTGGGAATAACACTAGGCTAACTTTTTTTTTCTGGGTGTCTGAAAACCTAGTCAGAGTAAACAAAATCATAAGCATTTAAAGAGGGATAATAAAAAGTAAATATCTTTAGTTATTGACTTAATGATTATAATATCAATTGCATAAAAAAAGTCTCTACAATTTAGCATACAATAAACCTATGAAAAATCACCTTTTTCCTGAGAAAGCTTTTCCTCCTGGCGTTGGTGGTGGGGTTTGTAAGGTGCCACCCCTTGACTGAGTCCTTCAGCCACAAAACCATCCAGAAAAGATAAGGAAGCATCTACCTGTATTAAAATTAAACAAAATTAGTAATTTAAAAAATGTATCCTAAGCAGTAGATTGTACATTCACATAAATAATTTTAGCCCATATATCCTTTTAAGTAAAAAACAGAGCTTTCATTCTAAAACTGCTACCCAACTCTCTGGCTTTCTGAAACATCTATAATCAGATCATCTGGCTAAGAATCTAACAATGTAAATCATTTGCAGTTATTATTAATTTCACTGCATTGCACAATATATTTTTGAGCATCTAATATATTAGGGCATCCTATTAGGTGCTATGATTGAGACAAAAAAGAAACACAGTTTCTACCCTAAGGAGAATTGTAACGTACCAGAAGAGACAGAAATACATACTATAAGGTATTGTGACTGTACTGGTTTCCTGCTGAGGACTAAAATCAAGGTGTTTGCGGGGCTAGTTTCTTTGGGATGTGCCAAGGAAGAATTCGTTCCTTGTCTCTGCCAGCTTATGGCCACAACAGTCCAATCTCTGCTTTCATAGTTACTTTGCCTTCTCTCTGACCTCTTGCCTCACATTTATAAGGACCATTGTAATTATATAAAGCCTATCTAGATAATCTAGGGTAATCACCCCATCACAAACATTTAAAGTCATCACAGCTACAAAGTGCCCTTTAATATTTAAGGTAACACATGCACAGATTTCAGGGATTAAGATGTGATAATCTATGAGGGACCATTATTCAGCCTCCTACAGTAGCAGATTTAACTATCCTACTCTCCTACCCAAAAGCCAACTAGTGCCCAGCCCAGTGCTGCCACTGCCAGAACCAAAGCACACCATTTGAAGGCCCGGGGGTCAATGAACCCAGACATGCCACCACCAGCACATATACTGCCCAGGGGCCTGAGGACTGATAGACCCAGGCTGCCACTAACAGCACTGGTGCCCAAGGACCAGCCCACCTGGTGTCCCATTACCAGCAAAGTTTCCACTAACAATCACAGCCTAAATCACCAAGAAACTCACAGATGTCACTGACACTGATCACAGCCGAACAAATAATACAAAGACTACGCTGCTGTTCCCATCCAGAATCAAGGCCAAAGTACCCATCCACAGCCTTTTCAATAAACAATCCTGGGAAAATTGAATTGCCAGATGCAAAAGAATAAAACTGGACCCCATCTATTATCGCATATAAAAATCAACTCAAGATGGATTAAAGACTTGAATGTAAGACCTGAAACTATAAAAATACTAGAAAACAACCTAGGGAAAACTCTCTTGGACATTGGTCCAGGCAAAGAATTCATGACTAAGATCTCAGAGGCACAAGCAACAAAAACAAAAATAGACAAATGGGACTTAATTAAACTAAAAAGCTTCTGCACAGCAAAAGAAATAATCAACAAAGTAAACAGACAATGTGTAGAACAGAAGAAAATATATGCAAACTATATATCCAACAGGGGACTAATATGCAGAATTTACAAGGAACTCAACTCAATAACAACAAGAAACAAATAACCCCATTAAAAAGTGGGCTAAGGACATGAACAGACATTTTTCAAAAGAAGACAAACAAATGGCCAACAAGTACATGAAAAAAAGTTCAACACTGCTAATCACCAGAAAAATGCAAATCACAACCACAATGAGACAGCATCTTATACCAATCAGAATGGCCATTATTAAAGATAAAAAATAACACATGGAGGGGCCGGGCGCGGTGGCTCACGCCTGTAATCCTAGCACTCTGGGAGGCCGAGGCAGGTGGATCGCTCGAGGTCAGGAGTTCGAGACCAGCCTGAGCAAGAGTGAGACCCCATCTCTACTAAAAATAGAAAGAAATTATATGGACAACTAAAATATATATATACAAAAAATTAGCCAGGCATGGTGGCGCATGCCTGTGGTCCCAGCTACTCGGGAGGCTGAGGCAGTAGGATCGCTTAAGCCCAGGAGTTTGAGGTTGCTGTGAGCTAGGCTGACGCCACGGCACTCACTCTAGCCCGGGCAACAGAGTGAGACTCTGTCTCAAAAAAAAAAAAAAAAAAAAAAAAAATAACACATGTTGGCAAGAATGCGGAGAAAAGGGAACTTTTCTATACAAGTGGGAATGTAAAGTAGTGCAATGTCTATGAAAAACAGTATGGAGATTTCTCAAGAAACTAAAGATAGAACTACCATATGATCCAACAATCCCACTATTGGCTATCTACCCAAAGGAAAACAAATAAATATATAAAAAAGATACCTGCACTTGTATGTTTATCATAGTATTATTCACATTAGCAAAGATATGGAATCAACCTAACTGTCCATCAACAGAGGGCTGGACAAAGAAAATGTAGTATATATACACAATGGAATACTACTCAGCCATAAAAAAGGAAGTCTTTTGCAGCAACACAGATGGAACTAGAGGCCATTATCTTAAGCGAAACAACTCAGACACAGAAAGACAAATACTGCATGTTCTCACTTATAAGTGTGAGCTAAATAATGTGTACACATGGAAGCAGAGTGGGAAATAATGCACAATGGGGATTCAAAGGGTTGGGGAGGACAAGAAGAGGGTAGACAATGGAAGGTTTCTTGGTGGGTACAATGTGTGTTGCTCCAGTGATGGATATACTGCAGGATCTGACTTTACCACAATGCAATATATCAATGTAGCAAAATAGGACCTGTACTCCATGAATATATACAAATAAAAATAAATTTAAAAAATAAAAGCAAAGTGCCCTACACAATCAATACCATAAATAGATACATAGGAAAGTCTTTCCCTATGAAAGCCAATCTATTACACCAGATATGCAGATACCAATATAAAGACAAAAAAAAATGAAAGCAAAGAAATACGACACCTCCAAAGGAACACAATAATTGTCCAATAACAGATCCCAAAGAGAAGGAAACATATGAAATACCTGAAAAGCTTTCAAAATAATGTTAAGGAAACTCACAAGAGAACACAGATAAACAATGCAAAGAAATCATTAAAAAATTCCATGATCTGAATGAGAAATTCAACAAAAAGGTAGATATCATAAAAAGAATCAAACAGGAATCCTGGAACTGAAGAATTCAATGAATGAAATTAAAAATATAATCTAGAGCTCCAATAATAGACTAGATCAAGCAGAAGAAAAAATTTCAGAACTTGAAGACAGGTCTTTTGAAATAATCCAGTCAGAAAAAAAAAAAAAAAAAGAATAAATAATAAAAAGGAATGAAAGCCTATGTGACATATGGGATACCATAAAGCAAAAAAAATTCAAATTTGGAGAGTTCCAAAAGGAAAAAATTAGGTAAAGGCACAGAAAACCTATTTAATGAAATACTAGCTAAAAAATTCCTAAGTCTTACGAAAGATATAGACATCCAGATAGAAGAAGTGCAAAGATCACCAATACACTCATTCTGAAAAGGTCTTCTCTGAGGCACAGTATAGTCAAACTGTCAAAAGTCAAAGACAAAAAGAAAAGTCTAAAATCTGCAAGAGAAAAGTAGCAAGTCACATATAAGGGAATCCCCATCAGACTAACAGTGGATTTCTCAGCAGAAACTTTACAGGCCAGGAGAGAATGGGATGATATAATCAAATGGGATGATGAGAGAGGGGGAAAAACTACAAGGCAAGAATAAAATATTTGCAAACTATTAATTAAACAGGGGACTAATATCCAGAATATACAAGGAACTCAACTCAACAGCAAAAAATCAAATAATCCCGTTAAAAATGGGCAAAGAATCTGAACAGACATTTCTCTAAAGATATGGCCAACAAACATATGGAAAAATGTTCAACATCACTAATTATCAAGGAAATGCAAATCAAAAGCACACTGATATCATCTCAGTTTAGTTAGAATGGCTATTATCAAAACAAAAATAAATGCTGGCAAGGATGCAGAAAAAGAGAACTCTTCTATATTGTTGGTTGGAATATAAATTAGCACAGCCATAATGAAAAACTGTATGGAGGTTTCTCAAAAAACTAAAAATAGAAATACCATATTATCCAACAATCAGTATTTCAAAGGGATACCTATACCCTCATATTTACTGCAGCACTATTCACAATAACCAAGATATGGAATCAATATAAGTATCATAAGTATGAATGGATAAGAAAATGTGGTGTATATACACAACAGAATACCATTCAGCCATAAAAAAGGATGAAATCCTGTTACTTGTGGCAATACGGATAGAACTGAAGGTCATTATGCTAAGTGAAAGAAGCAAAGCAAAGAAAGACAAATATCGCATGTTCTCACTCATATTTGAGAGCTAAAAAGAAGTTGATCTAATGGAGATAGAGAATAGAATGGTTACCCATGGCTGGGGGCGCAGGCAGGGATGACAAGAGGTTGGTTAACGGTTAGAAATAGAAAGAAGGAATAAGTTCTAGTGTTTGACAGCACAGTAGGGTGAATTTAGTTAATAATTTATTGTATATTTGAAAACAGCTAGAAGATTTGAAATGTTACCAACACAAAGAAATGATAAATGTTTGAGGTGCTGGATATCCTAAATACCCTGATTTGATCATTATACATTGTATGTACGTCTCAAACATCACATGTACCCCATAAATATGTATAATTATTATATGTCAATTTTTAAAGTCAATAAATAAATAAATAATAAATAAAATAAATTCCTAAATTATTATATATTAAAAGAGTTTGTCACAGGATATAAGTATCTTCATTGCAGTTCTCTGGAAGAGACACTCTTCTACTCCTGTTTAGAGTCAGTACTGATTAGTAGCTCTCAAATTCTCTGTCATAATAATGTGAGAAAAACTTCAACTTTCACCTTAAGTGGTACAAAAGCCATATTTTGATACATTCCTAATATATCACAAATATAAGAATTAATCTATGGCCTGGGCGCAGTGGCTCACACCTGTAATCCTAGCACTCTGGGAGGCCCAGGCAGGAGGATCACTTGAGCTCAGGAGTTTAAGAACAGCCTAAGCAAGAGCAAGACTCCGTCTCCACTAAACATAGAAAAAATTGGTCAGGTGTCTTGGCACACGCCTGTAATCCCAGCAACTGTGGACGCTGAGGCAAGAGGATAGCTTGAGCCCAGGAGTTTGAGGTTGCTGTGAGGTAGGCTAACACCACGGCACTCTACTCAGGGCAACAGAAAGAGACTCTGTCTCAAAAAAAAAGAATCATTCTATGTTTAAAGACAATGCAATTTTTTTAAAGCTGAAACACAGATGTCTTACCACCATGTCTTCACAACTTTTATCAACTGGAAGCAAGTTCTTCATAAGTTCCACATTCTCATGCAAATGTTTTAATTCAAATGCATGCTGTCGCATACAAGTATCCAAAGAAATGGTAAATTCCTGGATTAATCTCTCAACTATATTAGAAGAGCGTGCTTGGGGTGTCAACTTGGTCACAGCAGCAATTAACCAGGCTTTTGTTTCTGAAGAAATGGAGTCATTCATAAGTAACTTGTAGAGCTTGGTTATAACTTCCTCTGGTGTTTCCTTATCTAAGAGATAGGAATACTCCCCTAACACCTATGAGTAAAATAAAGAGATGTTTATATAAAAATATCAAGTTATACAATAAAGTACACACAGAAATCTAAACAAAGTGCCTACTGCTACAGTGACTTTAATCTAGATTAAACATGTATGGTGAAGAAATTATTAAAGATACAATGGTATATTTTAGGTTCAAAATTATACCAAGAATTGAAACTCAATACAAAAAGTTTTTCTACATCTTTGTCATTAACAATACATAAAGCAACATATCTTTATGAATTAGCTTTCTTCTGAACTTTGGGAGTTGGTTGTTAAGCTGTTAGGCTTTTTTTTTTTTTTTTTTCTTTAAGAGACAAGGTCTTACTCTGATGCCCAGGCTGGAGTGCAGTGGCCTAATTATAGCTCATGTAACCTTGAACTCCTGGGCTCAACTGATGATCCCACCTCAACCTCCCAGGTAACTAGGACTACCAGCATGTGCCATCATGCCCGGCTAATTTTTAAATTTTTTGTAGAAACAGGTTCTTGCTATGTTGCCCAGGCTGGTCTCAAACTCCTGGGCTCAAACAATCCTCTTACCTTGGCCTCCCAAAGTGCTGGGATTATACGTGTGAGCCACCACAGCTGCCTTGGTTGTTGGTTTCTACAAGCACTTTCACAGTCTGTCATTATTTTCCAATAAATATTTAAATGATGATTCTCACAAGCTAAGAGATACGTGAGGTGTTTCATTAAAATACAGATTTCAGCCAAGTGTGGTAGCTCATACCTGTAATCCTAGCACTTTGGGAGGCCAAGGCAGGAGGACTGCTTCAGGCCAGGAGTTTGAGACCAGCCTGGGCAACATATCGAGACTCTGTCTCTACAAAAATAGAAAAATTAGCCATGTGTGGCTGTGCACACCTGTAGTCCCAGCTACTCAGGAGGCTGAGGTAGGAGGATCGCTTGAGCCTAGGAGTTTGAGGATGCAGTGAGCCACGATGACACCACTGTACTCTAGCCCAGGCAACAGAGTGAGACCCTGTTTAAAAAAACAAAACAAACAAACAAACAAATAAAAAAAGAACCCAGATACTTCCAGGCTCTTTCCCCAAATATTCTTTCAGATTTACTATGTCTGTGGTCCCCAAAGATATACATTTTGAATAAGCAAATTCCAATTCTGATACAGATAGTTTACAGAACAGACTTTAAGGAAACTGATCTATGTTACATATTTTTTTCTTATATCTAACTTAGGTGACATATAATCCTATTGGTCAAAGGATCATTAATAAATTGAAAATTCAGGAAATGTGAAATCTTTTCAAAATGGTATTTATGGAATATTTTCATGTCTTTGGTGTAATATTGGCACCAGCAAGAAAAGAGGGAGGTGAAGTGATAGGACAGGGAAAATTTATAGCTAATAATAATAATGAGAGAAGAGGAAAAAGAAATAGGACCAAATGAGTTCAACCCTTAAATAATAAGATAATTTTTAGAGTAGTCTGATAGATGGAAGGTAGCTCCAGAAGAGTAGGTAATGTAAATTCCAGTGCAAAAATCAATGGTTAATGGACTTCTCCTTCTGGGAAGATGGAGTAGACATATTAATCCCTATTCTTCCTACTAAGTACCCATAAAAACTCTTGATACTATATAGAAAACACATAAAAAAAAAAAAAAAGACTTTGAAAGGCAGAGAAAAGGTGGCAGATCCCTAAGGACCTTGGGACTTAAGGAACAAATACAGTGGATTATCAGTTGTCTCATATACCCTAGATGAGGTATGAGAGGGCCAGCAACCTGGAAACACCAAAGGGCACAGAAAAAAAAAAACCCAAGAAAAGCCTGCCCTCTAGTCAATAAGCCAGAAAGACTTTTAGACAATAACCCTTCTACTCCAGCCAAGCACCGTACAGAAAACTTTGCAGCCCCACCCACACAAGCAAAGGCAGACAGAGAGCCAAGACTTCCAACCTCACTGGCTGTAAGAGGTGTCCCAACTTCCCCACCAAGGTGATGACTAAGAAGGCCAAATGGAGAGTCAGGACTTTCATCCCCACCAAGCTATAGAGAGGCCTAATCCCCTGCAGTGTCAGTGGAGACCATGTAGGAAGCCTGCCCTTCACTTCCACCCGGGAGTACTGAGGTACCCCTGCCCTTCTCTGCTGGGGTATATCAGTGGAAGCCTGGTAGAGTCAGGACTTTCACCACTGCTCAGCAATAACAAGGCCACCCTCTCACAGTGTCAGTGGAGTCCATCAAGTTGGCGATCTCGACCTTTGTCTTAACAATTAATAGAACTAGACAGAGAATCAGCAAGAATATAGGAGAACTCAACACCACCAATAGAATTTAATTGACATTTACAGAACATGCCATCCAACAATAGCAAAATACATATTCTTTTCAAGTACCCACAGAATATATACCAGGACAGACCATATCTTGAATGATAACATAAACCTCAACAAATTTAAAAGAACTGAAATCATAAATAATATTTTTTTCTGTCTATAATGAAATCAAACTAGAAATCAGTAATAGAAAGAAAACGGGGGCGTGGGGGGCGGGGGGTGGCTCACGCCTGTAAAGGAAGCTAAGGCAGGAGGATCACTTGAGACCAAGAGTTTGAAACTAGCCTTGGCAACCATTGCAAGACCCCATCTCTACAAAAAATTTTTAAATTTAGCCAGGTGTTTTGGCGTGTGCCTGTAGCCCTAGCTACTCGGGAGGCTAAGGAAGGAGGATTCCTTCAGCCGAGGAGTTTGAGGTTGCAGTGAGCTATGACGTTGCACTCTAGCCTGGGTGACAGAATAAGACTCTCTGTCTCAAAAAAGAATTAAAGAAAGAAAGAAAGATAACAGAAAATTATCCAAATACTTGAAAACTAAGCAACACTCTCCTAAACAATCCATGACTCAAAGATGAAGTCTCATGGAAAAAAAAAAAAATACATTGAACTACTGAATGAAAATTCAGTTAAGAAATTTTTCTTTAAAAAAATTGAATTTGTAATTTTAAAACTCCCAAAAAAGAAATCTCCAGGTCCAGATGGTTTCACTGGAAAATTCTACCAAATTTTCAAAGCAGGAATTAACAGCAATTTTATACAACCTCTTCCAGAAAATAAAAGAGGAGAGCATTCTCCCAAGTCATTTTATGAAGCTAGTATGACCTTGATACCAAAACTAGAGTACCAAAAAATGAAAATTACGGACCAATATCTCTCATGAACATAGATACCAAAATTCTTAACAAGGTCTCAAGAAATTTACCAAAAAAACTCATAGAACTATTAAGTTATAATAGTTCAGCAAGACTACAGGATACAAGACCAAAATACAAAAATCTATTGTATTTGTATATATACAATCGGCCCTCCATATCTACAGGGGATTGGTTTGAGGACCTCTGTGGATGCCTGAGACCACAGATAGTACCAAACCTAATTGCTGTCAATCAGAACATATTTCTGTTCATGTTTTCCACCCACAAATTTGATGTCTTTTCCATCTTAACTAAGCACTTATCATGCATTGTGGCTGTAACTTTTGCAGTTTGAGGTGCACCACCAAAACCAACAGGAATTTCTTTTCCTTCTTCACAATTTCACAGTTAGAAGATCTCTTCTTACTATAGATCTTAACAATTTCAGCATATGATTTTTTTCTTTCCTATTTAAATTGAAAACTTTCACCTTTTCACTTAAAGGAAGCATTTTCCTCTTGGCATAACCAAATTCTCAGCATCACAACTCTTACACTTTTGGGCCATTATTAAATAAAATAAAGGTTACATGAACACAAGCACTGTGATACTGCTACAGTTGATCAGATAATCTAGATGGCCATTAAGTGACTAAGGAGCAGGAAGCATATACAGTGTGGACACCCTGGCCAAAGGGATGATTCATGTCCCAGGTAGGATAGAGCAAGATAAATTAGGATGACTTAAGATTTTACCATGCTACTCAGAATGACATGCAATTTAAAACTTATGAATTGGTGATTTCTGGAATTTTCCATTTAATATTTTCAGACTATAGTTGGCCACAGGTAACTGAAAACTCAGAAAGCAAAACTTCAAGTAAGGGGGGACCACTGTATAGGATTTGTATGCTGTAGAAAGGAATAAAAGACGATCTAAATAAATGGAGTGACATGCCACATTCATGCACAGAAAAAAACTAATGGCCACTAAACACAATAACCAATTCAGGAAAGATTGGCAATGCTAAAACTATTAGTGAAAGATAGTTGAGAACAAGATATTCACACAGCGTCACAGAATCACCTCACAGATTAGTTATAAATTCTAAAAGAGAAAGGGTACCTTTACAATGGAGAGATCTAGAGGTCCTCATCTTAACCCAAACATATAAACTTACAATCACCAATAAGTGGATGAACTGACATCATATGCATCCTGATATGACACAGTGGGAAGTACACAACATTGCCTATCTAATATTCTGGCTAAAAATGTTTAATCTGAACAGAAATAACCAGACAAATCCAGACTGTAGGATTTTCTATAAATCGACAGTGTTCATCCAAAAAAATCAATGTCATAAAATCAAAAAGAAACCAGGAGTTACTGTAAATTAAAAGAAGCTAAAGAAATACAACTAAATGCAATTTGTGAACCCTGACTGGATCTGGGATTGAGAAGGGGGAAAAAAACAATCATAAAAGACATTTTTGGGACAACTCGATAAATCTGAGAATGGACTATATATTAGGTGATATTAATGAATTAATGTTACATTTCTTAGGTACAATAATGGTTTATGGTTATTTAGAATAATGTCATTCACAGGAGATTCATGTTGCATTTTTTTATGGGTGAAGTATCATGATTCCAATTCTAAATGGCTTAGGAAAAAACTGCAAACTTAGATATACATATAGATGCAGATACAGTAAAGCAAATGTAAATATATTAACTGGGAAGCTAAATGAAAAGCACAGGAATATCTGGCCAGGTGCCGTAAGCTCACGCCTGTACTCCTAGCACTTTGACAGGCTAAGGCGGGAAGATCACTTGAGGCCAGGAGCTCGAGACAAGCCTGGGCAACATAGCAAGAAACTGTCTCTACAAAATAAAAAATAAAAAAATTAGCCAGGTGTGGTGCTGTACCCTGTAGTCCAGCTAGTTTAGAGGCTAAGGCAGGAGGACTACTTGAGCCCAGGAGTTTGAGATTATAGTGAGCTTTGATCGTGTCACTGCACTCCAGCCTGGGCAACAGAGCGGGACCCTGTCTCTAAAAAAAAATAAAATAAATTAAATTAAAATAAAAGAAAAAAAAGAAAAGTATTGGGATATTATTATATGAGAAAAAAATTGTAAATAAAATCAGGGGAAAATTTAAGTTTAACATGCTAACATTTGGCAATACTACAAAATATTAAAATGTGTGTATCCTATGACCCAATAGTTGCACTTCTCTAAATCTCCCCTAAAGAAACACTCACCCATGTGCACAAGAAAGAATACACAAAGGTGAGGGGCTGTATGCAATGACATGTGATTATCTTACATAAAATTGTGATCTTTGCCTTGCAAAGAATTGATCTCCTTTACTGGCTATGTTGAAGCAAGCGACCATGTTGGGAGGCCCACATGGTAAGAAATTGAAGGCAGCTAAGGGCATCCTACAGTTGACAGTATGAAAGTGAAACCCTCAGTGACAAAAATTCAGCCACAAGAAAATGAATTCTAATAACAACCACACATGAGCTTGGAAGTGGATCCCTTACCAGTCATGCTTCAGATAAGAAAGCAGCTCTAGCCAATACCTTGATGGCAACCCTGTGAGACTCGAAGCAGAGAACCCAGCTAAGCCATTCCTGAAATTCTAACCCCCAGAAGCTGTGAGACAATAAATTTGTGTTGCTTTAAGCCACTGAGTTTGTGGTAACATTGTTATGCAGCATAAGAATACTAACATAGCACAGACAAATGAGTATTCACATATTCAAACATGGACTTACATAAAAAACACAAGCACATTGTAAATGCAAAAAGATAACAAATATCCATATTTAAAGGACTAGACAAGTGACATGGCAAAGTAAAAAAAATGGACAATAGTCAAGTGATAGAAGGTAGTCACTGGAAAAGAAAACTGACAGTTGAAGGAATTAGCTGATTAGAACTGATTTCTGAAGAAAACATTAAAATTTGGTTTTCATAAAAAACAATGTTATAAATTTATGATTTAATGTACTTTGCTTACCCAACTCATAACTTGAAGAAATCTCTGTGGATAGAACACATTTTCCACATCTAGTAAAGTAAGATAAGATTGAACTGCATAGAGTCTTAATTGTTGATCTTCTGTTTCATCATCAAAACCTACAAAGAAATTGATATACCATTTTAATTTCCACTAAATTCTCCTAGGACTCTGTAATTAAAGCATTTAATTTTAAAATGTTCACTTTACAGAATGTAATAGTTTACCAACCTTCCGCTAGCAGTCTCAGAAAGTTATTGGGAATATCAGGATGCATTACATCTCCTCCCACTGAAAACACAGCATTCATTGTCTGAATAAACCACGCATTATCAGGAGCATATGTGTCCACAGTGTTAAGAACAAGTACACTTCCAAATGCCACTTATTAAAATTATCCTTCTGTAGCAACCTTTTCAAAAATAATCCCAATTCATCCTAGTGTGGCATTTTTACCTTTAACCCCTGCCATAAATTGTTCTATACCCAAATTTTATATGAAATAGGTACTTAGTAAAAGGTTATTTAATAAACTTAATAAACTGAGTTCATGTCACTTTAGCACCAGGCTTGCATATAATAGGCATCTGGTAAATAAATGTGAAATAACTGATAGAAATGAACCAGCTAACTAAGGACAAACAATAGAAAATTATATATACTTCAAGGGGGCTACATATTATGGTGTATCTACTTGAACATTTGTTCAAAATCTTTTCTAATCTGTTCCTTATCAGTTCTAAAATTCTGCCATTCTGCTGACCAGAACTACAGCACGGTCCTAGGACAAAACTATACTTAAGCAATTTCTGATTTGATTAACATTATTCACTCATGCTTTCTTAGTATTAAACGGACATTTTAAAAAGAATGGAATATCCTTATGAACTGTAAAATTCCTCTGACTTTTAAAAAACAAATGTGAAGAAATGTGATATATTAATGGAACTTCCAACCGTTTACTTTGACAACTTCTAGCATAAACAATAGCGTAAAGGATAAACGGTAGCATCCTGACCCACCTCCCTACACAGACACACACTCTATCCACTCCCTCCAAAAAAACAAGAACTTTTACTTGCAAAATAAACCAGGTAAGAAATAAAGTCAAAGATGAAGAGGGACTAAAAGAGGAACCAGAGAGAGGTTCGTCTATCTTCTTGTTCAAAATACTGACTACTCGAATGAAAAAAACCAGGAAAAAAGCCATTCCCTAATAAGTCTATACAAATTCCTGTTTTTGACAAGAAGGGCTTGAAAATCAGGAATGGAAGTTATTGCTGATCCCTGAACTCAATTTGCAAGTCACCATATCTATACCAATCATTTTAAAATCACTGTGTAACTAAGTATTTTAAGACTTGTGGTCCACACAAAGGATATTTCTCAGCCAGCTCAGCTATTTTACCAACCAAATTGACAATGACATATTCTTCTTTGCTCTGATGTAAATATTCAAGCATTTTCTGGACAATAACTGTTATATTCTGTGCATTAGTAATTCTGTAAAGAAGTTCCAGAGTCTATTTAAAGAAAAGAAATTAAAAACAGTATTATAAAATTGTGCATAACACCAATAAATATAGTTAACATATAGGTTTATCATATAGTTGATTCTTCTACTTTTATGTACCTCTACTGGACAGTCAGTTAATAGGTGAATAGAGGGCTGGGCGCAGTGGCTCACGCCTGTAATCCTAGCACTCTGGGAGGCCGAGGCGGGTGGATCGCTCGAGGTCAGGAGTTTGAGACCAGCCTGAGCAAGAGCAAGACCCTGTCTCTACTAAAAATAGAAAGAAATTATCTGGCCAACTAAAATATATATAGAAAAAATTAGCCGGGCATGGTGGTGCATGCCCGTAGTCCCAGCTACTCGGGAGGCTGAGGAGGTAGGATCGCTTAAGCCCAGGAGTTTGAGGTTGCTGTGAGCTAGGCTGATGCCACGGCACTCACTCTAGCCAGGGCAACAAAGTGACACTCTACCTCAAAAAAAAAAAAAAGAAAAAAAATAGGTGAATAGAAATGCAAATTTTAACTAAAATAAAGCTTAAGGAAGGTAAAATTATTGTCAAAAAATGAATTATGATCAATTCCAAAGCCTAAAAGCTTTCTATAGAGATAGATAATTACAATCTGACATTTCTACATGACAGAACACATAAGGACTAAAAAGTTAAAAGGTTTACAGTATATTTTCTAAAAACATAATAGCTCTTGATTGTACATTACTTATGCCCATGGGTACGTGTGTGTACACAGGTGTGTGTGGGTCTGTGTACAAATCCAATCTTGCAAACTATGTTTCCCACACTACCCAAACAACAGAAAATAGCACTTAATTGGGTTTGTCAATTGAGGGCAAACGGCTTCTAATGGAAGGACAAAGGTTGATGGCTCAAGCACTTCAAAGCCTAGCAAAACCTACACTCAGAATCTCAGGCATCAAGGAAGAACTGTTTTATAGTTACTTTCTAAGTGCTGATGAATACACCTCTTGCTGCCTCAAGGAAGACCAGTACCAGAGTAAGCTCCCATTTGGCTGGCTTTCCAAGGCCCCAGATTAAGGTTCTAAAAATATAACTCCTAGAAATCAATATGAGTTGAAAGGCAATACTGAGAAAGAAATATTTATTGGTGTTTTAGGATCAGCAATATTAGCTGTAAGAGAATTTTCACATACCCTATTTGTAAACTTGTTCAAAATATCTTTAAGGTTCTTTCTAATTTCTCAGTCCTTAAAGTCAGAACTTCAAGTACAAAGATAACATATTTTAAAAGATTTAAAAAAAAAAAACATTTTAATTAATGCTTGAGTCCATTTAAATCTATTTAATATAAATACAAAGGTCTCCCCGATCAATAAATAGCTTTTAATTTATGCAGCTGCTTCAGACGTGCTCCCTGTGGACTCCAAACTACATGTTATATATTGTTAGATAATATACACCAAATTTATTTCCTACTCTAAGACCCTAAAATTTGGCATTTCTAGGACAGAATGGGGGCGGGGGGTATGGTGTTAGGAATTGTACTGCTAGAGTTTTCTGTTCAGCTTTGGTAGCTCCTTCTTGCCTTCTCTCTCCCTGTATGAAAGAGTGGTAATAAAACCAGGCAAAAGGGAATCCCACCTCAAACAACAGGTCACCCCACACCCAAGGACCAAAGTCCTTGCCAAATCAATAGAGGTTAGAAGTGACAATTGCATTGAGGAGACAGTACTTCAGTGCCTTCTTTGGGCACCACTGATACCCAGTACGTTCCCCGAAGAATTCAATCTACTTTTTTCACTGCAGGTAATGGATCACACTTGATAATTTTAAAAGTTGCCTATTTTCCCTTTGAGTCTCATTTTTAAGTGAGAACCCAATAATTAAATACAGTAGTCTCCCGCCATCCACAGCTTTGCTTTCTGCAGTTTCCATTATCATAGTCCACCACAGTTCAAAAATATTAAATGAAAAATCCCAAAATTAACAATTCATAAGTTTTAAATTATGCACCATTCTGAGTAGCATGGTGGAATCTCACACCCCAGTCTCATATCCCAAGTGAGACGTGAATCATCCCTTTGTCTAGGGTATTCACACTGTATATGCTACTCGCTCATTAGTCACTTAGTAGCTACCTTGGTTATCATATGAAAACAGTATATTTAAGATTCAGTGAAACCTTACATACATAGATATATATGAACATATTATATATAAGGTTCAGTACTATCCGCAGTTTCAGGTATCCACTGGAGATCTTGGAATGTATCCTGTGGATAAGGAGGGACTATATATAGCAAAAAGAAAACTGTATCCAAGTCAATTTTGTTCAACTTAGTAGTCAACTACACAAAGGAAATGCATGCTCTATATGAGTTAAAGTGGAAGGGGAATTGGGAATATCAGGACACATATACAGCCACATAGTTATTTGTCATTGTCCCTTAGATCCTTCTCATTTTTCTACAATGCCTACACACAGAAATTAGTACATCTGGAAGCCTCCCAGATTCATTCAAAACAGGTAAAAATTGTCAGATGATTAAAAATATGAATTAAAATATATATATATATAAAGGCTAATTTCTCAAAAATATTTGTTTCAAAAATGCCTTTTAAAATCAAAATTCATAATCTTCAAAAATTACAATTATTATTCTCTCAATAAACTCTCCTATTTTTAACTTATTACTTTTAAGATATTTACATGTTTAATAGATTCTCTTTTTTATCTTTATTATTTTTATAATCAGAAAACTTTTCACTCTTAAGTTCAATATACAATTTTCAACAAACTTGTAGAGTATCTGTTATAAAAGAATTAACAGAAATATTTATATAGACACCCAACTATACACTGAAGCAATTTTACAAAAGGAAAAAGTTGAAAAACAAGTTAACTACATTATTACACCTTTCCTTCCAAGTTCAAATTATTTTGTGGATATCGTCACTAATTTTTTCAACATTCCTATCTATTTAATAAGGACTTCATTATCTCATTTTATAGATGTAAAAGAGAATAATGGAAAAATATTAACTATTATAAATTACATCTTAAATTGTACATATAACAACAGCAGTACACCCTGAATTGTACTAACAGGAAGACCTAAGGCAAAAATTCAGATTTCCTATTGGTACAATGCTTAGACCAAAAAGATATTAATGAACCCACATAGATAACTGGACCTAATCCTTACAATTCATCATTTTAAAACATTCCTGTGTGGCCAGGCGCGGTGGCTCACGCCTGTAATCCTAGCACTCTAAGAGGCTGAGGCGGGCGGATTGTTTGAGCTCCGGAGTTCGAAATCAGCCTGAGCAAGAGCAAGACCCTGTCTCTACTAAAAAAATAGAAAGAAATTAGCTGGACAACTAAAAATATATAGAAAAAAATTAGTCGGGCACGGTGGCACATGCCTGTAGTCCCAGCTATTCGGGAGGCTGAGGCAGAAGGATCGCTCAATTGAGCCCAGGAGTTTAAGGTTGCTGTGAGCTAGGCTGACGCCACAGCACTCTAGCTTAGGCAATAGAGTGAGACTCTGTCTCCAAAAAAAAAAAAAGAAAGAAAAGTTACTTAAACTTTAGTAAAAAGAATTAAATGCATTCAAAAGTTAAAATATATGTATGCGTGCACACACACACACTCACACACTCTGCCTACCACTTTAACCTCTCTCCAGAATACCAACAAAAACTTTAAAATTTTTATTATTTCATGTACATTATTCAAAATACCAGTTTACCTCTCTTTTAATAATAGGATCAGGATGATCTAAACATTCAATTATTGTCATCTGATGTTGAAGAGCCAGAGTAGGATCCTGTTGAATAACATAAGTAAGAGCCTTCAATCCTAGAGAAAAAGATTACATTATATAAAGTGAATTGAAACAAATACCCAGCAAATTTCAAAGGCTCTCTCTGTAATTTCTGTCAAAAGAACCAATCATCTTACCTAAATATTTGAGATTTATTCTAGGTGATAGAACAAATTTTCCAATGCACTTGGCAGCCTTCTCAAGTAATTCTGATTTAGGATAAATAGAATAGATTGTATGCACACATTCAAACAAAATAGCTAGAGAAAGAAAAATAAAAATGGCAGGTATTATGGTAAAGCATAATAAAAGAACATATTTGTGTAGAATTTGTAATAAGATAAACTAATTGGAAAGTCAGTTTTAGTCAAAAATCTTATTGATGGAAATTTTTCAAAGAAACAAACTTTACTGTTTTCAGGCTTACACAGTTACTAGGATTGGGCTACCACAGTACAATTTAAAGAGAGTAATATTTACTAATGGATAATAATCATACATTCATTCATAAAACAAGCATTTACTGAATACTTCCTATGTGCCAGGCATGGTTTAGTGCTATGGATACAGTAGTAAATAAAACAGACAAAAAGCCCTGCCCTCAAGGAGCTCACATTCTAATGAACACACAAATAATATATTGTTCCTATATAAATAGATACTTCCAACACTCCTTGAATGCTTTAAAATGGTTTATTCTCAAGTAGTTTCTATCACTTATACACAGAAATTGTATATGTAGTTTATTTCAAAATAATCATTTTAGGATCATCTAGCATTTATTTCAAAGATAGGGTCACCACTCAAAAATCTTTAAACTATTTCTTTAAAATTAACCTCAAAGCACATAGAACAATCTACTGAACATGTTGATAGGGTTCAAATTGGGCTTTCTGATACAGTCAAAAGTCTGATAACTATGATAAGATGATCAAAGTGGACACTAAATTTTTTCTCAAAATCTTTTAAAAAGCATGAGTCAATGAGTTGGAGCTTTGCCATATTAAAGAAGAATCACTGAGACACAGTTAAGTCCTAAATGTCCTATGGTATCACAGTACCAGAAGTGAGACACAGTGAAGGTACAAAATCAGCACTTAAAATGTACTACAGGTTGAAGTATATCAAGTGTCCTTTATAGAATCCTTCTCTATTTCCAAAAGCTTAAAACATAACAATCAGACACATTCTTTATGTACAAGATACATCTTGAATATTCAACTAATTATGTTTTATACTATATTGCCTATCAATTAATGCACAGATAAATTTTTATACATGTATTCCAAGAGAGGGAGAGAGAGGGAGAAGAAATCAGAAATAGTAATTTTGCAGAAGGGAACTGACTTTAATTAAAGGAAAAACTACAGAATTAGTTAGCTGAACCTAAAGATACTTTGTATATTCAGATGTCGTGCTATAAAATGTCTTTACTTTGTGCTGTGAAAAAAAGTTGGGTTTATGATTCCTGAAATGAACAAACTAAACAAGGGGGGCCTTCGTCAACTGACCAATCAACTAAGGCAGGAATGGACAAACTACTACTAAATCTAGCTTTTAGTCTTTTTTTGTAAACTTGTAAACTAAGAATGGTTTTTACATTTGTAAAAGGATGTAAAAAACAAAACCAACAAAAAACAAACAAGCCTTCTCCCACTTTTGAACTCCTGTAACACTTATTCCCTAAACCACCCTTTTGCATTCTGCCTTATACCAGTGTTATGTTTTCATGAATCAGTTATCTTTTCCATTATACTGTAAATTCCTTACATCTTCTATTTCTTCATATCCTCTACACCATTTTATACAATGCCTGGCACATAGCAAATAATAAATGTTAATGCAATTTATTTCTTGATTTGACCTTGAGATAAGTTATAATAATAGAACTTTCATAAATATATGATTTAGAAAGTATTAACACTGAAACCCACTTAGATAACTGATAAAGTAAAATAACTTTCTCTTCCTTTAGCTCACATAAAGCATATTGCTTACTGGTTTACATAGTGCCAGCCTACTGGAATATGCTAGTCAATAAGAGAGACACAGTCCCTGCCCTTATGAAGCTTGTA
Source organism: Eulemur rufifrons (assembly GCF_041146395.1). NCBI lineage: Eukaryota > Metazoa > Chordata > Mammalia > Primates > Lemuridae > Eulemur > Eulemur rufifrons. The sequence continues at coordinate 42,401,376 of NC_090984.1, forward strand.
ATTAAGATTCACATTCTTAAGCAATAAAATATTTATATTAGGATTACTAGAGAATACTCTGCCACTGGTATAATCAGTATAAGCTATAAACTGCACCAATACAAATATGGGGGGAAAGGATAGCTATGAAAATCTAAATAATGCAAACAAAACAACAGAAACGATAGGGTTTCTGTGGCCAGGTGAAACACTGGACCAACAGTCTATAAAGAAACAAATTGCTGGTGTTGGTTCAAGCAATTTTAATAAAAGTAGAGTCCTAGTAGAGAACATTAAAAAATATTTCCTCAAGTATATGGTATTTTCCAAATCAAAAGGAACAGATAACAGTGGTTATCTCTAGGAAGGGGAATTGGGTGGTGGGCAATAAGGGTGGAAGGGAGACTTACTGTTCATTGTATACCCTTTGTACCTTTTGAATTTTGAACCATGTGCATATATTACCTATTCAAAAAAATAAAAAAATTAAAGCTGAAATGTCAATTTTTTTTTTTTTAAACTTTCTGTAAGGAAAAAAAGTATATTTTTAACTGATTTTTAAACAGAATTTCTTGAGAGCCTTTCAAACCCTTATCCTGGACACTGATTCTATCGCAAACAAAACATTCTAACTTGCTTTAACTGTCTGGAAAAGTTCTGACATTTTTCTGGATCTTCTGACAGCTCCTAGCCAAACCGCCTGTCTCAATGATGGTCATCATCATCTATTGCCCCTTACTCTCACTGCATAGCAGGAACCTCAATAATATCAACTGTTTTTTACACGGTACACTCATAAGGACAGGGCGTGTGTCTACCTTATTCTTCCTTTTACCTTCCATACTTAGCCTGGAGGAATACATTACATCAATCAACTCTTTCCTCAATCTGTACCTAGTTTAAAACAAAATCAAGTTTTTGTTTCACAGGCACTCAATAAATACTGGTTGAACAAATAAAACACCTTTATTGCATTAGTTACCATTTATACAAGCAAAATATTAATCTATCCTTTAATGTTTACCATCGCAAATCACTACCATGTGCATTATTTTTCCTGTACTGGTCTCATGCATGTAATCCTTTCTCCTTATTCCTACTGTATCTTTGTCAGGCACATTTTATTTCAGATAACCTAGTTCAATTTCTGCCCTCTGGTCTACCCTACACTTCTACAACCAGTGTTCTTAAAAATCCACAGTTTAACATTGTCTGAAAGAACAAGTAATGCTCTTCATCCCCTACTTCATGGTATTTTACCAGATTAACAAATGACTTCTCATTTGAGTTCTATCTCTCGATGCCTTTTCTACTGCTCTCCTCAAAAGCATGCACAATTCAAATTGTTTTACTTTCATCTTTTAAATAGCTCCAAAAATCTCAATTTCTTTACTGAGCTTTCTCAGACAGATCAAATAGAATAGTTTCTCCCTCTGGCTGTTAAAATTGGAAGTTTGTTACTTTCTCAGTTTTCTACCCTCTTCCCCCAACTTACTCTTGTCTCCTACCACTAATTTTTAAAAATTGTATATAATGGTTTATTGTCTCCTCACAAAATAGTACATTCTTATTCTATATATTTCTATCTATATCCTATTCATCCTTCAGATGTCTTCCTGAATAGCACTTTCTCAGGAAAAACTTCCTTGTTCTACCCCTCACCTATGACTAGCTGCTGTATTCTCCACCACACTCTGTAATTTTCTCTTGTAACATTATTTAACGCCTGTCCCTTTCCATTCATCCGGTCTGTAAGCCCCATAATAATATTGTTTTATCCACTGCTGTACTCTAAGCACCTTGCACAGGGCCTGACAAAAAACAGAAATTTAATAAATATTTGATGACTAGTTGACTGATCTATTTAACTATCCTCAAATATCCTCAAATACTGTAAACTTTCACCAAATATGGAACAAATCTACTAAGTTATCTTCACAGTCAATTAGATACTTGATAAATGTTTTCAATAAAAAGACAATTATAATAAATTTAGGTCAATATTTAGAACATGCCATAATTTCACATTATTGCTATTTATTAGTTATTAAACACTTACATTGAAAAAACAATAACCTAAAGAACCACCTTAAAATTAATGTATAAAACTCTATTGAAATTTACAGTGTTCTAACGCATATTTAGCTCCAATACTAAAAAACACCATTAGTCATTAGGGTAACATTTACATATATTACCTACCATATGTGACATTGTGATTTAACTCAGCTCTTCGTAAGGATTCATCAAGAACATCATACATTAATTCACTTGTCCTGTTTAAAAGATATTTTATTTGCAGTGGAATTACAGTATTCTAACCCAATAAAAACATCGTTTTTCAAACTTCTCTCTCTTTAAAAGTGAGGATCTACAGAAGTGAAAGAAATTAATTTTATGAAGTTTGCAAATTTCACTTCTTAAAGATTTCATTTGCTCTTTTTCATGATCTGAACTTCCTGCTTTATCAAAGTTAATTATTAATAGCTAGCCAATGAGATATACAAAAGTCAATCAATTCTTTCCTCACTTTTGCCTAGTTTACAAAACAAGTCTGTATTTGGTTGAACTTACTATCTTTTATAATTTTCTTTGCAACAAAATATTTCTGTTTTAAGTTACTAACTACAGTAATACCTCATATATCAAGATTATTCCAGACAGTATATTATCTGTATTTTAACCAGATAGTTTTTTAAAAGTATTCAGATACTAGTCTTTCCCTGAGAAGGTTCTTCAGTAAGAAAATTTTAACTTACATTTATGTTAAATATAAAGAAATATATTTTGTAAAATTAACAGGTTTGTACCATTCAGATGTCTTTATGGTCACTACAACAACAATCATGTTCAGGGAGATACTGTTAAAAAAAAAAAAAAAAAAGTGCAATGTTTATGGAGCCCTAGCACTCTGCCTCCAAGCCTACAAGAGAAAAATCCTCTCCAAGAGGCCAATATGAAAAACTGTGTCTTCTCAGCTGGTATGCTATATGTTTTACAAATTCAAAATACACTAATAGAAAAAAAAATACCAGCAAAATCGGATACATACAGTGGTCTCGCAGAGAAACTGTGCCATAAAACAAACAAAAATATCAACATAATTTGGGGTTATATAAATTAGTTATCAAGTATGTTACATCCCTTTCAGGAAAGTTCTCCTTTTTTCCAAAAATATAGCTAGAAAATTCAATTTTAAATGCATGTACTTTCATTCTATCTTCACTGAAGTATAAATATCCAATAATAAGAATCCAGAACCACAGTCTAAAATCCATCATTTTATTATGTAAGCATTTCTCCATATCAGCATATATTACCAACGCTTCCCCCGAAAAAAGGTGGTAATACGACACCTGGATTATAGTCTAGTTTCTCAATTTTAAAAGCCAATGTCTGGCATGAGAGTTATAATTAACCACATGAAATGTAGAAACATTTGTGGACACAATTAAGCTAAATGTTAACAACCTAAGAAGCACAAAGCTATAAAACGCAAGAAAATATTCAAAAAACAGATATATAAGACCATAAATGTAATAGACTTTTCCAGTAAATTGGTTCTTTCAGTTAAAAACTTTTAGAATTTTGTTATAAAATAATTTAACATTTTTACTTTGCCACATTGAGCTAACCATGCCCTACAAAATATAAGATTTGTGTTAACATAAAATCTCACTAGAGTGGGGACAACAAAGTAGAAAACATTCTAATGTTCCACATCTTTATAAGAGAGTTCCACTCTTTATTTCTTCATTCAATTGAGCCTAATTACTATTCAACTGAGTTCTTTGAAAGTAAGGACTCACTTACTCATCTTTGTATGTATTCTCCAAATTCATCCATGAAGGAAAGAAGGAAGAAAGATAATGAGTTAGTGAATTTACTAAATAAATTCACTAAATGCCTCCAAAGTTACTTCCTGACAACATATGATGACATTAAGCCTTTTTAGACCAATAAGATCTGATGCATTAATATGAAATTAGTGATTTTAAAACAGAATCCCAGTGAACTCCAACTAGAGCTCCATGTTAGGATAGGCTGGAATTATGTAAAATAAAATATAATTAGGACAAACATTTCTAATGTATGTGTCTGCTTCATAACCTCTAGGTTTTCAATTCAGGTTTCAGTCAGGAGTAGAGATTCATAAACACAGAAATAAGTAAAAGGGTAATACCAAGAGTGATACAGCCCAATTAGTGCAGATTAGGAGCTCAGAGACAAATGAATTCTGACATGAAGTTAAGGAGGCATTTCTAGGAGCAACAATCTAGAGGATGGTCCCTTTGTAAAGCTAGGCTAAAGAATTAGAATAGAAAGGTACCCTATGGCATAAAAAGCTACGATATCCATCAAATCAGAATATTGATTAGCAAATATTTTCTCAAGACAGAAACATATCAGGGACTCAAGCCAAGGTCCTTACTCTCAAGGGAACCAAAATCTAGTTGGATATGGTCTCGAACAGTTCAGAAAAAAATTTTTTAATAAAAATAATATGACTGTGCACATGCAAATGCACATGCATACAGAGAGAGAAAGAGGGAGAGAGAGAGGAGGGAAGGAGAGACAGAGGGAAAGAGAGGGGCAGAGGGAGACAAAGAATGGGAGAAAGAGGGAAGGAAGGGGAGAGAGAATGAGAAAGCAAATGCAAATAAATTGATGAATCTAGGTACAGAGAGTAAGGGAGCTCCTCGTACTATTCTTGTAACTTTGAAAGTTTGTAAGTTTGAAAAGGTACAGCAAAATAAAAAGTTAAAAGAATATATATGTATATAGTTGGAAAGATACCCACAAAAAAATTTAAGTAATTGACTAAAAGAATAATCCAGATAAATGAATTAAGAAGGTAAAGCACTCACATCCAACTATAACAAAGGTGGGCAAACTACAGTCTGCAAGGCTAATCTGGCCAGATTTTTGTTTTTGTATAGTGGCAAACTAAGTTTTTACATTTTCAAATGGTTGAAAAAAATTTAAGAAACAGTATTTCATGGAGATTATATGAAATTCAAGTTTTAATGCCCATAAAAAGTTTTTTTGGAACACAGCCATGCTCATTCATATATGCACTATCTGTGGCTACTTTCATGCTGTAACAGCAGAGTTGAATAGATACAACAGACAACATGTGGCCCACAAAAATAATTGTTATTTTAGGCTTTGTGGTCCTTGAGAGAAAAAATTTCCCAAGCCCTGAACAATTAAGAAAGCTTCACAGAGGAGATGGTGCTTCAGAGATACCTTTCACAATAGGTATGATTTAGATAAGCAGACAGGCAGGATTATCCCAGCAATTCTGAAAGAGTTTATATACTTCTTACAGTGATTTATTTATCACTATTAAGCCAGTTAAGCATTAGGAGAATCTGGCTTATCAGGAAACTTCTAGGTGATTAAAGCCTAAGCCTGTTATATGGTATGAGGTCATTAAGTAAACTTACTTAGAATAGTTTACCTTTGATCATCTTTTCCTAGAAGTCCTAGTATTCTCAAGAGCTGAATTTGTAACCATGGTGCTGGCACACTGTGGTAATTGAAATCTACTGGGAGCTTTCCTCCAACCACCTGCTTCAAAATAGTTACAAAACTTCCAATCAAGTCTTTATAGCCAGATGAATTCTCCTATATCCCAAAAGAAAAAAAAAAAACACAACTTTCTGTTAATAATGTCTTATCAAATGTAAAATAGACCTGGTTGAAATGCCTAACTTAATACATGCTCACTTAAAAGTTTATGTTCACATTTAATGAAACAGTACTCTAATATGTATCATTTCTTCCATAACGAAACTCCTTTGGCTACCCCATTCAAAATTGAATCATTCCCAGAGAAGCTTCCACTACTCCCTACTTTTCCCCACACACTCACATTTCAAAAGTTCTTATAATTACGTCTTAGAATACTTAATTGCCAATATCAGCAATTAAAGCAAAAAGTGAAAAGAACTGGCATACTGAAAAGGGGGCAGTAATACCTCCACTTTGTATGAAAATCAAGGCCTGTTTGCAATCTCTGAACTCCATTTTCAAAAGACTTTTCATGTAAATGAGTTAAATATTTTCTGGGTGGAAGAGCACAGCCAAGACTACTTAAACATTCAAAGCCCCCAAAATCAGTAGGCCTGCCAATTAAAAATTAATTAGCCATACAGTATTTTAAAATATTTGTTTCTGAATGAGTATACCTTGATTATTTATCTGATTAATCTTTTTGACTGGAGAAATTAAATACATACGTCTTAAAGTTAACATGAGATTCTTCATTGTAATTTTTATTATGTATCAAGGGTAAATTTTTGAAAGGGAAATGATAAATCTTTCAAATTTTAGTAAATGTTTAGAAAATAAGATTTAATATCAAATCTCTATTTATACTTTTACTATTTTAGAACACAATGCATAAAAGAGAAGACAAGCTTCAGTATAACTTTAAATGAGTTCAGTAGCATATTTCATTTTGTTACAGTAGGTGCTCATGAAATCTATATTTTGGACACAAAGGATTTCAGGCAATACACTGAAACTGAATTAGTATATATAAATCCATGATCATCATTTAGAAAAATTTTTTACCATACCATTCAACCCTCTTTCCTCGTCTGACACAGTATCAATGTATGAAGTCAACACTGCAGTCTATACCTTGCACAACCCCCACCGGCTCTCCTCATTTCTATAAGCTGTTATGCATCCCATGAAGCTGTATAAAAGAGAATCACTGCTTGAAAAACCACAAATCTGTAAATTTAAATCACTTTCCATAACTACCATTTTTCCATACTTCTTTAGTAACATGAAAAGATATTAGGCATTTAAAAAAATTAATTCAGTAATGTGCCTACAACTCATGCTATCAACACCTTGCAAAAATTACTAAAAAGTCAATAATAAAAATATAAAATGTTAATTAAGCATTTTACTGAAATATCTGAGTTTTCTTTTAATTCCACAATTATATTTTTCTAATGGTAACTACTCAATATTTGTTGAAATTTCCAACTTACCTTAATCATCCTAAGGTATATGTGCAGGGAAGCAGCCATGACCCCAACATCTCTGTCACACAGTGCTCTCCGAAACTTAATGTGGATATGTTGTACTTGATTAGGAGCAATGAGATGGAATTTGTACAATGCCAGAACAGCTTTTCTTCGTACAATCTCCCTAAAGACAAAAAAATGAAATCTAAACAAGACAATCTAAATTGTCAGGCATTTACTTTGAAAAGTTTATGAGCCAGATGACTTCAGAATATCAGCTATTACCTTAATCTAAAAAGAAAGAAAATGATACATTTATTATTGATTTCTTTATTCTAATATACCAATCTATAAAAAGTGGCTATGTCTAGGAGGTAAGATCTCAAGATTTTAACTGCCCAAATTATGTATTTCTCTAGTTATGGAATTTTTTTTTTTGTAACAAGCATATATTACTTTTGAAATCAGAAAAAACAAGATAAACAAATTTCTTAATTCTTTAATTCCATTTTTAAAAGTCGTATCTCTAGAAACTGAGGAAAGAGTCAACAAACAATAAGTTTAAATCAGTAATAGGTAATTTCACCTAGTATATTGAAGTCTCTTTATTAATATTAAAAATCTAACATTCTCATTCTAAAGTAGTAGCTTTTAATATTTGTTTTTTTTATACCATGGGCAAGCAGATTCCAAATACTTTGGGGGAGGAGAGGATAAGGGGACACACATAGAATAAAAAGATGTTACTCCTCTCCTTCCCCAGTTCATGTTTTAAAAACCCCATGATAATAAAGAGGAAAACTATATACTAGTCTTGTACTTCATTTATAGCAGATAATGTCTAGTACACAGAAGCAAAAGTAAAGAAACTATCCTGTGTTCCCAAGGTGGTTTCCAAGGAAGTGTATTCCTTACTATTCTCTCTTACGCCTATTTCTACATATCTCCTATTTGCAGACTATGCTGGCAGTGCTCACAAACAACAACAGCAAACATCACAAAAGTGAAGTATTTACTATTTGGGTTCCTTAACACATATTTGTTATCTAAAATCATAGAATCTCCTGAGATTGAGATTATTCGATACGATCCTTCTGTGTTCCACTCAAGAATACCTTTTGTAAGATTCCTAACAAGTAGTCATTCAGCTTTTGCTAAATTCTATTAATAAACAATTCACTACCTTGCTAGGCAAGCTATGCCGAGACAGAAAATTCTTTTCACATAAAAAGCAAAGCAGGCCAGGCGCGGTGGCTCACGCCTGTAATCCTAGCACTCTGGGAGGCTGAGACGGGCGCATTGTTTGAGCTCAGGAGTTTGAGCAGCCTGAGCAAGAGCGAGACCCCAGCTCTATTAAAGAAATAGAAAGAAATTAGTGGGACAACTAAAAATATATAGAAAAATAGCCGGGCATGGTGGCGCATGCCTGTAGTCCCAGCTACTCGGGAAGCTGAGGCAGTAGGATCACTTGAGCCCAGGAGTTTGAGATTGCTGTGAGCTGATGCCATGGCACTCTAGCCACGGCAACAGAGTAAGACTCTGCCTCAATAAAAAAAAAAAAAAAAAAAAAAGCAAAGCAGATTAACAACAGATTCGCTGTTAGTATTAGTATTACCGTGACTGCAAACTACATCCCAATGTATTGCCATTGGGCATTAACCAATATTAATTCTGGAGGACAATAAGTAAATGAGGTGAGGAAAAAACTACAAATTCTGAACAGGCTCAGGAATCCACAGGCCTGGCACTATGTGGTAGTACTAACACAAAACATCAAGAGACCTGGTTTCGGACTTAAGGGCTTAAATATAGCCAAAGATTCAAAAGTTGAGTCCAACCCTTATCTCACATCTTCCATGACATGTACTGGTTTACCTGTAGCTCTGACCCATATTCTTTAGCTCTTTACTCCATAGCATGGAGCTGGGTATGGCCATAACTGCAGAAGCAGAGTTTCAAAAAGTCCAGTCAGGATTTGGCTATTAGACTAAAGGAGAAGCAATAAGAAAAAAGTGAAAAGGGTCCTTTCAATTCTCAGAAGGATTTCACACAAAGGGTGAGTATGGTCACAAGAGTGGTGGTAAGGAAAAACTATGTAAAAATATCCTGCTGCTATTATCAGATCAATCTACAAATACCTAAGAAAAGTTAATATTTTATTTCCAACAATTAATTGTCTATAGCCATCTTTTGTTCTAAACACAGATTTGACATACGAAACATAAAAAGTCTGAAAGACCTACAAATATTCTACAACATATGCTATCATTTTAGCTGGAAGATTCGTGGTCAAAGATGTCTTAAATAATATAAGCTATAAGGCAACATTTTACAATCTCAGAACATTAAAAATACTGACTTAAGAAGCATATGAAACAAAGAAATGCTGTATAAGTAACAAAAATCTTCATCAAGAATGTACATGTAACTAAAATACTATAATCAAAAGGAAAAAGATTATGAAGTTAAGGGCCTTGGTCAAAAACAAAGTAATTCTAAGTATGGTGAACAAGAAAGTCAAGCTAATAAGGAGAGAGTTAAGGAATCTTATAAGAGAAGATTAGCAAAATACCATAAATTAAAGTGTATTTGGATATATTCTGCTGTAAAAGAATTTGAACATTGTGGTTTTGATATAAAAAGTATCTTCCCAATACACTGAAGCTTTGCATTCACAGCATTTGAACCATTTCCATGTGTTTTCCATTATTTCACTTTATCCTCAAAACAACTTTGCGAGAACTAAGGAGCTTCCACCCACCCCATATAGCCAGGAGAAAAACATAACCACTGCTCATTAGTGGTAGAATTGGGAAGAAAGTCAAGGAATCCTGACACTAAGCCTCACTGTCTCTTAATTTAACTTTATAAAGCTGTCTAACATTATTCTAAACCCATCTAAAAATAAGGATGATCCTACTGGGGATTTTTGTATTATATCTGGAAGTCAAAGAATATTCTCTATCCTAGTAGCATTAAATTAAAAGTATAATAAATTTTCTGGTATAAATTTCTGTTTTGAAGTATATGATACAGACATCTATCCCAAAAGAATTTACTTACTTAGAATGTTGAAGTTTATCTTCTATTAATGGAAGAACAGCTGGAATCATTTCTCGAGGGAAAATCTGGCTAACAACAGTAAGGGCCATACATACTTCTACTAGGTTAGTGCTCTGCAAGTCCTGGAATAATTATTAAGCATAGAAAACATTCAGTGTAAATTCTTAAACCCGGGATGGCAAATTCAACACTTATGTGATATTTTATAGGAATATCTCTATTTGTTTCATTTGCCTTAATAGAGTCAATAGATAAATATTGCCAAAAGACAAGTGAAACAAAAGGAAACTGTATTTCTGTTCTGATAGTGGCGAAAGTAGTCTCCTTTATTACAGCCTTTAAAACTTTTCCAAATCAATAACAAAACAATTTTATGAATTTTTCTTGTTAATAATGAGTGGAAGGTTAAAAAAAAGATATTGGAATATACACAATAAAATTCATATATTAATGTACACCTACATATACATATGGCTTATAAATCATTCTAATGGAAACTAAAAATATGTTTTGGAAAGTTTGGAAAGAATTTAGTAAATTTAGTAACCTTAATATGGTGTATGAATTAAAATTCAGAAAATACTATACACAGATATACGCAAACTCTCACATCAAAAAACTGATACAAGATAACAGGAAAAGGTTCAACAATTCAATTATATCTCATTATCAATACTGATTAGATGTTTAACAGGAAAAAATATTGTAAGTATGGATTAAAATGTGTTTCTATTATCTGTACATTTCTGTTAGTTATAGTCTATTCTCTTTGTAAATGACTTTTTAGATTTTAAAGACTTTAATTATTCAGTTTATATCTATATCCCTTTAGTACACACCCTAGAGAAAAAGACAACAGCATGGAAATGTACCTAAGAGCCTGGAGATCTGGATTACAATTCTGTGTGTTTTAAAATGAAGTAATAACAACAGCAGCAGCAATAGCAGCCGTTAACTACTTCACATAGTGTTTCATTTCACCCTCACAAATCTGTAAGTTCTATTATTCATTCCCATTTTACAGATGCAGGAAACTGAACTAAAAGATTTTTCTATAAGCTCAGCTTCTTCCAAAATTATCTATTAATAATTCAATATGATTTGAGAAGAAACATCAGATACCCATTAGAGTAATTTAAGACCTCATATTAACCAACACACAATACAGTACCTTTACAACTGTATTCACAAGGAGAAGCAGCAATTCATGATTTTCATGTAGAAATAAAGAAACAGCCAAATAACCTATAAAAATTGAGGGGAAAAGTCTCATTACTACCTACCAAAAATAAACCTTTCCCAAGAAATTGAAGCAATTCTGGATATATTCTAAGTGTCAAAAATACAAGTTACAGGTAAACATAAAAACAAATTTCAAAATACGAAGTTAAAAAACTCCAGTAAGGAAGATTTCAGGTGTTCTGTATCCTGAAATCTTTCAGAATGATGCATTTCACAAGATATATCTGAAATGGAAAAGAGGCTCTATGCACCAACTTAAAGTCCTATAAATGACATTAAGAAGAGATGTCTTCTATCTTTTGTGCAAATCTCTATATTATCAATCAATGCATTCTCTTACAGCTAAACATAATTATTCAAAAACCAATAGTTATTACAGTTAGTAGTGAATTACTGGCTATTTGTATTAAGTGATCTATAATCTCAGAGCTTGGGGAGGCTAACCAGGGAGAACAGCTTGAGGCCAGGAATTTGAGACCAGCCTGGACAACATAGCAAAATCGTGTCTCCCCAAAAAAAAAAAAAAAGTCAGCCAGGTATGGTGGTGCACACCTGCAATTCTGGCTACTTGGGAGGCTGAGGCAGGAGGACTGCTTTAGCCCAGGAATCTAAAGCTGCAGTGAGCTATGACTGCGCCACAGCCTGGGAGACAGAGCAAGACTATCTCTTAAAAAATATGTATATATCCTTGGTGGGGAGTTGGTTGAAAATAAAAAAAAATAAAAATAATAAAAAAATATATATATATTAAGCAACACACATTACCTTATTTCCTAAATTAAATGAATTACAGTTGATGAAAGAAACTCCGTCTACCACATTAAATGTGCTCATTGGCTTAAATTACCATTTTTATTTTAATAATATTAAAATATTTAAAAAGTACATTTTAGGACTGAGGATATATATTCATATTATGACAAATGCCATGTACATGGAATCTAGATACTCCATGCCATTTTTTCTATCACCTTTTATATTGATAACTTACATTTATGAGACAGTTATTATGAGTCAAGTACTTTATAAGCCTTACTTCATTTAATCCTCCCAACTCTATGAGGTAGGTATTATTGTCCCAATATAACAATGAGGCCCCAGAAAGGGTAATTTCCCAAAATTTACAGCTATTATATGGTAGAGCCAGGACTCAAACCCAGACAACAGGAGTCAGTCCAGATTGTAAACTTCTGTGTTGTACTGCCTCTCCACATAGTCTAACTTGAGGCCTGACTCCCTCCATCCTCATTGTTTTTCATTGTTCTTCCCAATTTTTTCAGCCCTTTCATTAGGGTTTTTTGTTATTGTTGTTGTTTTTTGTTTTGAGACTGTCTCACTCTGTTGCCCAGGGTGGAGTACAGCAGCCTGATCATAGTTCAATAGAACCTTGAATTCCTGGGCTCAAGCAATCCTCCTGCCTCAGCCTTCTGAGCAGCTGGGACTACAGGCACGTACCACCATGTCCAGCTAATTTTTTTAGTTTTTGTAGAAATGGGGTCTTACTATGTTGCCCAGGCTTCATTAGGGATTCTAATGCTAACCATCCCTGTTATTACCCAGCATCCATACTGTCTATATCTGTTGTGGAACATGGGAAAACAGAAACTTCCTATTCTCACAATTGAGAAGTAGCAGAACAAAATATTGTTCTAACCAACTGCAACACTGTCACTGAAGGTCAGAGCAGAGCTATTACTTCCACAATCGTAACAGAGGAAAAAATCTGACCAGGGCCAAAAAAGGAATAAAGAAAACTCCAGAGAGCAATTAAAGCAGAGATTACATTTTATCAGATTGCTGAGAACTCATCTGTTCAGCTCAGGTATCACCCATTCCCAAGTCACCAATATCAAGGTCAATAAACTAATCCAAAGACCATCTCAATGAAACATTAATTCTTTCTGTTACAAAGAATATCTTAACTGTTTTGACAATCCAAAAATAGGGAAAAAGACATTCTGTGGCTCAAAAAATGAAAATATTTTCAGGAAACAAAGAATAACTATGATTATAGAGTATATTTGATGTGACTAAGAGTGAGGTATAGGACAAAAAGATAGGCTTTTACTCATAGAAATTTGGGTTCTGGCTCCACCATTTATTAACTCTGTGACCTTGGACAAGTGACTTGAACTTTCTGAGTCTAAGTTTTAATATCTTTAAAGTTAAGATAAATACGATTTCATAAGAGAAAGCATTTAACATAATGCCTGACTTAATGGGTACTGAAATTTCTTTATTCAACAATATTCATACAAAAAATAAGGGAGAGCACACTTTCACTTGTACTGAAGGCTGTGCCTCCCCAATAAATAAATAAATGTAAGTAAGAAGGCATTCTTCATCAGAGAAAGCACCAAAGCTGACCTTAAATCTCAGGAAAGTGGATGTATTCATAGTACCAGAGTGAAAACATATGGAAGGTTTAAATTATACCTTAAAAAAAACGATTTCCACTCAATGACACATATTAAGAATATCTGATGCCTACACATATATGTCTTTCTTGTTGGCAAGAAAATATTGTTCTAAGGAAGGTTCTCAATAAAAATGACTCTGAGGTTTCCTTTAAAATAAGCTTCCATAACTATGAGATATGTACAAGGTTATTAACTGCAACATTATTTATAAAAACAAGATGTAGAATAATCTATATGGTATGCTATCTTTGGGTAAAGATAGTGTATATAACATGCTGCCTTTCGTGTAACAGAGAGTGAGTATGTGCACGCACTTTGCTTGTTGTTTTCGAAAAGAAACAGTGGAAAGATTAATCAGAAACTAATGAAAATCGTTACCTATGAAGGTAAGGAGCAAAGTAGGTGGTGGGGCTAGAGGTGAAAGTGAGCCATAAAATTAAATTGAAAATGAAAAAAATTACATGTAAATCTAAGAAGCAAAATGTAGCAACAGCTGTACAAAATAATTATACCACCAACTATCCATATTTATTGACTATCTATTCTTTTCAAAATTACCTGCCTATGCTAACATGGAAGACAGTCAAGTAACAAGAAAGACAAGAAAGAGCAGGACTAAAGCCCATCTTCACGTCAAAGGAAGCTAAAACAAAAATGGCAGAACCAAAGCTAAGTCTACCTAAACTCTAGCCATGCAATATTTAAACAGGTTGCAAGATGGCTTCACTTCAGAACTCCCATATGAAATCTAACCAGCATATTCTCTTCCTCAAAGTCTGAGACCACGGAAACAAAGGTTTCCGTGATTGTTCTTATGACTGACTATGTGAGCACAACACACAGTTCATGCCTCAGTGGAAGGCAACTACAACATTACATTGTAACTTCTAATTCCCATGTTTATCTCTGTCCTCTCCTCTGCCATAGCAGGGATCCTCGAAATGAGAATAACATAAATTACCCATCTGTATGTTTGACCACAGCACCTTGCATACAGTGGGCACCCATTGTATCTCTTCCATGAATACCGAATAAATAAATGTTATAAACAGTCCCTAAGATGACTTTCTGCTCATAAATATCTTTCTACTCAAGCCAAAATTTCACTATCTTAGGTTAATTTCTTTGGATCTATCTTCCAAAGTCTTTAACAAAATAGCCAACACTGAGCACTGTCAACGTTTTCTCAACTGCTATAACCTAACGCAAAAGAGGAATAAAAGAAAATGGTTTGAAATTGAAGGAAAACATTAGAAAGGAAAGAAATAGCAAGAGAGGAGAAGTGGAAAAGTAAAGGAAATGAGAAGTAAAGATAAGATGGGAAAAGAGGCAAAGAAATACCAGACGTCTGCCTGGCATCTCTCATCACTGTTTCCTCTCATGGCTAAATTTTGGACATTTCCAAATGTATTCACATCTAACGTGTTTCTTCTTATAAATGAAAAGCATGAAGTATAATTTTCCCAAAATGCTCAACAATGGTTGAAAGTTCCCTTTTGATCTTCTTCTTAGGAAACAAAAGAAGAGAAAAACACTGTAAATATATAACCTTTCAGAAGCTAAAAAAGCAACATCATTAGAAAGACTTTAAACATACGCAAACTCTCTAACTTATGTGAATTTTCAAGGTTTGAGGTGATAACAAAAACAATGAATATGACTGGAAGGGCTTTATAAATCTATTAGAAATAAAACATTAGTAAAATAAAATTCCACTTTTGTATAAAGCCTAAGAGAAATCAAAGTTTTAAGAAAAGCAAATGACTAATGAAAACTACTTTAATAACTCAAAAACATTGTTCTGCCTTTAGGGACCTTAGAAGGGTGGGGAACCTGCGGCCCCAAGGCCACATGTGGCCCTCCAGATCCCCAAGTGCAGCCCCTTTATTAAATCCTTTATTAAATGGATTTGTTCTGTAAAATCTGGATTCAGTCCAAAGGCTGCACTCAAGGATCCAGAAGTCCACATGTGGCCCCAAGGCCACAGGTTCCCCACCCCTTAAGGTAACAGATGGTAGGAGCTACCTCAGTGATCACAAAAGAGTTAAAACTTGATTTGGAATATGCAAAGAGAGAAACAGGATACTAGAGGACATTCTACTTTGAGAAAACAAAATAACAAATCTAGAAGATAGAGGAGTATTTTGGGTGATGCAGGGCTCAAAAAGTAGAATAATATGTACATATAGTATCAGAATCTTTACCATGACATCTCCCACCTCCACGCTATCATCTGATGACACGTCAATATAATTTGTGAAGAAATGCTAGTCCTCTATAATGTGACAGCATCAACCCGTCTGAATAAAGAACATGTTCTATCCTATGCTATTCTAAAGTGCTTCCTTCTTGGGATTCTAATATAAAGCTGATCTTTATGAATAAAATATTTAAGTCCTTAAAAGGATTTTTCCTGATAGCCGTAATAGTCTCTGACTACAGAAACAAAATTTTTAAAAAGATACCTCTGATCCTCAGAGCAAATATTTGTGAAACTAAGAACAAGATATTTAAAATTATTCTAATCAATTTGTTTTTATTCTATAAAGAAACATTTCTGCCCATTACACTGATGAGGTTAGACAGACTTCCTAAAATCAGCTTTACTGAGGTATGATTTCCATACAAGAAAATGCTCCCATTTTAATGGTACAGTTCAATGAGTTATGACAAATATATATAGTCATCTAACCACCATCACAAGACCAAGTAATTTTTAATCTTTTCTATAACTCCAAAATGCTATGAATTAGAAAAACTGGTATCATTTATAGGCTTTGAATTTCTGAAGTATTACCTTTTAAAATTTTGGAAATTATAATGCAGTGTTCTAAAAACATACTACATAACTGCCATCATTCATTTTCTATAGTAATTAGAAATTTAAGGAAAACATTAAAGTATGAAAGTCATAAACACATACATACCTACTCTTTTTTCTAAGAGGTTTCCTTGTTGGGCCAACTTGATTGCATGTATATAGCCAAAGGAAGCATCATATCCAAGCATTTCACAATATATAAGTCTCACCATACATTCCTTCATCATTTTCTGAAAAGTAAAATATCTAGTAACTATATAAATAAATATAATGTTTTGATATTTTTATTATCTTCTAATCATTTAACAGGGGAATTCTTTAAGCCTGGCACTGAAGACATAATGTATATAATACTATCAATAACTAATTACTCAATATCAGACTTTATAAATGAAAGTTGCTCCCAATCTTAACTACCAACAGTATCAAGGTTAATAAAATTATTTCACTATTTTGTTAGTGGCAATACTATAAAATAAATCAACTGCAGCTACTTCTAATTTTATGTGTCCCTAATGTAAAATTTGTTTATAATGTGATACATGTGGTCCTCAGACAAAATTTCATCCATAGCAATCTTACTTTGCTTCTAAAATGGAGCACATCATTTCTATATACTTTGTCAAATGAAAACATCCATAAAATTCTCACCAAGTCTTACCAAGTTGGTAACAATTTCTATTAAAAAGACATTTTTCACATTTAAAACTCAAATTGCATCTGGACTGTCTTCAAAATTAATGTGCTATATGCAATATGGAATAGTTTATTTTATAGGTACTTTTTTAGTAACTCTTACGATTATTATGAACTAAGAAGCATATTTTCATTAATGGTGTAGGCATTCCAATAATATTTAATATTTAATGGGGTATTTCAATATTTGCAATGCAAGCTAAAAATTTTTAAGAGATTCTATAAATTTGTTTTATCAGTATGATAATATTTGCATTCTCAATACTTATGGCAACAGAGTGAGACCCTGTCTCTTCAAAAAAGAGGATATTTATAGCAAATTTTAATCAGAAATAAAAATATAAATAAAATGCATTTCAAAATAAAGAAATGGCTATTTTAATATTTAAATAATAATTAGGGTTAGCATATTACAGGATTATTAAATTATGAAATGCTTAAGAAACAGTAAAATAAAATACTTTAAGGATGATAATGCTTAATATTTTATGTGTATGTGTAAATATGAAGAGTTTAAAGAGAAACCATAAGAAAATCTTAGAGGAATGAGATTTAATTCAGGTCACTTATGCTTAGAGCAATAAAAGTTAATTCATTAACACATCAATTAAGACTACCAAATACTGAGAAAACAAAAGATACTGAAGACTTCTACATTAATCAGCAGTGAAAATGTCAATTTAAGTCATTATGTTTCAATGCTAGATTTGTAACATTTTATCTCAGAGTTTTTCAAAGTCATTATGGACTTTAAGTAAAATTATACTGTATACATTATCAATTTCTTATTTTTAGAGAAGAAAATGCATTCCCCAATGCAGAAATTGTCTTTACAATTTCTCCAACCGTCATCCATGTCCATGTAGAGATATGATCACCTCAAGGACAGCTGAATGGCCATAATTACTATCATCTCTTCCTTCCAAACTCTGGCTTCCTAACTTCTACCTATTTATCTTAGCTCTGCCCAATACCAGATTTATGCCGTATAGCAAGAAAAACTGTATATAGTGATGCAAATTATAGAAAATGGAAATCTAACAAAGTAAAAAAAGAGAAGCCATTTCTGCTTAATGTTTCTATCAAGCGTTATGAAGCACAATGATTTTATACATAGACACACATCTAGACATACAAACACACATATACGTATATACACACAGATAGATTAACTATGTTTTGAGTTTTATTTGCCCACATACTATTATATGACCACAAAAAGAAATATTTACATGCTCTCAGGCTTTACAAGTATTATTTATGTTCACTCTCATGTAGTCCGGCAAAATGATCACCCTGATATTTTTACTGGGCAGAAGGGAAAACATTCCCACAGTGGCTTACACACAAAAGGCACTCACTAAATATTTGCTGAATAAATGTTGCTTGGAAAAATATCTCATTTAAAAAAAAATGGCTCTTAATCTATGTTGGGATAGCCCCACAGTGGCCTGCCTATAGTGGTCACTCATTAAATAGTTGCTGAATAAATACCATTTGAAAAATCAAATTATATGGAACCAAGTTTTAAAACAACTGGGTCTTAATTAAGCTGCTGTGCAATATACTCACTTTCATAGCAAGAAAACAATAATTCTACTTTTTCAGTCAACCTATATTCCCAAAGACACAATAGTAAAACTAGAGATCTACAATGTATCAATTCAGGTCTGAAAATATTATGTTAAATGATATATCCCAACTTTTTTAAAGTGCATAACATTAAAACAGTAAGATCAACACTGGGGTCCCAGGAATATCACCAAATTTATGTAATTATCATCACATTGGCTCTGACTTGACACAGTCAGGCAAGTCTTGTTCTGGTGCAGCTAGTCAATAATAAAAAGCTAAAGTTAATGTCTGGCTTGCTACGACCCATAACTCATTTTGACTATGATAAATTAAATGTTAGCAACTAATTAGATGAACCAAATTTCAAATTCAAAATATGTTAGCACTGACTATGCAAACTTACCAGTGTTGTAGTAGGAGCAGAAACAGTTGCTTTCAGACTACTCAGTTCCTGCTGGATTAATTTCTCTTCTTCCTGAAAAAGCAAAAATATTTAAATGCTTTAATAACTGTCTTTTAAAACTGTAACAGCATTTTTTAAAGGAAAAAAATATAATTTAAAATATTTTCAGCCAGGCACAATGGCTCACACCTGTAATCCCAGCACTTTGAGAGGCCAAGGAGGGATAAGCACTTAAAGGCCAGGAGTTCAAGACAGGCCTGAGCAACACAAGACCCTGTCTCTACAAAAAATTTTTTTTAAAAAATTAGCCAGGCACATTGGTGTGTGCCTGTAGCCCCAGCTACTCGGGGGGCTGCGGCAGGAGGATCACTTGAGCCCATAAGTTCAAGGCTGCAGTGAGTGATGATTGATTGTGCCACTGCACTCCAGCCTGGGTGACAGAGTGAGATCCTCTCATTCATTCATTCATTTTCATACATAAATAAATAAAATACTTTCAACACAAAAGAAAGGTTATTTTAAAGGAGAGATAAATATTAAGTGCTTAAGATCTGCATAAAGGCATTTCTCTAACCCTCAGAATTATCATCCCTGGGGTGAATATTTCCAGGCTAATCCACCATCCCTCCTTTCTTTAGTCGCTGTCCCCTTTAATGGTAGAATGGCATAAAATGATTTTTTTAAATTAAAGGGAGAGAGACAGTAGAAAGAAATTCTCTATATATTGGCCCAGGATAAGAGTCTCACATCTTCTTTATAAGGTAAAAAGTCTTCATGGAATAGAGAAATAGAGTAAGAATACAGAAACAGAAATAAGTCTTCTTCCTTAAACTATATTCTTCTTCCCTACCCTTTCCTCATTCCCCACATTCTTTCCCTCACTTCCTATCTCACACACACACTCCAACGTGGTGACTTCTGTCTGCATTGTATTGTACCTCCTTGAACACTTAAAAATTGGCCCCATTTTTGGCTAATATAAAGCTATCTTTAAATTGCACACTGAATTAGGAGGTTTCATTAGGTGAAGTATTGCCATATTTGGATGCCTATCTACAGTTACAAACTGCAGTTTAAGACCAAAACTAAATTTTTTAAAAATTGTATTCAGCATCTCATGAAAATTTAGCAAAGGAAAAAAAACCTTAAGACAAACAATATTAAGTCCACAGATAATGATTTTGGAATGTGAAGCAGACCCTCTCCAGTATAGCATCACCTTATCTCAGATTTAAAAAAAATTAAACTTTCTAAGTACTTTTTCTTCTCTGTATTTTCTTCTCTCTTGGCACTTACATCGCATTGCAGTCATGCTTTTTAAATATATTGTTTGTTTTAGCGAGGGGGGTCTCACTCTGTCTGTCACCCAGGCTGGAAGTGCAGTGGCGAGATCATAGCTCGCTGCAACCTCTAACTGCAGAGCTCAAGCGATTTTCCTGCCTCCGCCTCCCCAGTAGCTGGGACTACAGGCGTGAGCCAGGGCACCCAGGTTATGGTCATGCTTTTACTTGTCCCCTAAGCCCAAAATGGATAGTCAGTTCCTTGGGAAAAAGGAATGTGTTTTACTCTATTTTCCTCTGTGTCTAACACATAACCTTGCTCCATAAATATCTGTTGAACAAATTATGACAATAACACATGTTCTTTTTAAGATATAAACTCCTTGAAGCTTTAAATCAGTATCCTACACAATACGTGCAACGACCAAAAGTCTGTGGGAACTTAATAACTTCCATAACTGCTAATTTTCAAAGCCGATCTGAGGCAAGGACTTACTCAGCAAATTTTACACGTGGGGAGAATTATACTTTTTCTTTGCTCAACCCTTCGGGCCTAACCCAGGAACCTCAAGCTCCCCAAAGATAGTCAACAGAAAGCTCAGAGGACAGATCTGTTCAGGTATGTGACATCTAGCAGTTGAAGGGACTCAGGGAGAGAAGGAAGCTGGTAGGGAAAGAAACTCTGTAGAAGGTAAATAATGCCTGACACCTCCATCGCACTGGGTATTTCCACACGCTTGACATCTCATCTGATCCTAAAAACAACCCATGAAACATGTATCGGTACTTTTCCACTTCAACGTTGTGACAATATGTGGAGGGTCAGAGGTTAAAGAAAACTGCTAGAACAAAATGAGTCGGTGTCAGGGCCAACTGTGGAAATCCGGCCTCCCAGCTGTCAGTCCGGGCAGGAAAGTGAAGCTTCCAGACAGACGGAAAGACGGACCGACACACAGGCAGCCCTGAGCCCCGCCCGAGGGCCGGCCCTGGAGTCTCGCCGCCGGGCCAGGGCCTGCCGGAGCGGGGGCCTCACCCTGATGTCCCTGACCTCCCGGCCCGGCGGGCACCTACGTGCTTGGAGGTGAGCGCGGTGATGCCGCGGACTAGGCCGCCCAGCCGCGAGGAGAAGGACGACTTGGCGGCCGCGGGCCCGCCACCGGGCTGGTTCTGCAGAAAAAGCCCCGGCAGCGCCGTCAGAGTCTTCTCCACTATGTCGCTCATCGCCGCCGCCACCGCCCGCGCTCCGGTCGCCGCCCGGCTTCATGCCCGGCTGTCGCCCCGCCCGGCCTCCGTAGGCACTTCCTGTTTTTTGAAGAAGAAATCTTTATTTGCGTCCCACGTGAACAAGCTCTGTGTTGTTCCCGACAGAGACCGCTGGAGGGCGCAAGAGTCTGCGGGGAAAAAGCCGCTCGCCCAAGCTTGCGGGCAGAAGCTGACCTCTAGTGGAAGCGTAGGGACGTCTGACGCTCGCGCTTTTGACAGGAGCCCCCGGACCCCGCGCAACTGTGAGTCTTCCTGAGGAAGGCGATACGGGACCGTCCCTCTTACGCTTTGTCCCCCTTAGGCCGCCTCCGCGCGGCCTGAGGCCACCTCACGAGGTGCGTCTTCCCGGCAGCCCTCGGCAGCCCCCGGCAGCCGGGACGCCCTGGGCAGCCCCCCTCACCGTGTGCGCACCACGCGCAGCCACAACCCCCACCGCCGCACCCCGCGAGGCGGCTGCCCCGCTCTGGCCCTGGCGATTCTGGGCACACTCGGGGGATTGGATGATAGCGGGACTGTCCTGGGGATTCGTCGTGCGGAGTTGAGAACCTGCCACGTACTGGGGACTCGCGGCCACTGCCGCTTCGCGTCCGCCCCTCTTCGGGGACTTGGGGAGGCCGACAGGAAGGAGGGGCGGTGGGCGGCCACCCGTGCCGACCCCTACTCAGCAGGTCACAGAACAAAGGTGACATTCTGGAAGCCGACTTCGCTGGCCGGGCAGGCAAAGAGAGGTCGCCCAGTCCCACCCTCCCTCAGCGCTGCGTCCTGGTCCACGGTAGAACTGATCGCTCTTTTAGCGACGTAAATATTTACCTCGTTATGGCGAGACTGGCTTACAGCTATTACCCCAGCTTCTACCTGGAAGAGAATGTAATCGGTGGTTCTCAAAAGGTGGTCTGGTGACCTCTGAGCGTCCTTCAGACCCTTCCAGGAGATCCACGCAGTCAAAACAATATTCATAATCGTACTTAACACATTAAATGCCATGTGAGTTATATTTAACTCACGCTGGTTTTGAGCTCGAGGCCTCAGGAAGCATATATGTAACTCACATGTCTCTTTACCTCGGGAGCCGGGTGAACTATTTTTCGAGTTGTTTATAACTCATGCACAGAAGACAGTAAAAAATAACAAATTTTTCATTAAGTTAGAAAGGATCGTTTTGTTTTCGAAGCTTTTATTCTATTTTCGTAATAAAACACTGTGGCCCCAAGGAAAAATTTTGTTTTTCTAGTGCGGCAGCCAATGTGTTAAATTTTATTTGCGGTTTTCACTCTGTTTCTCTCCAGAGCGTACAGAGGAGTTTTCAAGAGGCTGGACTTTTAGGTATGGTTAGTTGGTGCAATGTATACTTGAGAATTCTTGTGTTTTCTAGAATTGTCTAAGGTAGGAGGTTTAGGGCACAAGTGTGTGTGTTTTCAGAGATTAGCTCAGTTTGTCTTCGGTACTCCTAGTGTGTTCTTACAAGCTATCTTCAGTTATACCTGCTCTAATTTCTGTAACCTCGTTATCATCTAATAAATGGGGTTTTTTTGAAATCTCGAAGTTGTCCTTGTACCCTATGCAGGTACATAGGAAAATACTCCACTTTGTTGACTTGTCTTGTAAGAATATTTTTTAGTTTATTGGAAAGTTTTATCTAAAAGTGATATTCTCTTAAAATTTAGTATTTTATCCTAAAATAAAATTGTTTATACTTATTTTTTTAATTTTGGGATCTTCCACTGGCTTAAAAAAAGGGAGATTAGAAGATCTGCTTTCTAACCTTCCCGCAGCTAAAGATGCTGAAAAAGATGATGCGATATCAGTATCAGAGAATTCTCTGACTCAGGGAAAGGGAGAAATCTGGGTGAAACTATAAATAAGAAAGGAAAGTATGACAAAAGCTGCGTTTTTCCCCTTGGCTTTAGAGATTTTAATCATTTATCTTATTTTGTCTTATTCAACAGAACATCTTCAAATCCTATCATGGTGCCTGTTAAATTGAGGCATCATTTTGAGACCAGTCAGAATTTAAAAGAAAGAGGAATTGAATATTTTAAACATAGACATGATGCACTTTATAAAAACCAAAATTTTCAAAGTAGAAATGAAAAACTCACTGAAGCATCTCACAGGTTAAATTGTTATATTGTACTGGCTGGAGAAGAGCATGCAATAGCTGAAAGACTAATAAAGCCTTGTGCATCACCAAATGAATACCTGCTAGATGAAAAATTAGTAAAAGAAATCACAAAAGTGCTACATTTCAAAGATACAGTAACTCACCAAATTAGAAATTTAGTGGAAAACATAAAGACTGAGTGAATATCTCATCTGCAGAATTATAATTCCTTTAAAATGGACATAATTGTAGATGTAACTAGATTTGTTGCCTTGTATCCGTCCAGTGTCAGCACCAACTGATGCTTAAAGATCCTATTTTATATAAATCTTGGCAACAAACATACCTTTTGCTAAAAATAATGTGTTGAACAACTTCTTTGAATCTCATAGTTTTTCCTGGAACAATGTACTCACATTGTTTTAAAAAGCAGCTTCACTTAAGAATATCTTTGGTGAAGCAGGAAGAATTTTTAATTTTATTTCTCAGCCCTTGAGTACACTTTTTAAAAAAATATTTTTTGTGACAAAAAGGCAAGTACTCATAAAGCATAAACTCATAAAACCTGATGTATATATAACCAAGATAAGATGATTTCTCAAGGAAAAGCACTTTTGCATTTGTTTGACTCGAAAGCTAAACTAGCCACTTTGTTTCATGGAGCACCATTTTTAGTTGAAAGAATAATTAACAAACCTTGTTTTCTTGAAAATGAACAGTAAGTCTGTCACTTATAGGGAAAGAAAAAATCTTTTTCCTTATAGCCTTGTAATTTCTCAGGTGGGGACCCTGTGGAAAAAAAGACACTTTAACAAGAGAAAAGCAAGTTAATTAACATGTGT
Source organism: Eulemur rufifrons (assembly GCF_041146395.1). Classification (NCBI taxonomy): domain Eukaryota; kingdom Metazoa; phylum Chordata; class Mammalia; order Primates; family Lemuridae; genus Eulemur; species Eulemur rufifrons. The sequence continues at coordinate 42,426,050 of NC_090984.1, forward strand.
AGGCCCATGTAACACATGACAGTACCTAGAAATGAGGAACTCAAAGAATTTAGAACTCTGGGTTGTATAGTACCATCCTTAACAAAGAACAATAGATGTATAGAGAAATGACAGAACAAAGAAAAGCAGTTTTAGGCTTCCAGCAGTGGGAAACTTGGGGAAGGTAAACATATGGAAGGAAACTAATGGAGTAAGATTTGTTTGCAGATTCATCTGGTGCCATCTCTGGGCTGATAAGAGGCCAGAGTTATCTCTAGTAAAAAATTTATATCCTATCTTTAGACAGAAAAAGGGGAGGGTAGAGAGAGCTTTTTCCTGCCTTTGCTGCTGCTTAGTTAACTTCAGCTCACAATAATCTTTATGTCAAAGAGGAATATTTTGGAGTGACCTAGTCTGATTTCCTTCACACTTCAAGGAAAATAACTAACAATATTTGTCACCACTGAATAATTCAGAGCTTTCAAGTAGAAAAATGTTTCTGGGCCGGGCGCGGTGGCTCACGCCTGTAATCCTAGCACTCTGGGAGACCGAGGCGGGTGGATCACTGGAGGTCAGGAGTTCGAGACTAGCCTGAGCAAGAGCGAAACCCCGTCTCTACTAAAAATAGAAAGAAATTATATGGACAACTAAAAATATATATAGAAAAAATGAGCCGGGCATGGTGGTGCATGCCTGTAGTCCCAGCTACTTGGGAGGCTGAGGCAGTAGGATCGCTTAAGCCCAGGAGTTTGAGGTTGCTGTGAGCTAGGCTGACGCCACAGCACTCACTCTAGGCCGGGCAACAGAGCGAGACTCTGTCTCAAAAAAAAAAAAAAAAAACAGTAAAAAAAAAGAAAAATGTTTCTGTCCCTTCAGTTTGATAATTTCGCAATATGTAAGGAGGGTTATAAGATTGGTGATGATATTAATGAGTGTTATTGTTTAAATTGTATAATTAAATGTGTTAGCATTTGGAAGATCTACATAATTCCATGAACCAATATTTTCCAAATGATCAATGCATGATGTTATGTCTTACATGGTCAAAACATCCATTTAAAGCACATGCAACAATGATTTTAACATAACCTATTACACAAAGTACATTGATGGTTTCAAATTCCACATTGCAACAAACCTTTAAGAAACTGCCTCTTGTTTGGTTTTAGTGTTAAGTCAAAGAAGAATATCCACAATTATTTGAAAGGGCTATTTAAATGCTCCTTTTTTTCTCCAACGACATATCTGTGTGTGACCAGGTTTTCTTCATAAACTTCAACAAAAATTAACAACTGATAATGGCTCCCAAAGATGTCCCTGTCTTAATCCCTGGAACTTGTGAATGTGACCTTGTATGGTATACCTTGTATACCTCTTCTTTTGCAGTCATCATCAAGTTAAGGATCTTCAGATAAGGAAATAATCCTGGATTATCTAGCTGGCAAGTGTCCTGAAGAGGGAGGCAGAGGGAGGTTAGCCACCACAAACGGAAGAGAAGTTGATGTCAAAATGAAGGCAGAGATTGGAGTAATGGGGCCAAAAGTCAAGCAATGCCAGCCTAACCCCTCCCACCTCACCCCCTCTGAAAAAAAAAAAAAAAAAAAAAAAAAAAAAAGCAATGCCAGCAGCCACCAGAAGCTGAAAGAAGCAAGGAACAAATTTTTCTCTAGAGCCTCCAGAGGAAGACTTTCCTGCCCACACCTTGATTTTGGCCCAGTAAAACTGATGTTGAATTTCTGGCCTCCAGAACTATGAGAGAATAAATTTCTGGTGTTTTGAGCCAGTAGGTTTGTGATAATTTGTTACAGCAGGCACAGGAAACTAATACAAACCCCAATGCAACAGATTAAATGCAGAACCAGACATGAGAACCCAGCTGTCTTATTTTAAGCCAGACATCAAAGACACTTGAAAAATTATAAAAACAATGCCACTGTTCTCACTGATTTTTTGGGGGTTTGAATATACAGCTGGCCCTCATATCCACGTGATCCTCATCCCTGGATCAAAATCCACTGCATAAGAAAAATCTTTGGATAAGGAGGATAGACTAAGGAACTTGAGCATCTGCCAATTTTGATATCCATGGGGATCCTACAGCCACTCCCCTATAAATACAGAGGACTGATTGTATAATTATTTTTCATTTAAAAATAAAAAATATGTCAACATGTAATGGGTTTATTGTGGTTTTTAAATGAATTAATATCTTAAAATTTTCCCAGTTTTACTTTCTAATCCAATAAAGTAAAACTGGGAAAATTTTAAGATGTTAATTCACATAAGCAAAAGCTTTCGGGAGTCCTCAATAATTTTTAAGTATGCTGAGGGTTCCTGATACCCAAAAATTTGAAAACTGCTTACCTAGTACATAGTATGTAGTCAGTTATTTGTTGAAATAATTATTATGTTTCTCATTCAATCACATCAATTAATATATGAGTCTAGGCCAGTAAGAGTTCAGAAGTAAGGTGAATTGTTGCAAGAGAAAAGGACAGAAGAATTCTTGGAAAAGAGAGAAATTTGGGAAAAAAGAAAATTATCTACAACTGACCAGATTATGAAGGAGAAGTTGCTGGAACAATTTCCAGAGCCTCCTATATTGTGACCCAGGCAAAAAAATTATTAAATCCCCACCAATTCCTACCATTTCTCTTGTAGCTTCCGCTTCTCAAAGCTAAAAATTGAAAATAAAACAAAGAAACAAATGTCAAATGCCCAGAAGTTAAATACCTGAAGGAAAAAATGGTAAAATTGTGTAGTAAGGCTTGCTAAGATTTAGAATTATAGAATATGAGAGCTAATTGGAGGTGATCCACACATTCAATCGCCTCTTATCGTAGACAGGGATATTGTGGAAGCCAATAATCTAAGGTCCAACGACCTTATGGGTAGAACTGAAATTGTAGCCCAAAATCTAGACTTGAAGTCCAGAGCATTTCCCCCATACTTAGATGGTGTTGATAGTAAAGAAGTTGCATGTAGTTTCCTGTTCTTAGACTCTGGTTCCTACTCCTGCCCTACAATAAAGGGGATGTAAATTTTCTCTTTTAAGTTTATGATTTTAGACTGTCCCATTTTTCTATAAATGTGGACTCTTCTTCCTCTTTTTCCCATCTCTACCTCTGTCCCAGGTAATTTCACTCAGAATGACATACTATCAAAAAGATTGAACCTTTAAATTAAACTCTCTTGAATTGGTTTTCCTCTATTTCTTCTTCCAGTCAGGGAAAAAGGTAGCCCTCATTAAGCTGAAAACAGGGCAGAGAAATGACTCAGTACATTTTAAGAAGGTGCAGTGGTCCCAGGACAGCAGGGGTAGGGGTGCAAACAGAATATTCCCCATGGATTATCACCAGCCCTACCACAAGTTTTCCAAGCACAGTTGTCTCACTTAGAAATATATAGAGATACATGAAAAGGTAATACATGTTTTTCTTCAATGTATTTCGTAAGCTTCCTTTTAAAAATTTTTTTATTTATTTTGAATAAACATTACAATCACTTTATTCAAAATTCAGGCCAGGTGTGGTGGCTCACGCCTGTAATCCTAACACTCCGTGAGGCCGAGGCGGGAGGATTGCTTGAACTCAGGAGTTTGAGGTTGCAGTGAGCTATGATGACACCACTACACTCTAGCCAGGGCAACAGAGCAAGACTTTCTCAAAAACAAACAAACAAAAAAAAAATTCAAAAAGTATTCCTCTCTTCCTATTCCCCAGCCTCTTACTTTCCTCCTTAGAAGCAACCACTACGATTAAAGAAGAAATACGAGGAAAATTGAAAAATACCTTAAAATGAATAAAAATGAAAACACACCAAAAGGTATGGGACACAGCAAAACAGTGCTAAGAGGGAAATTTATAGCTGTAAACACATAAATTTAAAAAGTATAATGGTTTCCAATCAATAACCTAACTGTTCACAGTAAGGGACTGGAAAAACAAGAGCAAATGAAACCAAAAGCTAGCAGAAAGAATGAAATAATAAAGATTTATGCAGAGATAAATGCAATATAGAGTAAAACACAGTAGAGAAATCAATGAAACCAAAATTTATCCTTTTATATTTCAATAAAACTGTGAAAAGTTTTCATGAATTTCAGAAATGCTGGTTCATTATTGACTGACAGTTTGCTACAGGATCTTTCTGGGACTTAGTGACTAGAGATGCATGCAGAAACAGAAATAATTTGTTTAGAAAAATTAATAGATTGAGGAGAGCCTCTAGGAAGTGGCCAGAAAAAGGTTTAGGCATGGAAAGAAGTTGGTCAGGAAACTCCCCAGCTTGAGAGGCAAGGCCTAGAAAGAGATAGAGTGGGTAGAGTTCTGGAAACTGCAATGGTGGGGATTTAGGCAACTTTAAAGAATACAGTTCCACTCTCATGCCCAAGAGGGCGCCAGAGGAGCAAGCTCCAGTCATGACTGCAGACATTTCCAGCCCTTAAGGCTGGGTCACTGTCCTGGGTTCATTCAAAACCTGACCCAGGTTCTTCAGAGACCATGACTCTCCATTTCTTTTTATTTTCCTTCTTGAGAGGAAGAGGGAATTTGCCTGAAGGTGGCTTCCTTTTAAGTCTGAAAATGCGGCCGGAAGAACGAAGTGAGGCCCTGTGACTCTCTCCAGGGGAGAGGCAGCGGTTACAGCCCAAAGAAACAGCCCTAAGAAGAGTTTTTTTCAGAATGACACATGCTATTTTCTGCCCCCTTCATGACTCACATCCACATTTCACACAGACCTTTGCCTGTGTTTTCTTTCCTCTGCCTTGACTGCTAGCCAGCAGACTGTGTCCACAGTGTTTTCCTCCTGCTCCCTAGTCTGAATCAGCCTGGTAAAAACATTAGCTGGAATAGGTCTGTGTTTACTGGGTAAATTCTCTAAAACAAATACCTTTGCAATGAAAAATCTCTATTTGACCAAAAGTCCTCCACAGCACAGTTTATGTTTAACCTAGTTCAAGCAATAGTCCAGGAAACAAAATTCTATTCCATACCACGTATTTGGACAGTCCACTAGAGCTCCTTGTAATGAGATTTGACCTGTAATACTTTTGTTTTCCCCAAGGAGCTAGAAATACAAGTAGAGGCAAAAACAGAACCCCCTCTGTACTTAGAGAGTATTTTCCCACATGCACTCATTTTAAAAATCTAGTTCCCAGGAAGTCTTTGTAAGAATTTTCCTAGTAGTCTACCAGATCCATGACAAGAAAGGGAGATAGGCACCAAATTGAATAAGCAGTTACCTTCCCAGAAGGAAATGATGGGAACTTAATATTCAAGCAAGCCCTGATCCAGACTATCATGGGAAGTGATCAAGGGATAAGAAACAATCACATTAAAAGAAACAAAAGTAACATTCCAAAGAGGTGATAGTACTGTTGAAACCTGAGGCTGTACTAATAATGTACTAATGACACTGAAAAGTTTGAAAACCAGTGAAAAATGCAAAGAAATGACTCTAGCAGAACACTAAATTCATTGTATGTCCTTGAGCAAGGGTTGAGCTCCTCAGTCAAGGAAGGGAGCCACCTTTTCCAAAAGAGAATACAGCTTAAGGAGAATGTACATGGGGCAGAAGTCTGGAGTGGGGGAACCAGCATCACTTCCAGACTCCCTCATGTCTGAAGTGTGACATGGTGGCAAGAGCCCCAAATTGGGACCCAGAAAACTTGTGTTGAAGTCCCAGCTGTTATCAAATGTGAAGTCTTTACCATTTTGAGTTTCAGTTTCTTTTTTGTTGTTGTTGTGGTTGTTGTTTGTTTTTCTTTTGGCTAGAGTGCAGTGGTGTTATAGCTCACTGCAACCTCACACTTCTGAGCTCAAGCCATCCTCCTGCCTCACCTCCTGAGTAGCTGGGACTACAGGTATGGGCCATGACACCCAGCTAATTTTTTTTTTTTTTTTCCTATTTTGTAGTAGAGACAAGATCTTGCTCTTGCTCAGGCTGGTCTCAAACTCCTGAGCTCAAGCAGTCCTCCTGTCTCCGCCTCCCAGAGTGCTAGGATTACAGGAATGAGCCACCGCACCCAGCAGGTTTCTTTACTTGTAAAGAAGCATAAATATTGTTCTACCTACACTATAGGATTACTGTGGAAATCACGTTGTATCATGTATATGAATGTTCATGTACACTGGAGAGCACAATAGAAATAAGAATGAAAAATAGTGAGGAGAAGGTACTTGAAGATATTTGGGGGTGGAAGTGCTAGTTATTTTTCATTTGTCCCTTCAAATCGCCTCTCTATGTCATAAAGGCTCAATTGATTGAACTGCATCAATGGGCTCCCTTAGCCTTTTGGCTGCTTATTGAGTTTGATCAACAAGGAGCAACAGAAGGAACTGGACAGAGGTAGATTTGGCTGATTGGATTAGATTCCCTGGTACCTTCCCTGCTGGGTCTCCCCATGTTGGCTGCATCTCTCTATGGAGGGCACAGCTCATGTCAAAATGCCCTCACACAATTTCCTCCCCAGACTGGCAGCATTGCCATCATCAGGGGATTTATGAAAAATACAAATACTCCAGTCCTACCCCAGACCTACTGACGCAGAAACTCCAGGGTGGGGCCCAGCAATCTGTGTTTTAACAAGTCTTCCAGGTGGTACTGATACATACTGAAGTTTGAAAAACACTATCATAAGGAACTCCCTCTCTTTTGCTCACAGTAACTAACCCTGGGATACTGCCCAATCCCTTGCTGCTTCCCCCAAACACTGTTTACCTTTGTAAACTGTCCTTTTATTATATTCTCCTCAAATTACTCATTTTGAGTGTGCTATCATTTCCTGTAGGACTCTGATGTTATATACTGGGGGCTTCTTGAGTTCTCAAAAATGAGACAAATAACTGCTTGGCATTCCACCTGTGTAAAGGATAGGCCCACTGACCAAGGTAAAAGGAAAAAAAATCTGCCAATGGGCTACCCAAATAAGGAGATCATTGTGGGCTGCAAACTCCCAAAATCCTTTAGCTCTCAGTGAGTCTGTGTGTTTCAGGAAAGGTCTCCCATTTGGTAAACTAAGAAATGATGTAACATCCTTGCGAGATGTATAACTAAAATCTAAGGATTTTGTGTGGACTTGGGCTATAATGTTGGTTTCTACCAAGGGCTTTAGTCTGAAGAGTAAGCTGCTAAAATAAACTGCTACCTGCAAAAGGAAGCTGCTGGTATTTCTTTCCTTTGGCTAAAGCCAAAGCTATAGTGAGCTAAATTCATATCATCCGATATAAAAGTTGTATGAGCCAAGATACAACATTTGAGCAGCTGTAGAGGATAAACAAGTTCAAAGAGTCAGTCTAACTTGGGTGTATAATGCCCAAGACAAAGACTAACTGTTCTAGATGTTTGTTTTCTCAGTTCTCTTGTCATAGGGACTCTCCTTGTTTCCAGGGCATAAATAAAAGGCAGAAATATTTAACAGAGGCCGGGAAGGGAGCCTAGAGTAGAAATCGAGAAGCCTTACCCTTGCAAATAATTTCCTTTGGAAATGTAAAGGTTAAGCAGTCTGGAGTCAGATTAAGAAAGAGGCTTTGGGAAAATTTAGGCCAAAGTATTAACTCAGGTTTTTCTCACCTTTGTGGATTGAATCCATTTTGCCTACAATTTCAAAGTGGTATCTATTGTTTGCACCTTATAAGAGCTGGACCCTGAAAAATGATGAGGCAGGCTAAACTTATCTTCAAATTTTTTCCTTAATCCACTTTTTAAAACAATTTCCCCCACCTACGAGAGAGAGAGAGAGAGAGAGAGCACGCTCGCTGGTATCCTCAAGCTGTAACCTGTCTGTTCATGGCCCACCACTTGAACAACATTTCTAGATTTTCCCCTCTTTAAACGTTTCCAGAGCACACTCAGAATTTAAAGGAATAGGGTCCTATACCTCGGGGCCTGACTGTTACTGACATGGTTATCTAATTAGCCCTGATGAGCAATGATTTGATACCAGTAACCCTTTCACCTAAGACATCCCGCTAGAGTAGACCAATCTCAGGAACAGAAGGCCTTGCCACTTAGTAGCTGTATGACCTTGGGAAAGTTACAAAGAAAGATACAAAGAATCATAGATTCTTGGGGTCAAAAGAGACTGAAGTTTGATTATATAACACCTCACTGAGATGTGATCCATTTTCTATTTCATTTTCTACTAAAAATAATTTCTACCATTTATTTAGCACCTCCAGGGCTTGGGCTAGGTAAGTTGTATACATTATCACTAATCCTGAAAGTATTCAGCAAGGTAGTTAGTACTAGCCCCACTTTACACATGTAGAAATCGTACCTCAATTGAGTGACAAAATTTGTCAATTAAGTGGCAGAGCCAGGGTTCATATCTAATTACATTTGGCCCCCAAGTTGACGCTCATTTCACTTTGCCATGTGATTTCCTGAGAGATCCCATTCTCACCCTACAACTGAAGCATCCTTTATAATGACCCAATTGTGTCTTCCTCTAACTCTGGCCTACCACCACCTCCAGGTTCTACCCCTCAGGATACAGCAAGCAAGACCTGCTTCCTCTTCCACATGCCACTCCTTCAGATATTTGAAGACTACAAACTACTTTGACCATCCTGAAATTTCCTCCTTTGAGGTTTAAAGTTCTTTAACTGTCCTTGTGATTCCCCTTCAATTTGTCTGTGTCCCATAAAAAGAAGAAGCTTAATATTAATATGTATGCAGAAGACTGCACAAATTATAAATATACAGCGCAATTAATTTTTACAAAGTGAACACTCCTTGATCAAGAAACAGAAACATTACCGGAACCCTAGAAGCCCATGCTACCTTTCCATCTCTGCCTCTCCCAGATGTAACTACTCTCCTGACTTTTAACATGTGGGTGATATGTGCACACAGTATGCACCCTTTTGTGTCTGTCTTCTTTTGCTCAACGTGTAAGAGTTAACTAAGTCAGATTGTGTGTGGCTATAGTAGGTTCATTGTCATTGCTTTCTGTGTACTTTTTTTAAAATTGTGGTAAAATATACATATCAATGTTTACCATCTTAACCATTTTTAAGTGTGCAGCTCGGTGGTATTAAATACATTCACATTGTTGTGTTACCCTCACCACCATCCATCTCCAGAATTTTTTCATCTTCCCAAACTGAAACTCTGTACTTCAAACAATAACTCCCCATTTGCCTCTTCCCTCAGCCCCTAGAAACCATATTCTACTTTCTGTCCCTATGAATTTGACTGTTCTACGTACCTCACATAAGTGGAATCATACAGTATGTGCCCTTTTGTGACTGCTTATTTCACTTGACATAATGTCCTCAAGGTTCATCTATGTTGTAGCGTGTGCCAGAATTTCTTTCTTTAAGGCCGAATAACATTCCATTATATGAATATACCATAATTTGTTTATTCTGTGTACTTTTTAAAGTGTGTTGCCTTAAAATGGGACTCAGTGTCCCCAGGTCTGGCGTGAGCAGGCCCTTTGCACAGCTCACCACAGCTCTCATACATTCCTTTTTTTTTTTTGAGACAGAGTCTCACTCTGTTGCCTGGGCTAGAGTGCCATGGGGTCAGCCTAGCTCACAGCAACCTCAAACTCCTGGGCTCAAGGGATCCTCCTGCCTCAGCCTCCCGAGTAGCTGGGACTACAGACATGTGCCACCATGCCTGGCTAATTTTTTCTATATATATTTTTAGTTTTCCATATAATTTCTTTCTATTTTTAGTAGAGACGGGGTCTCGCTCTTGCTCAGGCTGGTCTCGAACTCCTGATCTCGAGCGATCCACCCGCCTCGGCCTCCCAGAGTGCTAGGATTATAGGCATGAGCCCGGCCATACATTCCTTTTAAATTCCTTCCGAGTCTGGCTCCCCTCTAGACAGACTGCCCCATGTGTGTTATCCATCCTTGTTTCCTCAGCACCTAGCTCCAAGTGGAAACTCAATGAACAATATGTGTTAATAAACAAATAAATGAAAGTATAACAACCCCATGAAGTCCCTCCACTTTACCTGTCTAAGTCTCAATTTCTTCATTCTTGAAATAAAGGGTTTGGGGGGCCGGGTGCAGTGGCTCACGCCTGTGATCCTAGCACTCTGACCTGTAAGAGGCCAAAGTGGGAGGATTGCTTGAGGTCAGGAGTTTGAGACCAGCCTGAGCAAGGGTGACACCCATCTCTTAAAAAAAAGAAAAAGAAAGAAAGAATGAAAGGAAGGGAGGGAGGGAGGGAAGGAAGGAAAAAAAAAGGGTTTGGATTACTGCTTTCTGAGGTCTTGCTCACCTTAACATCTAATTTTATGACAGACTTACACTTTTTTTTTTTGAGACAGAATGTCACTCTGTCACCCCAGCTAGAGTGCAGTGGCATCATCATAGCTCACTGCAACTTCAAACTCCTGAGCTCAAGTGATCCTCCTGCCTCAGCCTTCCAAACTGCTAGGATTACAGGCATGAGCCACCATATCCAGCCAACAGACTTACACTTAACAAGGCTCTTCGATGACCTATTCCAAGGATTTTACTCACAAAAGCAACAGGAATTTTTTTAAAAAATATACTTATGTGTTCCAGTTTATGAAATTTCATCTTATCCCCCTAATAACCCTGTGAGGTAATGTGAGAATTTAGGGCTCTGTGAGAGAGGTACTTGCACAAGGAGACAGGAGACAGACTTGCAAAGTACTTTGTTAAGGTAGCCTTCATTAGGGGGAGGTTTGCCAACCTAATTTCTCAGTCCAGATCTGAAATGAGGCAGGATGAATTGACAGGCTTCCCCAGAAGCGGTAGGGAAGTTGTAATTCCCAACCCAGTCACTAGATGGCTATGTAACTGCATCTAGAGGGGATAGACGAGGAAAACAACTCCATCCCAGAGCTGGGGCCAACCCAAAGTGGCAGTAAACCAATTTAGGCTTTTTCTAGGAGCCTTTCTAGATATAAAATAATTAGGAGGTCCTAAATGTTCTGAAGTACACCATAACTGGCATTAGACTTAAAATGATGTTCACTTTGTTCCTGGATAAGTTAAAATAATGATCATGATATTTTATGCGCCATCTTGTGCTTCCTGATATTCTTTTCTCTCTTCCTTCTCCCTCATCCATTAGGATTTACAGGAGAGGCACAAAGCCAAATTTCTGATGGGCCCATGATTGAAACATACTAACTTAAAATGTATCAAGGGACTACTGTTTACCAGTTTACCAGATCCCTAGCTCTCCACCTGGAATTTTTTTTTTTTTTTTTTTTTTTTTTTTTTTGTTGTTGTTGTTGTTGAGACAGAGTCTCACTTTGTTGCCCAGGCTAGAGTGAGTGCCGTGGCGTCAGCTTAGCTCACAGCAACCTCAGACTCCTCGGCTTAAGCGATCCTACTGCCTCAGCCTCCCGAGTAGCTGGGACTACAGGCATGCGCCACTATGCCCGGCTAATTTTTTCTATATAGATTTTTAGTTGTCCATATAATGTCTTTCTATTTTTAGTAGAGACGGGGTCTCGCTCTTGCTCAGGCTGGTCTCGAACTCCTGACCTCGAGCAATCCACCCGCCTCGGCCTCCCAGAGTGCTAGGATTATAGGCGTGAGCCACCGCGCCCGGCAGCCACCTGGAATTTTTAAAGGAGACTGAGCTTACTGTTTTATGAAAGAGAACACTCAACACATTTCAAGAACACTGGGAAACTTCTGTATGAGAACAGATGAAAATCCATACAGATAAGTGTTCTCTCCTTGAGAACTGCTGCTAAAATAATGGTATATATGCCTCTAGATATTTTTTCCTAAGTATATACTAGCATATGTTTCTTCTTTATAAAAAGAAAAACTAACATTTAATCTTTAAAACACTATTATAAAAAGGACTGCTGATTAAACCACAAGACCTAACTATTAATCTCACTCCACATCTTCTTCTCTTACTTTGAATATTCATGGCTTTTGGTAAAGTCGTGTTCCATTATTACTTATTTTATCTTCTAAAAATAATCAGTATTAATTTATTTAAGCCCCTCTGAATTCTTAAGTGGTGTTAGCATTTCTGCTACCAACTTTCTCTTATTCTTTGGAATTGTACATTTGATGACTGAACCTAGATTATATTTTTTAGGTTGATTTATCACTTTTGAAACATATGTTACTTTTTAAATTATCATTACTTCTCTTAGTTTCAAGCCCTACTAACTTAAAATGGGATTAGCATGCTTTACTCTTCTTCATTCTAGTATCTTCATGGAAGTTCTATAACACTCCCATTGTGTTTATTCTTTAGCATTTGTAATGCCCTGATGGGATAAAAACAGAAAAGCACAGAATAAATAAGTTAATAGCTGTTTTGGAAAATACAGAGCATAATTTCAACTACACGTTAGCATTAAATATGGATAAAATGAAATAATGACTATGCAAACACTTTGAAAAATCCAAAGGGATGCCACACAAATGTAAATGGATGTAATATTTGGCTTGACTTCAAGTGGAAACCAAGAATTGCTAAAATAATGGCTTGTTAGGATTTACCAAATGCCTGGGGTTAAATATCTGAGGAAAGAGCATGGAGACACATAACCAGTATCATTTTTTAAACTAATTGAATGCTCCTCACATTGTTTACTTATAAGTGTTCTGTCTATTGTGACTCTTAACATATCTTAGTAACACCAATGAGAGAATGCATTTTTACAGTAACACAGATATTCCAGCAAACATCAGGGGACATAAATCAGCACAAAGTCTTAAATGTGGCTGGTTTGACAAGACGGAGCCAGTGTAATGTGGCTTTTCGATTAGCTTGGCTATAAAGTTGGCTATTAACTTAATACTTAATTGGGTCCTCCTGCAGTAGAACCATGGGAGCATTCAGTCCTGCAGGCTAGAGAACATGTTGTACCTGCTGAATAGAGTTTAAGGTACTTTAAAAGTCTGGAGTATAATTGAGTAATGACTAAACACAACTTTATTATATCAGACTTTTAAGGGTGGTAAGCATAGTGTCTACCTACACAGAATTGTGTCTGAACAACTGAGTCTGAATCTAAGCTCTGCCATTTATAAACTCTATGCCTTTGGTTATATATTTTGGCCTTCATGCTCCTCAGTTTATTCGTCTGTATACTGACATTAATAGTATCTGTCCTTCTTACTTCAAAGAATTATAAGAATTAAGTCAGATCATACATAAAAAAGAGCTTTGGAGACAAAAGCTCTACATAAACATTAGTTATAATGACCAAATGTAACTCTCATATTTTACAGATGAGGAAACTGAGGCTCAGAGAACTTGAATAATTTGGCTGGCAACCTATTGTGGTTGAGTTAGAGCTAGAACACAGATCTCTAAGGCCTCTTTTCTTTTCAGTATATCAATCAGTACTGGTTTTTGACATTATATGTAAACTAAGGTCTCCATCCATGACTCATTTACACACAACTTATTACCCAGCCATAAAAAGTCATTAAAATTTAACTTTAAGTTTGTTAGAAGTCAGATTTAATTACCATGTATGTGTAGATGCATTACTGAACTTCCAACTGTAGCTGGGCTATTCCCTGAAGGAAAAAGTTTTTTATTTTTATTTTGCATGTCAGTGCTTGGCCAAACCTTCTGTTTTTATAAAGGGGAGTCACATGAGATAATCTAAACCCTAAATCTAACTACTGGGAAGAATCTACAAAACAAATTCAAGCTTTGTATGAAAGCCAAAACCTTCATTGTACTTTCCAGTCTTCTTAAAATAACCCTTTTTACCTTCTTCCTACCATATATTTTGCTGGTATGTATTTTATATATATTTTTCCTACCTATAATTTTACTATTTACATAAAAAGGGCTAGTTGTGGCTTTGAAGATATTTTATTCTAATATTATTTTTGTCTTAATAAATTCATTAATCAATAATATCCAAAGACACTTTTTGTTTTAAATAAGGCTATTTTGAGCTTTTCTGTATAATTTATGATGGATTTATACTAAGTAATGTCTAAAGCTTGCTTCAGAATTATAGGAGGAAACTAGATCAGTATTTTATTTTTTCAGCTACAGTTGCAAGGAGATTTGAGGCTAGTGTGTTTTCCACAGATAAAAATACACAGGGACATGTTCAACCTTGAGGCCTTATTAAAGAATGTCTTTCAAAGTCTTTGTGAGTCTGTAGATTAACTTTAAAATGTTCTATGATGGAGAACACATAGAATTCATATCTGAAGATTTGGCTCATGTTCTGATCTTAAGCTTCTCCTAATCTCAGTTTTCTAATCTTTTAAATGGAGTTGTTTAAACAGGATGCCCATACTTAACCTATAATATTTTTTTTAAAAAAAGAAGGGAAGAGGGCAGAGGACTGAAAGAATCTAGAAAAGCTATTGTTTCAAAGCTAGAGAGTTTTTCAGTCTAGAAAGAGTAACAACTTGACTACTTATTATGGTCACCCTTTGTTCTAGGGAAAAAAAATGGCCCTGACAAAAGGTAAAACTTGTAGCCAACCTGGGTCATGGAGAGCACTTTGAGAAAACCAAAATGCAGATATTTTCAGCCAAGAAGCTATCTAGGTATTTTCAATGGTAAAGCAATTATTGTGAGCTGAGCCTGTACTTTATCTCTGCCTGCTTTGTTGCTTTTGAGGTGGAGGCAATGTTTCTTGTCATTCCATATATATCTAAATGGATTGGGTAGCCCTGTTGCTTTGCCTGGGAAAATGTGTATTCTTATCTGAGAAGGTACTATCCAGAAATCTAAAGCTGAGGCTCAGGGGATGGCAGAGTGTTTCTCACTTGATGCAGAATGATATCCTCTACCACCCCCCCCCCACCCCCAGAACATGCTGTTTGCCTTACACTTATTTCTTCAAGAATATGTGAGCTTAACCCCCTTCCTCCTTTCCCCAGAAGTGCCAAAACAAAAAAGGTTAACAAAGCTAACCGTTGAAATATCTTTATGCTAATAATTTTTCCACAAAGTGGTGGAGATGAGCTCTCGAACTGTTTCAACACCAACAAAATTCTTGTTTCCAAACTTTTAAAGCACTTTAAACATTCCATTTCAAAGTTTTTCCAACCCAATTGCTTTCCTTAATTTGTACTACTTTTGTGAAAGTAGGGAACAGATATTTTAGTCATAACAGAGTAAGCAGACATTCAACAAGTGTTTCTGGAATGAGAAGGAATTATGGAGTCTTTCCAGAAATGAGTGACGGGAGAGGTGGTACTGTGAAGAACTCATCAGGGGTTGACTTAATTCTGATAGCTAGCTCCATTGCAGTTATGTTTAGAGGATGTTCCTGTGGAAACTGCCTGATTCCTGTTTTCCTTGTCTTAGTCAATTTGGGCTGCTATACGAGAATACCATAGACTAGGTAGCTTAAACAACAAACATTAGCAGAAAAAAAGAAATAGCAAAGCTCAGAGCAGAACTAAATGAAATAGAAACCAAAAAAACAATACAAAGGATCAACAAAAAGTTTGGTTCTTTGAAAAGATAAACAAAATCAATAGACCCCTAGCCAGATTAACCAGAAATAGAAGAGAAAATCACTACGCACACAAACTAGAAAACATAGAGGAAATGGATAAATTACCTGGAAACACGGAACCTTCCAAGCCTGAATCAGAAAGAAATAGAAACCCTGAACAGACCAATTATGAGCAGCAAGATTGAAGTACTAACAAAAAAATCTTCCAACAAAACAAAACAAAAAAAACCCAGACCAGACAGATTCATAACTGAATTCTACCAGACCTACAAAGAACTGCTGCTGCCTATAACATCAAGAAAGAGGGAATGCTCCCTTACTCATTCTATGAAGCCAGTATCATGTTGACACCAAAGCCAGGAAAGGACACAGCAAAAAGAGAAAACTATAGACTGATATCCTTTATGAACATAGATGCAAAAATC
Organism: Eulemur rufifrons; assembly: GCF_041146395.1. NCBI lineage: Eukaryota > Metazoa > Chordata > Mammalia > Primates > Lemuridae > Eulemur > Eulemur rufifrons. The sequence goes on from NC_090984.1 coordinate 42,441,869, forward strand.
CTTAACAAAATACTAGCAAACCAAATTCAACAGCACATCAAAAAGATAATCCACCACGATCAAGTGGGTTTCATCCCAGGGATACAAGGATGGTTCAACATATGCAAATCAATAAATGTGATTCACTACATAAATAGACACAAAGACAAAGACTATATGATCATTTCAATAGATGCAGAAAAAGCACTCAATAAAATCCAGCAACAAACTAGGCATAGAGGGAAAAACCGGGAAAAACCCTCAAAAACTTAGGAATGGAAGGAACATACTTGAAAATTATAAAAGCCATATATGACAAACCCACAACCAACATCATACTGAATGAGGAAAAGTTTAAAGCATTCCCACTAAGAACTGGAACAAGACAAGGGTGCCCGCTGTCACTTTCTCTATTCAACATAATACTAGAAGTCCTAGCAAGAGTAATCAGGCAAGAGAAGGAAATAAAGGGCATAAAAATTGGGAAAAAGGAGGTCAAACTATCCCTGTTTGCTAATAATATGATCTGGTATCTAGAAAACCCTAAAGACTTCACCAAAAGACTCCTAGAATTGATCGATAAATTCAGCTAAGTCTCAGGTTACAAAATCAATGTATACAAATCAGTACCATTTCTATATACTAAAAACAGTCAAGCTGAGAGTCACATCAAGGACTCAATACCATTCATAACAGCTACAAAGAAAATAAAACACCTAGGAATATACTTAACCTAGGAGGTGAAAGGATCTTTACAAGGAGAACTACGAAACACTGATGAAAGAAATTGTAGATGACACAAACAAATGGAAAACATCCCATGTTCATGGATTGGTAGAATCAACATCATTAAAATGTCCACACTGCCCAAAGTGATTTACAGATTTAACACAATACCTATCAAAATACCAATGTCATATTTCACAGATCTAGAAAAAATAATTCTAAGCTTCATTTGGAACCAAAAAAGAACCTGAATAGCCAAAGCAATCTTAAGCATAAAGAACAAATCTGGAGGCATCACATTACCTGATTTCAAATTGTACTATGAGGCCATAGTAACAAAAACAGCATGGTACTGGTGTGAAAGTAGAATCATAAATTAATAGAACAGAATAGGGAACTCAGAAATAAAACCATCTACCTACAACCAACCGATCTTTGACAAAGCAGACAACAACATACACTGGGTAAAGGAAGCCCTATTCAATAAATGGTGCTGGGAAAACTGGATAGCCACATGCAGAAGAATGAAACAGGACCCCATCTCTTGCCATATACAAAAATTAATTCAGATCGATAAAAGACTTAAATGTAAGGCATGAAACCATAAAAATTGTAGAAAAAAAATGTAAGAAAAACTTTTCTAGACAATGGCCTAGGTAAAGAATTTATGACTAAGATCCCAAAGGCAAATACAGCAATAACAAAAATAAATAAATGGAACTTGATTAAATTAAAAAGCTTATGCACAACAAAGGAAATAATCAACAGAGTAAATAGACAACCTACAGAATGAGAGAAATATTCACAAACTATATATCCAATAAAGGGATAATATCCAGAATCTACAAAGAACTCAAACAAATAGCAAGAAAAAAAAACAAACAACACCATTAAAAAGTGGGCAGAAGACATGAACAGAAATTTTTCAAAAGAAGATAGACAAATGGCCAAGAAACATATGAAAATATATGCTCAACATCACTAATCATCAGGGAAATGCAAATTAAAACCACTATGAGATCCCACCTTACCCCTGTCAGAATAGCCATTATTAAAAAGTCAAAAAACAGTAGATGCTGGCATGGATGCAGAGAGAAAGGAATGTTTATACACTGTTGGTGGGACTGCAAATTAGTACAACCTCTGTGGAAAACAGTATGGAGATTCCTCAATGAAATAATTGTAGACTTACCATTCAATCCAGTTATCCCACTACTGGGTATCTACCTAAAGGAAAAGAATTCATTTTATCAAAAAGATAGTAGTTGAATGTTTATCATGACACAATTCACAATTGCAAAGGTGTGGAATCAACCCTAAATGCCCATCAATTCGTGAGTGAATAAAGAAAATACAGGGTATATGTGTATTTATACACACACACACAGACACACACACACCAATGGAGTACTACTCAGCCATTAAAAGGAATAAAATAATGTTTTTTGTAGCAACTTGGATGGAACTGGAGATAATTATCCTAAGTGAAGTATCTCAGGAATGGAAAAATAAACACCATATGTACTCTCTAACAATTGGGAGCTAAATGATGGGCACACATGGGAACAAAGACATGTAAAAGACATTGGAAACCAAAAAGGGGGGAAGGTGGAAGGCAGGTGAAGGATAAAAACTTTTCTATTGGGTACAATTAACACTATAATGGTGATGGGAACCCTAAAAGCCCCAACTTAAGCATTATATAAGTTATACACTTAACAAAAACATTTATACCCCCTTAATATTTTGAAATAAAAAAGTTTATTTCCCACAGTTCTGAAGGCTGGGAGGTCCAAGATCAAGTTACTGGAAGATTTCCTGTCTAGTGAGGGCCTGCTTCCTGGTTCATAGATGGCCATCTTCTCACTGGGTCCTCACATGACAAAGGGCTGGAGAATTCTCTGGGTTCTCTTTTATAAGGGCACTAATCCCATTCGTAAAGACTTCACCCTCATGACCTGATCACCTCCAAAGATACCACCTCCAAAGATCTCACTTCCTAAAACCATCATATTGGGGGTTAGGATTTCAACATAGGAATTTGGGGTAAGGGGGATACAAACAGTCCATAAACTTTTATTCCCTTTCTCCCAGGGTTAGTATGTATTAAAGGAGCAGAACCTTCCTCCTTCCTCCTTGGAAGCTAAGCTTCAATAGGAAGGCAAAGACTGAAGTTTATTAGATTGCTCCAGATGTTGTGTCCATAGAGGGAAGCCCGTAGACATGGACTATTTAAAGTACTTTCAGTCCTTTCTTTCTATGGGCTTGTTATGTTTAGAAAAAGGAAATTTAGCAACTAAATTTAATGTATGCATTCATTCAACAAATACTTATTGAGGGCTATCTTATTCCAGGCACTAGAGATATAGTAGTAATGAATAAGACAAAGTCTCTGCCTTCCCAGAGTTTACATTCTAGTGGGGACAGGGAGACAATAACAAATAGCTAAATACACAGTAAGCCATATGGTGATAAGAGCAATGGAGGAAAGTAAAACAAGGTAAGGAGGCTATGGAGTGTCCTTATGTATGGAGAGAATGGTGTAACTTATATTGCTTTCTGTTCTAGATATCTGTTGCTGTACAACAAAACACCCTATGTCCTATTGGTTTAAAAAAAATTTTATGATCTTGTATGTTGAGTAGGTAGCTCTTCCTTGGGGTCTTTACACAGTTGTAGTCATATGCCAACTGAAGCTGGAATTACCTGAAGAATTGAATGGGCTGGACATTCAAAATGACCTCTTCATTCACATGGCTGGCCCCTTAGCCAGCAAGGCTGAAACAACTGGAGTCTGGCCAGGCATCACCCTGTCTCCACATGACCTTTCCATGTGGCTATCTTGGGCTTTCTCACAGCATGGTGGTGTTGGGTAGTCAGGCTTCCTACATACTGGTGGCTTCTCCTGAAGTGAGTGTTCCAAAAACTACAGGTGGAAACTGTAAAGTTTCTTATGGCCTAGTCTTGGAAGTCATGCAGGTATCTCCTCCATCCCATTCTATTGGTCAAAACAAGTCATAGAGCCCATTAAATTCAAAGGGAGAGGGTTGTATGGAGCTGTAAACACTAGAAGATATGATTCACTAGGGGGCCATTTTTGGACATTAGCTATAACATTATTAAAGGAATAGCCTCGCTGATAAAGTGACATTTGAGCAGAGACCTAAGGGAAGTGAGGGAGCAAGCCATGTGTGTATCTAGAAGAAATCTCCTAGCAAAGTGAATAGCAAGTACAAAGTCCTGAGACAGAAGTAGTCAAAATATGTTTAGGAAAGCAAGGAGAGCAGTGCAGATAGAGTAAGTGAGATCAGTAGAGAGAAATACAAAATAATTCAGAAAGGGAGGGAGGGGCCAGATGATTATATGGCCTTATAAGCCATTATAAGGACTTTGGATTTTACTTTGAGTGATAGGAGAAGCTGATCGGTGATACTGAGCAGAAGAATGATAAGACCTGACTTAAAGGCTTACTCTGAATTGTAATGTTGAGTAAAGGCTATAGGAGGACATAGACAGAGGCAAGAAAAAAGGTATTGCTACCATCCAGGCCAACACAAAATTAAACTTGAATCAGGGTAGTAGCAGCAATAAGAAATAGATTCTCATATATTTTAAAGGTAGAGCCTTCAGGATTTTCTAATGTTCTATGACAGCAAAAGAAGAATGGAAGATGACATCGAGTTATTTTTGCTGGGGCAACTAGAAGAATGGAGTTGCCATTTATTAAGATGGGGAAAACTGCACAAGCTATAGTCTGGGTGGAGTGGTCCTCAGGAATTTGGTTTTGTATAACGTTAATTTTGAGATGCCTATTAGATATCCAAGTGAAAATGAAAGTAGATACAAAGTTTATCAGGTCATGTTCATGCCCCGGTTTTATATAATTGCATATATTAACAAACATTGTGACACTCGAAAGAAGAAAATAAAAGATTTGGGTAGTTTACAGCACTCTGGGAAAGGTGGAGACTCACATTCCGTCTCCAATGAACTGCAAGCTGCATTTGGACATAAATAAAAAGGCAGTAGTGTCATGAAAAGAGCAAAGGCTCTGAACTCAGGTAGACTTGAGTCTGAATGCAGGCTTCACTCTTTACTAGTGGTGAGACTTCAGCACATTACATAATCGGATCCTCAGTTTTCTTATCTGTTAAGTGAGGGTATTGAAACTCACCTTGGAATGCAGTTGTGGGAATTAAATGAGCTGATGCATGTAAGGCACCTGGCATATAACAGATACTCTTTAAATGATAGCTATTATTAATATGCCTACTATTGTTCTTAAGTTCTCCCATGGCCTCTTCTTCCAGCATACCTCAGGGGAGGTGGCAGAAAGCAAGGCAGTACTCCGTGGGCAGTCCTAGACAGGTGCTGGTCTGTGCAGTTCCACCCAACCCCTAGGACATACACCTTGCAAAGTTTGGCCCGGGCTCTGGGTGGCAGCTGGACAGGGTTAACAGTAGTGAGAACTAAAAGCAGTCTGTACACCTGGCATGCTCCCAGGGCTGTCCCAGTGAGACATGTGAACTGTAGTTCAGCAGAAATAAGGGCAGAGGACATATGCTTGGGTACCTAATTTAGACAGGCTTGCATTAGCTTATTGAAGTTTGAAGCAAAAGAGGTGCAGCAACACGAAGAAGAAGGACACTGCTGCCAGGAGCATGCCCAGGACAGTACTATCTTGATGTCCTCTGGTTGTTTTAACCTCCAGTAAATATACTGCCCTTGAGGCAAATGACAGCTAGACTAGGAGCATGTAGACGATGCTGGATGCCATCTTCCAAGGGCTTAATTGACGTGAGTCCTGTAGGGATTGGGGTAATGGGAGCACATGGAAGTTTTCCCTGATTATTCAAATTAAGAAAACAGTAAGCAAAGTGATCCAGTGAGAGTAGAAACAGGGAGCAGGTATGAGTTCTGTCTAGGGGAGTGGGCAATGTGATGGAAGAGCCAGGCAGCATGGAGGGCCCCAGGATGTCTGTGATAATGAACTTAAAGTAAGTCTAGTCAGTATGGTTGTGTATTTTCCCCCAACACTTTTAAGCATGAAGTAGGCAAGAATTGATTTTAAGTAGAGTTAGCATTTTGCCAGGCACGTACTGTACTCTGAAAGGAAAGGAGGCAAAGGTGAGGGTACGTGTAAGGACCGTGAATGGGAGTTAGCTGAGGAGGGAAGTGACCACGCGATGGGGGTGAGGGGCGATGGAGGGTGTCAGAATCAATAGACTCTAGGTCTCAGTGGGGTGGAGGAAGTTATTCCAGTAAATCTTGGCATTAGGATTCTTTTTTTTTTTTTTTTTAGGTGTTTAAGAGGGACATTTCCTTACCATCATCCCACTTCACCTTTATTTCCACTTTTTTTTATGTCACCTTTCCACAGTTTAAAAATAGTAAGTTAATGAGGTGAAAAGTGTTTTCCTTCTGTGCTGGTGGGTGGGGGGCAGAGAGGGAGCCTCCCAGTGCAGATTCTTGTTATTGTGGCAAAGAAGGAGTTAAAGGGTGTTATTTGAAAGTCCTTTAATATTATCCAGATTTGGCTTAGAGATAGGATTATGCTGCCGAGCTTTATTTTTCTTCTTAATTTACAAAGAGCTCTCTTAACTCAGACATTCCAGTACTTTGTTGGAATTTTCTCTGTAATGCAGCCTATTATGGAGCAATTTTGGGGGAGAGCTGCAACTCGACCTGTAACTTGGGGCAGGAACCTAGCAAAATAGAGGTCTCCTGACCAGAGCTTCCTGCTCAGGTTCCTAACAGGAATCTCTTCTCACCAGAATGACTACAGGGGATCAGATGACAGAGGCAGTTTTATCTGTTTGTTGTGCTAGTCTTTCACCTGCCTGAAAACTATCTTACAATGATTGCTTTCCAAATGCAATGACACAGCAGTCTGTTTTCTGGAGACCTTACGTTCAGTAAGTTCCTTACTCAGAATGTTTGCCCTGGTGATTCAGGAGGTGCTTTAAGGTAGTACAAGCAGTTAGCGAAGACACAGAAAGGATAAAAAAAAATGATAGACTTTGTAAGATTTTGAAATCAGAAAAAATAGAAAGGGCCCACTAATAAGTCCACCACCCCTGCCTTGCTGGAAGGGGCTTTGAATGGTCTTACAATGATTGCTTTCCAAATGCAATGACACAGCAGTCTGTTTTCTAGAGACCTTAAGTTCAGTAAGTTCCTTGCTCAGAATGTTTGCCCTGGTGATTCAGGAGGTGCTTTAAGGTAGTACAAGCAGTTAGCGAAGACACAGAAAGGATAAAAAAAAAATGATAGACTTTGTAAGATTTTGAAATCAGAAAAAATAGAAAGGGCCCACTAATAAGTCCACCACCCCTGCCTTGCTGGAAGGGGCTTTGAATGGTCTCTACGTCCATCTTCCTGCCTCCACACGGGATTGCAGCACAACTGTTCCAGAAAGAGATAGATTTAATGCTCTGTCAATGCCTCAGGAATTTTAAAATGTTATGTATTTACCTTTATGCAGATTTACTCTTTCACACCTTTACTCATTCTTTTCTTGGCTGCTAAGGAGGTTCCCAGTTTGGAAAGTAATTCATTCCTTGTTGCTACAACAAACAAACCTAATTTTTAAGTTATTCTGTTACCATAAGAAAAATAAATCTTGATAACTTAGGGCTTAAGTCTTGACTTTCTGGTTTTTTGAATTGCGAAAAGCAGAGCCTTTTGAAAGGTGACTTGAATTCTCCCTGAGTGAGCTCAACCCTCTCACTTTTCCTGGCATTGTGGAATGGTAGGAGGAGAAAGAGAGCTGAAGTCCGAAGTCTCAAATCTCAACCCTGCTTTTATAAGCTGCATCAGCACTGTTTTTAGCTCCGATTTCTTCATCTACAAAATGTGAAGAAGTATACCTATGCTACATATAAATCAGGCAACATATATAAAAAGCACTCTGTAAATAGTAAAATATTATAAAAGTGTGTTTATTCTTACAGTTTATGTCAAAATGCCCTATGTTGGGTCCTCCCTGAGCCCCTCTCCTTCCCTCCTCTCTTTCTCCAGCTTCCTCTCTCCTTTCCCTAGTGTCCAGCTTTTCTCCATGGAATGTTACTGTAGCAGAATTCCCAGAGACTACGTGAAGCTAAAACTACAGCCAAAGAAGCAATTAATTGGTATTTACCAGTGTACAGAGATCTTCCGGCTAAACACATTTCTTGCAGGCTGCTACAAAACTGGACAAAGGAGGAACAAGACAAAAAAAGCAAATTGGAAAAGCCAGTGACAAGAGAGCAGGAGAGGGGAGAAGAAGAGTACAGGAGGCAGAAAAGAATCAACTAGAAAAGAAGAGAACTCACATCATCCCAAGTATCTGAACCTGGCTGAGAAAGGAGGAGAGAGGGCAGCATAATGCCAACAAATTGTAAAAGTACATAAAAGGGGAGTTTGTTCAGAAAAGAGCAAAGTAAGTACAAGAGAATAAATTTTTTCAGGGAGGGGGTTATCAGGTAGAGGTGCAGGTAGGTACTGAGATGAACTGAAGTTATGATGCAGTGTAAACTGCTAGGAGCAGTTAATAAGAGTATGTGATTCCTACAGCCAATTACTGGAAGCAAAGTGTAATCACTGTTATATTTGTAGTACAGGTAAAATTATGCTATGACCAATAAAATATAGAAAAGAGATTTACTTAAAATGCACATGTTCTATGCATATGAGAGAGAGTGTGTGGGAGATGAGCTTAGAACAACACCCATTCCCATCTGCATGTTTTCCACCCCCAAGGAATCAAGTGGCATTCTGTAGAAGCTCAGAAGTGGGAAGACAGGTTTTTGATAGACACCAGGTGTGGAAATTGGAAGAATGAAGGAGTTGGAGGAGAAGCCACAGAGGCTGGGCTGGGATTCACAGAGGAAGCAGAGTGGCCTAGATGGAACAGCAATCCTATTAAGGACTAGACTCTACAGTGGAATTTCTTGAGCAGGGTAACTGCTAATACCTAATTTATCTTGTAATTAAAGAGGGGCCATACAAGCCCATTTGCAGACCTAGATTTCTATGGAAACGTCACCAACCAATCCTCAGTCTTCTGTCACACATATACAAGATGTCTTTCTCTGAACCTGAATAAAGGCAGTAGCAAACCACATTATGTCCTGGCCTGGTCTCTCACCCTCACAAGACTGTTTAACTGTCTAACATGAGGGGTAACAATCAGGATAGTAAGCTAAAGTTAGGAGAATTAATATTCTGCATCTTCAATCTTCTCAGGGAACAAAACCATAGAGGAGGTAAATTATTTTTGTTTTTACATTCCAAAAGTATCCCATAACTCATCCCATTCTATTGTTTAATTGGTCCTTCTCTTTCTGGTCTCACCCATCTCACCTCAGGCAAACCTAACCTCTGTTACCCGACGATGAGCACTGGGATGGATCTTCTCATACAGTGTTGGTTTGAGATTCACCAAGTTGGTTTCACTCCTGCTTTGGCTGCTCTGAAATCAGCCACTTTATGCAAATTAAATGTAGGTACCTTATCTAAAGGTTGAGCAAGGTGCCAATGAAAAGAGAGGCCCTCTTCTGTTAGCTTGGGAATTCTAGACTTTCTCTCAAATGGGTCAGGTAAGTACCCTGCATACAGGCTTCTAGGCAGCTTTCACAGCCATAGGTTCTCTGCTTATGCTCAATGGCCAACAGAAAAAAAAAAAAAAAAATTCTAGGATTTCCCAGGGGCCTCAAAACTAGAACTTCATGACTTCTGAGGTCTGACTTCACTTGCAGGATCAGAATCCTAAGGCTGTGGCTTCTACCTTCATATTCATCCAAACAAGTTAAGCAACATTCATGTTACCATTTTCCTAGGTCATTGAGTAAGAGGAAGCACAGAGGGAGAATTGAAACCTTTTGCCTTGAAGGCAAAACCCTTTAACTTCCACTTCTAATAAAGCCAATAAGACTGAGCAAGAAAACATCTTCCCTAGCTATGTGCCAGATGTTATAACAGAGAAAGGCAGGAATATATCCTTTATCTAAATCAGCAATGTTCTGGTTCTTCAGATGAGAAAGCAAATGTAGGAGAGCCAGTCCTGTACTTATAAACACTCAACTTCAGAATAACCAATACCCAGTTCCCCCTATGTTATGGGCAAAAGGGATTTATGTTTTTATTTTTGTGTGGGAAAATTTCAGAATACCAAATATAAGTACGTATCAACTACCAAATAAAACACCCTAAATACATTCCATCATATTTCCCTTTTTGTCTTGATTTTCAAAATAGGCAGCTAAATTGCCAGGCATGGTGCCACATGCCTTATATTCCCAGCTACTCAGGAGGCTAAGGCAGGAGGCTCTCTGGGCTAAGGCAGGAGCCCAGGAGTTCGAATCCAGCCTGGGGAACATAGCAAGAGCCTGTCTCTAAAAATAAATAAGTAAATAAATAAGTATTATTAAATGAATCTGTTTACTTACAATTATAAAAATTCTTTGGTAGAAACTATAACCAAGAAACAGAAACAGGTTTTGAAGAGATTTTTTAAATATAGGCAAGCTAGGTTTTATTCCCATTTTCAATAGTTCCCCTTAGCATAAATATACACCTAGTAATAATACATGCATACTTCATTACTTTACTCTTGTCCTTTTGCTCTTGATTTAATAGGTTAGCAAAGTTCATTGATGAGCAAGATGATATATGCTAATCATTTGAAGAATACACAGCTGTTATAGACCTAATTAATTGGAAAATACAATGAAAGGTTCACTGACTTTGAGAATCACGATATCACACCCAAATTAGCATTTCAGCCTCACCTAGTTGGTATCACGAAGGCACCTAAAGAACTGCAGATAGAATTGACTGTGCTCTTAGTAGGTGACATTTTAAAGTCATTGTTTGATGCTAAAAAATATCCAACTGAAATATGGAAAAATGCAGTAGAATGTCACACTTTTTGGCAACATGCCAAAAAAAAATGCTTTCTTGCTTTTCAACCACTATTGCTGTGAATCTATGTTCTCCTTCCTAACCTAAATCAAGACACCCTTAAGATCACAAATGACTGATACTCATCTGAGGATCAACTGAAACTGCAGACCTCCATGCTGCAACCAAATATGCAAATGCTTTCCAACAAAAAGCAGACACAATAAAGTTATTGAAAGGTTATTTAACTTTAAAATTAACAAATAGTTTTCATTTTTGAAATTATTAAGTACATAATAGTTATATTTTTACAAAATAACGTACATTTTTAAGTATATCTAATTGAAGTTTCTTGAATGTGGCCTTATTTGATTACAGCTAAATTAATGCGGCCTTCCAAGATGAAAAGTTTCCCCATACCTGGTATCGGCACTTTGGAAGAGAGTTTGGCAATTTCTTGCAATCATTTACCCAAAGGAATTGAAAATTTATGTTGACACAAAAATCTGCACATGAATGTTTATGTCAGCTTTATTCATAGTTGCCAAAACTTGGAAGCAACGAAGCTGTCCTTCAGTAGGTAATGGATAAATAAACTGTGGTACATCCAAACTATTGATTTCTTTTGTTTTTTTTTTCTTTTTATCTTTTTTCTATTCTATATGTATTGTAAGAAGGTAATTGATTTTTTAGCAGTAAAAGAAATGAGCTCTCAAGCCGTGAAAAGAAATGGAGAAAAGTTAAATGCATATTACTAAGGGAAAGAAGACAATGTAAAGGCTTCATATTGTATGATTCCAAATATATAACATTCTGGAAAAGGTAAAACTTTGGAGAGAGTAAAAATATCAGTGATTGTGAGCGGTACAGGGAAGGAGGGATGAATAGGGAGGGCACAGAAGATTTTTAGGGCAGTGAAACTATTCTGTATGAACTACAGTTGTGGATACATCTCATTGTACCTTTGTCAAAACCCCTAAAATGTACACCACCAAGAATGAATCCTAATGTAAACTATGCATTTTGGGTGATAGTGATGTGTCAATGCAGGTTCATTGGTTGTAAAAAATGTACCGCTATGGTATGGGATGTCCATAGTGGGTGAGGTTGTACATGTGTGAGGACAGGGGGTTTATGGGAACTCTCTGTACTATGTGCTGTGAACCTAAAACTTCCCTAAAAAAATAAAGTTTATTAATTTTTTTAAAAACTGCCAGAGAGAAAAATAGAAAATGCCTATAAGAGAATTACATCATAAAAGTAATAGACTTCTCATCAAAACAAGAGATTTCAGAAGACAGTGGATTAATATCTTGAAAGTGCTGTGGAAAAACAATGGTAAGGTTATAAAATCTATATATACCCTTAATAAGGAAATCAAAACAAATACTTCCTCAGACATTTAAAGACAAGCAGTTTACTGTCTCAAATTGTCATTGAAAAAAATGGCTAAATTTTCTTATTAGAAAAAAATAGAATAAAAACATAAAGATCATTTTGTAGTTCATAAGCATGATGACTGGGTTTTCATGCTCATGTGTGAGGTGTGCCTCCCTCAAACCTTGTTACACTGTCAGCACATTACCCATCTGATGTGTAAAAAAAGAAAAAGAAAACATGAAGAAGCTCCCATTGGCCAAATATGGGAGAAAATGTGACCATCAAAAAGAATATTGACTACATTTGATTATACACACTGAATATATAAAAATCCATGAGTTCATAATATTACAGAATCAAAAAGTGAACAAGAGAAATCAAACACACACCCACACATGCACACATTGGACACTGTTGAAACCTAGGATACAAATAATTATTTTGAAAATTGGCAATTAGAAATAATTAAGAATTTATCCTGCCTTTCCTGAATGAGCTATACTTCAGAGTAACTAAATACTTAATGAGAGAAAGTTCTTGACCAAAGAACTCCAGTTAATAAATATAAAGCAATGATAAATTAGAAAATCTCTATTTTACAACCTAATGAAATAACTGATACAGTCAAAGCTTATCAGTGGATGAAAAACACTAAATAAAAATTGATGGAGAACTTTACAATGAAAGGATCAAACTGTCACCGTCTGAATCTTCTGATCAATAACTAATAGCGTAACTAGTAATGACATAGACATGTTGGCCTTCTGATATGATACAATATGAAATACAACATATGTCACCAACTATGAATTATTTTTGTTAAAAATATTGAACCTAACTGATCTAACTGAGCCTCTGTTAACCTACTTTCCACTTACAGGAATAGGGGATAGAGGAATATGTTAGATGATACTATGAGGGAGCAGACAAATTCAGAATGTGGGACATTCTACAAAATGACCCATCCAATTTCTTCTTCTATTAAGTTAATGTCATATTTTAAAAAAGAAGGGGGACGAGACTAGATCAGTGATCTCAACCAGAGGTGATTTTGTCCTCAGGGGACATTTGACAATATCTGGAAACGTTTTTGATGGTCACAATGTGAGAGGTGCTATTGGAATCTAGGGAATAGAGGCCAAGGATGCTGCTAAACATCCTACATCACACAGGATAGCTCCTCACAACAATTATCTGATCCAAAGTGCCAATAATACCACTGTGAAAAATTCAGCACTAGATTAAAGAAGATTGAAAAGACATAACAATCCAATTTATGATGTGTTGGCCTTATTTTGATCCTGATTTAAACAAACCAAAAACACAAAAAGACATTTTTGAGACAATCAGAAAAATTTAAATATAGTCTGGGTATTAGACGATTCTGAAGAATTTTTGTTGGGTATGATATTGGTATTGTGTACAGTATGTAAGAAAATGCCTATAAATTTTAGAGATGCATACTAAAGGATATAGGGATTAAATGGTATGATATCTAGGATTTTCTTTAAAATATTTCAGCAAAAAGACTAGATTACATAAGTATGGCAAAATGTTGATAATTATAGAGACTTGGTGATGGCTTTGTGAGAGTTCCCTATATTTTTGTGTATGTTTGATAAAATGTTTCATTTAAACACAAAGGATATTCTTCAGAGAGAAGGAAAAAGGAATAGGCAAGAGGCAATGATGGTTGTTCATGGAGGAATTGTATTGGATTGTGAGGCCCCTCTGTCCAGACCTGAATGCACATGGTAAGCAGCTGGCTCTCTTACAGATCCTCAGCATGATGAACTACAAGGTGGCCAGGCACTTGAGATCACAATTCTATGAGAAGAAACAAGACCTCCATGTTTACCAAAAGACATTATATCTGAAAAAAATATATTTTGGTAGGTTCATTCTAATTTAGAAGGTATGGTCATACATATCTGCTGAAGAACAATGTTTTTCTCACTTCATTTTTGTAGTAGAAGCTTTTGAGAAATGTGAATACTTTTAAACATTTTAATATCAGCAAAAACTATTGAGCTAAAGGGGAAGGAATCATCTAATGTGCCTTTTACTTTTCTGTATTTGTAAAGAGACTGTCGTTTTTTACAACTCAATTTATGTGATGACAGTGCCTCTCAAAAATATTAGGACAAGATGATTTTCTATTTGTGATTTCCCTCAGCTTGCTACCATGCAAGGTCCAGACACCTAACATGACCTCATTAGTGTTGGCTGCAGAGATGGGTGTGTTCCTCATGATTTGTGGTGACATTGATGGAAAGTTAAAGCCACACTTGGCACTGGCCAAACAGAATCCTACTGTCTGCTGGAAAGCAGCTGGGGGAAAAAAATCATTCACTTGTAGGACGCAAATGTAGACCACAGACAATGTCTGTGTCCTTATAAGAGAAAAGAGAGGGAAATTTGAGACACAAGAGAGACAGAGGAAAAAGGCCATGTGAAGATAGAGGCAGAGATTGGAGTTGAGCAGCTACCAGCCAAAGAATGCTAGAAGATAGGAGAGATTCTCCCGTATAGCCTCCAGGAAGAGCCAACCCCACCAACACCTTGATTTTGGACTTCTGGCCCCAAGAAAGGCAAGAGAATAAATTTCTGTTGTTTTAACCACCTATTTTGTGACTATTTGTTATGGCAGCCATAGGAAACTAATACAACCGGCATGAGGCAGATTCTCAAAGAAATACCCCAATGGATTAGAACAAATGACTGTAAGTAAATAGATTCTCAGATGGCCTCTGTTTGATCATTAATTCATTCATAAAATATCTATTTGTTATATACTTGGCTCTAAAATATGCCTAGGACTTTTTAGGTTCTTTGACACATTCTTAATCAGGATAAATTTGGTTACTGCCAACTCTGTAGGTGGGGGAAAGGTTACTGTAGAGATTCTATACTTTGCTGTGTTATTTTTATTTTTATTTATTTATTTTGAGATAGGGTCTCACTATGTTACCCAGGCTGGATGTGAACTCCTGGCCTCAAGTGAACCTCCTGCTTCAGCATCCCAAATAGCTGGGATTATAGGTGCATACCACCACACCCAGCTTCTGTACTTCACTTTGAAAGCACTGTTATCTTCTTCTGGATTCTTCATAAGATACCTTTGCATTCTGCCTAACAGGTGGCCAGTAAATGAAAACAACAAGAAGTAAAATGGGGCCGGGCGCGGTGGCTCACGCCTGTAATCCTAGCACTCTGGGAGGCCGAGGTGGGCGGATCGTTTGAGCTCAGGAGTTCGAGACCAGCCTGAGCAAGAGCGAGACCCCACCTCTACTAAAAATAGAAAGAAATTATATGGACAGCTAAAAATATATATAGAAAAAATTAGCCGGGCATGGTGGCGCATGCCTGTAGTCCCAGCTACTCGGGAGGCTGAGACAGGAGGATCCCTTGAGCTCAGGAGTTTGAGGTTGCTGTGAGCTAGGCTGACGCCACGGCACTCACTCTAGCCTGGGCAACAGAGTGAGACTCTGTCTCAAAAAAAAAAAAAAAAAAAGAAGTAAAATGGGATTTTTCTCAGAATTTCATCTAAGGCAACAAAATTGAAGACAATGGGCAATAAATACTCCTGCATTGGGAGGAAAGCTGCTAGATACATCTTTGCAGGATTTACAGGAAGATAAAACTCCTATCTATGTGTATTTTT
The DNA here is from genome assembly GCF_041146395.1 of Eulemur rufifrons. Classification (NCBI taxonomy): domain Eukaryota; kingdom Metazoa; phylum Chordata; class Mammalia; order Primates; family Lemuridae; genus Eulemur; species Eulemur rufifrons. The sequence continues at coordinate 42,457,500 of NC_090984.1, forward strand.
TTTTTTTTTTTTTTTGAGACAGAGTCTCGCTTTGTTGCCCGGGCTAGAGTGAGTGCCATGGCATCAGCCTAGCTCACAGCAACCTCAAACTCCTGGGGTCAAGTGATCCTACTGCCTCAGCCTCCCAAGTAGCTGGGACTACAGGCATGCGCCACCATGCCCGGCTAATTTCTTTTTCTATATATATTTTAGTTGGCCAGATAATTTCTTTCTATTTTTAGTAGAGACGGGGGTCTCACTCATGCTCAGGCTGGTCTCGAACTCCTGACCTTGAGCGATCCACCCACCTCGGCCTCCCAGAGTGCTAGGATTACAGGCGTGAGCCACCGTGCCCGGCCCCTCCATGTGTATTTTGTATATGAGAAAAGAATTATTAGAAAAGGAGTCATTGAAGAGAATTCATTGAAGCAGAAGGTTTTGAGACTTTTCTTCTTGGAAACACTCCTTGTAGCTGGGCTAGGTATATATATCGCACAACTCCAGGGGGCACCATTCATCCCCCAGTCATTGGAGAGTTATATAGTATTATGACAATTTTCCAGTAGATGGCAGTAAAGTATCTTGAGGAGTAGGGTCCTTTTTCTAATTCACATAAGGTTATATGGACTAGCTTTGCTTCTTTTCGTTCTTCTCTCCTCTCACCTTTCCCCAAGCCAAGTCTGTAGAGTTCCAAGAGAATCATCATAAATGCTGAGATTGCCTGCACCAGGAGAGACTAGCATCTCCTTCAATAAATGCTGGCTTAGCTACAGAAACTCTTAGACCTGCCTCAGGCTACTTGCTATCAGAGTGGAGCCTGGAAGTCCTGGGAGAACCTAAGTATTCCAGAAGTCTTAGGCCACATGCTTACTCTTCAACTAGAGAAGTCTGAAGGCAGGAGGCTGGCTAGAGCTACCATGACAACAGGGCAAGGACAGAGGAGTCAGACCTGGTGACACTGTGCTTCCACCATTTGGCAAGGCAAGATTACAAGTGGCCAAGTATAAGCTATCTGAAAGAACCTTGTCTGAGGGAACTGACCAGTGAGTGACAGCCCCTCCAGTCACCAAAAAAGAGGGGACATACAACTAGAAGATAGAAGGTGAGAGAAAATCACCAAAGATGACCCAGAGAAAGGATGCCTTTGGCACAGAAAGATGTGTCCACCACAGGGTTGCCAAAGTGCCCACAAAGGAGAGACATTTGGCCATCTGCTATTACAGAGGGCATTCCACAGCCAAGAGAAAACTATTAATATAAACAACACCAGCCTTTGCCCATTTACCTGTCTTCCGTTCACCCTCCCTACTCTGGAGGAATCAGAAGCTACAAAACAGCAGAAAGAGCAAGAAAAGTAAAATTTAAACCATACCCCACCTTCCTTTCCTCAGAGTGGTCCCCAAGCCACAAATCATGCTTAAGGAATTACTTTTCACTGTATGTTCTTTTGTGCTATCTGAAGAGAACCTAGATTATTACTTAATAGCCTCATCTCCCCAATGAAGCTCATGTGCATTAGGGAACCTGAACAATCCACCATCAACAATAACCCACTCTCTATCACCCTAGCTCTAGTGTTTTGTTTTTTGGGTTTTTTCTTTTTTGTTGTTGTTTTTTGTTTGTTTGTTTGTTTGTTTTTTGTTTTTGAGACAGAGTCTCACTCTGTTGGGCCAGCTAGAGTGCAGTGGCTTCATCATAGCTCACTGCAACCTCAAACTCCTGGGCTCAAGTGATCCTCCTGCCTCAGCCTCCTCAGTAGCTGGGACTACAGGCATGCTACACCATGCCTGGCTAATTTTTCTGTTTTTTGTAGAGACGGGGTCTCACTTTTGCTCACGCTGGTCTTGAACTGACCTCAAGCGATCCTCCCACCCCCGCCTCCCAGAGAGCTAGGATTAAAGGTGTGAGCCACCGTGCCTGGCCTGCACTAGTTCTTATACTCTAAAAACTATAAAGCTTTGTTAAAAGAAAATTTAAAAGATCTAAATAAACACAAATACATCTCATGTTCATGGATAAGAAGACAATATTGTTAAGAGTAAGCAATCCTCTTCAAACTGATCTACACATTCAACACAATCCCTATCAAAATCCAAGCTGGCTTTTTTTTTTTTTTTTTTTGCAGAAATTGACAAGCTGATACTAAAATGTATGTGGAAATGATGTAAGGGACCCAGAATTACCAAAACAATATTTAAAAAGAACAAAGTTGGAAGACTCAGACTCTAATTTCAAAACTTACTACAAAGTTACAGTAGTCAAGATAGTATGGTACTGGTATAAAGCTAGACATATAGATTAATGGGATAGAATTGAAAGTCTAGAAATAAACCTTCACATTTAGAGTCAATGGATTTTCTACAAGGGTGCCAAGACAATTCAATGGTGAAAGAATAGTCTCTTCAAAAAATGGTGCAGAACAGCTAGAAAAAATGAAGTTGGACTCCCTCCTCGCATCACACACAAAACCCAACTCAAGATGGACCATAAACATAATTGCAAGAGCTAAAATTATAAAACTCTTAGAAGAAAACATAGTGGTAAATCTTCATCACTTCAAATTTGGCAATGGTTTCTTAGATATGACACCAAAACACAGTGATAAAAAAGATAAATTGTACTTAGTCAGAATTAAAAACCTTTGTGCTTCAAAAGATACCATCAAGAAAGCCAAAAGACAATGGAAGAAAATATTTGCAAATTGTATACCTGATAAGAGACTTGTATCTAAAATATAGGAAGAATAAACTCAATAAAAAGAAAATAAGACAATTTTAAAATAAGCAAAGCATCTGAATAGACATTTCTCCAAAGCTGATATATGAATAGCCAATAAGCACCTAGAAAGATGTTCAACCTCAGTAGCTATCAGGGAAATGCAAACCAAAGCCACAATGAAATACTACTTCACACTCACTAGGATAATAAAAAAGAAACATGATAAGTATTGATGAGGATGTAGAGAAATTGGAACCCTCATACCTGCTGGGTGTAAATATAAAATGGGGCAGAAACTTTGGAAAACAGTCTGGTAGTTCCTCAAAAGGTTAAGCATAGAGTTACCACATGATCCAGCAACTCTACTCCAGTGTATATACCCAAGAAAAATGAAATTATAGGTCCACATGAAAACTTGCACACAAATGTTCATAGCAGCATTATATTTAATAGCCAAAAAGTAGAAACAACCCAAATGTCTATTAATTGATGAATAGATAAATAAAATGTAGTATATCTATACAATGGACTATTATTCAGCCATGAAAAGAAATGAAGTGCTGATACATGGTACAACCTGGAAGAACCTTGAAAACATTATGCTAAGTGCAGCCCACATATTGTATGATTTCATTTATATGAAATGTCCAGTATAGGCAAATCTATGGAAATAGAAAGTAGGTTACTGGTTGCCTAGACCTAAGGAGGTTGGAAGAAATGGGGAATGACTGCCACTGAGTACAGAGTTTTCAGGAGATGATGAAAATGCCTATAACCTCAGCTACTAGGGAGGCTGAGGCAATAGGATAGCTTGAGGCCAGGAGTTTGAGACCAGCCTACGTAACATAGTGAGACCACCCCATCTCTAAATTAAAAAAATAAGTAAAATTTTAAAAAGAAAATGCTCTAAAACTGATCATGGTGGTGGTTGCACAACTCTATATATACTAAAAATTGCTGAATTGTGCACTTTTGATGAGTGAATTCTATGCAATTTTATCACCAAAGGCCAGTTACATATTTTTTAAATTATTGGATCTATCCCCAGAGATTGCAATTTAATTGGACCAGGGCATCAGGATTTTTTAAAAACTTACCAGGTAACTCAAATGCACAGTAAAGTTTTAGACCCACTGATCTGAGCTAATCATAATTAGCTGGCCAGTGATTGGTTTGAGCACAAGCATATGTGCAGCTCTGGCCAATGAGATGTAAGAAGACTGCCATTGGGATTTCTGGGAAAACTTTCTAAAAGAGTTATAGGGAAAGAAAGCCTCTTGTTCTGAACATTACGTCTAGAGATACGTCTGGAATTACAGCAACTGTCTTGCAACCATGAAGGAAGTTAGTCCAAGGACAAAGCTGACATACTAAGAATGACAGGAAAGAAATATGGAAAAGCACCTGGGACTTCAGTGATTTAGTTCAGCTGCAGAATTAACCAACCCTTGAATCGGTTACTGCTTTAGCTCTGAAGGTGAATCTGGGACTAACCAGGAATTGTGGAGGCTCTGGGAATGACTAGTGCCCACCCCTCCCCCCATGGAAAGGTTGCACAACAATCTCCCTGACACTAATGGCTATTGTCTACTCAAAAGATCAAGTCACATTTCTCTATGGAATTTCCCTCAGGGAAAAAAGATTTTTTGATTTTTTTCACTGTATGATACTGCCTTTTAATTTTTTCCCCTGGTCCCAAAATAGAGGCTTTTTGTTTCCTTTCTCTTCCCTGTTTGCTGCTTGCTGAATTTTCTATTACCTGACAGGGCAGTCAATGGATGTGGTTCGATGCAGTGTGGAACTATGGTTAAAAATTCAGGGAGTTGGAAACCTTTCTGATGGGCCAGACTTGCAGATAAGGGGAGAAAATACTTCTTCCTGGAAACTTGGTAAAGCTTAACTTCACTCACAATTCAAGATAATGCTCCCACTCCATGGTTCTTAACCCTGGTTACATATTAGAATCACCTGAGAAGCTTCCCAGAGTCAGACAATTGAGTCAGGCCCCTAGAGTGGTTATTTTTTAAAGCTCTCCAAGTGATTGCAATGTGCAGACAGGGTTAAGAACCCCAGCCTTACATTTAAGGATATAAGTGTGTATGCATATTTATGACTGTCTCTACTGTGTAAGCAGAAATCGCTCATGTACCTAGAAACAAATGGAGAGACTTTCATTCTCTTTGTTTCTCACCAAATGAAAAAACTACCCAAACCAACACTGCTCAGCATGACACCAACCAGCTGACACAGCACATTCTTGACAACCATTATCCCAAGTTCCCTGTGAATCACTACCACAGTTTTTTGTTGTTGGTTTTTTGTTTTTTGTTTTTTGTTTTTTCAGTTAGCCCAATTGTCTTCCATGTGCGGATGCCAGGAGCAGCTGTCTCTGATGCAATAAGCAATGGATTAGGAGATAGAAGACATGTATTCTAGCCTCACTCTGCCCTAACTAGTTGTGAGGCATGAGACAGGTCACTTGACATCTCTGAGACTTTATAAAACAGTGATGGTTTTACTGTCTGGCCTATCAACTTTACAGATTTGCATGAAGATGAAGTGAAATGTGAAGGCAATTATAAACCATAAATTGCCATGTCAAGATAACAATATGACAATGTACTTAAGAGCCCTGGGACAGAACAGAACCCATCTTCTTATTTTTTCTAGGTAGTCCCCTAAACACCTGCAGTTTCCCCTCTAGTCTCAAGGGAGGGTATATGCCCTCACAGAAAAAGAGGTGAAGGAAGACAGGTATATGTGCAAGAGTGCATCTTCTTAGTGTTTACAAAAGAATACCATGTGGCCATTGAAAAAATGAGATAGTGCTATCTGGCCCACACAGAATGATGCTAATGATAAATTGTTAGGTGAAAAAATTAAGTCGCAGCACAGTATGCAGGGTATAATCTCATTTAAAACCATATAAGGGCCGGGCGCGGTGGCTCACGCCTGTAATCCTAGCACTCTGGGAGGCCGAGGTGGGTGGATCGCTCAAGGTCAGGAGTTCGAGACCAGCCTGAGCAATGAGCGAGACCTCGTCTCTACTAAAAATAGAAAGAAATTATCTGGCCAACTAAAATATATAGAGAAAAAAAAATCAGCTGGGCATGGTGGCGCATGCCTGTAGTCCCAGCTACTCGGGAGGCTGAGGCAGTAGGATTGCTTAAGCCCAGGCGTTTGAGGTTGCTGTGAGCTAGGCTGACGCCACAGCACTCACTCTAGCCTGGGCAACAAAGCGACACTCTGTCTCAAAAAAAAAAAAAAAAAAACCATATAAGAATGTTTTTAATGCATGAAAATGTCTCTGTTCACACTGGGCATAAGGATTAATTGGGAGAGGTAATTTTATTTTTACTTTGTAGATTTCTGTAGTATTTGAATAGTTTGATGATGAACATGTATCATTTCCATAATTTAAAAATACATACTAAAATGCAAATTGAGGGGAAACAGGTGGTGAGAGTATTACAGCCTAAGGTTAGTAAAGAGTCAGAGAGAGTGTAATTGCCTTACAGTTGTTCCAGTGCCTGGGCCCAGACAAAGCATGCTGCAAGGGAAGCATGCAACTCTCACAATCTATTATCAACAACTTTTGAGAATTCACAGAGAAAATAAGAGGTGGTATAAGGCTGGAAATGGTCAAGGGTTCTGATTTTCAAAAAGAGGAAAAAATGTAGCTTTTGGAAACTGCAAACTATAAAGCTTAAGGGTTTTCACCAGGAAAAGTCTAGAATAGATTAGTAAATGGTTTGTGAACATTCAAAAAGGCACAGGGTAAAGCCAGGCATGGTGGCTTACGCCTATAATCCTAGCACTCTGGGAGGCCGAGGCGGGAGGATCGCTCAAGGTCAGGAGTTCGAGACCAGCCTGAGCAAGAGCGAGACCCCGTCTCTACTAAAAGAAAAATAGAAAGAAATTATCTGGACAACTAAAAATATATAGAAAAAATTAGCCAGGCATGGTGGCACATGCCTGTAGTCCCAGCTACTCGGGAGGCTGAGGCAGGAGGATTGCTTGAGCCCAGGAGTTTGAGGTTGCTGTGAGCTAGACTGATACCATGGCACTTTAGCCTGGGCAACAGAGTGAGACTCTGTCTAGAAGAAGAAAAGAAAAGAAAAGAAAAATTATCCAGGTGTATGGCACACACTTGTAGTCCCAGCTACTCAGGAGGCTGAGGCAGGAGCATTGTGTGAGCCCAGAAGCTGGAGGCTACAGTGAGCTATCATTACACCACTGAACTCCAGCCTGGGTGACACAGTGAGACCTTATCGCAAAAAAAAAAAAAAAAAAAAAAAAAAAAAGGCACAAGGTGCTCATCAGCAGCTGACACAGATTCACTAAGAACAAGCCATGACAAACCTATTTTCTTTTTGGTAAGATAACTAGATCAGTAGCTCAGGGCAATATCACAGACTTAGCATACCTATAAAATATGTGAGGTTTTGTGGAGTTCGTGTGTTTGAATTCAAATAAATGGCATTATGCTGCAGACATTGTGTTATTTTTTCACTCACCACATCACATTGCTGTAAGTACAAGAAAGCCAAATTGCTCTTTAGAAATGACTGCAACAGTTTACACCTCCACCAGCAGGTCACGAGAGTTCCCATTTCTACACATTGTCACCAACCCTCGGTAATATCTAGTTTTTTCCAGTTTGATGGATATAAGGTTGTGCCTAGTTGTTTGGTTTTTTGTTTTTGTTTTTGTTTTTGTTTTCCTAGTGGTATAAAATATCTCTGAAGCGTTCAGGTTTCTCTTTTAATAAACTGCTTGATTGTATCCATTCCCCATTTTTTCTGTTAAGTTTCCTTTTACTTATTGATTTACAGGAGAATCATCTATGTCCCAGAGCTCTGCTACTGTCCAATACAGTAGCCACTAGCCGTTAACTATTAAGCCAAGAGTTCTCAAGTACCTGAAATATGGCTAGTCCAAGTTAAAATGTATTATTAGTGTAAAACACACACCAGATTTTAAAGATTTATTAGTATAAAAACAAAAATTGCAAAATATCTCATCAATAGTCTTTATATTGATTATATGTTAAAATGATATTTTATTTTATTTTATTTATTTTTTTTTTTTGAGACAGAGTCTCACTCTGTTGCCCGGGTTAGAGTGAGTGCCGTGGCGTCAGCCTAGCTCACAGCAACCTCAAACTCCTAGGCTTAAGTGATCCTACTGCCTCAGCCTCCCGAGTAGCTGGGACTACAGGCATGCGCCACCATGCCCGGCTAATTTTTTCTATATATATATTTTAGTTGTCCATATAATTTCTTTCTATTTTTAGTAGAGACGGGGTCTCGCTCTTGCTCAGGCTGGTCTCGAACTCCTGACCTCCAGCGATCCACCCGCCTCGGCCTCCCAGAGTGCTAGGATTACAGGCGTGAGCCACCGCGCCCGGCCTAAAATGATATTTTAGATATATTGTATTAAATAAAATATATTTTAAAAATACATTTTACCTATTTATTTTTACTTGTTATAATGTGACTACTAAAAAATTTAAAATAACATATGTGGCTGGCTTGCATTTGTGCAAGCCACAAATTATATTCCTATTGGGCATGTGGTTCCAGATATTCTCAGCTGGTTTTATTTATTTATTTATTTATTTTTCCACCCCTCGGTCAGTTTGTATCTCAGTTGGTTTTGGACATTGAAACTATCTTCTCTGGCTCTGTCCTCCATCTTAAGTTTGTATATTGTGTCTTATCAAATCTATACATTTTTCACCAGGCCACCACATTACACAACACCAAGGTCTATGTAAATGGCCCCTTGAAGTTGTGCAGTGACTGGCAATATGCAGCCATACATAGCCCTGATTTTTTTACCTGATGGATTATACTTTGTGCATGCTGTTTAAGAAGTCCTTCCCCTAGCTAGATCACAAAGATATTTTCCTTGTATTATTTTTATAACTAAAAAAGAGAAAAACAGGATGGTGTTATATCACGGAAGCCATAAAAGAGAGTGGTTTATAATGTCAAAAAATGCAGATTTTAGCCAAAAAGAATGACGATAGGGAAAATCATTTATGCTAGATTTTATGATTTTTGACAGCAATGTTATCTTTCTAATCATGTTTTGGTTAGGCAAATGTTAAAATTTGCATTTCAAAGAGCACATTAACAGATGGCCAGGGAGGCAGGCCACAAGCATGCTGAGTGACAGGCTGACTCCAGTTTTTAGTCTAAATAACCGCTGAGGTTATTTCTCACAGTAGATAAATAACCTTGATGTGGATAATAAAGAACTGGCATTAATTGCAAAGATCATAAAATAATACTTAGGTTTATACTTATTCATTCTGAAACATGGTTTTTGGAACATCACTTGCTTACTCTGGAAAATCATCAGGTCTCCATTCCCTATCAGATCAGATCCAAACTGCTCAAATCTATCAGTAGAGAAATCCATAAACTGGCCCCATCCAGTTTTTCATGTCTCATCTTTCCAACAATCTTTATATTCGACATAGATAGGTACCATATCTTACATTCATACCTCCTCATCAACATCTTGGAAATGTCATAGTTAAAAACTGCAGGCAACAAGTATATGCTTGAGTAAATGCTCTACACTTAGCATGAAATGGCTAAAATTCATTTGGGCAACTGTTTTCACCTTGAACTGACTTACCTGACCTCATACAAAGAAATATGCTAATGGCAGAAGCAAGCAGAAAATAATACGTTCAAAATGAGATATCAAATGATAAGGTATTTAAAAGTTGAGGTCAACCTCAGAACTGCTAATATGGCCATCACGACCACAGAAATATAGGTTTGCAGTAATAAGTATTGTAGTCTTCTTCAAACCCTTTAATTCAAGAAAGAAGTTGAAAGGTTAAAAAAAGTCAAAGATAATGAGACCGACTCACCTCAGACCAAGTTTGGGATGTTTAGAAATTGAAGTCATTCATTCTGGATTAATACTGGGAATTCCATCTCACTGTAAGTATTAACACTTACTAGAATTTAAAACAGTTAATTCCAAACTAAAAGCTGACCCTCCTTTTTACTCAGCCCCTAACTATAAGCTTAATTATGACTGTGTGAATGTATAATTTTCATTTTTAAGAGTTTGTGATACTTGTGGTACAAGTCTGGGCATTGCATTAAGAAAACCAAATGTTTTTGTATATCTCATGACAGTTAACAACTTCAGCATCTACTGGAAAAATTTGCAGAGGCAAGAATTTGTCTTTCAGCATTATAATTGACATTGAATAGAAATGTATTTCCCAAGGCAAAATTTAAAGTTATGTATTTTTTAAAAGTTGGCTGTGATTTTTCCCAAGTCCAATGCTTTTCCATGTCTACTCCTTCTGGATTTATTTTCCTTCTTGCTGAAGTACATTCTTTGGTAGTTCTTTCAAGTATCTATGGATAATAAACTTTCAGTATTTGTACATCTGAAAAGGAAGCCTCCCTATGGAATGGTTTCATTGTTACTTATGCGTGTATGCTTTGGGTTTCACATGTTTTTATGTTTGTTTCTTGGTTTTTGGACAGTCCAAACTTGGGACAATCCCCACTCACAGGTAGCCCATGAGGTTTCCATTGCTTTCAGGTCATCCTATTTTCACAATGTCCAGTTGGTTCACATTAGCAGCAACTCTGGGCCTTTTGGTTTTCCTGGTCCCCATTCTCAGATAGTGTAGTAATTTTGCAGCTCCCTGCAGGTAAAAGGCACAGGGCAACAGCCCCATCTCCCATCCCTAGATTTGCCAAAGGCACAGGTCAGTGTGGTTCCTCCTATGGGCAGGAAAGCTTCAACTCCTTCTTTCTGCTATACTTACGGATTTCTGGAGAATTTATGTTTCTTGCTTTTGTGCTTGGGTATATATTTCTTTTAAAAAAAATTTTTTTTTTTTAGTCCAGATTTCTGTGTATGGAGTAGGGCAAAAAGTCTTCTACTCAGTTAACTATGTTGACTGGATCCTTCCACGTTCCTTTTTTTTTCCCTTTGGTACAAATGATTTTAATAAACTAGAAGATAGATCCAAAAACAAATGTTAACTGTGGCTTTCCATCTGTTTGCCTTTCTTTTCTTTTTTTTTTTTTTTTGAGACAGAGTCTCACTCTGTTGCCCAGGCTAGAGTGAGTGCCGTGGCGTCAGCCTAGCTCACAGCAACCTCAAACTCCTGAGCTCAAGCGATCCTCCTGCCTCAGCCTCCGAAGTAGCTGGGACTACAGGCATGTGCCACCATGCCCGGCTAATTTTTTCTATATATATTTTTAGCTGTCTATATAATTTCTTTCTATTTTTAGTAGAGATGGGGTCTCACTCTTGCTCAGGCTGGTCTCGAACTCCTGAGCTCAAACGATCTGCCCACCTCGGCCTCCCAGAGTGCTAGGATTACAGGCGTGAGCCACCGCGCCCGGCCCTGTTTGCCTTTCAATGCTGAAAGTTCTTAGCCATTAGAGCCATGCAAAGAAAACTGGAAGACGGGGTTTTTTTTTTATTTTGGTTTTGGTTTTTCTTGTTTTTACTCAGAGTAAGTAACTTTAGAACTACAATAAAATCTGAGGATGTCCTATTGAAAATGACAACTATATCATAGTATAAGCATATAAAAGGATTAGCTTGGCATTTATAGATTGGATTCAAGTGGAAATTAATCTGAGGACCAAAAACTTTCTGAGATGATTTCCTCCTGATATTACTATTAGTTATGACAAAAAGAAAACAGAGTAAAAACCAATCTTCACATCAAAATTAATGCAATGAACAATGGCCTTTTGTTTAAGCACTGATGAGGTCACATCTAGTCCAAGCAGAAACCTGTCAATCTCATATTGTGGTCTATGTTTAATCAGGTCTTTGTGTTCAAGTTCACAAATGCTAGAAATTCAATCTAAAATTTGCACATTGCTTCAATGTACAGCTTTGAAGTTATGTCTGCTTGACCATAGGACATGAGGGCTTTGAGATCTGCACAAAGTTCATCAAAATTTTCTCAACAATATGTGGTGTTAATCAAAAACATACAAATTAAGAAATTTTTGAGGGTACCTTATAAAACTAGAAAAAAATCAACACATGGGATTATAGTGAAATCCATACTCAAAATCTTGATGATAAATTGTTACAATCCTTTTGAAAGTAATATGGCAACACAGGTGGCAAAAACCATAATGGTTTTTTCTTGAAACCATAAAGATCACTTCTGAGAGTTTATGCTATGGAAATAATTCAATGAAAGATTAAAGCCATGTACATGAAGTTATTCATACATAATGGTGAAAAACCAGAAACTAGTTAAATGCCTTTGTAGCTTATGCTCTTTTAAATTTCAAGCTACCTTAACTAATGATAATTTACTGAGTGATAACAATGTGGCTGATAGAGACTGACACATAGTTTCAGAACTGGAAACTCTTAAAATATAAGACATTAAGTTGTGTTGTCATCAAAGCAGTACTAACCTCTCAATCCCAACTCTGCCACTCCGCTTTTAAGGAGACTTGGATACTTTTTAACTCTACTTCTGTTCCTACTACTACCAAACTATTTCTTTTATTTCTCAAGTTCAAATTCCTCAAAAAGAGTATCTGATTGTTTGGGCATTCACCCCCACTATGCAATATTGGGGGTCTTTGTTGGGCAGAGCTTTCACACAAGACTACATCACAGATCTCTGATTGGAGTCCAGTGTCCACAGCCCTGGTCCAATTAGCAGTAGCAAGGATAGCAAGGTCACATCGTACATTTTTTTTTTCTTTAATCCTGAGATTACATGATTTTTGCAACCTAAGGTATAAAATAAAAAGTTTCTCAATGAATATTACTTAGTCATACACTTAATACAAGTTGCCCTTAAGTGTCCATTATTTTGATAAAAACAGGACCATACTCTATTCAGCATGATTCATATTTGCAGACAAACTTCTAAAATTAGGAAAGGTCAGAGCTCAACAGGGAGATACTTCGTTATATAACAATTACTGAGATTCTATAATAAGAAAATATAGTGCATTCATTTCTCATTTCCTGGTCCTTAATAAATCTGTTCCTGTTATTATCCTCAAACTCTATCCATAGAAAAAGACAAATACTCATCAAATCGGCAGAAAAGATACCAAGAGAGATCTATTGATACTGTATCAGAGCAAAATATGTCTAGAAAAGAGTTACCCATGTTATGCATGAGGAAGATGAAAAGAAATTTTATGAAAAACATTAAGCATGAACAAGACAAAAGAAAACACATAGCAAATATGCAAATAAACTCAGCAAAGAAAGCAGCAGTAAGGAAGGGAACATGGCAAATGCAGTCTGAAAAACAACACAAAGAATCAAAAATAGCCAGAGCACTTTGTGTTAGCATGTTTATGATAAAACAAGAACTTATTACAAAATGATAAAACAACAAAATGAGATGCATCAAATAGAGATTACAGAATTTAGGAAACAAAACTGTACTAGTTAGAATCCAATCAGGAGCCAGAAACCATACTAGTTATTTTAAAAGAGAAAGTTTAAGAATCGCTGAAGAATTTAAAAGGGAAAAAGAGAATACTAAGATTATAGATACAATAAATAGATGAGATAGAAATAGAGATAGATGGAAGAAGGTGCTTCCACCCCTCGGGCTGGGGGAACAAAGGGAAGAAGTTAGAATAATTAAAACTTAGAAGCTTGGAGAAGGAGCTCCAAGAAACTGAGCATCAGACCTCTGAGAAAGAGGTGCTGCTTAGCTGGAGCTAAGACCTCTTACCCCAGAGAAGAGACTGCATGGGATTAGAACCCAAATATCTTAGGAAGGGGTGCTGACCAGCCAATCCTGTGTTCTTTGAGGACGTGTGATGAGGCTGGTTCTGCAAATGTTAAGCAAACTTTGACTGTGGACTGGACTGTGTTGTTGACTGTGCTGCTCCTGGATCCAACTGATTCAGCCAGGGTTAGAAAGTGAGGCCAGATACTGAAAGGACCAGGAAAGAAGAGGGACGTCTATTCTCCCTCCTCCAGCTTTTCAGTCTCTCTCTGACATTCCCTATTGGAGCACCTCACAGAGAGCAATTGGCAAAGCATAGTCCCAGCCCCAGTATCATAAAACAAGAACATGAAAGAGTGGACATGGAGCTGAGAGACAACATTTAGTAACTGGCACAAGGGCCAGAACAATATCATTACAAAATTAATAACAAATTTGGAACAGCAAGAAACAGATCTAAGGACAAGATCAAGGTTTATTCTGCTCACCACTATATACCGAGTGCCTACCACAGTGCCTGGCCCATAATAGGCACCCAATAGATGAAAGAGAAAGAAAGAAGGAAAGAAAGAAAGAAAGAGAGAGAGAGAGAGAGAGAGGGAGGCATGGAGGGAAAGCAAGCAAGCAAGCAAGCAAGCTCACTGCCACCAATGACCCAACTCACACTTGATTCTAATATTAAGTTGTTTGAACTTCTTTTGCACTGTTTTTTTTTTTTTTATTTTTTGATAGTGGCCTCTCCTATCATGCTGGTGGACACAATCACTAGAAGAATAGTCATCAGTTACAACCTGACACTGAATAGCCAAAATAAACCATGTCAGAAACTTAGAATCATTCTCTATTATCAATGAAGATGTAGAAAAAGTAAAACATGAAGTCTCTGACAATAACCATGAAGTGCTCACCTTCTACATTGTCAGCCATGAATTTTATTGATACCATAGAATATATTTCAAAAATTTTCTGTGATCTTCTTTGCCATTATTCTAATATAAAACTATTCTTGTTTTTCTTGTAGTGTGATCTGCACCATTTGTTACTATCTCACTGATATCCTCTTATTCTGTGTAACATTAGTATAACTTCCAGAAGAATCAATAAGTAGTCAAGGGTTTCTTTTAGGGATATTTCTTTATGTGTATTTTTAAGCCTTGGAAGTTTTTGGCATCATTCATTGTGTTCAGGTTCTAAACTGAACTTAATTGTCATACATAAACTGTCATGTTTAAGGGAGTACTTCATTGCTTCATACCAAAAACTTTTCATAGTACAGAATCTATTGAGTGTTGGGAGCTGCTTCCTCACCTGTTCAGGAGAATGCCAAAACAGAAATCGTAGTTTTCATATTTGATTTTTTTTTACCAGTGAAATGTAAATAATTCTCAAAATTCATACAAATCTTGTAGGTATTACACTTGAAAGAAACAAATGTAAATCAATCTTATTCTTTTTTTTTTTTTTTTTTTTGCTTTAAAGTTCTTCTATGGAAAAGCTGTTTTAAACTGGGATATCTTGACAGCAGAATATTTGCACCCAAAAAAGTCATCACATTCAAATATGTAGTTGTGAAAATTTGCAAGTGAAAATTTGAAGGGAAAAGGAAAGCTAGTAAGAGAAGGAAAATAAGGAAGAAAAGAGGAAGAAACACGTAAATACTTTTAACACCTTCTCCTCCCACCAGGATCACCAGATGAAGACACCAATTCTGCTGTGAACCCCTCTGCTACTTAGTTATGGAGCTGCTTAGCTATCAAGCTTCTTGAAGAATAGGTGGGCAGTCCACTGAGACCACCCTATCCCCATCTGCCCAGACCTTGGAGGGCAGAATCACAGCTCAGGTTCACCTACGGATCACCAACCTTAGAGCCTCAATGTAAAGACAGCACAAACATACCTAGAACTATCGCCCTCTCCTTCCCTCTGGCAAGCTTACTCTTCCTTATCATTTCCTGTTCCTCTGCTCCTGCTAGAAAGAACTTCTAGAAACTTCTCCTCTGGCTTGGAGTTCTGGGTGTTGGCAAGCATAGGTATTTAGCATTTTATGGGTACCTCTCCCTTAATTCTTAAGTGGGCAGGGATTCATGCTACTGAGATTGTCTCTCAAAATTGCCCAATGTGGTACCATTGGTAAAGGATAGACACTGGAATAATGATGAACTCTTGATTTTTCTGACAGCCCCCAGACTACCTGAAGGTACCTTGATTACTCATGGTCTGAGGATCACCATTTCAGAACTGTTGTGAAAAGCTATAGTTCACCTTTGAGGGCAGGGACTCCATCATGTTCACTGTGTATCCCCAATACCTACCACAGTGCCTGGAATTTACTCAATGCCCAGTAAATATCTCTTATCTTTATTCTTTTACTAGTGAAATTTAACTTTCATGTTCTAGTTTAGTTTAGGAGCTCCTTAAAGGCTAGGGCTTTGAGAAAGGTATCTTCCAGAGAATTCGTAATCCTTTATATTATATATCAATTCCATGAGCTACTCATTTAATGTTTGTTAGTTATTGGATAAAAATCCAAGGAAAATAAAAAGTACTTTAGTACTCTGAATAACATATTTTTAAAGCTTTAGCAAAAAATAAGAAGTGTTAAGAATGTAAACATAGGAAAACTGTATGGTGGTTCCTCAAAAAATTAAACCTAATATTACCACATAACCTAGTAATTCCATTTCTGGGTATATACTCAAAAGAATTGACAGCAGGGACATAAACAGATGTTTAAAAGTCAATGTTCATAGCAGCATTATGCACAATAGCCAAAAGGTGGAAGCAAACTACGTGCCCACCAACAGATGAAAGGGTAAATAAAATGTGATATTTACATACAATGGAATATTATTCAGCTTTAAAAAGAAATGAAATTCTGACATATGCAACAACACGGATGAACCTTGAAGACATTGTGCTAAGTGAAATAAGCCAGGCACAAATGTACAGATAGTGTATGAGATGCCTGGAGTAGTCAAATTCATAGACAGAAAGTAGAATGGTGTTTGCCAGGTGCTGGGGGAAGGAGACAATGGGAAGTGACTCTTTAATGAGGAAGAAATTTCAGTTTGAGAAGATGAAAAAGTTCAGGAAATGGATGGGGGTAATGTTTTCACAATGTGAAGGTACTTAATGCCACTGAACTGTACACTCAAGATGGTTAAAATGGCAAATTTGTATGCTATATATATTTTACCAGAACAAAAAAAGAAACTTCTAAAAAATATTGGTCACCAGAAAGTATCTTATCTAATGCTGTTTTACCTCTCTATTTATGTCTTTGAACTATGAATAACCCATTTCCCAGTGTTCAGGGGTTCTCAAAATGTGGTCCAGGGACCCCTAGAAATCTCCAAAACCTTTTCAGGAAATCCTTGAAGTAAAACTATTTTCATAATAATACTATATTATTTGCCTTTTTTTACATTCATTCTCTCAAATGAACATTAGAGTTCTACAGATGTCATAAGACACGTGGTATCACAAAAAGACAAAATGCAAAAGCAGCTATAAAAAATTCTGTTATCTTCTACAAAGGCAGACATTAAAGAGATTGGCAAATATGTGAAACAATGCCACTCTTCTCATAAAATTTTTTTGTTTGAAGAAATATAGTTATTTTGCATAAAATTTGATATTTATGTTAACATGTAATGAGGTTATTATTAAGTGAATCAATAAGTATTTTAAACATTTCTCCATTTTAATTTCTAATATGATAAATAGCAATAGTTATAACCCACATAAACAAAAGCTTTTTGGAGTCCTTAATATTTTTTAAAAGTTTAAAGGTGTCCTGAGACCAAAAAGTTTGAGAATTGCTGGTCCAGTTTATAGGGTGATCAGACTAAAACCATTAAGATGCTACCAAACTGACATTTCTATCTTTGAATTCTATCCATTACCTCAGGTAAGGATTAACCAAGCTCTTCTAAATTCAGATAACCCAAAATTGTCTGTGAATGTAAACAGTTGTGTCAAATGTGAGTTAAGTAATACTTGCTGATAAATAATTCTGACTCTGCAAACTTCTGGGCCAGACTTCATTGCTACTGGATCAAAATTCATGCCTGCACATAGAGGATGGTAATTGAATATCTTAACACAAATTAGGGGTTAGGAAGAAAAATACTCTTTAATTGTGCACCTTATCTATTCTGCGGTCACTTAAATATAACCCACTAACTACAGAGTTCTTATTCTACTTAAACATGCAATTTTAAAACCATTATCCAGCAGTATAATTTGCAAAGGCTGTGTAAAGACTAGTTACGCAACAGTAACATCAGAAATATAGTCATAGTTTAAGATAGGTCACTCAGTCTTCTCATTAGTCTGCATAACATTTTGCTTTCTGAAAGCTCCGTAAGAAAAAAATGTTACTGATAAATGCTGACTGAAATGAAATGTCTTAATTTTTTCTTTTTCAGGAAATCAAATCACCTTCTGGCATAGTGGTTAAAAACATAAACTTGGGAGACATGCAGACCTGCATTCCAGTTTCAGCTGAGATACTTAGCAGCTGCGCAACCTCAGGCAAATTGCTTACCCTCTTTAAATCTGTTTACCCATCAGTAAAATGGGGATACTAATACCTTTACTCAATAGATTAAGAAAGAATTAAATTAAGCAATGGGTAAAAAAGCAATTAGACCAGGGCCAGATCCATACTGAGCATCTGATAAATATTAGCTACTGTTTCAAATACTATTACTGACCTTCCTTACACGATTGGACTAGTTCTAATTAGAAGTGAGAGAGAAACCAAATGCCTTCTTATTATCAATCATTTTTCCTCTCCCCTTAGGAAATACTAAGAACTGTAGAAAAGGGAAAGTGGGCATTTTTCTGTCCTTTAAAAGCAAAGGAAGTCTGCTCCAGTACCGTTTCTCATAGATTCTGAAATGAACTTTTATTTTTTTACATTTATAACACCTCTGTGATTGGGATATGTCTTACCATGTATGGTACATATTGCATTCCTTAACTGGAAGGTTTTTTTCTTTCTTAATGCTAAATAAAATAATAGTATAGTTTACAATTCATGGGACTTAGATTCCATGAAATATAATAATTTAGCTTTCTAGTAAAAAATACTAAAAGCACCTAAATAATCCCTCAATGTACAACCTCTGTCATTGTACTTTCACACTGTCCTGTAATCTGTCCCCCAGCCCTCAGACCTAAAATGCTTACTGTCTGGCACAGAGATGTTGCCTAGATTTGTTGAATAACTGCATTCATGGGCTTGATGTGACCTTATTCACCACTTATACTGTGAGTCTCTGATAAGGTGTAACCAAAAGGAGTCTATTTCTCTTTTCTCGGAATTCAATAGTCTTTAATTATATAATGTCCAGTGTTGCTCATACTTGTTTCATGCATGTGAATCTCATCTATTCAACTGTAGTGTAAGCTTCTCAAGACAAGGATTGTCTGAGTCTGATAAATGCTTTGTCTTCCCTACAGTGCTGGAAATATGTCATTTACTCATGCTCCTTGACTTACAATTGGGTTTTGGCTCAATTTTCCATCATTAATTGAAAATATCATGAATTGAAAGTACATTTAATATACCTAACCTACCAAATACCATAGCTTAGCCTAGCCTACGTTAAATTTGTTCAAAACACTTACATTAGCCTACCATCAGGCAAAATCATCTAACACAAAGCCCATTTTATAATAAAGTGTTGAATATCTTATTTATTTATATTTACAGACAAGGTCTTACTCTATCACCTGGACTAGAGTACAGTGGCATCATCACAGCTCACTGCAACCTTAAACTCCTGGGCTCAAGTGATTCTCCTGCCTCAGCTTCCCAAGTACCTAGAACTACAGGCATGGGCCTCCACGCCCAGCTAATTTTTAAAAATTTTTTATAGAGATGGAGTCTCATTGTGTCCCCTAGGCTGGTCTCAAACTCCTAGACTGAATGGATCCTCTCTCCTCACTTCCAAAGTGCTGGGATTATAGGCATGAGCCACTGCACTGGACCTCTGTAATTTATTGAATACTGTACATTGCTTCAAAATTATGATGATTTCACACCATAATAAAGTTGAAAAATCATAAGTCGAGCCATCATTAGTAGGGGACTGTCTGTACTTAATGATCAATTGCCTAAAACTTTTTCTTATGCTGTATGAGATCATATTCCTGCCAGTCTGACTCCCCTAGAATCTTCCGTAGGGGATTGTTTGAATTCCTTAGGCTACTCTAACAGTTCAAAGCTCAGAGAGCCTCTTTCTCCAGAACTACTGGTTCTTCATAAAGCTTGTATCTGTTGGTCAGGAGAGTCAGACCTACAGTGAAAGAATTATAAACTACAGCGTAGATGGTCTCTGGCATTGCTGGTGCAGTCAGAGCACCACTCACACCCACTGTGATCATTTTTGATAAGTTTGGGGTCCATTTCTCAGTTTCTATTTGCTTTGCTTTCAATCAACCTGCTTTGCTGGTACTCCCAGAATTCCAGGATTACCCCAAGGGAACCATAGCCATTGCCTTCTGTTGTCTGAGTATGAAAGCCCAGCTCCTGTGCCTCAAAGCTAGATAAACCTTGAGGTGTAACTTATGCTCCAGGGTTCCCCACAGGATCTGAAATTGTACCCTTGCTTGGCTTCTTTCCCCCTTCCCTATCCTACCTCCCCCATTCTCTTTTTAAAGCAGTTAGTGAGGCAGTTAGGATCTGGGCTTAATAGTGTCTGGGTTTTAGCATAAAAATAATTAAAAAATGTTTTGTGCTCCATGATTTAAAATTTTCAGTATACTAAATCCTTGTGATTCATTCTGGATGGATATCCTTGAAACTCACAATGAGCAATATAAACTATCAACAAAGCCAGACCTCAGGAGTCTTTCTGCCCTGCCCTTTAGCAGGATGCTGAGAGAAGGAAATGAACAAGAAGACAGCAAACAGTAAGCACTGACCAAACATTTCACAATCAATTCTAATTTATTTACAGATGACATTTATCTAACTCCCTTTTTGACAATGTCTGGCTTTTTAGATGATCTTGGTGGCTTTTTGGAACTAAAACAATAATGCAACATGAGTTAATTAATCCCCTGGTGCTGTCCAGCATATAGTCCACATTTTGATAAAATACTACATGACCACATAATAGAAATGCATCCTCTAAAAGTCTCTAATTACTCTCTTGCTGCATCCCTTGTAATACTCTGGATTTTCAAAAAGAAATCTCAGGATCCATTCTAATGAATGGAATAGTTACACAAGATAACACACTTTGACCAGCAATTTCACAAATTTGTATTTAAATTTCTTTAAAGCTCTTAGGCGTTGATGTCTGGGAAACTAGAGCTAAAATAAAAAAAAATAATAAAATAAAAAACAAACAAACAAAAAAAGACGAAAAATAGAAAAATAAATAAATAAATAAAGCTCTTAGGTGTGGTAGATGTTGGTGTGGATGGTGATAAGAGCACAAGCCTTGAGGTGAGACAGCTCTGGAAATGAATTCTAGCTCGTCTTTTATGGCCTTAAGCAAGTTGCTTAATTGTCCTTCAACTTAATTTCCTCAACAAGACTGTTGCAAAGAAATGAATGAGATAATATGTATCTGGTGGAGAAACAGATGTTAATCTGTGTCTTGCTTAGGCTGCTGTAGGTATTTTTGCTTTACCCATTCAAGGAAAGTAGCCAAGTTTACTTCAGGGAGTGGTTAATGGCTTTAATGTTACAAGGCCAAAATTAAAAGTTGCCTGACACCGGAACATAGCCTTCCACCTAGACTTGGGGGTGATATTGCTGGATTGTCCCAGGTGGCAAGAGACACCAACGGTTGGGAGAAGTTGACCAACACTGAAGAGAAAGCTATTTGGGCAATATCTATGTTTAGGGGGATATGTTCATGGGTTTCAAGAAAATCAGGGACATGTGCCCTATTCTTACAAAGTAGCCGGGCCCAGGGCCTCTAATGGTGATGGCTGACGTGGCAGTATGCTGCACCTCAAGGGGCGAGAAGGGTTGGCCACTAGACTTCAAGGCTCCCCAATTTTAGTATAGATCCCTGGCTCAATCTTTGCTCAGACGTAGTGGAGGGTGCAATGGCATGCACCTGTAGGTAGTCTCAGCTATTCAAGAGGCTAAGGTGGAGGATCACTTGAGTCCAGAATTTCAAGACCAACCTGGGCAACATAATGAAACACCCATCTCAAAAAAAAAGTAGTTGAATCACCCACTCACAAGGACAGAACCATTTGCAGACCTGGGAGAGATGAGCTCTCGCTCTGGGTCCCATATTTAGAGGTCCTTGCTCTGGCTCTGCATGGGCTGTGCCCGTCTTTATGGAGCAAGAGGTCTGCAAGGGACATGCCCACCCGGAGCCCATCCCTCACCCTTCTAGACCATGCTCCACATAATTGGGACCCCAGAATTCCCAGCCCAAATGGACCTGGACTATGTCCATGTCTTGAGCCAGCCTCTTTCCAGGCTCTATCTTCCTGAAAGCAACTATGTCCCTGTGTATACACCTCACCTGAAGGACAGTTAAAAGGTGAAATTTTGGCAGGGATGGGGTTGGTGAACAGAGCTTGGAGGTATAAGCTGGGCTATAGACACATGCATGCAAGTTCCCTTATTATACAGGACAGAGCTGGGGTGGGAAGAGAAAGAGGAGAAGTGTAAGGAAGAAAAAACACCAAGCGTATAAGGAAAACAAACCATTTTTCTCTATACTTACACCACTGTCAATACTTCATATCTGACACCAGATTTGGGGTGGGGGGTGTCCCACACCAAGCAATTCTCCAGTTCTCTGTGGAGAATTATAGGACGTCGACTGGATGTCCTACAATTTAACTCAATTCTAACACTATTTGATGAGAGTTAGTGCAGACTCCACAGGTTAAGGGAACAATCCCACAAGACTGTCTCCCACATCGAACACCAACCACAAGTCCAGGCTGTCACCTGTGCTTCTGACGGACTGGCTGTATGTTAGAGGTTCCCATGACCTCCTCCTCAGGTCCGAGCATTTGCTAGAATGACTCATAGAACTCAGGGAAACACTTTGCTTATTAACACATTTACCTGTCTATGATAAAGGATACAACTCAGGAACAACTGAATAGAGGAGATGCATAGGCCAAAGTATGTGATGAGTGGCACAGAGCCTCTGTGCTCTCTGTGGGAGCACCCGTCTCCCAGCACTTCCACATTTTCACCAACCTGGAAGCTTTCAGAATCCTGTCCTTTTGAGATTTTATGGAGGCTTCATTACATAGGCGTGACTGATTATATCAATGGCCATTGGCGATTGACTCAACCTTTAGCTCCTCTCCCCTTCCCACGCAGGTCAGGGGCTGGGGCTGAAAGTTCTAACCCTCCAGTGACATGGTTGGTTCCTCTAGCAACCAGCCCCCAGCCTGAGGCTATCCAGGAGCCCACCAAGAGTTGCCTCATTAGAACACGACACTGCTATCACCCAGGAAATTCCAAAGGGGTTTAGGAGCTCTGCACAGGAAGAAGAATAAGACCAAACATATATTTCTTATTATGAATCACAATATCATAGCAGGCCATAGCTGGGGCCAGTGTCCAGCTTTTCTTACATCTCCACATTCAGATGTGGAACTCCAAGAACTCTCCAGATTCTACAGGCCTGCCAGCTTGTTATGAAGGCATATTTGTCAAGATAGAATGAGAAAACATATTTAACAATTTGTCAGCTTGATTTATTAACATAATTTTCAAATATTTAACATATGGTATATAAACCTCCATTTGTACTATTGTCCTAGGCCCTATAAATATTAGAGGTGACCCAGGAAAGAGACCATAGGACTTGGATCATGAACACCCATCAGTGGTGGCCAGTGCAGTCTAAAAACCAGAGGGCCCATCTCAGAATACTCTAGAATGTATAGAACCCCAGGAAGGTGCAGATACCCCTAATAAATTCCCTCCCCTAAAAGTAAATATGACAAGTCCCAGATTTCTCATCTCCCTGACCATTGTGGTTCAGAGCCAGATTTAACTTCATTTAGAACAAAATAGGGCAGGGACTTTTGTCTGTCCTATTCACTGCTTTATCCTTAGCACCTAGAACAGTGCCAGTACCCTTCTATTGAATTAATGAATTCTTGCTCCCAGTGCTAAGAACCAAGCTCTTGGCTGCTGCACGTGTAAAGCACCTGGTTTTGTGCTATCACATATTAGGAGTCAGTTTCAGGTACTTATCATTATTATTATTATTATTCTTTTTAAAGTCGGGTTCTCACTGTGTTGCCCAGCCCAGCCTCTAACTCCTGGACTCAAGCAATCCTTCTGCCTCTGCCTCCTGACTAACTGGGACTATAAGCACATGCCCCTGCCAGGTACTTTTTTTTTTTTGCCAAACAGCATATAATTCCTATTTGTATCTAATTTGTCAGATGAGTCTAGAATACCCTGTTTATTTTCCAAGTTGCTCTAGCACCTGTAGATTGTCTGCTAGGCCCGACTGCAGTCCAGGCCTTGCCTGCCAGGTTCCTTCACTGCCTTACTATCGAAAGAAAATGACATCCCACCTTCTGATAGAGCCCTTGTCTATTAACAATTCAGAGTTTCCTGAGCCCTGTATGTGAAACCACTTCTATTTCAGAAACCACAGCTTTGAGGTTCCAGACCTGCTCTGCCTGTATGTAACTGTCCTACCCTTCATAGTACAGCTCTGCTCATTGATCATGCCCACATTTAACATAGTACCTGCCTTCTCTCTCATCTTACTGCAATCCTAGCGTTAGAAATCCCACTTGCAAAGGCTTCATCACCAGCTGTCTGCACAGCAGACATAGCCCTTGATGTCTGGACTAGAAAGTATACTCCTACTGTCACCCTTCAGGACACTTTATTCAGAGAAGAGTTATAGAAAGAGGAAGTTCATCTAAAAAGCATCTCCTTTCTTGGCAGCCTGAAGTCTGAAGAGTACTGTTTTAAAGATTTCTATAAGTCTTCATGTACCTCTTTGCATTTCTCAGCTCCCCTCCGTCTGCAGATTATACACCCACTCTCTGAGGACTAAAAACCATATGGTCTCCATTCGGTTGTTGGGCTGTGATCACAATTGGGGCTAGAATTTTATTAGTCTGAGTTTGACCACCTTCCATGTGTTAACTAGCTTAGTAATTTAGCTACACTGAAATTCAACTAGAACCAAGTGCAGTAAGCTCCTAATCTATACATTGGAGGCTCCTTGCAGGAAAGAACTGTGACTTTTGGTTCTGTATCCCCAGTACTTAACATCCTGCCTGGCACGCAGTGTTATTCAGTGAAATAGTAAGTAGTCCCTCCCTCCTAAAGACAGGTTCAATCAAGAACTATAAAGGGACTAAGATTTTACTTTATTTGCCAGTTAACAAGTTAGCCTGTCATAGTTTCATGGATGCTGGTAGAAGACGTGAGACTCCTGGGTCTGAGACAAAAATAGTTTATTACTCACAGCAATAGCAGTAGCTACAGTATCTGCACTTTTTGAGCCAGTTCCCCAAGTCCCAGTTCCCACAAGGTAATGTGAATAGTGTCAGTTAACAGAGAACCCTGAGCTAAGGGAATCTGAATCTTTTTTTCTAGGTTTTTATCATTTTATTTAACACAAATAAAACTTGCACATGAGCTGTGTCAAAGAACAAAATTTCATCAAATTGAATTTCAAAGATCTGATTGGCTTTCGTTAGCAATTCATGAACAAGGCAACATCCAGTCTACAAAATAGAAAGGTGCTCTGACAAGGTAAACAGAGTGAGTGAGTTTAGAAGGCAGGAAAAAAGTAGAGGAAAACAGAAACAAGAAACAAATAGCGGATTGGTTGTTTCAAGGTTACTTTTAAGGACAGTGAAATCTTGTTGGCTTAATGGGATTTGGCTATTATCTCTTTCCTGAGTTCTTGGAAGGTCATTTCTTAAAAATGTACAACTTAGGTTTTAGTTTGGTGACATGGAACTGTATAGCATGAATGATTCCATTTTGGGCCTGGTGTCTTTTAACAGTTGTCTATGAATTTTCTTTGCTGTGCAGCCGGGCATTGGGATGGTGACTCATGGCCAGCTGGGCTGCTCTTTCCTTTATGGCTTTGCAGTTCATGGAGAAAACACTGTGAGCAATCTCAACACTGCAAGATTTTTTGCACATCAGCAACACTTACAACTCCTTGACATTGTGGATCAGAAACTTCCAGAACCCACTGGGCAGCATGTGCTTTGTCTTCTTGTTGCTCTCATAACCAGTGTTGGTCATCAAGATCTGGCACTCAGGCCGGGTGTGGTGGCTCACGCCTGTAATCCTAGCACTCTGGGAGGCCGAGGCGGGCAGATTGTTTGAGCTCAGGAGTTCGAGACCAGCCTGAGCAAGAGCGAGACCCAGTCTCTACTAAAAATAGAAAGAAATTATATGGACAACTAAAAATATATATAGAAAAATTAGCTGGGCATGGTGGTGCATGCCTATAGTCCCAGCTACTTGGGAAGCTGAGGCAGTAGAATCGCTTGAGCCCAGGAGTTTGAGGTTGCTGTGAGCTGGGCTGACGCCACAGCACTCTAGCCTGGGCAACAGAGTCTCACTCTGTCTCAAAAAAAAAAAAAAAAAAAAAAAAGATCTGGCACTAGAACTTTGTCTACACTCTGTTGTCAATGCCTCTGTGTCAAAGTCAGTCTACACACAGATCCTGTTTTCTGGATGTCCTGCTTAGCTATCCTTTCCTGCCCCTGTGGAGTTTTAAGTTTCAATGAAAAATCACCAGGGTAAAAAAAAACAGCTATAAATCTATTTCCATTGCAAAAAAAAAAAAAACAAAACAAAAACCCAAAACAATTAAAATCTTCTGAAACTCTCTGAATATCATATAGGAAATATGTATTTCTAACTAAAGGTTACATTTTCTGAAGCTTAGTCTGAATGTTCACAGTGAATTCATCAGTTATGTGGTTGGGTCATTTGGAATTATACAACTAGATCTTTCAAGTAAAAAAATCCTATTCACCACCACTGAATTGAACTTCCCATAATAAACATTTGGCCTAATGGGATAATTATGTTATTAAAAAGAAATTAAGATTGTTTTGTCTTTAAGTGATTGGCACAATGTACTCCCAGTGTATCTTTTTATCTCTAGTTGGTGGCAATATAAACTGGAAGTACAGGTTGAGCCACCTCTCTGACACTTGGAAAGTTGATGACAGGAGGCAGGAAGGCCTGTCACGGCTGATTTCATGTTACGACCTGTTAATAGGTCCAGCCCAACTACCTTTGCAGTGGTTCAGGGAATTAAAAAAAAGGAATCCCCGAGGGTATGAAGCAAGAATATTTCTTGCATGAGAGGATTGGGAAAATAAAGAGTTTCTTTGAAAATTGTGCTTGATGGCTCAGATTTAAATATATGCTATAGGATGAAAAACATTTTCATTCACCTTCTTATCAATTATCTTGTTGCTTGCTCCCACCTTGTCTACTGAACAAGCAAACCTGGCAAAAGCTGTGAGCTCAGAAATCAGTCAGCCTGGCTTCAAATCCCAACGTGATGTCTTGGCCAGGTTATTTAACTTTCAGAGATTCGTTTTCCTTATCTGTAAAATGGAAATATAGTAGCACCCAAAGAATTTTTTATGTGGATTAAATAAGATTATAAAGTTCTAAGCACAGTGACTGATGAATGGTCAGTAGCAAAGAAGTGTTATGTCGCTTTATTGTTGTTAAAGTAAAATTAAAAACCAAACTTTGATACAAGTTTGGAATAAAGAAAGTGGACAACTCTAAACACTCCTGAGGAATTAATCACAAGACCCAGGAGGGATTTTAATGACAAATGATCCATTTATTAATCTCCCCAACCTCTTCCTAATCTCTTCACCCTTCTAACACTAAAAGTTATACATACAGTTTTGGAATATGGAATATTTTATCAAAATACACTACTTTACCATATTATTAAGGAACTATAATTCTGTTATTGCTTGCATTTTTTCCAACTGGTTACCATTAAAAAGATACCCTCTTAAGAGATTTATAAACACATGAAAATCAAAAATCAATTTTATTTTCATTTTAAAACTGATTTATCACCCAGTCATATTGAGAAAAACTTTCAGTGAAATTAGATAAAACACCCTGAAGTCAAAATTTAATACACTTTTATCTGCTCCAAATGCCAAGGGGTTTGGCCCAGGCCAGATTAATCTTGTGTTTGACGCAACACAGTGGTGCAGTTCTAGATCTAAGAGAAGTTTCTGGTCCTGTCTGCCAGCACACAGAAATTCAAAACGTTGGTTTGACCTAGAAGTGATCTAGTCCCTTCAGAAATTCTCCAATGAGAATTTACCTGGGACAAGTTAAAATCAGACCAGTCATCAAGGTCTAGGTCAGGAATCAGACTTTTTCAATTTGATGCACCCTACCTTCATTATTTTAAATAGATAAAAACTTTTAAAAACTTTTAAATAAATGCAAGGTGCAGCAAACAGGAACACTCACGTAATACTGTACTCTGTTTTCTCTCAGACACTGCCCAGCCTATTGTGTTTAGTTGGAGCCATGAGACTAGCTCTGGTCAGTGGGTTATGAGGGGGATTGACATGTGTCCCTTTCAAGCTGGGGCAGAAAAAATGCCTGAATTCTCTAGACTTTCTTCTTTTGCCATTCTAACTCAAGTGGCCCTGTGGGTCCCTGGGTGACAGTGTGGAGCAAAACCCACTGTTTACCTGTCTGGAACAGTGTGGTTAAGTGAGAAATGAATTTTTGTTTTGTTAAGGCCCTTATATAAAATAGCGTAGTATTTGCATATAACCTATGCACATCCCATATACTTTAACTCATCTCCAGATTACTTATAACACCTAACGCAATGTAAAAGCTATGCAAATCATTGTTATACTGTATTGCTTAGGGAATAATGACAAGAAAAACAGTCTGTACATGTTCAATATAGATGTAACCATACTTTTATTTCCCCCAAATATTTTTGATCTGTAACTGGTTGAATCCACTGTGAAATGTGATACACAAAGGTGTCACTCTGGTTCAGAGCTCTAAAATGCAGTTGAGAAGGCATTCTAAGGACTACCTGCAGGACCACAACCTTGCAAAAAAAAAAAAAACAGGAATTTGTATTTACCTTTGAACTGGGCCAAACTGCAATGACCACAACATCCTGGATTTGTGAACAGCTGAATTTCTCCAGTGCTGCAATTCCTGAACAGCGACAGCCAATAAACTATGAATTCGTGTACTAAGCTAGCCGCCTCTGATGTAGAGAGATGGCAAAAAAGGAAGGTCAAGAGAGCCTGAGTCCAGCCATTTTTGCCAATACCAGACCCTAACCACCCTGAACAAGGAGGTCCCCAGCAGGTCACCGGCCAGGGACCATCTAAGGATAGATGAATTACTAAACCAGATGCCTTAAAACTATTTGCACTTACTCTTCTATGACAGCAGTTTATGATTAACCTTTATGGTCTGAGCACAAGACAATACTAGTCACATACGGCTGTTACCCAATGGGATTTTTGAACATTTAAAACCATTACCATTGCCCCATAAGGGGTCCCCCTCCTGCTTGGGAGACCACCTCTACTCTGTCTGTGAAGTAGGGTCTGTTGTCTCTCTCTCCATAAACTTTCTGTCGCTAGATGGCTCCCGCTTGAATTCTTTCCCACGTGAAGCCAAGAACGCACCTGGCAAGTTCAAAGGGCTTTCCTCCCTTCATTGGAGCACCCCCTGCATCCCCTCCACCAATGGCAATTCTTTGGTAACAACTTGTGTAACTCTTCCTTAGCTTCCTTTAAATCCTGTCTCCCTCCCTCTCTTTGGAACACAATTTGGCTACTAGCTGAATCTCTATCTCCTGAATTACAATTCCTAAGACCTCCTTAAAGACCTTATCTTACTGCTTTGCAGTCCGTCTGGTCTCTCACCTCTTTTTGGTTGACACCACAGATATGGAGCCCACAGATATGAAGGCCCAACTGTATATATCTTATTATAAATCACAATCACAGCTTGTTAAAGAAATTCATTTTGATGTGCCAAACACAGCCAATTCTCAATGGACTTTTTTTTTTTTTTTGAGACAGAGTCTCACTCTGTTGCCCAGGCTAGAGTGCTGTAGCATCAGCTTAGCTCACAGCAACCTCAAACTCCTGGGCTCAAGCAATCCTTCTGCCTCAGCCTCCCGAGTAGCTGGGACTACAGGCATGCGCCACCATGCCCGGCTAATATTTTCTATATATTTTTACTTGTCCAGATACTTTCTTTCTATTTCTTAGTAGAGACAGGATCTCACTCTTGCTCAGGCTGATCTCAAACTCCTCACTTCAAGCAATCTTCCCGTCTCAGCCTCCCAGAGTACTAGGATTACAGGCATGAACCACTGTGCCTGGCCATCAATGGACTTTGTATTGACTGAATGAATAAATCAATGAATGAGTACATGATTATAGCTTGTCTTTCCCCATAAGTAAATCAACTTTTTTTTTTTTTTTTTTTTTGCCTAGCTCTCACTTTGTTGCCTAGGCTGGAGTGCCATGGTGTCATCATGGCTCACTACAGCTTCTTCCAACTTCTGAGCTCAAGAAATCCTCCTGCCTCAGCCTCTCAAGTAGCTGGGACTACAGGTATGCACCACCACACCCGGCTAATTTTTAAAACTTTTTGTAGAGATGGAGTCTTGCTACATTGCCCAGGCTGGTCTTGAACTCCTGTCCTCAAGTAATCCTCCTGTGTTGGACTCCAAAAGTGCCAGGATTACAGGCATGAGCCATCGCACCTGGCTACTTTTTTTTTTAATTATTTGTAGAGATATAGTCTCACTATGTTGCCTAGGCTGATCTCAAACTCCTGGCCTCAAATGGTCCTCCCACCTTGGCCTCCCAAAGTGGTAAATTAATTTTTTAAAGGGGAAAATATTTTAACCTAGTGCCTAAAAATCCCATTTCATTCCTCCTGCTGCTACCCCTGCTTTCTTCTCCTCTCATGGCAGAATGGCTACCTCTTTTATGTATATATGTGTTCTCATCCTTAGAATACTTCTGGAAAACATTCCCCAGTTGCTTTGCAATTAGGAAGGGCCTCGTGACTAGTTCTCTTCGATGGAAAGTAAGCAGAAATGATTTACCTATCTCCTGGCCTATCCTATAAAACACAGACCTGAGGTCCTCCTTCACTCTTTAGCCTTTCAGCCAGGTACACAGGAGCCACTGTAGGATTCCAAGGCCCAAGAAGACACTGGGGCCACCAGATGGAAGATACTTGGCTCTTGGGTCCCTATTCCACACATGACTGTGTGGAATAAACCTCCACCCACTTTACCCCCAATCAATTCATATTGGATAATGACATGAATAAGAAATAATTATTGTTTTAACCATTGAGATTTTGGATTAACAAATATAATTAATAATTATATTCAGAGCATTATATTCACCCCCATTCCTATCCTATCCAAGGAGGGAATACAAGGCACTTAAGCAGCTTGCTGTATCCCAATCATCACCCCCAATCTATAAGGGCTTGGAAGGAGAAAGTCCTTTCATTAGTGCTGACCACTGGGCTCCTGCATTGTCTACTCTTTCCTTCCTGACACATGTCTAACCTGGGACATGCCTTTGCTGGGTCCTACTCCAGGAGCACATTCTGTGCTAATTAACCATGGTAAACATCCTCAAGCCAGCTTTCTGTCTGTTTGGAGTCTTGAGTTTTGTCTGCTCCCTTCATACCTACCTTCTACTCATGCTGGGGAACCTTGCTGTACCCTGGTGCCCTAGTTGGCAGACCAACCATTTGTTTCAACTATGCCCATTTCTCTTGAAGTTCACTGAGGCCCCTATGCACTGCTGAGTTGCCAGAATCTTTACTTTCAGCTGCACCCAGGCCTATCTTTCACCACCTGGTACAAGTAGGTCTGGAGCCAGGTATCCTCTTGACCTTCCTCTCCTGCCTCTGAAGTGGTGCCTCACAAAGGAGTTCTGAGATAGCACACTTCAGAGGTTAGAGGGCTATTTTGTTTTCTCATTGGCATTGTAATGAATGTTTTTATTGTGATAAATGTGATTTAATTATAGAATATCACAGTAAGTTAATGGTTTTAGGGCCTTATATCTTTATTAGATGTGGATATACTGCATTCAGTGCATGCTTAGTCTGTACACATTCTTTTATTATGCTAAACCAAGCCTACCCATATCTCAGCTTAAAGATTTGATGACTCAACATCATCAGGTTTACAAGGGTCCCAGCCAGTTGCCCTATTGTAAAGTCACCACGTAAACGAGCTTTAAAGTGTCTCCTTCCTTAATCTCACTTTTGTTCCATAGTCCTTCCTAATATGCCTTGCTTTCATTAGCTGGCCTGTATCTTTACTGTCCAGCTAAATAGACCTAGTCATTTCTAAAAAATGACTTCTATTATTGAGCATATGAAAGTCAGAAAATAAAATCAAACCTGCTTCTTATAGGTACAAGTAGCCAATTATCAATTCTCAGGAAAGCAGCTTCTGTAAGTAGCCTGTTCTACACTCCTGGCAGCAACGATGACAATAAAAGCCTCATCCCACAGATGTCCTGGAAACACCCAGTTCCCATCCTGGAAGGGCAGATCATTGTACTTGTACTCAAACATCACCATCTACACTAAGGATGCTTGTCCAGTAAAGCACAGTAAAGACAACTAACACTCAGTGTTTAATACATGCCAGGCATTGTGCTGTACTTTTTATGTACTTACTTAACCATTGCAGCATTTTTACAAAGCAGATACTATTATTATCACCCTATTTTATAGATAAGACAAATGAAGTTTGTATCCCTTGGGTAACGGTGAATGTCACAGTGTCCAATTATGGATTTGGCTACAAGAAATAAAAACGTATGAGGAATGGTTTGTACCAGTGCTTTTCAAAATTTAATGTGTATAAAAATCACTTGGGATTCTGTTAAACTGCAGATTAAGGAGTGAGGTTCTGCATTTCTAATAAGCAACCAAATGATGCCAATGCTGGTCTGCAGACCATACTTTGAGTACCAACTGCTTAAGCCACAAGAATACTTATTGCTTAGCTAATGAGAGGTTTGGAGGTAGGTGGTTCCAGGATTGATTCAGCAGCTTTAAAATTTCCTTCAAGATTCAGACTTTTTCCATCTTTCTGATGTGCCATCATAAGTAAATTGACTTTTTGATCTTAGGCTATTTCCTCATGGTCACAAGACGGCCAGTTCTGCTCCAAGCATTGTATCTTCACGTAGCTATAAATGTGATTCATTCCCTGAGCCTGAGCACATCGCTAACTGAAAAAAAATCTAGCAAGGAAGACACAGGGGTGGATGGAATTGGAGGTAGAAGAAGTGAAGGGTAAAAAAGCTGATGGGTAGGTATTAAATAGTGTCTGCCATAGCTAAGAAATAATATAGTCAGAATTCAAATCAGGGGAGGAGGTTGGGGTTTCTCAGCGCCGATTTCACGGGAAGGGCCCGGGGCCTCGCACTTCGAGTCGTGGGAGCTTCAGGTCTTACCCGGAGAGACGCTGCACGCGGAGCCCACGCCGCTGCCGTTCTCAGCCGGCTCTGGAGCGCGGGCGGGGGCAACAGGGCCGATTCCGGAGCGGGACTGGTCTTTGGAAATTCTTCAACCATGACTAAAAGAGAAGCAGAGGAGCTGATAGAAATTGAGATTGAAGGAACAGAGAAACCAGAGTGCACAGAAGAAAGCACTGTAGAACAAACTTATGCCCCAGCTGAATGTGTAAGCCAGGCCATAGACATCAATGAACCAATAGGCAATTTAAAGAAACTATTAGAACCAAGACTACAGTGTTCATTGGATGCTCATGAAATTTGCCTGCAAGATATCCAGCTGGATCCAGAAAGAAGTTTATTTGACCAAGGAGTAAAGACAGATGGAACTGTACAGCTTAGTGTACCGGTAATTTCCTACTAAGGAATTAAGTCAAAGCTAAACATCCTTGAAATTGTTAAACCTGTGGACACCATTGAAGTAGTTATTGATCCAGATGCCCACCATGCTGAATCAGAAGCACATCTTGTTGAGGAAGCTCAAGTCATAACTCTGGATGGCACAAAACACATCACAACCATTTCAGATGAAACCTCAGAACAAGTGACAAGATGGGCTGCCGCACTGGAAGGTTATAGGAAAGAACAAGAACGCCTTGGGATACCCTACGATCCCATACAGTGGTCCACAGACCAAGTCCTGCATTGGGTGGTTTGGGTAATGAAGGAATTCAGCATGACCGATATAGACCTCACCACACTCAACATTTCTGGAAGAGAATTATGTAGTCTCAACCAAGAAGATTTTTTTCAGCGGGTCCCTCGAGGGGAAATTCTCTGGAGTCATCTGGAGCTTCTTCAAAAATATGTATTGGCAAGCCAAGAACAACAGATGAATGAAATAGTTACAATTGATCAACCTGTGCAGATTATTCCAGCATCAGTACAGTCTGCCACACCAAGTACTATTAAAGTTATAAATAGTAGTATAAAGGCAGCTAAAGTACAAAGAGCTCCAGGGATCTCAGGAGAAGATAGACGCTCACCTGGGAACAGGACAGGAAACAATGGCCAAATCCAACTATGGCAATTTTTGCTAGAACTTCTTACTGACAAGGATGCTTGAGACTATTTCTTGGCTTGGTGATGAAGGCGAGTTTAAGCTAAATCAGCCTGAACTGGGTGCACAAAAATGGGGACAATGTAAAAATAAACCTACAATGAACTATGAGAAACTCAGTCGTGCATTAAGGTATTATTATGATGGGGGACATGATTTGTAAAGTTCAAGGCAAGAGATTTGTATACAAGTTTGTCTGTGACTTGAAGACTCTTATTGGATACAGTGAAGCGGAGTTGAACCGTTTGGTCACAGAATGTGAACAGAAGAAACTTGCAAAGATGCAGCTCCATGGAATTGCCCAACCAGTCACAGAGCTACTGCTACTCTGCAAACAGAAAAGGATAATTGAGCCGAGGACCTTCTGGGACTCCAAGGTCTTTCTTAAACATGTAGAGCAAGTATGGCTCTTACCTTTATTACTGAATTTAAATTTTCTTTTATTTCTAGACTGTACAATCTGATGCATGATTTTTTAATAAATATTTCATACTCTTGTGAAAAAAAAAGAATTCAAATCAGTGTCCAAAGCTATATTAGCTCCCATCTGTTGAATTAACCACAGCTGAAGTGACTTGGCATAATCTCAGAAGGCAAGCCAAGAAGATGATTGTTCTAAACATGTTCAACTCCAATGACTTGTACCATGCCAGCCTGAAGAATAAATGTACTATTAAAAAAAAAAAAAAGGAATGGATTTGCTTGGAGCCTAGAAGTGAAGAGCCAAGTAAACATTGTCTAGTTACGATTCTGCTCAGCAGAGAGCTGTTCTGTTATGGGGCAGGGATTATTCAGCTGGGTTAGATGTACCCATGAAAGTATTAGTATCACTTAAAAAGATTCATCTTTCTCCATGCTCATCAAGAAAATTTCTGATTCTTCATTCAACTTGCCAGGTAATCGGATACCACAAAGGGGAGGAAGGCAGGGTTCTCTGGTTCGTCTACACAAATTTTTTTTCCCCTGAATGTGCATAGTTCCCATTGGTAATAAACACTTGGACAGAGAGAAGACTCAGAGACACACCCATGTCCAAATTGAAACTTAATATGCAATAAAAGTGGAACCACAAATCACTGTGAAGAAACAGATTGTTTAGGAAATGTTAGGAAACTGGCTTACCACATGGAAGAAAATGAAACATACTCCATATCTAACGTCACATATGGAACCTAGATCATTTAAAGACCTAAATGTGAATGGTAAAGAAATAAAGTTAGCAGACAGAAATATAG
Organism: Eulemur rufifrons; assembly: GCF_041146395.1. Lineage (NCBI taxonomy): Eukaryota > Metazoa > Chordata > Mammalia > Primates > Lemuridae > Eulemur > Eulemur rufifrons. The sequence continues at coordinate 42,492,787 of NC_090984.1, forward strand.
ACCAGTATATTTGTAACTTAGGGGCAAAGAATGAGTTTTTAAACAATATTTTAAAAACACAATGAGAAATCATTTTACATGGAGTAGATTGGTCTCTCAGGGAATGTGTAAGAGAGTGTTCACTGAAGCAATGTTTATGGTGCTGGGGAGTTGGAAGCAACTTGGGTGGCCATCACTAAGAGTTTGAGTAGGTTGGATGCAATCAATTAAGTGTCTTCTATATCAACTTGAATAGATCTTTAAAATAGTAAAAACAGTACTTAGTGACAAAAGATATATAAAACAATACTGTTTATACAAACTAAAATACAAGCACATAAAATAACACACATTTTGCATAACACATTCAAATAAAAAGCTATGCATTAAATTGCCAGTGGGGGTAAGGGGAATAAGAGTAGAGTATGGTGATAAAATAGAATGAATGCATAAATGGGTAGATATATAAATAGGACAGAGGGGTCTTGGTGGAACCAACAGTGGTAACATGCCAGTAACTGAAGAATGTCATTAACAACCCTCTGCACCTAAGATCTAAATACATAAATTAACACAGGCAGGCATGCACATATACAGACATATTTATCTATAGATACCTATAGAGATACATATATAGATATAAATTTTTAAAGTTAAAAAGGAACACTTGAAGATTCTTATTCACTCGTTAGTTTTCTTGTGATTTCTTATAGATGTCCTGACAAAATTGAGTCTCAGGGCCTGCAGAACTGAATCAGAGCCTGGGCATGGAGACTCAACAAAACCCAGTCCTCCTAATACTGGTCCACGAACATCACATCTCTTTCTAACTACAACCATAAGTTTGGAAGATTTTAGTTATTAAAGTTGGATTTTATCTTTCTGTCTAGTTAGAATGCATCTTTCCTTTCTTTCAGACAGGAAGTTATATATTTTCATTTTTATTTCTACTCAGTTACTGTCGTCTTTTTAAGTTCTTCAGTTGATGGGAAGAGTTAGGCTGTTTGTTATTAACAATAGATAAACTTCTCATTTGCACTAATAGTTTTCACGTTGCCACTAATACTATTGTAGATAATTGTCTAAGTCAATGTAGATTTTGGGGGAGTGAAAGTCGATACCCTTTTTTGTGCTTTAGAAATAACTTCTGACATTTGAGGGACAGCATTTAAGGTGAAGACACTATAAATAGAAAACTCTCTCACTGAATTGTAAACTGGCATTTAGAATGGAAAAAAGGGGAAAAAAAGGAGTGTGTCCATAAATGGAAGAGAATGTTTGCACAGGGAAGCCAACTGTTGTTTTTAAATTAACCTTAATGCTAGAATTTAACCCTTTGCTCCCAAGGACATTAAATTGGTTAACTTCTAACCATTTGGAATCAAAGGGCAAGAGGTGCAAAATTATGAAAATTCTTAGGTCATGCTTGAATCTGGAAATTCTATAATCTAAAGTGCTAAGGAAAAGGTCAAGACAAATCCTTTTTAGCCTGGCTTTTCATAAAGGCAAGTGTATAAGATGTATAACCAATACATTTAAGAAAAATAGCTGCCCAAGTGCAGTGAAATGTTAAAATATCTGCCTGATAAAAAAATCCAAATGAATATACATATACTTTCATAATAACCAGTAGAGAACTTAGAACAGCTAAAAATGTAAGTGTCTACATTATGTGCTTTTTATAGCTCCAGTCCAGCTCTAAAGGAACATTATGACTTTGTGGCTTTATACTTTCTTTCTCTTAAAATGCCATTTATATGCGTGCAGGTGTAGCTCACTGCTGGTGACTGGTGATTCAGTTTTCCTCTAGGCTAGACTAGCTGGGAGTGAATTTTGCAGATGCCAGATACTCCAGGCCCTTATCTCCCGTGAGATATAGGGCCCAAAGGTAAAACTGTAACAAATTCTAATTACATGCCCACAAGACAAAAGCTGTAAACAAAGTCACTGCAGTTCTAGAAATAGGCAATCAAAATGGCAGTATGAAGAAATAATTCAATAAAAGGAGTTCACAGAGGCAGCACATTTTCCTAGACAAACAGAAAGGGGAAGTATTTGAAAATAAGATTACCAAATTGATAAGGAGTAGCCTAGGAAAGATGTGCATCTTAAGGATTTTACTCAAGGACCAAGACTTATTACATTATTTAACCAATTGCTGAAAAAAATAATATTGTAGGCAATGTCATTTGTCTCCTGGTATCTTTCAATTTGGGAATAAAATTTGAAAAAGGAGAGACAGGTGCAGCGATTGTTAGGAGAGGTCAACTCCAAGAAGTAATTTTGAAAAGATTCTGCCTTGCACCTATTATTTAGGGTTTAGGCAGAGAAAGGGCTATAAAGTAAGGAGACTATTTAATTTATCATCCAGATATTTTGAGAGTGAAAGGGAGCACTGTTAATAAACAAGCAAGGGCAAGAGGTATAAACCAGGACTGTCCCAGGGAAACTGGATGTATAGTTCCCCCAACTGTAAACATGGTGCTAGTTCAGGGGCACTAGAAAGAGACTTGGCTGACTGATGTATGAAATTCCACCATTACAGTTGTATTCCTTTGACTTAAGCCAATAAGGCAATTGGCTCAGTTTCCTGGGAGAAGTAATCGTTAAGCCTTATCCATCATTTATATTTTAATATGAACAGACTTTTCAGAGTCTTCCCAGAGGGCAAGTTTGGAAAGTGTCTGTAGCCAGTCTGTAAAACCCTGAACTATTTTTGGCTAACAGAGGGCGGGGGGGGGGGGGGGGGGGGGGGGTGGCGGGAAGCAATGGATGAGAAAATTGGAGAAGTCTGAGGATGCCCTTGGTCACTAAGACCCACCTCAAGCCAGAGAAGTATCCACATGCAAACACAGGTGTCAGCCAAGTCTTCTCAGCCTAGAGGATCTATGCTTACCTAGGTGCAGGGGACACACATGTTCCCTCAAAGATCCCATCTCTATCAGGATATAGAGAATGAGCTCCCAGCTGCTCGTGCATTATCCTGCTCCAAATAAGCCAACTCAGAATCCCACAGGATAATTGCCATTTTTATGAAGTTGAGTTCCCTTCACTTCACAGAACCAGCTAGAGAAAAGTCCCTGGTCAGACCACCAAGTGTTAAGGGCCCCACACCACACTCAGAGTGGAAGCTCTGGGGAAGAATGGGGTGAAGAACCCTGAGTTAACCCTACAAAAAACATCCTTTCTCACAGAAAAGATTAAGGGATTGTTTTGTACCATTTGACTCTGAGAAATTTATATCTCAGATTTAATCACTATTTAACATGAATCCATAGTATTAAAAACAACCACAAAATAAATAAATGAATAACGTCTCTAGGGTGTAATTTGGGCCATTTTTGACCAGCAATTTTCATCAACCCCATCCTTGCTTTTCACAACAGGTTATACAAGCAAGGTAATAGCTAGTGATCACTCACTTTTTATGAATATATAAATGAACTGGAGGATGTCTCTGGAGAAGATTACAGGTTTTATGGAAAGGTACTTTGAGAAATAAGGTCCTGAAATAGAAACTTACAATCTGAGCAGAAATCAAATGGCTCCAGGATGCCTGACCCAGGGTGTCTTTGCTAAAAAGGTCTGCTGGGGCAAATGCACCATTCATAAAAATGGCTAAGAAACAAGGTCCACCCCTGCAAGCTTTGCCGTATAGAACAGCCATGTCCAACAGAACCTTATGCAATTAGGGAAATGTTCTATATCTGTGCTGTCTGACATAGTAGCTATTAGGCAGGTGTGGCTATTGAACACTTGAAATGTGGCTAAGGCAACAGGACTGAATTCTTAATTTTATTTTAATTAATTTAAATTCAAATAGCCAAATGTGACTAATGGCTATCTTATTGACAGCACAAATCTAGAGGCTAAAACAGCCTAAAGAAAGCAATCCAGAAGTCACTTTTAAATTCAGGAAGGAATCTGACAAGACAACACTTAACAACACAATTTTTACTGTGTAAAAAACTACATTTGCCTCTATTATATTCTCTCAAGTCTTTGCAATGGCCTTCTAGGCCCTTCCACCCCTCCCACCTTCACCCATTACCACTATGATCTCAGCTCCTACTCCTCTACCATGACTCGCTTAGCCCCAGCTCTAGTGGCCCCCTTGCAGGATTCCTGCTTGGGCCTTTGCAATCACTGTTCTTTCTGCCTAGACCACTTTTCTCTTACCTGTATGCATGGCTTGCTCCCTCTCTTTCTTCAAATTAATGCTCAAATATTGTGCTCTCAGTGCTTTCCTGACCAGTCTATTTCAAATTGTAATGTCCACCACCACCCACACTCCTTATTTTTTTCTTCAACTTTATTTCTCTCTTTAGTGTTGATCACCTTCTAATAGACTTCTAACATAATTCACTTACATTTGTCTATCTCTCCACCCAGAATGTGAACTCCACGAGGGCAAGGATTTTGTTTGTTTTGTTTACTTCTGTAAAAAACAATTTATGCTGTACTCATAAATGTTTCACAGCTAGCTCTTCATTGGGGTGGAGGACACCCTGATGTGTAGCATTTGCCAATTTCTGTGATGTAAATACTCCCACTGTGGCCAATTTCAAGCAATCGACAAAAAGTTACTGAACACACATAATCCAAAGTTTAAGAAGACACAAAACTAACACGTGGTGATAGAAGTCAGAAAGCAGTTTTTCTTGGGAGCAAATACGAGCTAGAAGAGAACACGAGAGGGACTTCTGAGTAGCTAGCAATGCTCGGTTTCTTGAGAGAATGCTGGTCACACAGGTATGTTGAGTTTGTGAAAGCTCATCAAAGTGTGCTCTTACAATATGCACACTTCCCTGTCTGTATATTATACTTCAAGAAAAAGTAAATGTACAGATTACATAGTGCTCTTTTATCTTCGTAAGATGTAAAATACTTCTTTTACTCCTCCTAATTGCCTGAGCTCCACCTGTTTATTATTGAATTTTAAACTCATGGCCTTAAGTCTTTAACTCGTGACAGTGGGTCACCTCCCTAAATACGCTTTCATTTGAACTGGTGTTCCCGTCTCAGCTAATCCAAGTAGCTGGAAATGACTGGCTGCACTTGCTGACGGGGTCACACACTAATGCCTAGACTAGGCAGGCTACATCACGTGGCCCTATCTTTTTGATCTCTGGCATGTACACTTGACACAGAATGCCAGGTGTAGGTTAATGAAAAACAAGAAAAACTAGGGGAGGTGGGCTAATAATGTCAAGACCTGTTAATGAGAAAATATAATTATATACTTTGTATTTCCAGCAAAGAACTCATGGGCCTACCCAGTCTATACACTGTTAGGAATGTAACATTCCTGCCAAATCAGACAATTGATAAAAGACTGATTTAAGATGTTAATTTATTTTTATGAATTGGTGTCATTATTGATCTGGACAGGGGAGCACTGGTTTATCACCAAAAATATTCCTTATTCATCTTGCACGTAACAGGGGCTGTTAGTTGAATTGCACTATTAGTCAAAAATCCTGAGTCTGTTTTCGGCTGAGCCGGCAATAGTTCATAGAATCGTAGTAAAACAGAGCCCGAAAAGTCATGTGGAAAGTATACTGTCAAATAACAAATGGCACCTTGGAAACCTAAAAGTATCTTTATGCATCAATAAGCATCTGACTGTATTTACTTACTCTGGGTGATAGTTTATTAATTTGGGGGCACCTGTAAATAAGCAATTTTGGTTTTAAAAGCCCAGAGTAGTTTCAACATGGCCATAGATAATACTGTAGTATCCAACCAAGAAAACCATGTCAATTAATTCATCTGGAGCCAGAGGGGAATTTTAATAATATGTGAGTCAATTTGCTACACCTGAGAAGTTTGGAAATGGACTAGGTTTTGCTTTTCCCAGAAACATGGAAAATCACCACTTACTATACCTCAACACCAAGGATAATATAACTTCAGCTTACAATAGGTTATCACTTTAAAAATTTTTTTATAAATATATACAACTATCATGTACTTATAATAATTAAAAATAAATTTTTAAAAAATGTTTTATTTAAAAACAATTAATTCATACAAAAGAATATACAGGGGCTGTCCAGAAGGTTATCCAGCCATGTAACTATTTTTGTTATATTAACAATGGCTGGATACTTTCCGGATGGCCCTTGTATATGTATATACATAAAATTCTTCTTTAATGTTACCTTGTATATCAGGTTCTTTTTATTCATTTTTAGTGTGGAAATATACCCTGAAGGGAAAAACAATTCAAGCTTTTATTAGGGATGAACTTCGTAAATTAAAGCTGTCCCAGAAAGTTCTGTAACTTTAAAATATATAATTTTTAGTTTAATAATCTGTATGATCAAAAAAACCATATTGATATGCAACTTAATTGAATCTGCAACTTAAATTTCTTCTTCCTTGTTATCAGTCAGTAAAGAAACTCTTGGACTTTTTAGGCAAATCAAAATCCAAAGAACTGATTTTGTTTAAAATTAGATCCAGCTATTCCTCGCAAGACTAGACTGTTTCTGTTTTATCAGACACTTCAGAGGTAATTTAGTCAAACTGAAAAATATTCAAAACTACAACACAGTCTTCTTAGTTATTAGTACTAGTTCTTAATTTAATAAACATTTGTTGAGCACCTACAATGATACAAATGGGAATCCAATTGATGTGATTTAATTTCCTGCCCCATATCTTGCTGGCAGATTTTATATGCATAGTAGGAGTAATAATTTAGTTCATAAAATTGCTTCAAATGAATTAAATTAGATAATGTATACAAAGTACTTAAAGCAGTGGATACCAGCTTTAAAAAATAATAATTTATAGGATATTACAAAACATTGCATGGCTTTGCATTCAAGAAGTTCTTTCTCTTGCTTAGAGCTTAATAAAGATTTCCTAAGAGAAGGTGACTCAAGCCTGAATTTTGGTCTATTACCTTGAGTAATGTGCTACTCTCAAACTGTGAACTATGTGAAACCTTTTCTCCTAATCTTTCCATCTACTGAATATTTCTCTTCCGAATTTGGCCATTAGAATCAACATTTCAATTCACATATAATGTAGGAAGTGTCTACTATGTTTCACTGTTGACACAATTCCAAAGGGGAGGTAGCTCAGTCAAGAACAATAATAAACATATATGAATAGGTAAACACAAGATATAGTGATAAAACCACAGCTGACAGCTTGCCTCTCTGCTCCTAGACACCTCTTGTGAACCAGGAAACATTCATGTCACATGCTCTGCTCAAGGAGAAATGTCTCATAAACAGGTATGAGAGGAGGAGAGCATTTAACCAAAATCAGGTAGTCAACACCAGGAAACTGTGAGCAGCTTTTTCATCTGTGGGCAAGGTAATTACTGAGACTGAGGCGGTAACATTATTCCCATTAAAAGGGTAATACACACATTGTCTCCTAGAAGTTGTGTTCAGAGATAAATATTCACACATGAACCTAACCCCAACAGCACTACCACTAAATGAAAACTGGTGGGATCCAGCAATCCCATTTTGGGGCATATTTCCAAAGGAATTGAAATCAGTATGTCAAGGAGATAATTGCACTCCATGTTCATTGCAGCATTATTCACAATAGCCAAGATATAGACACAACCAGAGTGCCCATCAACAGACAAATGTATTAAAAAATGTGGCATATATGCACAATGGAATACTATCCTATCCAGCCTTTAAAAAGCAGAAAATTCTGTCATTTGTCACAACATGGATGAACCTAGAGGGACGTTATGCTAAGTGAAATAAACCAGGCACCGAAAGACAAATACCTTATCATCTCACTTATGGGTGAAATCTAAACAATTTTCAGGAATACATTGTTATTAATTATTATGGTCACCATGTTGTACAACACAGTTACTGAAATTATTCCTCCTATCTAACTGAAATTTTGGATTGTTTGACCTGTATCTCCCCAGCAACTCCCACCCAAGCCCTTGGTAACTATCATTCTACTCTCCACCTTTATGAGGTCAACATTTTTAGATTCTACATATAGATGAGATCATAGGTATTCCATTTTTTCGTGAATTAATCTGTTAAAATATTTTCTTCATTTTTTTTTTGTCTTATTGCATTATAAGAGTTGTTTATATATTCTGGGTTCATTTTGTTGTTGTTGTTGCTGGATGTATGTTTTACAAATATTTTCTCCCAGTCTAGGCTAGACTTTCATTCTCTGAACAGTATCTTCCAAAAAGCAGTTTTTATTTTGATGAAGTCCAGTTTATTGATTTTTATTCTTTTATAGTTTTTGCTTTCAGTGTCCTATTAAGAAATCTTCACCGAACAAAGGGTTACTAAGATTTTCTCCTACGTTTTCGCTTAGAAAGTTTTCAGTTTTAGCTCTTTCATTCAGGTCTATGATCTATTTGGAGTTATGTTTAGAATACAGTGTGAGGTAAGGACTGAGTCTGATTTTTTCAGACATGGATATCCTTACGCACCACCAGTTGTTTCTGAAAATAGTATCCTTTCCCCATTGAATTGCCTCGGCACCTTTCTCAAAAACCATTTGGCTATATGTAAGGTCAATGTGTACATTGGACCTATGTGGAGGTCTAATTATGGACTCTCCATTCTGTTTCACTGATATTTATTTTATGTCAACACCACACTATCCCAATTACTGTAGCTTTAAGTAAGTTTTGAAATCAGGTTTTAACTTCTTGAATTTGGTTCTATTTTTTATTTGAAATTGTTTTGGCCATTCTAGCTCCTTCACATTTCCATATAAATTTTGGAATTGGCGTACCACTTTCTACCAAAAACAGTTTGCTATTATTAGTATTTTGATTGGGATAGCATTATTTCTAAAGATCAATTTAGAAATAACTGACATTTTAACAATATTAAATCTCCCAATCTATAAGCATAGTATATCTCCCTATTTATTTAGGTCCCCTTTAATACTCACAGCAATGTTTTACAGTTTTCAATGTTCCAGTCTTGCACATCTTTTGCCAAATTTATCTTAAGTATTTGATATGTTTTGATGTTATCATAAATCATATTTTCTATTTCAATTTCCAATTGTGTATTGCCAGTATATAGGAACATAGTTGATTTTTGCATATTGGTCTTGTAGTGTTGATGTGGTGAGTTACCTTGACTATTTTACAAATATTGAGTCAAATCTTGCATTTTGGGGATGAATTCTAATTAGGGACGATATATTATTATTTGTATATTTTGCTGGATTCAATTTTCTAAAAGTGTGTTAAGGATTTTAGTATCTATGTTAATGCAGAATATTGGCCTACAGTTTTCTTCAATGTCTGTCTGGTTTTGGCATCATGGTAATGCTAGATCCATAAAATGACTTGGGAAGCATTCCCCCGCTTCAAGTCTTTGAAAGTGTTTGTGTAGAATTGGTATTATTTCTTCCTTAAACATTTGGTAAAATTCACCATCATTGAAGTCATGTGGGCTGCAGTTTTCTTTGTGGGAAGGCTTTTTGTTGTTTTGTCCTTTTTTTTTTTTTATTGGCTCAGGCTGGTCTTGAACTCTTGTCCTCTAAAGATACTCCCACCTCAGCCTCCCAAAATGCTAGGATTCTAGGCATGAACCACCACACCGGTTTGTGGGAAGGTTTTTGATGACAAATTCAATTTTTAGAATAGATAATCTGACTATCATTAATATCTATTCTTTTTGAGTAGTCTGTGTCTTTCAAGAAATTTCTATATTTCATTTAAGTCAAATTTATTGGCACAAAGTTGTCTATAATCTTTACTTGCTATCCTTTAAATGTCTTTAAGATCTTGAGTACTATTCCCTCTTTTGTTCCTGATGTTGGCAATGTGTATCTTCTCTCTTTTTTCTTATACCAGTTTGGCTAGAGTTTTCTCAATTCTATCAATCTTCTCAAAAAGCTAGTCTTTTGACTTTCTTCTGCTCACTTTGGATTTAATTTGCTTTTCTTTACTAGTTTCTTAAGGTAAAAGCTTAGGTCATTGATTTTAAAGGTGTATAATTTTCTAAGTGTTAAGTGCTACAAATTTCTTTTTAGGCTTTTTTTTTTTTTTTTTTTTTTTGTCAGGGTCTCACTCTGTAGCCCAGGCTAGAGAGAGTACAGTGGCATCATCATAGCTCATTGCAACCTCAAACTCCTAGGCTCAAGTGATCTTCCTGTCTCAGCCTCCCTAGTAGCTGGGACTACAGGCGAGCACCATCACACCTGGTTAACTTTTCTACTCTTTGTAGAGGTGGGGTCTTGCTCTTGCTCAGGCTGGCTTTTTAAGCACTTTTTAAAGCTATAGCTCTATCCCACCATATCTGATATGTCATGTTTACACTTTCTTCAGTTTTAAAATATTTCTTAATTCCCTGTGATTTCTTCTTTGACCTATGGGTTATTCAGAAATGCATGTTTAATTTCTAATTATTTGAGGATTTTCCAAATATCTTTCTGTTATTGATTTCCAATTTAATTATTTTGTGGTCAGAGAACATACTTTGTATGATCTGAAACCTCTTAAATTTATCAAGATGAGTTTTATGGCCAAATAGTTTATTTGGTAAAGGTCTCGTGTACACTTGAAATTATGCGGTTCTTGGGTGGAGTGTTCTATAAATGCCAATTAGGTCAAGTTGGTTGATGGTGATCAAATCTTCAGTATTCTTGCTGATTTTCTGTCTACTTGTTTCAGATACTGAGAGAGAAGTATTGAAATCTTTAACTATAATTATGGATGAATTTACTTTTCCTTTCAGTTTTATTAGTGTTGGAGCATAGGTTTTGTTTTTCATTTTAATTTCTCAGATGATTTGAATAGGAAGCCAAGATTGATAATCTCTGTTCTATACCGATACTCCTTCACTTACAATGGGGTTACCTCCTGAAAAATTCATCATAAGTTAAAGTATTTTAAGTCAAAAATGCATTCAATACCTCTAACCTAATCTCTAATATCATAGCTTAGTCTAGCCTACCTTAAACATGCTCAGAGCACTTACTTTAGCCTGCAGTTGGGCAAAATCACCTAACACAAAGCCTATTGTATAATAAAGTGTTGATATCTCATGTAATTTATTAAAAACGATACTGGAAGAGAAAAACAGAATAGCTGTATGGGTACTCGAAGTACAGTTTATACTGAATGCATATGGCTTTTGCAACATTACAAAGCTGAAAAATTGCAAGTCGACCCATTATAAGTCAGAGACCATCTGTACTAAAGAACTTATCCAGTTGCTCAGGAAAGCCTTTGGAGCATGTTGTTAACATTTCATCAGCATCTCCTGGGTACAAAACACTGTGCAGTGCCGGCAAACAACAGGTCATATGAATGATCTAGTGTGCAGGGGCAGAGTACTGAGTTTCAGCTCCTCCTCTTCTGCTGTCAACCTGGCAGTTTCCTCTTTTGCAAAATGAAGCCAGCATCTCTTTCCTACTTCCTAGAATATAGAAAGGCAACAAATAATATTCTATCTTTTATCATTGGGAAAAAAAGAAATTCTATAATATCAACTAAATATATTTACAAATCAAAATGATCTTTACTTTAATATTTATTTTCCATAATTGGGTTTTTATACATAGTGTTTTTTGTTTTTTTTTTTGTGAGACAGAGTCTAACTCTGTTGCCCAGGCTAGAGTGCCGTGGCGTCAGCCTAGCTCACAGCAACCTCAAACTCCTGGGCTCAAGCCATCCTCCTGCCTCAGCTTCCCGAGTAGCTGGGACTACAGGCATGCGCCACCATGCCCAGCTAATTTTTTCTATATATATTTTTAGTTGTCCAGCTAATTTCTTTCTATTTTTAGTAGAGACGGGGGTCTCGCTCTTGCTCAGGCTGGTCTCGAACTTCTGACCTTGAGTGATCCTCCCGCCTTGGCCTCTCAGAGTGCTAGGATTACAGGCGTGAGCCACCGCGCCCGGCCTATACATAGTTTCCTTAGAGAAGAAAGATATTGACTAAAAAATCTCCAGGTACTCTTTATCCTACTTAATACTTGCAGGGAAATTCATGTGTAACAGCAGTGTACTCCAAATAACCGTTAACAGCCTTTCCAGCAGTAAAGTCATTAAACAAGAATCTTTTAATCTTCCATTAATCCTCCCATTTTCCTTCACTTCATCCTACACAGGGACTTTGACTAAGGAAAAACCATTCTGGCAGAAAAATTATGACAAACAGTGCTGACACTTTAGACTACAGCCTTCTATTTTTCTTCTCCTTGTATACCCCTCCTCCTCCTCCTTTTAAACAATTTTCACAGTAATTTTACTCACATTACAAATTATGTAACTTTTATGACAGTTGTGCAAGGTAAGCAGAACAGGTATTACCGTTCACATTTTTCAGCAGAAAAAACTAAAGCAGATAAAGAGAGACTGCACAAGGAACTAGCCTATAATTTTGCAAGCATAAAATTTTTTTCAGCCAAGGGGAAGGAAGAATGAGCACAAATGTAGGCAGGAAAACCAGAGATCTTGAGACAGCCCCAGGTGCCACTTTAGAGCTTCACTAGGCAGAGGGCCATGAGAGGTGGAAGGGAATATTTGGAGATGAAAAGGGGAAACTGGTTTGTCCTAGGCAACTAGAGAGTGTGACAAGAGTCCAGGATTGACAGGCAGAAGACCTGAGTTCTGGCCTCATTGTGCCATTAAGCTTCAGACAACCCACATAGCCATCAACATTTGCACTTGCACATCCCACAAGCATTTCAAACTTATGTCCAAAAGTATTTCCCTTCTCCCATTCACTCCCCACCCCACTTCTCTCCTCTGGCAGCCAACTAAATACATAGCTCAGGGCAGGATTCTGGGAATCATCCTTCTTCCTTTATCTCCTGGGCTACCAAATTCTGCTACAAACCTTTCGGATCCATCTCCTTCTCCCCATTTCTTCTGCCTCAGCTGTCTTAGTTCAGGCCCACATTCTCCCTGGCCTGGGTTTGGGTATTGCAGTTATCTAACAGGTCTCCTGGCTTCCACTGCTTGTCCTGTTTTAAACCCATCTGCCACCCTGCCAGCCACCACAGAGAGCTTTCTAAAACAGAAATTGCATGTCATTGCTCTATTTATCATTCATTGCTCTCCACCACCAAAAGGATGAAGCCTAAAGTCCCAAGCTGTCCCAATCTATTTGTGATTTGGCTCTGCCCTCTTCTCACACTTCATCTTTCTCCACTCATAACTTCAGCCAAGCCCAAGTTTTGCAGTTCCTTCAATGCCACCTTTCGCTTTGACACTAATGGTTCACTCTTCCTGGAAGTGCCCCTCCTTTCTCTACCCTTTGCCTGGCTAAAATTAACTGACATTCTGGACTGGCTCAGGCTGGAATTCATCCTGGCACCCCTTTTATACTTCCCTTTGCTACTCCCATAATATCCTGGGCAAACAAGAGTCACTATTCATCCTGAACTATGTTCGTTCACACATCTGTGTCCCTCACTAAACTATGAGCTGTGGGATGGCAGGGACACTGTCCTGTCCAGTCTTTGGTATTAAATATTCATCCAACAAATATTTGAGGACTTACGATATGCCAAATGTTGTAGGTGTAAGGGGCATAGCAGTGAACAAAGCAAAGACACTTCTTATATCAAGTGGGAGGCAACATAATTAATAAATAAACAGATAAATAAGACAATATGAAAGAATGAAAAATGCTATGCAGAGAATTAAAATAAAACATGATATAAAAGTGACTGGAGGGGTACTTCAGATTGGGTATGTCAGGAAGTTCCCTCAGGAGAAGTAACTTTTAAGCTGACAAGTGAATGCCAACAAGGCAGGAATTCTGGGCTTCAGAGAGAAGAGCATTCCAGCCAAGAGGACTACCAGCACAAAGGCCAGAGGGACCAAAGAAGACCCTTGTGGCTTAGTGCGTGGGAAAAGCAGTAAAGATGGGGATAGAAAGGAACGCAGGGGCCAGACTGTGTAAACTTAGTAGGCCAGAGTAGAGTTTTGATTTTGTTCCAAGTATGATGAAGAGTGACATGCTCTGTGTTTTTTAAAAGATCATCCTGGGACTTGTGTGTGGCTAATGGGCTGTCCAGAGGGGAAAGTGAGTCCAGCTTGTTGAAGAGAAACGTTGGTGGCCCGGACACGGTGGTGGTTTTGGAGAAAGTGGATGGATTTCGGTTATATGTGTGAGTTAGCGTGGCCAGAACCTATCGATAGCCAGATGAATTAAGGATGACCCTTAGATTTTTGGCTCCATGGAGCAGTTGAGTAATTACCGCGGAACCCAGCGGACGCTCAGCCACTTCTAGGAGGGCCTTGAGAAAGTCCCTTCGCCTGCCGCCTCCGGCAAGATTAAAGGAAGGCAGCTGGAGGGCGACACGCCCAGGCCCGCAGCCAGCGGCGACCCGGCGCCGGGACGCAGAGAGAGGGCGCGTGCCCACGCCGACCAGCCAGGGACTCTCCGAGCCCCGCCGGCGGTTTCCGCAGCTCGCGGGCGGGGCCGGAAGAGGAAGTCGGCGCTGCTGTGGCGGCCCCGGCAGCACAGCTGTCCCGACCGAGCACGCCCGCCCGCCCTTGTCCCGCCGGGCCACGGAGGCAGCGCGCCGGCAGGATCCCGAGCTTCCCCCCGAGCCGCGCCGCGCCGCAGCACCCGGCACCCGCTAGTCCGATGGGACCGCAGCGGCGGCTGCTCCCCGCCGCGGCCGCCCTGTTCTGGGGCTTCCTGCTCCCGCTGGTAAGGGAGGCGGACGGGCGCTCGGGCCTCCCCGGGGCGGGGCGGGGCCGGGCTGGGGCTCCTGTCCCCCTCCCCTCCCCACCCGGCTCCCGCCCGGCCTCCTCCCACGAGGCCTGCTCCCCTTTCCCCCTTTCATCCTCCTCCCCTTCCCGTTACTCCTTTCCTTCCAGCCGCGAGTGGTTCACCCTCTTTCCTCCAGTCCTCCTGCCCACCTCCCGTTCCTGGCGAAATACCTGCCCTCCCAGAAAGATATCTGCAGAGCGCCTTATGCTACATTGACCTTGGTGCTGCTTTATAGTTTTTCACTGTCCTAGCATTTTTAAAAAATTGATCTCTGGGTTTTATTATCTAAGCCTGCTTCTTAACCTCTTTCCCCTGGGAAGAAAAAAAATATATATAAAAGGCCTCAGGGGCGTTTAACGGTTCCAGGACTGAACTTCAATTGCACCAATACAGATTTCTTTTTTTATTCCCCTTCCCTTTTGTAGTTCCTGCTTCGCCTTGGGGCTTCTTTGATGCTGTTCTGAGGGTTTGTTTTGTTTTGTAATAGTAACAATTTAAAATAACTTTTAAAAGAACACCCCAAATGTAATGACTTTAGTGGTTTTCAGTTTTCTGCCTACTTTAAAGGGATGTGAGTGGATTAAGTAAAAATGACAAATATGTGTTCATAAGTTTGGTTTCATAATTACCGAAAAGTAATAATGTTTTAAAATTCAGCATCAAGTAATTTGAGCTTCGGTTGGGGGTGAGAAAGCCAGTGTTTCAGTTTTTGTTTCTAGTGACTTTCATTTAGGGAGTTTCAGGTTGGAAACTTTTATGAGTAGTATTTATACAGAATTGATGTGGTGTAAGCCTGTCCAGTTCTTTCCATTAGAATGTGTCATTTTTCTGGAAGAGTATGTTTTGTTTACTCTCCAGTTTAAAGGGTTAGTATTAATGAATATATTCATATGAGAATGTCTTTAACATTTATTGAGAAATCAAAACAGTATTTAGTGCCTTTGTTGCATTCATAATTTTGCTAGGCAACATAAGGAACATGAATGAGAATGTATTTAAAGATTGCTTGGGGGAGAGGAGTATAATATAAAAAATAACAAAATAGCAGTGTTAGTCTGAGTCTTTGAGGTGTTTACTATGTAATCAAGCAAAGTTATCGAAGTGTTTTTGAACTCATTTGAATCTTTTAAGGTGATGGTAATAATATATATGTCACATTCCCACTAATCCTTTCTCAACATAAATTAATAAATTGTCCAATAATACATCAATTCCTCATAAACTCACGTGGACATTCTTATTAAAAGCCCTGCCCTCTCTCCCCACCCCACATGAAAAATTTAAGCAAAATAGTCATGTGATTTCATAGGGTTCACAAATCTAAAACTCATCCCTATTCTAAAATATATTAATAGCAAGTCTTTTCCACATTCTGGATTTTAGGCTTTTTAAAATTACATTTATATAGTTTGTTGTATCTCATCATGTTAATCTTGGATTCTATATTCCTCAGTTTCAGGGATGTTGTGGGGATTAGGTAATATTCTTTTACTCCGCAAATATTTGATGTGCGTCTATTATATGCCAGGTACTGTGCTGATAACTATGAATAAACTGACAAGATCTCTTTAAATTGTAAAGATTTTTTTAATACCAACTAGTATTGATTTTCTATTTCTTATTGATTTCTCTATGGATCTGTTTTCTTCTTAACTCATCTTTTAATTTCCTGAGGAGGTCTCTTTCTCATTCCTTTTCTTTTCTGAGGAACTTGGATAAATCTGGTTTCCTTTTCCTCAGCTAGAGCTCTCTCTCCTGTCTTCTTTCTTGCTAGATACCTGGTTCCTTTCCTCCAACACCATCCGAAGTCCTGTACCATTTTCTACCTGAAGCCCTTGTTTATTCCTCTTCCCTAATCTAACAGCTCTAGGTGGCCTCTCTAAGTTCATTTGAATGAACGATAACAGCTCAATCATTTCATTTCTCCCCTCTGGGCTCTTGAAGCTGGCATTACTTCCCCTTAGTCATGTAATAACAGGGCCAACATCCTTATCTAGAAGCAGCCCATAATCTTCAGAAACTACTGCCACATCCTTGTAGAAGAGGCAGAGGATCTAGTATTGGAAAAGCCTTTAGTGATCATTTAGCCTGTCCTCCTCCTCTTGATCATCTTCACATCAGAGTGACGTCACTGTGTATTTTCAACTCATCTAGCTGTTAGTGCCTAGCAGGTGGTTAGCTCTGTCTTGGCACTG
This sequence comes from Eulemur rufifrons, assembly GCF_041146395.1. Taxonomy (NCBI): domain Eukaryota; kingdom Metazoa; phylum Chordata; class Mammalia; order Primates; family Lemuridae; genus Eulemur; species Eulemur rufifrons. The sequence continues at coordinate 42,509,669 of NC_090984.1, forward strand.
TCATAATTCCATTTCACACTTGTCCTTACCCGATCCAACCCCACCCCCAGCCCCAGTTGTTAGGCCTTTATTTCACAGAGTGGACCCAGTCATGGCGTTCTGTCTCAAAGGGAATGAGTGATGTTTAGTCTGGCTCTGTCTTAAAATTGCTTAAAAGTTCTCTAAAGAATCCCGAGTCTTTCTCCTAATGTTTTTATAAAACTTCCGTTCATTTTTTCTTTACTTTGAAGAATTTGAAATATTATTCAGCTGCATCTTGAACTTACTACAATGAAGTGATAATCAGGATCCCCTGCAGAAAAATCTCTTGCTGAAAATTTGCATTCCTTTTGTACTGCACCAACTCAAAGAATCTTCTTTTTTATTTTATTTATTTATTTTTTCTATTGGTCTTTTCACTGACTTGGGAAAGAGTCTTCTTTAATTATTTCTCTTCTCTCAACCACTAGGAGAAAGTAGGTGTGTTCTGTTACCCAAGCTGAGCTGCTGTGCTATGGAATGAATTGTGTCACCTTCCCACCCCAAATTCATATGCTGAAGCCTTAACCTCCTGTGTGGTATATTGGGAGATGGGACCTTTGAGAGATAATTAGGTTTAGAGAAGGTCATGAGGATGGGACCCTCATGATAGGATTAGTGCCCCTATAAGAAAAGACACCAGAGAGCTTTCTCTCTCTCTTTGCCATGTTAGGACACAGTGAGCAGGTAGCCATCTACAAACCAGGAGGAGAGCCCACAATGGAAACTGACCCTTCTGAAACCTTGATCTTGGACTTCTGGCCTCCAGAACTGTGGAAAACTATGGTTTTATTGTTTAAGACCCCTAGTCTATGGTATTATGTTACGGCATCCCATGGAATGAGTTAAGATTTTTAGGGCTGTTGGAATGGAATGAATGTATTTTTCCTGCTAGAAGGACCTGAATTTAGGGAAAGGGAGGAGGCATGCTATGGACTGAATTGTATCCTCAAAAATTCATATGTTGAAATTCTAACCCCCAACGTGATAGTATTTCATATGGAGAAATACTGTAGAGATTGGGGCTTTGGGGAGATAATTAGGTTTAGATCAGGTCATGAGGGTTTCACTCTCGTGATGGGATTTATTTATTTATTTTTTTTTTGAGACAGAGTCTCCCTCTGTTGCCCGGGCTAGAGTGCCATGGAGTCAGCCCAGCTCACAACAACCTCAAACTCCTGGGCTCAAGCAATCCTTCTCCCTCAGCCTCCCGAGGAGCTGGGACTACAGACATGCTCCACCATGCCCAGCTAATTTTTTCTATATATATTTTTAGCTGTCCAAATCATTTCTTTCTATTTTTTAGTAGAGACAGGGTCTCGCTCTTGCTCAGGCTGGTCTCAAACTCCTGACCTCGAGCGATCCTCCCGCCTCGGCCTCCCAGAGTGCTAGGATTACAGGCGTGAGCCGCCGCGCCCGGCCATGATGGGATTAAGGGCCTTATAAGAAGAGATGCTGGAGAGCTTGCTCTCTTTCTCTCCTTACCATGTGATGATACTGTGAGAAAGTGACCATCTACAAGCCAGGGAGAGAGCCCTCACTAAAAACTGACCCTGGTGGCACCTTGATCTTGAACTTCTAGCCTCCAGAACTATGAGAAAATAAATTTCTATTATGTAAGCCACCCAGTCTATGGTACATTGTTATGGCAGCCTGAGCTAAGACTTACTGGTTTTGTTAAAATCTTCCTTTAGCTTTCAGGTTCTTCACAGTTTTTGTTTTACCTTCTTGCCTCTGAGCTGTCTCTGACTTTCTGCATCCCATTGACTGCTTGCTAAATCACTGATGGCTCCTTCCCAAAATGTGACACCTATAAGTAAATTTCCTTTGAAACTCAAAATAATCCTGAGAATGTTCAGGAAAATTACGATTTGTCCAGATCATATAGAAAGTTATGAAAGATAAGACTAGAACCTAAGTGTTTTGATGTTTTTCCACTAACTTATGCAGTGATAATTTTTTCCCTGAATGAAAAATAGGACAGAAGACTCATATGATAAATTTGTTAATTTTGCTTATAAAAAAAGGTTTAAAGGTAGGAAAAGTTATGTTTAGTGTGTATTTGATAAATTGTTTGTTAAAAGTCACCTGAAATTTGGTCCATTTATGAAAATCTGGACCATAAATTCTCCAGATAGAGGCCCTTTCCCTAAGATATTAAAATTTTTTTAAACAGGCGATTGCCTTTAGGCAAGAATTTGCTAAGCTTTACCGTGCCCTACAATCTCAAATCTTCTCTGGTTTGTTCATTTATATTACCTGCCTGGCCTTATAGTCATTTGAGTTTGTAAATTCTAGGGTAAATCATAAATTCTGTAAAAGTTGAGATGTATCATTAAGTAGTAAGATTACTTAGGGAAAAGCAAGAAGGCTAGATCCAGGCAACAAGTGGAATGTAAGCGCCATGGAGGAGGAACCCTGCCTGACTCATTCTCTCTGTCTCCCCAGGCATCTCATAGACTGCAGAGTATTGAATGAATGAATGAATGGCTACCTTGTCTCCTCCACAACACCCTAATGCGCCTTAGTCTGTGCATTCTATGTTCCCAGAATCTCCAAATGGGAGGAATGATCCTGGCCATACTTTTTCAATGGCCCACAGACTGCTCTGTTTCCCTGTTAAATCCCTGTTTGATGCCCTAGCTCCCACTCAGGCACTATTTAAATAATGAAGATTACACTTAATCTCTGTGGGTCTGATTCTAGTCACTTTCAGGGCACCATTTCCATAAATCTTGAATATGAGAAGTAGGAGTAGAAACAGTGTAGGTTGTCTTGATTATTATGTAAATTATTAGGGAGGAAAGAGTGAATGATCAGAGAGTTACTTGGGAACATGTGTCTTCCAGATACATAATTTCAACTCAGCCTTTCCTGTATCAGCATCACCTGGGAGCTTGTTAGAAATGCAGAATCTCACACTCTACTCATACCTACTGAATCAAAATCTGCATTTTAAAATGATCACTAAGTGATTTGTATGCACATTAAATCTTCAGAATCACTGCTTCTATAGCGGTGGTTCTCAAACTTTAACAGGCATCAGAATTATCAGAAGCACTTGTTAAAACATAAACTGGCAGAGTTTCTGATTCAGTAGGTCTGGAATGGGGCCCAAGAATTTGCATTTTTAATACCTTAACTATTAAAATTTTTACTAGGGACTCTTTGACTTTAATCACATTCTGTTTACAATTATCTATTTCAGGTTTGTTTTTAATCTCCCCAGTATGACTATACTTTCTTGTGTTTCTTTTTTTGGCAGCTTTATTAAGCTACAATTCACATACTACATAATTCACCCATTTAAAGTGTACAATTCAATGATTTTATTATATTCACAGCTACATGCAACTATCACCGCAGCCAATTTAGAACATTTTCATCATTTCTTAAAGAAACCAATATGCAGAACACAGAGGATTTTTAGGGCAGTGAAACTATTCAGTATGATGTAACGGTGGACATATGTCATTGTACATTTTTCAATACCCATAGAAAATGAACCCTAGGCCAGGCGTGGTGGCTCACACCTGTAATCCTAACACTCTGGGAGGCCGATCTGATCACTTGAGGTCAGGAATTCAAGGCCAGCCTGAGCTATAGCAAGACCTGGTCTCTATTAAATATAGAAAAAATTAGCCGGGCATGGTGGCGAGTGCCTGTAGTCCCAGCTACTTGGGAGACTGAGGCAGGAGAATTGCTAAAGCCCAGTAGTTTGAGGTTGCAGTGAGCTGTGATGATGCCACTATACTCTAGCCCATTTAACAGACCCTGTCTCAAAAAAAAAATTAAAATTAAAAAACAGTGAACCTTAATGTAAACTGTGGACTTTGGGTGATAATGATGTGTCATGTAGGTTTATCAGTTTTTACAAATGTACCACTCTGCTGTGAAATGTTGATAGTGGAGGAGGCCTGTGCATGTGTAGGATAGGGGGATATATTAGAACTCTTTACTTTCTGCTCATTTTGCTGTGAACCTAAAACTGCTCTAAAATAAAGTCCATTAAAAAAGAAAGAAACCTCATACCCTTTAGCTGTCATTCCCCCATCTCTGCATCCCACCAAGCCCTACATAACCACTAATTTTCCAATCATTAATCTTTGTATTTCTTTTGCATTGTACAAGTACTTGGCAAGGTGCCAGGTGTATTATTATTTTTAAGAGCTTAATTTGTAGAAACAATTGCATCATCTAACTTAATCCTCACGACAACTCCAAGTGTTATTGTCATCTCAAAGCTGAAGATATTGAAATTTAAGGTAGGTTAAATAATTTGTAACATAACCAGTAAATGGTGAAACTGGCATTGTATCTTAGGTCTCTAATCCCACAACTCATGCTCTTAACCTTTATACCATAATATGTATTGTGGCAAACTGAATTTTTGAAGCTACACAGTCTCTATGAGAAATTTCACCAAGATATTTTAAAAGTAGTGGAAATGCTTAGGTTGTTGGGCATGCTAGCTCGCTCATGAAATTTGCTGCATGTTCCACATTTGGCACTATTACAGGATTACATATGTTTGTACTTTCATCTTTTATACTAGTCTTCCACTAAAATTTGTGTTTTGTCATAGTAATTCCCATATCAATGAGTTTTGCTTTTATCATTAATGAATTTTCTACAATTGTAGAAAAAATTATGTAATTCCTTTATGGCACTAAATCTTACTCAATTTGAATTTCTTCGTACATCCTTGGACATTTAAGCCTTTCAAAAATATTTCATAGTTTTTGTAATTAAAAAGTGACACACTGGCCGGGCGCGGTGGCTGATGCCTGTAATCCTAGCACTTTGGGAAGCCAAGGCGGGTAGATCATTTGAGCTCAGGAGTTCAAGACCAGCCTGAGCAAGAGTGAGACCCTGTCTCTACTAAAAATAGAAAGAAATTAGCTGGACAACTAAAATATATAGAAAAAATTAGCCAGGATGGTGGCGCATGCCTGTAGCCCCAGCTACTCGGGAGGCTGAGTCAGAAGGATCACTTGAGCCCAGGAGTTTGAGGTGGCTGTGAGCTAGGCTGATGCCACGGCACTCTAGCCAGGGCAAAAGAGCAAGACTCTGTCTCAAAAAAAAAAAAAAAAAGTGACACAGAATATTATGCAGTTGTACGAAAGGAGGTAGTGTATATTTATCAATATGGAAAATCTAATACATAAAATTTAAATTTTAGAAAAGCTATAGAGAATATGTATAATATGGACTCCATATGTGTAAAACAAATATATGTGTGTATATATACATCTTAAATATTCATAGTGTCGAGAAAGATATAAAAGAACCCCCCGACAGTGTGATTGTGAGAGCCAAGATGAGAGGAAAGGAATTTATGTATACCCTTCTATTTTGTCTGAGTGTTTTTCCTATTTCTCTCCCCTTCCCAATCTTTTCACACTCTCACCTTTGCCTTTGATTTCCTCTCACTCCTTTCGTTTAATAGCCTCTTTGTGTATGTCTCCACACCTTTCTTCAGGCTCATATAAATGTACAGATGTATGTAGGGGCTTTTGGGGAGATCATTATATAAAAATGGGATTACACTATAAATATCTCTCTGGAACTTGCTTTTCTCACTATGGACAGCTTCTGTTTCTAGAAATAGATCTAGCTCTTTATTTGAATAGCTGTGTACTATGCACATCATAACGTAATAAGCACCTTATTGGTAGAAGTTGTTTTTTCTTTTTTTTTTTTTTGCTATAACATAATATTGCAGTGAGTGTTCTTATACATTTATCTTTGTGCATTTGTGTAATATGAATCAGAGGATACTGTGTATTAAAATTTTTGATAGATGCTGCTAATTGTCTATTGAAAAGGTTATACCATTTCATCAGCAGTGTGCACAATTAGAACCCAGATCCTGATCTAAATACCCTACCTCTTCAAAAGGAGTTTAGTGGAATGGCTGGTTCCACTAAGGACAAGCTCAGCCTAAGATATCTTATGCCAAAAAAAACAAGAAGTCCTCAAAGACTAATGGGATCTTGTATAACGGATACAAAGAGCCAGCTGGATGAGGCTCTAATGGCCAAATTTGGGAAAATTTCAATATCAAACAATGAATTGTAATTATACCACATTGGATTTTTTTAAAAAAATCAATGAGTTTCTAGTGATAGTAAACAAAGATGATGGAAGGAGAGAATAAAGCTATTTTAAGAAGAATGCTAACTAATAAATGTAGTAGGAATGATAATATTAAAAAAACATTCACCATTTTGCAACCCCTGATGCAATATGTAAAATTAAGTTCAGGCAAGGATCATCATAAAGACTAAAGCCTTGGTGAGAAGTTGTTGGGCTTTTCCCATGGTACCACCAATCACAAAGGGAAAAAATATACCTTTACGCTAGAGAAATCCTCCAGGTACTACCTTAACCAGTACCTTAACCAGATGATCAAACTCTACATCACTAATGATGGGAAATCCTAATGTTATGTGCCATTTTGTTGGATGCAGGAAGAAGCACCCAGTTCACTTATGAAATATTCTCTCCAAAAATGTTTAACCTAAATTTAATCAACTCTCATGTTTATCTGCAGGATTAGCTTCTGTAGTTAGAATTGTAGACTATATGACCTTATGTAGATTATGTGAGTAACTTGAGTCTCAGAGTGCTTGTTTGTAAAACAGTGACACTGAATCAGATAAATGTATGAAAATAACCTAGCATGTAGTTTGTTATATAGTAAGAACGTAATGTATTAGTTCAGCTTGGCTGTTAGAATCCATTTATGGCCACCAAGTAAGTAGCTGAATATTATAAAAACTACATTTCTCTTTTTTACATCTAATTTCCTTTTTTTTTTTGAGACAGAGTGTCGCTTTGTTGCCCAGGCTAGAGTGAGTACCGTGGCGTCAGCCTAGCTCACAGCAACCTCAAACGCCTGGGCTTAAGCAATCCTACTGCCTCAGCCTCCCGAGTAGCTGGGACTACAGGCATGCGCCACCATGCCCGGCTAATTTTTTTTTCTCTATATATTTTAGTTGGCCAGATAATTTCTTTCTATTTTTAGTAGAGACGAGGTCTCGCTCATTGCTCAGGCTGGTCTCGAACTCCTGACCTTGAGCGATCCACCCGCCTCGGCCTCCCAGAGTGCTAGGATTACAGGCGTGAGCCACCGCGCCCGGCCCTAATTTCCTTATCTATATAATTTGATGGCATATTTTGTGAATTCCCTACACTTGCTTATATCCATAAGCTAATGAAGCCCCAAGTATGCCATAAAGCCCTCTAATCTAAAATGTTCTAGGGACATTTTAGGTAGGAGAGCATGCATTTGAACATTTCTATATTGGTTAGAAATTTAGGCCGGGTGCAGTGGCTCACGTCTGTAATCCTAGCACTCTGGGAGGCCGAGTTGGGAGGATCACTTGAGGTCAGGAGTTCGAGACCAGCCTGAGCAAGAGTGAGACCCCGTCTCTACTAAAAATAGAAAGAAATGATCTGGACAGCTAAAAATATATATAGAAAAAAATTAGCCGGGCATGGTGGCACATGCCTGTAGTCCCAGCTCCTCGGGAGGCTGAGGCAGAAGGATTGCTTAAGCCCAGGAGTTTGAGGTTGCTGTGAGCTTGATGCTATGGCACTCTAGCCTGGGCAACAAGAGCGAGACTCTGTCTCAAAAAAAAAAAAAAACAAAAAAACATATATATATATATATATATGAAATTTAGGTTGACTTCTATGAAAATACTGATTTTGTAGATTAAAAATGGTCAAATATCAGTAGTTTCATGTGGTTTAACCTAATTCGTACTTTAGTGGCAGAGGCTTGGTGCATCATCTTTATTTGCCAAATAACCTTTTTTTTCCTTCCTTATGGTTTTAGAAAAAGATTTGCTCAAAGGAGGAGACAGGCAGGATTTGTACTGAGCCAAGTGTGAAGGAAATTGTGATATGGAGTGGTATTTTAAATATTTTAAGATGTTTCTTCATTTCATACTCTTCCTTTCCCACTACCCATCCCATGTATGGTAGTTATTCTTTTCAATCACTTCTTACCTCTTGCCTTTTCAAGTAGTGGGAAAGAAAAAAAAAAAGGGGAAGAAAATTATTCTACCTCTTCTTTTTCCTTACTGTAAACTCTAGATTGGTCTTTTTTTAATAGGCAATTGCAGGCCGGGCGTGGTGGCTCACGCCTGTAATCCTAGCACTCTGGGAGGCCGAGGAGGGCGGATCATTTGAGCTCAGGAGTTCGAGACCAGCCTGAGCAAGAGGGAGACGCTGTCTCTACTAAAAATAGAAAGAAATTAGCCAAACAACTAAAATATACAGAAAAGTTAGCCGGGCATGGTGGCGCATGCCTGTAGTCCCAGCTACTCGGGAGGCTGAGGCAGGAGGATTGCTTGAGCCCAGGAGTTTGAGGTTGCTGTGAGCTAGGCTGACGCCAGGGCACTCTAGCCTGGGCAATAGAGTGAGACTGTCTCAAAAAAAAAAAAAAAAAATAGGCAATTGCAGAATCTTGAAAATGTAAGCCAGAATAATTTACTTCATGTTCCAGCTGGTTCTCTTCTAAAGATAGCACTTAGAAATAATAATGTACTTTTTTTTTTTTACTCTAGTTACTAATAGAATATGGAAGGTAAGACAGGTTGAGGGATTTTGAGTGCATTTTCTTTTATAGAACATAAGCAATGAAGTAATAACTTATAGGAAATTGAAAAAGAAAGTTTCAGGCTGTAAAGGAGTATTGAAGTTGTTACATCATAGCAAGATCCTCCCTGGACTATGGCTTTTATAACAAGGGCCATGATTGCTATTCCTGTAAGAAAGTGACCTACCCTCCTTAAAGAATGTATTCTGGGTAAATGTGTATAGTTTTAGTATTCCCAAGTCTTCTTTTCATTTCCTCAAACAAGAAGAAATAAATTCATTAGAGGACCTTCCCTCCTAAGGAGATGTGATCAAAGCTGAATATATTAATAAATAGATTTATTAAAATCTTTAGTTTTTAGCTGGGCGTGGTGACGCTCACCTGTAGTCCCAGCTACTTGGGAGGCTGAGGGTTGAGGTAGGAGGATCATGTAAGCCCAGGAGTTTGAGGCTGCAGCAATCTATGATCCAGAGTGAGCCCTGTCTCAAAAGAAAATCCTTATTTGTGGGCAAGCCAAATTATTGCCAGTGTGAACGTTATTGTTTGTGTCCTAGACAGCTGCTCAGGAAGCAATCCTGCATGCATCTGGAAATGGCACACCTTCACCATCTAAGGACTACTGCATGCTGTATAACCCTCATTGGACAACTCTTCCAAGTACACTAGAAAATGCAGTAAGTAAATCAGTTATTATTCATAAACATGAAAATATTGACAAAGAATGAGTGATAATTATGTTTTAATATTTGAAATAGTTATAATATATCGTGATTAATAAGTATTTTATAGATTTTTCTCAAGTATTTATCTCTCTGAGAAAATGAGAGAATTTTAAAATACTTGGTGTTTGTCATGAACTATTTCCAATTTTAAAGAACATTGTGTTAAGCCAATATTGATACCTTATAAATGAATGCATTTAGGGTGAATTATGATATGTTAAAGACATTTCTTATTTTCAGACTTCCATTAGTTTGATGAATCTGACCTCCACACCACTATGCAACCTTTCTGATATTCCTCCTGTTGGTGTGAATAACAAAGCAGTTGTGGTACACTGGGGAGCCTGCCATTTTCTTGAAAAAGCCAGAATTGCACAGAAAGGAGGTGCTGAAGCATTGTTGGTTGTCAATAACAGTGTCCTAGTAAGTTATAAAACTGTCATAACTTCTTTTGAGCTCGTGACATCAAATTTCACAGAAATTGAATTAATTTCTTTGTGTGTGGTTTAGGGGCTGCATTTTGAATAATCTGACAGTATGATTCTTTGTAAATAAAGATTCAAGATCTGATAGGCGTTTAATTGGGAAGTTTTGTAGTTTTTGTTCTATTCCTAGAGTAGACAAGACTTTGTTAGGAACAAATATATATATGTATGTGTATATGTATAGATATGTGTGTATTATATATACATTATGTAATACATATATATCAGTTTAAGTTCATGTTAAAAGGCATTTATTTTGAGAGCTTATATAATATTAAGAAAGAATACCTGAAACTTTGTTTTATAACATAAAAAAAGATGTAATGTTTATATTTAATAGGATACTTTGCATTTTGTTCTGTAAATATATTAGTAGTTAGTAAGTTTTCATAATGTTTTTTTTTTTTAGTTTCCTCCCTCAGGAAACAGATCTGAATTTCATGATGTAAAAATACTAATTGCATTTGTAAGCCAAAAAGACTTTAGTGATATGAAGCAGGTAAAGTACCAATTACATATTATATGAAGTTTATAAATAGTACAGCTCTTTACTTTTAGTCACTGATATTTAATTTTGAGTATTATATATGCTCCTTTTGTTAACAAGAAGCTATAAAAGCCTACCATGTTTTTATCTAAAAATTACTAGCCTCTCATTTGGCACAAAGTACCTCAAAGCCTGAACTTTAAAAAGGATGTTTATTTGTTTTGAGTTCTTTTAAAATCTCTTGTGTCTTATCGTTTATCCTAACTTTAAATCCCTGGACAAAATGTGATTGTGTGGAACACTGTACTTTCAAGATCTTATAAACCAAAGCATATTCTCATACTTCTGACTAGAGAATATATCATGTGGTCAGACAATAGTTCTAGTCTTCTTGACCGTCTGATGTGTAGTATCCATGCCAGAGTGAAACGTGAACTGTTGCTGCCATACTCTACAGTAGAGAGAAAAGTTGTTCCTGTGTTTAACTTTTATTTTGCCTTTCAGACTCTTGGAAATAACATTACCGTGAAAATGTATTCTCCATCATGGCCTAACTTTGATTATACCATGGTGGTTATTTTCGTAATTGCTGTGTCCACTGTGGCATTAGGTGGATACTGGAGTGGACAAATTGAATTGTAAGTTTAATTAAACTTTAGTGTTTTATAATAAGTAGGTAAAAAATAATTGTTTTGTAATCATTTTAATTATATAACAGCATTTTAAAATTTTGCCTGTCTTCAGAATATGGTGCCAATAAGACCAGATTGCAGGTTTGTTCTCATATTGGTCATTTAACATTTCACCAAGAAGAAGAGGGTCAGAGGTTCCTTTAACTCTTCTTCTGGCAAGAAAACATTGAAGTCACATTAAGGACTCTTTTAAGTTAAAATGTTTAATTCTCTCCCCCAGGAAAGGTCAAAATACTTAATATCTTAACATGCCTATTTATTTAAATTGGAAGAAAATAAGCAAGAAAAGTAGGGAGTTTTTCAGCTCCTCCTGGGTTGGGTCTTTACAGTATGCCCTCATCATTCTGTTAATGCTTTAGACATTCTAACGATATTAGGGATGCCTGTATTTTAATTTAAATAATAGAAATTCCAAATGTACATAAAATTTGGATTTTTTGTTTAATAGGAATCCAAACGCAGTCTCCCTATAGTTTTATACCTTTGGCTCTCGATTAAAACAGACAATATAGTAAGTATGGAAGAGTCAGTTTATATTCATAACTCTGAATGAAAAAAATGTGCGCAGAGCATATTATTCATATATAAAGGGCAATATGTTTGCCTTGTGAATTGATCTATAGGTTCTATTAAAAAGGGCATATGTGTAACTAAATGAAGCTAAACTTATTTGCAATTTCTTAAATACTAACATTTGATTGACTTACATCAAGAGGGAAATCTTAGAGTTTAACAAATGTAGGTTCCTGGAGTATAGAGCTGTAAACATTTTGTATATTTGGAAAGCAAATTTCAACATATCAGTCGCATTTTTCATGAGAGTATGCATAATTTTTTCTTCATTATTGATCTTTATAAAGCAGAGTGTGTGAGATCTCTAAGAACTCTAAAATCATTTTCTATATTACTTGGTGAAATTTTAGAAATAATTTTCAAAAAGCTATTGATTCATTGAAAATGTTTTCCTATTTATGTAGATTCTCACATAAAAGCAAATTGCCTTTACTTTTTAGTACACTGACTGTGAGTATGTGTAAATTTTTTCTTTTCTAGAGTAGTGCTTCTCAAACCATCATGTGCATACTTACTATCTGGAGATTTTGTTAAAATACAAATTCAAATTTAGTAAGTTTTGGATAGGGGCCAAGATTCTGCATTTTTTTAAATTTTATTTTTAGAGGCAGGCTCTCACTCTGTCACCCTTGGCTGAAGTGCAATGGTGCCATTATACCTCACTGTACACTTGAACTCCTGGGCTCAAGCAATCTCCTGCCTCAGCCTCCCAAGTAGCTGAGACTACAGGCATGCCTGGCTAATTTTTTTATTTTTTATTTTGTAGAGACAGGGTCTTGCTATGTTGCCCAGGCTGGTCTTGAACTCCTGGCCTCAAGCAATCCTCCTGCCCCAGCTTCCGAAAGTATGGGATTAGAGGCATGAGCCACCATGCCTGGCTAGATTCTGTATTTTTAAGCAAACTCCCAAGTCATTTTGCTGACCCATGGACCACACTTTGAGTTAGCAAGCAAACTTCTTTACATACGTGTTAGGACAGACGCCTCCTCAACAAAACGAGAGATTGAAGAGAAATATATATCAGCTTTTTTATTCATAAAATATAATGATGGAGCAGAAACAGAGTTTGTTGGCTTCAATAACCAGATTGTGAGAGATGTTCCATACATGCAGGATTATGGATTTTAAAATTGAGGGGGCTGATTCTAAGAGCAAAATAGAGATAGAAAGAAGTGTATGTAGGAGGGGCGGGAGGTGGTGACCATATGGAGAAAGAGAATATGAATCAGCGATAAAAAGGAAAAAGTTCCATAAAAAGAATTATTAAAAACATAAGGGGCCAGGTGTAATGGCACATACCTGTAATCCCAGCTATATTTGGGAGGCTGAGGCAGGAAAATCACCTGAGCCCAGGAGTTTGAGGTTGCAGTGAGCTATGATGATGCCACTACACTCTAGCGGGGCAATGGAGTGTGACTGTCTCTTAAAAAAACAAAACAAAAGACTGTCATTTAGCAAGTAAAGACAATTGAATGGAAAGAGAGTAAGGCTTAGGGAAGGGAATATTTGTCAGAACAGGACCTCACAACCCAAAATTACGCTGCCAAATGAAAGATGGACCATATGCAAAAGAGAAAGATGCCTTGGTTCTATAGAAAGACTTTTCAGCAGAGAGTTAAAATCTTATTATAATAAGATCACTGGTCCTCGGGCTTTGTAACCTAAGATGGCATGGATGAAAACTTAGCTTCCTATTCCATGTGGCCCTCCAAGCTGATTTGAGAGTACAGTTTTTTAAAAAGATGAATTGTAGTGTTTTAATGTGATATAAATCTAGTACAGTGTATGCGTTCCTTTCAAGAAATTGCCTTTGCTTTTTAGTACACTGACTGTGAATATGTAAATCTCTACTTTTCTCCTACTCAGGTACCACATTAATTGACACTTCCGTTAATATCCTGTCATCCAGCTCTAGAGTTTCAGGGGAGGTGCTGTTGTGTCTCCACCGCCCTCTCCCTGCTCTTTTCCCAGGCAACCTACTTAGGGTTACAGATGCTTAATATGGTGACCATCCCAATCAACAATTTTCTAATAAGAAAGTGGCATATTGGTAAATAAACTGCTGACAAATGTGCAGTTTGATAGAAGTAAACTTTTTTTTTTTTTTTTTTTTTTTTTTTGAGACAGAGTCTCACTCTGTTGCCCAGGCTAGAGTGAGTGCCGTGGCGTCAGCCTAGCTCACAGCAACCTCAAACTCCTGAGCTCAAGCGATCCTACTGTCTCAGCCTCCCGAGTAGCTGGGACTACAGGCATGCACCACCATGCCCGGCTAATTTTTTCTATATATATATATTTTTTAGCTGTCCATATAATTTCTTTCTATTTTTAGTAGAGATGGGGTCTCGCTCTTGCTCAGGCTGGTCTCGAACTCCTGAGCTCAAACGATCCGCCCACCTCGGCCTCCCAGAGTGCTAGGATTACAGGCGTGAGCCACCGCGCCCGGCCGAAGTAAACTTTTTTTAACCTAAGTTTGTATTGAGCCCAGACCTGATGAGCACAAGATACGCGCAGGAGGGAGTGGAGTTTAGTAGAACAGAGTTGAAAAGACTGGAGCTGGAAAAGTATGTAGTAGGCTGTAACTAGGAGGAGACAGTAAGGTTGACAGAACAGACGTTGCCCAACCAATGATACTTGCGGTTCTTTTCCTCTTCGACTTCTGTCTCTGCCTTTTATTAGCTCTGTGACCTAAGAAAGTTTTTGGGAGAATTAGAGACAATATTTTGCTATCTTAAATAAAGATAGAGCAAAGCTATGTGTTGAACTTCTTTTGAATCCTTCATAATACATTGATGAGCATAGAATAGGCATATAGTAAATGCTGAATTGGTTGATAGGAGAATTTAGTGTTTGCATTTAAGAGAAGCTAGTGTTAGAAGTACTTTACTATCTGTAAGTTGATAGTAGTAAATTTGTAAGAAGCGTTGGTTATAATTTAAAATTTACTATGTCAAAATAAATAATTTCCAAATCAAGTAATGTAAACATCCACAAACATTAATTTGTTTATGTAATAAATGTCATCTATTTCAACAATTTTGTCTCCAGGAAAAAAATGCTGTTTCAAAAGTTAGTGGTTTAAGACAGATGATCTCTGGAGGGTAGAATTATAGGGGGGTTTACTTTTTAGACTAAATATTTCTTTTTAGAGTGCAGTTTTTTAAAAGTACATTACTTTTTAAATGAGAAACAAATTCAAATTGGTGTTAGAGATAGATTTTTTTAAATATGATCATCTAGATGCAAGAGATAGATTTTTAAAATAACTACTTGGCTAAGATTTGCTGAAGTTCCTATGTGTGTTTATGCAGGGAAAACTTGAAGGCATTAACAAACGCTGAAGACAGAGAAATGAGGAAAAAGAGGGAAGAATATTTAACTTTTAGTCCTCTTACAGTTATAATATTTGTGGTCATCTGCTGTGTTATGATCATCTTACTTTATTTCTTCTACAAATGGTTGGGTAAGAACTCATATTTTATGTTTACTACTTTTACCATACATTCTTTTCATTGACTTTACCAGACCTATCTTTTGCCTTTAAAGCTTAATTGTCAGAGTGTAAGGTCTCTATTACTATGAGATAAAAAAATTTTCAGATTAAAAATATATAGTTTTGAGATAAAAATACTTCTTCCTGGATGACTTCAAAGAATTGCTATGGACCCTAAGTTTCCCTCTCTGCAGATAAAGAACCATAGCTCAGTATCTAAGCAGTGAACTAAGGAGTTCTCGGTGGCTATATTTAGTTACATGAAATAGAGTATTATTCAGATTACTGATTTATTGCCTCTGCTTACCCCCAAAGTGTAGTTTATCCTTTTATCTTTTTACAAATCAACATGTTCTATTGCTTGAATTTTGTTTTACTGTACAAGCAGTTAAGATCATACTATATCTGAAGACACACAGATACTTACCTGTAGTTTAGAGAGTAACTGGTACTTCTTTCCCTTTAAGAAAGAAGGGGTAGGAATGACCTTCCCATCCCCTGGACAATCTTCTTAACAGTCTGACAGGGTAGAAATTTGCCATCTCTGGGCCAGTACACAGCACAAAGAAAAGGGAGACCAGGGAAAAGGAGAGTGTGCCTGGTAAGAACTAAAAAAAACTCTTTGTAAAACCCACTGAAAGCTACAATGCTTATTTGGAGAACATTAGCATAAATTTCTGGACTAGAAAATTTAGGCCCTAGGATTAGTTTCAGCTTATTGTTCAATTTCTCCTCTCCTGTGGCAGCAATTTAAAAACTAGACCTATGACGTGTATTTCCAATATTAAAAAAAATCATGACTAGCCTGAGCAAGAGTGAGACTCTGTCTCTACTAAAAATAGAAAAACATTAGTCAGGCGTGGTGGCTCGTGCCTATAGTCCCAGCTACTCAGGAGTCTGAGGCAGGAGGATTGCTTGAGCTCAGGAGTTTGAGGTTGCTCTGAGCTGGGCTGACATCACAACACGCTAGCCTGGGCAACAGAGTGAGACTCTGTCTCAAAAAAAAAACCAAAAGAAAAGAAAATGGCTATCTAGATTACTCTCTCTTTCTCACCTACAGAACAGAGCTATAGTTTTCTGAAGTTAACTATAATAGAATTTGAAAAATGCCAGTATAATTTATATTTCCATGATGAGATTTTGAGAAAGTTGGGAAGAAGAATGTTTTTATTTAAAGTATAATGATTCCCTCCCTCCTTTTAACAACAAAGAGGCCAAATTATTTATTTGTTTATTTTATTTTTAAATTTTTTTTGAGACAGTCTCTCGCTCTCTTGCCTGGGCTAGAGTGCAGTGGCATTATCATAGCTCACTGCAACCTCAAACTGCTCCAGCGATCCAGTTGCCTCAGCCTCTCCAATGGCTGTGATCGCAGGTGTGTACCACCACACCTGGTTAATTTTTCTATTTTTTGTAGAGATAGGGTCTCACTCTTGCTCAGGCTGGTCTTGAACTCCTGACCTCAAGCAGTCCTCCCGCTTGGCCTCCCAAAGTGCTAGGATTACAGGTGTGAGCCAATGCACCAGCCAGATTTGATTTTATCTGGTCAAGTTATTATAGATAAATCACCCATAGGAAAATATTATTAGCATGGTTAATGTCTAAGGTGGGTGTTAGTTCTCATCCCTAAATTGCGTTCTTAAGCATATTTCTTAGTGGTTTATTAATTCTTCCATTCCTTACATTTAAATGAAATATTCATAAATGTCTGTAACTCACTTCATCAAGATCTTTAACGAACATGTCAGCTTGGAATCATTGAATGATAGAAAATGTAGAGCCAGCTTAGACCCCTTAAACAATCCTACCAATGTATAGTGGAACAAAACAACACATAAAGTAGCCACTCTTTTTTTTTTTTTTTTTTTTTTTGTTGAGACAAAGTCTCACTTTGTTGCCCAGGCTATAGTGAGTGCCATGGCGTCAGCTTAGCTCACAGCAACCTCAGACTCCTCGGCTTAAGCGATCCTCCTGCCTCAGCCTCCCGAGTAGCTGGGACTACAGGCATGCGCCACCATGCCCGGCTAATTTTTTCTATATAGATTTTTAGTTGTCCATATAATGTCTTTTTATTTTTTAGTAGAGACGGGGTCTCACTCTTGCTCAGGCTGGTCTCGAACTCCTGACCTCGAGCGATCCACCCGCCTCGGCCTCCCAGAGTGCTAGGATTACAGGCGTGAGCCACCGCGCCCGGCCAAAGTAGCCACTCTTAAAACTCAAGATCTAAATATTTTCAGCTTAGTAACTAATTCAGGTAATAATATAGTCACTGCATTCAAAGTATCATGATCCAATAAAGAAAGACAAAGAATTAATATTGCTTGTCTAAATATTTTCTTATCACATTTCTTTCTGTTCTCATTTAGTGTCTTCTTTTTTTCTAGTTTATGTCATGATAGCAATTTTCTGCATAGCGTCAGCAATGAGTCTGTACAACTGTCTTGCTGCACTAATTCGTAAGATACCATGTGGACAATGCATGTATGTATCTCTTCTACTGTTGGTATTATAATTTTAAAAAAATACAAAGAAAAGTAGGAGTATCATTTTAAATCTGTACAGTCCGATATACATTGGACTTATGGTTTAAATTTAAATTAATTAAAGTTAAAATTAAAAATTCAGTTTCTCATTCTCATTAGCCTCATTTCAAGTGCTCAATAGCCACATGCGGCTAGTAGCTACTATATTGAATGGCACAGATACAGTACATTTTCATCATCACAGAAAGTTCTATTGCACTGATAAATATTTTATTATGTCTTATTTGTTTTACTTAAAATCAAGACTTAAATTGATATTTCAGTCACTGCTTATGACTGTAGTTAATATTTGCCAGTTCTTATATCAAGTGAACATTGTATTTCATCTGCAATGTAAACTAAACTATTTCAATCTTTTTTTTAGGATTGTATGTCGTGGAAAAAGCATTGAAGTGAGACTTATTTTTCTCTCTGGACTATGCATAGCAACAGCTGCTGTTTGGGCTGTATTTCGAAATGAAGACAGGTATGAATATTCAATGTATTTGCTTTTAGATTAAGAATGGATTTTTTTATATCTTATCCTGAGACTTATTCATTATGATTATCATGGCATTTTTTTCGCTTTTTTTTTTTTTTTTTTTTGAGACAGAGTCTCACTTTGTTGCCCGGGCTAGAGTGAGTGCCATGGCGTCAGCCTAGCTCACAGCAACCTCAAACTCCTGGGCTCAAGCGATCCTACTGCCTCAGCCTCCCGAGTAGCTGGGACTACAGGCGTGTGCCACCATGCCCGGCTAATTTTTTCTATATAGATTTTTAGTTGTCCATATAATTTCTTTCTATTCTTTTTAGTAGAGACGGGGTCTCGCTCTTGCTCAGGCTGGTCTCGAACTCCTGACCTCGAGCGATCCACCCGCCTCGGCCTCCCAGAGTGCTAGGATTACAGGCGTGAGCCACCGCGCCCGGCCTTTTTTCGCTTTTATCCCAGAACACCAGTCTTGAAACAAGCTACTTTTTATTTATTTATTTATTTATTTATTTTGAGACAGAGTCTCTCTCTGTTTTCCAGGCTAGAGTGCCATGACGTCAGCCTAGCTCACAGCAACCTCAAACTCTTGGGCTTAAGCAATCCTTCTGCCTTAGCCTCCCGAGTAGCTGGGACTACAGGCATGCGCCACCATGCCCGGCTAATTTTTTCTATATGTATTTTTAGTTGTCCAGATAATTTCTTTCTATTTTTAGTAGAGACGGGGTCTCGTTCTTGCTCAGGCTTTTCTCAAACTCCTCACCTTGAGCAATCCTCCCATCTCGGCCTCCCAGAGTGCTAGGATTACAGGCGTGAGCCACCTTGCCCGGCCACAAGCTACTTTTTAAATAAGCAGATCTAATGTTAATGGATTTGAACTCATGTAGGGAAGGAAATATGAATTATGATGTAAACATCTAAACTGAAATAGACTTTAAAAGTATACGTAATTGTATATGTGTGTATACCACACAATGGAGTACAGTGCAGCTCTAAAGAATGAAGAAGATGAATTGATATGCAGTGATTTCCAGGAGAGAGAGAGAGAGAGAGAGAGAGAGATATATATATATATATATATTTTATTTTTATTTTATTTATTTTTTTGAGACAGAGTTTCACTCTGTTGCCCGGGCTACAGTGCCGTGGCATCAGCCTAGCTCACAGCAACCTCAAACTCCTGGGCTTAGGCAGTCCTCCTGCCTCAGCCTCCCAAGTAGCTGGGACTACAGGCATGTGCCACCATGCCCGGCTAGTTTTTTCTATATATATTTTTAGCTGTCCACATAATTTCTTTTTATTTTTAGTAGAAACGGGGTCTTGCTCTTGCTCAGGCTGGTCCAGGATATATTTTTAAGAGAAAAAAGCAAAGTCCAGAAAATATGTAGAGTATACTACCTTTCATATAAGAAAGAAGGAGATATAAGAAAATATACAGGTGTCTGACCATTTACAGAAACAATAACCAGAAAAAATATATACTTAGGTTTATTTAATGGTTTATTAATAAAATTATTAAAGATTTAATGGCCTAAAATTTGAGAAACAAAGTTCATGCAACTTAGGCAGCTTCAGGTATGGTAATGAATTGATAATTATGCATGTCAGTTTCTGATATAGTAAGTTGCATAGCTCTCATTCCCTTTATGTTCAAGCTAAATAGTCAAATTATAGTAATTGAATGGTATTACTTCTTTTGAAAAGTTTCATCTGAAAATAACTAGATAAAGCAATAAATAATATCTTCATTTTAGGTGGGCTTGGATTTTACAGGATATCTTGGGGATTGCTTTCTGCCTGAATTTAATTAAAACACTAAAGTTACCCAACTTCAAGGTAAAGTAAACTGTCTTTTTTTAAAAATAACTTTATTAGGGTATAATTTACATACAATTAAAAGCATCCATTTTAAGTGTACTGTTGGTTGAAATTTTACGAATGTATAACTTTGTAACCACTATCCCAATGAAGTTATAGAACATTTTTCACCTCTTCAGAAAGTTCTATCATGGCCTTTTGTGACCAGTCCTAATCCCAGGCCTGGGCAACCAGTGATTGCTAGGTAAAATATTTTTAATCATTCATATAATATGTCAAATTCATAAAATCTTTACAAGACTAAATAATCAGAAAACATTGCTTTGATTCAGTGATTTAAAACAATGAGGTGAAGATAAGGGTTTCTTTGGGCTTTTTTTGTAGAGAGAGGGTCTCACTGTGTCATCCAGACTGGAGTGCTATGGCCTGATCATGCTCACTGCAGCCTCGAACTTCTGGGCTCAAGTGAGTGCCTCAGCCTCTTGAGTAGCTGGGACTACAGGCATGTGCTACCATGCCTGGCTAATTTTTCTATTTTTTGTAGAGATGCGGGTTTCACTATATTGCCCAGGCTGGTCTCACCCCTGTCCTCAAGGGATCCTCCTGCCTCAGCCTCCCAAAGTGCTGGGATTATAGGCATGAGCCACTGTGCCCAGCCAAAATAAGGGTTTTAATGTGTTTTATAGAATAAAACTATACATAGTAATAACTATAAAGTATCTTTCTAAAAAATAGTATTCAAATGTATATTCACATGTTTATTTGTATTTATAAAATAATTTAATCTCTTAATTTAGATATGGGAAGATTGACCTTTAAATTTGTTTCTGTCTTCAACAGTCATGTGTGATACTTCTAGGCCTTCTCCTCCTGTATGATGTATTTTTTGTTTTCATAACACCATTCATCACAAAGGTATGACTATATTTTTGAAATTCATTAAGAAACATGCTAAAGATGATGATTTTAGGTTATTAATTTCAAGGTCATTGAAATTGGCTTTTTAATAGAGGGTATTTTCAAGCCTTTAATCCATTTTTGTTCGATGAAAAATATCTCCTGACTGATGTAAATATTAAAATGTCTGTAATTTTTCTTCCCTTTTTAAAGTGATTTTTTTTTTATTTTTCTTATTAATATTTTGGTTTTTTTTTTTGAGTCAGAGTCTCACTCTGTTGCCCGGGCTAGAGTGAGTGCCGTGGCGTCAGCCTAGCTCACAGCAACCTCAAACTCCTGAGCTTAAGCAATCCTACTGCCTCAGCCTCCCGAGTAGCTGGGATTACAGGCATGTGCCACCATGCCCGGCTAATTTTTTTCTATATATATTTTTAGTTAGCCAGATAATTTCTTTCTATTTTAGTAGAGATGGGGTCTTGCTCTTGCTCAGGCTGATCTCGAACTCCTGACCTCAAGCGATCCACCCGCCTCAGCCTCCCAGAGTGCTAGGAGCCACCGCGCCCGGCCTTGATTTTTCTTATTAATGTTTACTGTAGACAGGAAAAAAAAAAAAGCGTCATTGCTGCTTTCATGCTTTCGTTTCCGAAACCCTAGCTTGAGACTAAGAAAGAGGAGCACATTGGATGTCTGAAGGCCGGGAGTCAAGCTCTGTAACCTTGCAACCCTGGACTATTTACTGAACTCTTTCTGCTTCAGTTTCTTAATCCATTGTGTGAGAGTATTCCTAGCTTTTCATCCTCTCACCCCCAACAATAGAGTTCTTTTGTTTGCAACTGACAGAACCCAACCTAAGCCTTCTTTACTAAAAAGGTCCCATATAGGCCGGGTGCCGTGACTGACAGCTGTAATCCTAGCACTCTGGGAGGCCGAGGCAGGCGGATCATTTGAGCTCAGGAGTTCGAGACCAGCCTGAGCAAGAGCGAGACCCCGTCTCTACTAAAAATAGAAAGAAATTATATGAACAGCTAAAAAATATATATATATATAGAGAGAGAGAGAGAGAGAAAATTAGGCGGGCATGGTAGTGCATGCCTGTAGTCCCAGCTACTCGGGAGGCTGAGGCAGGAGGATTGCTTGAGCCCAGGAGTTTGAGGTTACTGTGAGCTAGGCTGACGCCACGGCATTCTAGTCCAGGCAACAGAGTGAGACTCTTGCAAAAATAAAAAGGTCCCATGTATCCAGGCTGCATGTAGAGGCCGGGTAGGGCTATCCTCAGGAGAAACTTGACCCAGGGCCACATGCTTGCCCTTTTTGCCCCTGTCCATTTGTTTATTCTCTCAGACTGGCTTTTTCCATGAGGTCAGAATCATACCATCTAGCAACTCCTAGGTCATACATTCCCAGCTCTGTCACTAGCTCCTTAATAAAATGAGGAGGGGTATTGGGGGGGTATGGTAGTCCATTATTTGCCCAATTTTTTCTACCTTGACCCTTTTCTTCTCTCTTGAATATATTATTAATTATGGCTTAATTCTCCCACTTTCCTCTACTTTGAGTCTTGCTCTGTAACTTTATATCATCCCTCTATCTTTTTTTCTTCTTTGTCTTTTTTCTTCCCCCTGTCAAACCATCCCCCTTCATCCCTTTATCTTTTGTCACTCTCATATACTTAGTATTTGATATTCCCTACTTTTCTTCCAATTCATTCTATTATCTATTCTTTGAACTCTACCACCTCGGAAATCACTGTAAAAATCTACTTCTGATATTTGCTGTAATGGCATAAGGACAAACATATGCCCTATTGGGGAGCTAAAATCGCAACTAGGTAACAAATATAGTTAACTGCCTCAAATTACTACTGCCCAGACTGTATTAGTAGCACCTTTCCATGCGTTAATGATGAGCCATTTGACTCATTGACTTAATTGAGTAATAGTAACCTAAAAAAGCATAGAATTCATATTATGGGCTATAACTAAAATTGTTAATTTATTAAAGCATTTTTTAGTTCTTTCCAAAGCTATCCTAGCTTGTATCCATTTACTTAGTTCAAAAATACGTTTTGTAGGGTACCCCATCAGTGAAAGTGTTCTCTCTACCAAGCCTTTCCTATGAATCAGCAGATAATATATATATGACATATGACACATATATGACACAGTAGATATAGCTATAAACTGTAACTAAACTCTTTTTAAAAATAATTTTTCGGCCGGGCGCGGTGGCTCACGCCTGTAATCCTAGCACTCTGGGAGGCCGAGGTGGGCAGATCGTTTGAGCTCAGGAGTTCGAGACCAGCCTGAGCAAGAGCGAGACCCCATCTCTACTAAAAATAGAAAGAAATTATATGGACAGCTAAAAATATATATAGAAAAAATTAGCCGGGCATGGTAGTGCATGCCTGTAGTCCCAGCTACTCGGGAGGCTGAGACAGGAGGATCGCTTGAGCTCAGGAGTTTGAGGTTGCTGTGAGCTAGGCTGATGCCACGGCACTCACTCTAGCCTGGGCAACAGAGTGAGACTCTGTCTCAAAAAAAAAAATAAATAAAATAATAATAATTTTTCCATTCTAACATTAGTATCACTTTATGAATACCAAACATGTCTGCCAGCAGATGATTTCCATTCCCTACACATGAAATGTTTCAGATTTTAAAGTTAACAGTTAATAATAAAGGTGGTTTTTAGCATCCTTTCTTTCTTATGTGCTTAGGAAACTCTTCATCTTCTGTTTTCTATCTTAGTTCCTACTGAGTAGGAATGCGATTTCTAATAATCTGATACAGTGTAAAAAGCTGACATTCTCTTTGGAGTTCACTATTGCAGATTTACTTTAATACCTTCTTCTCAGTCTGATTTGTTTGTTTTTATTAAGTCTATAGACCTTACTTTAGTAGGTAACTTAAAATGAAAATCAGATATTGCTGATTTTCATGGTTTGTTTTCTCTATAAATTTGAAGGATTAAGTATTGGAATCCTAAACATGTTCTTAACCCAGGGGTTATGGACTTCTAGTGAGTTGGCAGGGCAGGCAGGTCGCCATAGGAGTACAGCAGTAAGAGCTTGTCTCATTCATTTTTTTCATTCACCCTTGTACTCAGATTGTATCTTGCAGATAGTAGTTACTCAGATACCTGAATTTATAGCAGGATGTCAATGACGATCTTAGTTAAGTGTTTTAAATGACAATTAGAAAAAGAACCAAAGTGAACTCTTTATCTGGAAATTTGATCACAACCTGGAAATTTGCTTTAAGGAACTATACTTAGTATTAGGTTATTTTCCTAAACTCCTGTGACTTAACGCTTTTGTAAACCAAAGCTTAACATGAGGAAAAGATTTCTGTAGCTAGGGATTTTATCCTTTCTACTGTCCTCAGGTGAGGTCCTTTTAAAAACACTCAAGTGATTTCTCCTGTGCACTCCACCCACATGGAAAATATTTTAGTTAGTCAACTTTTCCTAAAACGTGACGTTTGTTTATCTTCTCCCCACCTGTTTTGGTTATGTATTTATCGTAGTGTGAAACATAAAATGGGTGTCTTATGCAATCTTAGTTTGATATCTTGAAACCTTTTCCTTCTCCACAACAGACTTGGCTATCAGGAAAAAACTTTTTCATGAACTTCTCACATAGCCTATATAAAAAGACTTTAGCCAGACATAAGGCAGGGTAATTTAGCTAAAGTTAATGTTTTGATTGGAACATGGAAAGCAGGCCGGGCTGAAATTGGACGGGAATCAGGCTAGAGAAGCTTCTCAGGTTCTATAGGGTTGGGTCTTTTCAAATTTGGTTTTATTGTTTTGTTATCATGGTGAGTAGCAGAAGTCAAATGTACATTTTTTCAAATTAAGTTACCAATATTTGTTACAAAGCTAAATATAAAAGATTTTAGTATGTCCTTCGTTGATATTGCTAAAAATGACTAAGAGCCATAGTACATGCCATAATATAACTTAAAGTACTGTACCTAAAATTTATAACCCCTTACAAATGTTAGATATGAATATGTCAGTATGTGTCAGAGCTCAGGGTTCACTTGAATAATCCGTGTATGGTTCATTTGTCAGTTTCTGATAATTGTTGAGCTCTGATAAAGTGGAGTAGTGTGTTAGGTGAATTTTGTTTTAAAAGACTTCAATTTTTGCTACCTACAAAGACTATTTTAGGAAAAAAAGCCATCTATAGCCCATTTTCAATCAGTTTACAGTAGGCGTTGTACCTTGAGGCTTAAATCATTCTTGAATAGTGGCAGATTGTTCTCTTTAAGTGATTGGACAACTTCTTTTATCTTCCTCCTCAATTTTAGAATGGTGAGAGTATCATGGTTGAACTTGCAGCTGGACCTTTTGGAAATAACGAAAAGGTAGGGATGGCAATTAGATAGAAATGGCTGCCCAGTGTATGTATGTGTTTCCAGTTACTCATTTTGTCTTCCTGTATAATTCATTGGTCACATAGTGCATGTTAAGGTATTGTAAAACTTATTTCTCACAAAATATAGCCCTTTTCTTAGTTATTCTAAATTATTAAATACCTGTTGACTTGGGTTTCATCCTAGAATGATGGAAACTTGGTGGAAGCCACTGCTCAACCCTCAGCTCCCCATGAGAAAGTAAGGATTGTATTTCAGATATGTTCATTGGACTTTAAATCATATCCTCTGAGACAAGATTCTTCTTTGGGGAAAAATCCAGATTGCCAAAAAATAAAAAATAAATAAATAAAAATCTGTTTCAAGGTCTGAGTCCTATTCTTGGTAAAAAAGAGGAAAAAAAAAGGTTAAATGTGGGGATAGTGGATTAATACTGTTAATCCTACATGTGTGTTGGGTTTCATTTTTTCAAAACTATGTATCTATTTCTTTCAAGCTTTCTACACATTCAGAGTATATGCACCTAGTTTGTGTTCTCTAATTTCAAGTTCTTTTAAAATGTCAATTTTAAAATGTTAAAACAATTATTCTACTGTCAGTCATTCCCTTTCTAAAAGAGATGGATAAAAAATTCCTAAGAGGTTTATTGGCAGCTTTCTTTTTTTTTCTTTCCTTTTTTTTTTTTTTACAGTTACCAGTAGTCATCAGGGTACCAAAGCTGATCTATTTCTCAGTAATGAGTGTGTGCCTTGTGCCTGTTTCCATATTGGGTTTTGGAGACATTATTGTACCAGGTAAGCAATTGTAACAATTTTAGTAAAAAACATACTGATGGTTTTAAATTGTCATATGTCTGCTAAAAGTTTCCTACTCTGTAGTAATTATTCTGGCTGTTGCTGGAGCTAGGATTAGTGATAAAGATAGGGAAAAAACTTATCGAGGGGTAGAAGGTAAAGCCCAAATGGTAACAGCCAAGATAATCGTAGTATCTCTCATGGCTCAAAGAGTGTCTTAGAGGAAGCAGCTAGGATCAGTTTAACCTTTTTCCCCAAGAAAAGTATATTTTGTGACTCTTTTTAGAAGTTGAATATAATAATGCCAAACATACAGTTTCTATTATTTTTATTGTAAAATAATAGTTATGTTTTAGGAAAAGTGATTTAGGAATACTAGGCTATGTCATGATCAAGAGGAGAGACATAATAGAACACCAGCTTTTAGGGCTTCATAATACAAAAATACTCAGTGTATGGTGGAATCAATCCTAGCATGTCTTCTCTGACAGTTATCTCAGTTCTGTCATATTTTCCTCACTGGGCTGCCTGTAGAATAAATGTCATCTGCGCCCAGTAGTAATATATTTTAGAAGTAATTAATAATATTTCTCTACCGGCTGAGTTTTTCTTTCTTCACTTTTCTTACAGTCTCCCTATGTACTAACCGCCTGTGGGTGTGTGAGGAGTGCTGGCTTTTCTGAAAAAGCCCTTCTATTTACATAGTAAAAGCCAGGTAGAGAGAGAAGCCAGCTAGCAGTGTTGTTTTGTGAGTTGGCATGGCAAAGTCCAGTGTACAGCTCTCTTAGTTCAATGAATCTCCATTCACATAATTGATAAAGTAGAGAAAACATTCTATTGAGTAACCTTACACTTCCTTGAGTATCTTTAAACTTATCTATGACTTTGCCAGTTCCTCACCAAGTGCTATATAGCAATGGTCCTCAACCTTTTTGACACCAGGGACTGCTTTCATGGAAGACAGTTTTTCTACGGATGTAGGTGGGGGGTGGGTCGCTGCCTGGGCTCCACCTCAGATCATCAATCGTTGGATTCTCATAGAGAGCATGCAGCCTGGATCCCTTGAATGTGGGGTTTGCGCTCCTGTAAGTTTCTGATGCCGCTGATATGACTGGGGCGGGGCATGGGCAGTAATGCGAGTGATGGGGAGCAGCTGTGGGTGCAGGTGGGGCTTCCTGCTGTGTGGCCCGGTTCTTGGCAGGCCGCAGACCAGTGCCAGTCTGCAGCGTGTGGTTTGGGGACTGCAGCTATACAGGATCTTGTATATAGCACTTAGCATAGAAGTAGTAAAGATAGTATATAAATATTACATTCTTTTTTTTTTTTTTGAGACAAAGTCTCGCTTTGTTGCCCAGGCTAGAGTGAGTGCCGTGGCATCAGCCTAGCTCACAGCAACCTCAAACTCCTGGACTCAAGTGATCCTCCTGCCTCAGCCTCCCGAGTAGCTGGGACTACAGTCATGCACCACCATGCCCGGCTAATTTCTTTTTCTATATATATTTTTAGTTGGCCAGATACTTTCTTTCTATTTTTAGTAGAGACTGGGTCTCGCTCTTGCTCAGGCTGGTCTCGAACTCCTGACCTCAAGCGATCCACCCGCCTCGGCCTCCCAGAGTGCTAGGATTACAGGCGTGAGCCACCGCGCCTGGCCTTACATTCTTGAAGTAAATGAATGTCAAAGGTCTCAAACAGAAATATTTCCCCCAAGAGCAGAGTTACTAGCAATATATGACATAATCCTAAGATCTAAATTCTAATTTGGGGAGAAAAGAAAGTACTATTTTTTTAAAAAAAAAATGTGGAAATGTGGTTAGACAGCAAATATACTAAAAATTCAATGAATTTCTTATAAGTGTAATGACACAATTATAGCTTATTGTAACCTCAAACTCCTGGACTCAAGTGATTCTCCTATGTCACCTTCCCAAGTAGCTAGGATTATAGGCATGTGCCACTATGCCTGCCTAATTTTAAAATTTTTTTGTGGAGACACAGGGTCTCACTGTGTTGTCCAGGCTAGTCTCAAACTCTTGTCATAAAACAATCCTACCATCTTGGCCTCCCAAAGTGCAGGGATTATAGGCATGAGCCACCATGCCTGGCCCCAAAATATGGTCTTAAAATTTTTAAAAAATCAATATGGAAAACTCTGTCCAGAATTTAAGATACTTTAACGTTCTCATAAGGCAAAAATGAAAATTATATACAATACAGCATATACTGTCACCATAGTTAATAATTGAATTTGTGTTGTTGTTTGTTGCTTTAAGAAAATAATGTGGTGGGTTTTTTTTGTTTTTTTTTTCAGGCCTGTTGGTTGCATACTGTAGAAGATTTGATGTTCAGACTGGTTCTTCTTCTATATACTATATTTCCTCCACAATTGGTAAATTTTGTTTTTTCTTTTTATTATGTTGAATTGTGTCATCTGGAGGAAAAGACAGAGGTCTAAAATGAAGGAGTCCAGGATTCTGATTCTTTGCTATTAATCAATAAGTTCGTCCATCAAAAGGGATAATTATACTTTACTATTTATATCATAAAGTTTTGGAAATTTAAAAAGGAAATCGGATGTAAAAGAAAAAAATTAGATTGTATATATAAATGTTAGAACACTGGCACATAAAGAGGAAATAAATTGCATATTACTAGATTTTTTAAAATAGTATGTTGGTAATTATGTATTTATTTAGATGAATTTATGGCACAAATAACATCTCATCTGGGATAGCAGAGGTAGTCATCACTTATCCCTCTATTTCTATTATTGCAAACAGAGTTAAGAACAGTAAATAAGCCAAAAAATACCCTGGTACATCTGAACATATCAAATAGATATCTCAAAGTCCATATACCGAAGCTCTTTATACTTAGATAAATGTCCTGTACCAGAGCCATTTAGATACTGTTCTAGCAAGATTTTCAAGTCCATGGTGGAATTAAATCCAGTAAATTAAAAGTATATATTAGTAGAAGAGAAGGGTATTGCTAGAAATAACTACCTTGACAGCAGGAAAATAGCTAAGTGAGGGAGAAGATGAAGGGGAAAAAAAAACTATAAAGAAAAAAGAAAAGTAGTTTGAGGCCACTAAATATTGGTACTTTCTAAGGTAATTAATGTATTAGAGTCTAGTACCAGTGAATGTGATTTAATAAAGGAACACTCAATGAAAAGGCAGCTTATAGGAGTAGTCATTCATTCTGCTGTGTAAATTTGGGCAACTCACTTTAAACTCCCTGGTCCTCCATTGCCTCATCTTTAAAACAAGGAACTAGATTAAATTGTCTGTAAAGTTCCAATATTCTGAGATTCTGTGTACATAATGAAACCCTGAGTCATTACGAAAAGTTCAAATGATGTTTGGGGTGAGCTTATTAAAGAAGGTTATGAAGTATATAACAAATATTAGGAAGATTTTTCAAAACAACCTTTAGTACCTGTGGGTACACATTTAGTTATCTAAAATGTGGAACCACTCAACGTCCTTAACAATGACAGATAATTGAGACTTTCTTGAATTACTATCTTTATCAATGATTAATGGTTAGGTTAGTAATAATTGAAATACTAACCGGTTTCCAAATTTTTCAAAACCTCTGTAGAATATCTCTCCATATTACTGTCTAAAAGAATAATGAAATTATGATAAGAAATCATAGTACAAAAATGTCCTCAGAAATATTAGAAAACCAATACTTCAATGAGGGATAAAAAACCCACCTTTGATAACATATAGAAATGACTGATAACTTGGTATTCTTCTTGCAGCCTATGCTGTTGGCATGATACTTACATTCGTTGTTCTGGTGCTGATGAAAAAGGGGCAACCTGCTCTCCTCTATTTAGTACCTTGCACACTTATTACTGCCTCAATTGTTGCTTGGAGACGTAAGGAAATGAAAAAGTTCTGGAAAGGTAACAGCTATCAGGTATGTGCTTCTATTTTGGTTACCAAGTTATGACATAAATCACTGACAGAGTTTGAGTGGGAATAGCCTGTATATATGTATCAAAGCTTTTATATACCAAAAAGTTACCTTGGATCTGTCAGAATGTTCTAAGTTTTTCCACTATAGTTGGCCCTCTATATCCAAGGGTTCCACATATGCAGATTAAACCAACCATGAATCAGAAATATTTGAGAAAAATTAAAAAAGCAATGTAACAACAAAAAATAATACAAATATTTTGTAAAGTACCACAGTTATTTACATAGCATTTACATTATATCAGGTATCATAAGTAATCTAGAGATGATTAAAAATATATAGGAGGATGTACGTAGGTTATATGTAAATGCGGTGCCATCTTATATATAAGGGACTTGAGCATCCTTGGATTTTGGTGTCCG
The DNA here is from genome assembly GCF_041146395.1 of Eulemur rufifrons. NCBI lineage: Eukaryota > Metazoa > Chordata > Mammalia > Primates > Lemuridae > Eulemur > Eulemur rufifrons. Next base: position 42,539,996 of record NC_090984.1, read on the forward strand.
CAGGGGTCCTAGAACTAATAATACCCTGTGGATACTGAGGGATGGCTATACTACTTACTCACTGACCACCTGTTGCATCATCAGTTCTCACCTCCACTGCAAGTTAATACCAAAAGCCTTGCTACTCAAGACAGTACTATCAAAAGCAGTGGGAGAGCATCAGGGAAACAAAACAATATTTCAACATGCGTCTTCAAAATCTAGACTTCATGAAAGAAGAAACTGTTTAAAATAACATAGTTATTTTGAGACTGACATCAGCTACTTATAGTAAGAGTCCTGATGTTTTGCAAATAAAAAGTATACTCTTTCCAGCATCTAAACAGGCCTAACTAAACTGGACAGGGCACTCACTTCAGATTTAAATGGATCAAGGTGGACCTTTCTTTAAAATTCCTAGAACAAAGAATCTCTTGATAACAGAATCTTATTGTGTTTGTTTCTTCATTGAAGTTAAACTCCTTTCTTTTTTTCATAAATGTTCTTGGTACTCCAGTAAAATCTGTTTGCATTGAAATTAAGAAGGGTTGAGAAACCATAGCCTATTGAGGTCAGGGCCATGGCATCGACCCCAAAAAAAGTGAAAGCACTTTGTGAGACAGTTAGCCTCTACTTTGCCCTATTCCAACAAACAGCCCTCCTGCATCCACCCACATTCATGTGTGTCAGCGATCACATGAACAAAAAGAGAGACACTTTGGGTTGGGTGGCTGCAATTCTGATAGTAGATAAACAGTTCAAAGTTTATGTCCATCTCGTGGTTGGTCTGTAGTGTCATTTGTAGTGTTATTTAACAAGAGATGGTTAATACATTAAGTGTCAGGCTGCTATAATTAGAAAAAGTACTAGTTTAGAATTCTTTTGGGGAAGTCTTGTAATTTCTTTGAGATTTAGTTAGTACCTGTCTTGCCTACCTCACAAAGCTATTGTCTCAACTTATACTAATGTACATAGAATTTGAGGTCTTTGACTAAATTGGTAAGATAGCTTTTAACTTTTCCACGAAGATGACACCCACATAGATTTATATATTTATTTGTTTGTTTATTTTTTAAATAGAGAGATGAGGTCTTGCTCTTGCTCAGGCTGGTCTTGAACTCGTGACCTCAAGCAATCCTCCTGCCTCGGCCTCTCAGAGTGCTAGGATTACAGGCATGAGACACTATACCCCGCCAGATTTTTTTATTGTTATAGATTTTTTAAAATAAAAGCGTGCCCTATAGTACACATACTCTACTACTAATCTTTGAAAGTCACATCTCAAAAATTGCTTTTCTTCCTTTCTTCATAGTTTTATATTTCTTCATTTAACAAATGTTTATTGAGCAGTTCTATGAGCTGGGTACTATTTTAGGTATTGGTGATACAAAATGATCAAGTTAGAAACAGGCCTATCCTCATGACCTCTTGAAATTACAGTCTAGTGGGGAATGCAGATAGAGTCACTAACTATTAAAGTGTGATAAATGTATTAATTGTAGGTGCCATGAAAGCTGGAAATGGGACATCTAGTGCTTGTGGTTTCCGGACAGGGTCATAGGTGATTTGGGGAAGGCTTCCTAAAGAACATTAAATTTATGTTGAGACTTTAAGACTGAGCTATGTGTTCAATGTTTAAGGAACCATGTCTTTAAAGGCTCAGAGGGAAAAGAGCATAGCACGTCCTAGGAACTGAATGAAGTTTAGGATGACTATTATTGAATAAGGGTAGGGGAGTTGCAGGAAATGAAAATGAGAAAGAAGCAAGGGTAAGAGCCTTGTGGGGTCTTTTTTTTTTTTTTTTTTTTTTTTTGAGACAGTCTCACTCTGTTGCCCATACTAGAGTGCCATGGCGTCAGCCTAGCTCACAGCAACCTCAAACTCCTGGGCTCAAGCAATCCTTCTGCATCAGCCTCCCAAGTAGCTGGGACTATAGGACTGTGCCACCATGCCCAGCTGATTTTTTCTATATATTTTTTAGCTGTTCAGCTCATTTTCTTTCTATTTTTAGTAGAGATGGGGGTCTCCTTCTTTCTCAGGCTGGTCTCGAACTTCTGAGCTCAAACAATCCACCCACCTTGGCCTCCCAGAGTGCTAGGATTACAGGCGTGAGCCACTGCACCTGGCCCCCTTGTAGGGTCTTGTAAGCCACACTAAAGAGTTTGAATTCTATCCTAAGAACACTGAGGCTCATTTAAGGGTTTTTTTTTTTTTTTTAATCTAGAAAATGGATTAAAGAAGGGAGCAAAACTGGGGGCACTTATTGTGATGAGATACAGTAGACGCCTAAATTAGTAAGGTAATGAGATAGAAGTGGACAAAGTCAAGAGAAATTTAGAGGCATAATTAATTTTTTTCTTTCTTTCTTTCTTTCTTTTTTTTTTTTTTTTTTTGAGACAGGATCTTGCTCTGTCTCCCAGGCTGGAGTGCAGCAGCACAATCATAGTTCACTGCAGCCTTGAAGTCCTGGTGGATGGATCGTTTGAGGTCAGGAGTTCGAGACCCGCCTGAGCAAGAAGGAGAAGCCCCCCCCCCCCCCCCCCCCCCCCCCCCGGTCTCTACTAAAAATAGAAAGAAAATGAGCTGGACAACTAAAAAATATATAGAAAAAATCAGCCGGGCGTGGTGGCACAGGCCTATAGTCCCAGCTACTTGGGAGGCTGATGCAGAAGGATTGCTGCAGCCTTGACCTCCTGAGCTCAAGTGATCCTCTTGCCTCATTTTCCTAAGTAACCAGGACTGTAGGCATGTGCCACCACACCCAGCCAATTTTTTTTTTTTTTAGAGAGACAGGGTCTTGCTTTGTTGCCCAGGCTGGTCTCAAACTACTAACCTCAAGCGATCCTCCCACCTTGACCTCCCAAAGTGCTGGCTTTACAGGTGTGAGCCACTGTGCCCAGCCTCAGAGGCATAATTAATGGGGTCTGATAATGGATCCAGTATGGGGAGAGGAAAAGGAAGTGGAGTTCTGGGGCTTTTGGCTTGGGAAACTGAGTGGGTGGATGGTGACACTGTTTGCTGAGATAAATGAAGGGCAATAGGGTTGAGGAAGAAGATGATGAATTCAATGTTGGGCATGTTAAATAATGGAAATGAATTCAGTGTTGGGCATTGCAAAGTACCTATAGGACCACCAGGAAAAGAGAAACAATAGGCAGTTGAATAAGTCTGATGTGCAAGAGATAGACCTGGCTAGAGATAGAGATAAAAATTGGGAGTGTCATTAGCCTACTAGGTAAAGTGAACGAGAATGTAGTGGAGAAGACTCTTAAGGAGCAGCTACTTTGAACCATTTGTATATAGCTTCCAGATCTTTTTATGCTAATTTACTCTGGAAATAGTTAAATATTTAGAATTGTTGTATATGTAAATATATTAACGTCACATTTCTTTGGAAATATTCTGCATCTCATTTTTCTCTGGTTTATTCTAATACCTTTTCTCCTTTGTCTCTCTCTGATGGTTATTGAGAGATAGAGAGGATGGTAGTTAAGGAAGGAATTCAACCAAGGGGTGCATTTATATTCTCTATGAACAAATTCTGTGCCCTGGATCATCCCAGTCTCATTCTCAAAAATCATGATTCTGCTTCATAACAGAATCATAAAGGAAAAGACCACTGCAGCTGGACACAAAGTAGTAATGGCCCCAGAAGGGCAGACTTCAGGGACTTTGCTATATGACATTGTAGCTAAGTAAGGCAATTGATTGATTGTAGGAAAATCCATTAAAAAGTGTCTGAAGATGTAGGCTAACTTCGGTTATAAACTTCTCACTTTTACAGTGTGGTATCTTAATTTTATTAGGCAAGGGCATTCAGAATACAAAATAACACATAGTAGTAAAGAACATGGAGTCTGGTGCCAGATGGCCTAAATTTGAATTCTTATTTTGTTAATTATTAGCTGTGTGACCTTGGGCAAGTTACTTGGCTTCTTGCTGCCACAGTTTCCTCCATTGTAGAATGGGGTAACAAGCAACCTACTTCAGAGGGTTGTTGTAACAAATATGGTCATACATGCCGACTGCTGAGAACAGTGCAGTAGCATAAGCACTGTAACTGCATTTGCTGTCATTATGTGTAGGACTTAGGATTTTTTGTTTTAGTTTATTTGTTGGTTTGGTTGTTACTTTTCAATTTATTAACTAGATTTTCGTTTTCCTGGTTTGGATAATTGAAACTTTGGGTTTTTGTTAAATCTGGTTCCTTTAACTTACTTGTAAAAGAACAAATTCAAAGCCATCACAATCCTCAGAAAAAATTCTGTTTAGACTCCATGATTTTTCCCATTGTGCACTAAATTTTTAAATATGAAGAATGGACATTTGCTGAAATTTTAGGCAAGTTGCAGAATATTAAAAATTGCTGCCAGGAGAGTATTTTTTAGAAATTTAGCATTTTTGAAAGTTATATAATGCCTTTCCCAAATTATTTGCCTGTTTATCTGAAAAAGAAAGTCTCCCATTGCTTATGTCCAGCCTCTAAAGTCAAAATTAGTTTAGCTTGAATGTCATCATTTGTGGGAGAGAGTATATTATCGTATTTGACATCAGTTCTGATAATTACTTAATCTCTGAAGCCTCTGCCTCCTCATCCATAAAATGAGATTGAGTCTATAGGCAGGTAGGGGAATAAGTAATCTGGAGTTTTGGGTTAGCCCAAGGTTCAGTGAGACAGGTAGATGTTGAAATCAGGTAAGGCCTAGGCAGAGACTTCAAAAGTAGAAGAAAGTAGAGTGAGGAACCTCAAAAGCCTGGTAAGAGAGAGGTAGACTTGGTATGAGCCCTCTATGGGGTAGGCCTGAGGGTCAGCCCTGGTTCTTCTCTTAGGCTAACAGTGTAATAATCCTTTTCCCCTCTCCCCACAACCTTTATCACTTCCGAAGCTTTGTCAGTCTTTATTTGCAGAATATCCCTTATTTACCTCCCAAATCAATCTACCTTCTCCAAAAAGACCTCCAAGAATTTAGGTCTTCCTGTTGAAATTAGCTTCACCTTTCCCTGTATTTTTTTAGCCTTAGTACTTTAAATACTTATTAACATCTGCCCTGCAGTGTAGGTATTTATGTATGTTTCTTTCTCCAAGTTATTAGCTCCTTAGGAACCCACAGTGCTTATAACAGTATTTTTATACCATAAATTCTCAGTGTTACTGGAATTTTTCATGCAATGCAACTATAATGTTCAATCCTTAATCCACGGACATTTAGTCACTTTTGTGTTTCAGCAGCCCTCATAAAATTACTAGAATTGTCACATGCTATTTGTAAAAGTCAGGCACTTCTGAAGCATCAAACTAGACTTATATCTCTATAATCTTTCTATACAGTCTTTTTTTTTTAAGGTATTGAAAGTTTTTGCTACTGTTTTGAATAACCAAATATAAAACAAGTAATATAAAATAAAGTTTGAATCTAAAGTAATGGCAAATTTGTTTATGCTGTTAATCATTTGGTCCATTCTAATGCCTGATACTAGAGTTGAATGTAAGAATAGCGGTGATAGAAACGACTTTCCCATTGGAGACTTTTTAATGTCATCAGTATCCCAGTCTTTTTATTCTGTGTTCCATGGACAAATTATACCTCATTTGTTTTTGTAACTTGGAGACTTCATTTAAATACTTTAGTATCTTACTTGGATTCTTTCAGGCCCTTATGTGAATTTCTATCATCAAAAGAAGTAATATTTCTATAGGATTTCACTAAATTGATACTAATTTGGAAATCTTAATTGTGAATTCTTTTCTATAGCCCAAAGGTAGTTGTACTATATTTCTTGTGAACTTTTCTTCTGGAATGTTTCAAAAAATACAGTATTTAGTTCTCTTTATTTGATTGTATTTGAAGTCTTAGTTCTAATTAGTGTAGTGTAAATAAATAAAGATATTTTTTCTCTAGAGCAAAAAATCAAACAGTCATAATTACTTTGACAGAACAATGAAGAGAAATCATAGTCTTAGGAGATATTGTTTTTAATACTAAACCAGTGGAGTTAGATTTATGTAGCAACCTCCAATGGGCTATTTTACTTTGGGTGAGTAGTAAGTTTTCAGTATATTGATACCCAGTAAACAGTGAGTTGTCTCTGTTAAATGTCACTAATGCTTCTAATTATTTTTAGAAGTCACAAGCTGTAACTGACAAGTCAGTATACAGAGATAACTTAGAACGACTCTGCTGTAGTATCAACAACTCTCCAGTTACTCTGCATTAATGAATGGGTATTGTTTTTATTAGACTGTTTCTGGAGATTGGTTCAAGTATAAATAAGTAGAGCTGTCAGAAAATGCCAGGTTAGCTGACCCTATTCCAGAGGATATCTTTCCAAACCGAGCTTTCCTATTTATAAATATTATGAAAATTTATACCAATTTTGCCAATTAATTTTATTATTTATGTTAATTTGTTGTGTTTTTAAAAACTTCAAGTTTGCTCTTTATGTTTCTATATCATTTTTATTGAAAAGTCAATAAATAGGGACTAGAGATGCTTATTTCTCAATAAATTGACTCCGAAAGTGTTTTTTTAATTAATATATTTCTGTATTTAGAGATTAGATTGTAGTGCCAATGAGGTACCTGGGGATTAGGAAAGAAGAGGCATGTTATAATTTAGGGTGTGTGGGCTATTATTTCATCAGGTTACAGTTGCCAGAGTAAGCAGTCTTTGGGAAGAAGGAGGGTTTCCCCACCGTCCATTTTGCTGAGGCTGCTTCTCTTCCCACAGCCCTGGCCTCTCACACCCTGCTTCTAAATTGCTAGAAGAGAAGAAATCTAAATATATCTTAGATGCATCTCTTTTCCCTCCCTCATTTAAATTGTTAGTAACATTAACTGTTCAACAGCTTCACCTTATGTTTCATGTAGTAAAGTGCTTAATAAATGATACCTGTCTTGATTTGGCTTTTATTTTTTCCCCTAGAAGTCCTATGAACATGTAGCTACCTTAATCTAAGGAATATCTTTGGTAAATAGAGGACCTCAAAACTGGCTGGACTTGAGGTGACTTGTAGAGTATCAGCAGGCTTGGGTTTTATAAGCTGTCTCCATTAGTTGATACAGTTGTCAGCTGAAAGCCTCAGCTCACGTTGTATTCTTTTTGTCTGACGATAGACCCTGTTTGGAAACAATTCCTTCCTCCTCTTTCTCTCCAGAAACACTAAAGCCTTCACAACGAGTTTACAAAAATAGGAACATTTATCTTGCTGATCTTTCCTTCTAATTCTTGACACTGGAGAAGGAAAAAAGCGTATCACCATACTAAAATTTAATCACTAGTCTAATAGTCTTTGACAATCTTCACAAAGACATTGAGCATTATTTTCTGTTTTTAGGTAATTTTATCTGAAGAACAGGTATAAAAACACTGAAAGCATTTAAGCAGTTTCTTCTTCATTCCCAAATATAAAACAATTTTTATGGGAATATGAGCAGAGCTGATGTGACCATTTAAAAGAAAAGTTTAACTGGTAATCCCTTTAAAATAGTCTATAGCAAATGTATTCTTGATTTTGTTCTCAGATATCATTTGACTTTTAAGTGCCTTCAAGTTTATTTTTTAGTAGAAATTTTTGTTACAATGTTCCCCAAATTTCATCTATTATCCTTAAAATATCTTAAGGTCGGTTTGAGGTGTCAGCAGCATTACACTGTCTCAGAGCCAACAGGTATTCTCACAGTGACTCCTGGGGTCATTTTTAGGTTTTCTACTTCTACAAGTGGACCTGGGATAAGTGTCAGGAATATCTTCCTTTTGTGGTGGAATTCTCACTGCCAAGGAGGGGAATATTCGTATTAGGAAATAGAGATAATGCAAGATCCAGAGAAAGCAGTTACCACGTTGGCCCTGAGTCACATGATTAGGCTTCCCGAAGGCTCAGTGTCACCCTGACCATCTCCTTAGGAGTGTGGATATTGAACCAGAACAGTGCTCCAGTAAGAATACTCAGTTCCATGGAATAATCTGTCTTTTCTAAAAGCTGGGAATCCTTTGGCTAAATTAATGAATACTGGGGGCAAGTTGAAAAATTGCATTTCCTAACATCTCTTATTTATGCCTAGATGATGGACCAGCTGGACTATGCAACAAATGAAGAAAACCCTGTGATTGCTGGTGAACAGATTGTCCAGCAATAATAGTATGTGGACCTGCAATCATGTGTCATTGATTTTCTACAAATAGAATGACTTTTAAAATCAACTTTTGAATTGACAATCTGAAAGAATCTTCAATGACATGCTTGCAAACATATATTTTTATGAGCTCGTACTGACAATTACATCATAAATAATTCAAATGCATTTGCTTTTAATCATGTTAAAGTTGTGCCTTCACATTAAATAAAAGCATATGGTCTGTGTAATTAATTACTAAGATATATACAGTATATTTTTCAAAAAAATGCTTTGACCCACCCTTCTACTTTTTCTTACTGAAATCTGTTTCTCTCAACTCTGCCAGATAAAAGTATTAGTGTCAAAGAGAGTTTCTGAACAGATTTTACTGTTAAAGAATCATGCAAATTTTATCTGCTCTGTAGAAATAATTGTTTAAGACTGTGCAAGAAGGCAGTTCAACAGTGAAAATTTGGACCTTAAATCACTGCAGAGTTAGAAATATATAATTTTGGAATAAATATAAATGCATATTTTATAGCATAACTTTTTTTTAAAAAACAAACCAATCCTTTTTTAAACTTGAGGTTTAAAACTGCATATGTATTATATTAGAATATTTTTCCAGGTATAGAGAAGCATAATATATAGAACTAGTCACTGAAAGGTCACAAAAACTAAAATGCAGTTTTCATTGGTCTGCTGTTTCCTTGAAGATGTATTATAGCTTAAATTCTATACTAACATTCAATTTCACTTTGGTATTTCTGATCCTTGAAATTTGGTTCAGTTGATGTTAAGGTTTGATCTTCTTTGAAAGTTATTTTTCTTAAGAAATTATATACCAATACATATGGCTTATTGTTTGAGTGCAACCTACATAACTATCCCCACCAATACCTTTTTTTTTTTCCTGACTCCCACTTCTTTCCCCATAGGTAACCACTATTAACCTTGGTAGAGGATGGCATTAATGTACGAAGTGTGGGCTGGGCGAGGTGGCTCACGCCTGTAATCCTAGCACTCTGGGAGGCCAAGGCGGGAGGATCGCTCGAGGTCAGGAGTTCGAGACCACCCTGAGCAAGAGCGAGACCCCGTCTCTACTAAAAATAGAAAGAAATTAGCTGGGCATGATGGCACATGCCAGTAGTCCCAGCTACTTGGGAGGCTGAGGCAGAAGGATTGCTTGAAAGTTGGAGGTTGCTGTGAGCTAGGCTGATGCCACGGCACTCTAGCCCAGGCAACAGAGTGAAACTGTCTTAAAAAAAAAAAAAAAGTACAAAGTGTGGATCAGAGGAAAGAATTGGAGACAAAAGTCAAGAGACTGGATGTTAGTCTCAGTTTAATTACAATATAAGAAAGAGTTTGAGTAATTTGCCTCAGCTCAAGACACTGTATCTCAGCCTTCTCATCTACAAGATGCATAGGTTAGATCAGTTAATCACTCTAGTACTTTCCAACTTGAAAAACATTTTCTCTCATTCTCTGGTAAATCACAGATATGGCCTTCAACATTCTCCAGATTGGGTCAAATTATCTTTCCATGTTCTTTCTTTCTTTCCTTCCTTCCTTTCTTTACCTTTCTTTTAAAGACTGCAAGGTCTTGCTGTCTTACCCAGGATGGTCTCAAACCCTTAGACTCAAGCTATCCTCCTGCCTCAGCCTCTAATGTAGCTGGGATTACAGGTGTGTTCAAACATGCCCGGCCATTTTTTGTTTGTTTGTTTTCTCTAAGAAATACCCAAATAACAGGTGATTGCAAAAGCAGCAGGATTTTGCATTTCTCTGTAAATAATGTACAAAATATGTGAACAGATCTATTATCTTTTATTCTAAGGCCAGTTCAACTTATTAACGGTTAAAACTAATGCTGTTTCAGATGGATCAGACCTTTGATATTTGAACAAAATTTAGCATTACGTGTTTTGTTTTGTTTTGTTTTGTTGTCACCTTACATGAACTTTAGGTATAGGTGCTTTTTTTAATTGTTAACTTTTGCTGAGTAAATTGTAAATAGAAAAGCTCCGTTGACAGCCCCCTCTTTCTGCTTAATAATAGTTATAGGTCTTTTTTTTTTTTTTTTTTTTTTTTTTGGTTTCTGGGGTATTTTTAGGGCCTATTTGTATTCTTGAAAATAAGTCCATTTGTTTAAGGCAATGACTTAACTGACAGATAAGGGTTAATCTTAATTTTGCACAACTATATCAAGTTTGAATTTTTTCCAAGGAATCTAATTTATTTGGCAGACTCTGTTAGAGAGAAGAACAGATTAAGTGCCATTTTAAAACTCCAACTATGTTTTCATTTGTAACATTAATAAAATGTTTGCCAAAATACAGCTTTTTAAGTAAAATTATCTGCACTCTCATCCCAGCTTTATGATATTCAAAAGCCTCAATGACATTTTATAAAGAATATTAAAATTAATGGTTTTTTTTTAAATAAGACAGTTTCTCAAAATAATTTGGTTTTATGTAACCAGAGTAGTAGTAATTAATATTTTAATCCATAATATAGATTTTGCTCCAGAATAGCATATTAACTTGTACATTTAGAAATCTGAATTATTTGATACAAATTCTACTTTATCCATCCATTAGTTATCAAAGGGGTAAAACCTTGTTCTAGTTTGCTATTAAAATCTTATTGATTAAATAGAAATTTTTAAAAAGTGAAATTCCTTAAGTTTCTTCATCGTTAGTGTCAATATTATAGTTAAACTTCTAGCAATGAGCTAAAAATAGTTTAGAGAAATTAAAGTACAGAAATATTTTGGATATCAAAATGAACAAAAGATAAGAAAAATGAAAATTTGGCTTTAAAAAGCTGTATCATCGCTTCCTCTCTTACCCTCCTACCACCAATAACTTTAAAGGAAACAGATGCTGTTTTTTTCCCTAAACATGCTTAAAAACAGTGATATATTGTATTTATTAATACTTTTTGCAAAAAAATTAGTTAGAAAATCCCTATGAACATTTTTATGGTCTATCAGACAAAAATTACTATCTTACATTGTCATGTAGATTATTCTTACATCAGTTTAGTTCAGCAAAAATAAATATGAGGCTTGTGGGAGAAGACCTTGGTATTCTAAAACAATGTATTTTCTTCTAGCTTGTAGATTTTTTAGATTAGAAATTCCCTGTTAGTAGAGCCTGCAACTTATTTCCCTTTTGAAAGAAGAGAATTTTAACCCATCTGCTATTGGCATTCGTATATTTTAGTTATATGTCTGTAAAGATTTTGGTAAAATGGTACATTTACAGTAAATACAAATGAGCTTTCCAGTTTTCTTTGCTCTTTAAATTTCTGTTTTAGGTATAAGCAAAAGTTAATTTTACATTTGACTAAAAAATAACTAATTTATTTAAGCTCGGTATCTAAAATTTCAGCCTGATCTCAGCCAATGAAATTTCAAAAACACAGGAATTGTATTTCAGACTAGTGGAATGTACTCATTTGAAAGGCTTTATAGTTTCCCATTAACAAGGAAAAATTTGGTTGAATTTATTTAAGATGATAACAGATAAGCAATTCTACAGTTTAAAATTTTTATTTTCAGTGCCCTGTTTACCTCAGAGGATAATTCTAGAGAGGGTTGGGTAATACAAATAAAATCAAAATACTGAATATAAATCACTTTATGCTTCCGGGAGAAAGGATGCTCTATGAATTCAAGAGATCAAATTACTCAACCTTTTGGAATTTGATCCTCTGCTGTAGTACTTGTGTTAAATTACCGAATTTTCAGAGTAAAAAAAAAAAATTCATTGACAGGGTACATGTAGGCCATATTATAGTGAAGACAATAAATATAAACTGACTTGTTTAATGTTTTCATACTCAGGACAGCTTTTGTATATGAAAATGCTCATGGGGGAAAACCTTTTTTACACTAAATTTTTAGAGTAGTTCTCCATTACTGACAATAAAGGGGCAACTTAAAAAATGTAGACTAATGTCATCATGTGGTTCTTTGATTAGGCATAAAAAGTAATTGTAAACAACTTTTCTATTCTTTTGGAATATGAATTTATTTTTCTAATGTCTAAAGTTTATCTGGTTAGCCTGCAGCATTTTCCAGTAGGACAAGTCAATGTAAATTAGGTAGTTTTGGCATATTTTATACCTTCTGTTGAATTTTGTTCAAACGAAAATCTTTTTAAACATGATTGAATTTTTATTTCTTAGATGATTGGCTTAAGTGTGGGATTTTTTAAAACACTTTGATATGTAAATTAGTGTAAATTAATACTTTTATAACACTATTAGGGCTTTATTTTTTTATGGGATATGATTTAAAATTTTTGAAGTGTTAATTTAGCAGTGCTTTAAACTATCTTCATTATGTGCCAACACTGACAAGAAAAATAATTTTTTCATGTGTGTAATTCACTATGGTATTCAATAAATTCTATTTTAAAATAAAATTTGAATTTGTTTTATTTTGAATGGTAAAAATATAATTGAAAATGAACTAACAGTAACATGAACGTACTAGAGCATGTTCATAATGCAAAAATAATAATGATCATTTATAAAATTGTGTAGTTTTCTAGGTCTGACAAATTATTAAAACCTGGATTTCATAATTGAAGTTTACTGGATATTTATATTGATACATACTAACACTTTAATAAATATTTATTAATGTATGTATAGACTCTTTTTTACCAAGAAAGTAAAAAAACGTCTTGTGATGAATACTCCTAGTATTTTCATTTTTGGTGATGTTTCCAACAAATTATCAAGATCCTTGCTGCTATTATATTGTCTTTTTAACTCAGATGAGAGTGGTCTAGATCTGTATCTGTAGTTTGTCTTGATGACGTGTTGAGAAAGTCCTGTTCTTCCCTCCGTGTCCTGATGCAGAGGAGCCTTGTTTCATCCCACAGGCCCATATATCTGGAAGGATATGTAAGAAACTGGAAAGAGTGGCTGTCTCTAGGGAGAGAGGGAGTAAGAGGGCTAGGGCACAGGGGGCACAGGGGTGAGGGGACTTTTTTCCATGTATACTCTTTTTTAAAAAAATTTAGAATATTATGGGGGTACATACGTTTTGGTTACATAATTTGCTTTTGTACAGTTTGAGTCAGAGTTATAGGTGTGCCCTTCACCTAGATAGTGTGCATTGTACCTGTTAGGTGTGAATTTACCCATCCCCTCCCCCCCCACACCTGCTTGATTTCTGTTGAGTTTTACTTCCATATGTACACATAAGTGTTGATCGATTAGTTCCATGTATATTCTTATATCTTTTACATTTTCTGTCATATGCTTCTGTTAAGTATTCAAAATACAAATATAAAAATCTATTGAATTATTTTCCTCCTAATATGTATTCATACAGCTGGTTAAATAGTAAATTATTCATACCATTTTCTTGAGGTAGTAAGCCTTACAAACAGTCTGATGTGTGGAGTAAGAATAAAGGGAGACGTATTTAACCAACTGTCAAATATTTTGTCTATAGGTTTTTTTTTTCCTTCCCGCTTATCTTTAGGTTTAAATAAAATTAATTTATGTTCTCTAAAAATTACATTTATTAGCTTGAAATTCATTTTGTTTTGCTAGAAAATAGGAAATAGGACTAACATTTATATTATGGTCATTTTCACTTTCATAATCCTATGAAGACTCCAGAGTCTAGATAGTTTTCAGCTGTTTTCTTTTTTTGGTTTTTGGTTTTTGGTTTTTTTTGAGGCAGAGTCTCGCCTTGTCACCCAGGCTAGAGTGCAGTGGCATCATCATAGCACTGCAATTGTCAGAATCCTGGGTTTCAGTACCAAAGATGTCAGGGTGGGAGTCTGCCCTCGGGTCTTGGTGTGCTCTTGGCAGAAGAATGACTAGACACACCAAAGTGTCAAGTCCAGGCTATTATCCCTGTCCTCTGATTCCTTTCTTGGAAAAATCACCAGCAAGGCCAATACAGACAGAGTAACCTCAGGCAAGGGAGCAGTTTCACAAGAGCAGCTCTTTATTGTAGAATAAAAAGAATCTGTCTCTGCGAGTGGAGAGAGACAGACCAACTCACTCACTCACTCACTTCTGACTTCCCAATTGTCTCCTTTTACTAGCCCAGTCTAGAGGAGGGCCCTTGGGAGGTGTGGGATGTTACCAAATGATCAATAGCTGTCCTCGAAATTCAATCTGCACAAACGAGCTCCCTCTAAGAAAGCCCACCTAGGGGTTGTGGTGAACTGAAATGCAGATAAAAGCTAATGGCATATTATTTACCTTTAGGTTACTCTGGGTCACTTTCTAAATCTATTTTTTTTATTTCAGCTTATTATGGGGGTACAAAAGTTTAGGTTATGTATATTGCCCTTGCGCCCCCACCCCCTGAGTAAGAGCTTCAAGCGTGTCCATTCCCCAGACAGTGCGCATCGCACTCATCATGTAGGTATACACCTATCCCCTCCCGCCCCCCACATCTGCCTGACACCCAGTTGGTGTTATTCCCAAATGTGCACTTAGGTGATGATCAGGGAAACCAATTTGCTGATGAGCACAAAACCTACAGAATGGGAAAAAATTTTCGCATGCCACACATCCGATAAAGGACTGATATCTAGATTCTATTTAGAACTCAGGAAAATCAGCAAGAAAAAATCAAACAACCCTATCAAAAAGTGGACAAAGGACATGAATAGAAATTTTTCAAAAGAAGATAGAAGAATGGCCAACAAACATATGAAAACATGCTCAACATCTCTAATCATCAGGGAAATGCAAATCAAAACCACAATGAGATATCACTTAACTCCAGTGAGAATGGCCTTTATCAAAAAGTCCCAAAACAATACATGTTGGTGTGGATACAGAGAGACACTTTCTAAATCTTATTATGCATTGGCTGGGGAATTCCTAGATTGACAAAGCCTTCCGGGGGTGTAGCAGTAGCTCTTGACAGGATTAAAAGCAGGGCAACACCAAAATGGAGTGCCCGCCCTGATTCTTCTTCCCAGGTAGAGCAATTGTTCAAAAAAGCACCAAAACAGAGAATCCTTGTCCCGAGAAGAGCCAGAGGTCCTAACTATCCACCTAACACAACCTCCAACTCCTAGGCTCAAGCAATTCTCCCGCCTCAGCCTCCCAAGTAACTGGGACTACAAGCACATGCCACAATACCAGGCTAATTTTTCTATTTTTAGTAGAGACTGGGTCTCCCTTTTGTTTAGGCTGGTCTTGAACTCCTGAGTTCAAGCAATCCTCCTGCCTGAGCCTCCCAGAGTGCTAGAATTACAGGTGTGAGCCACTGCTCCTGTCCTTGAACTTTTTTTGTTGTGGCTTTTACAGTAATGACCTGCAACAAATTAAAAATAAATGTATCACTGAAAAGCATTATTAATGCTAGAAAATGGAAACAATGACTAATTGTAGGCAACACTAATAATAAAATAAACTTCCTAAAAAAAATTTGGAAATTCCAACCACCTGCATGTGAGTTCTTAGAATAGAAGCATTGTGCTTGTAGCAATAGCCAAACTTCTTAGCAGAATTTTAGAGACAGATCTCTCTAAATTGTAGTAAGGCACTAATTTTTAACTTTCTTTAGGAGGCTATTCATACATAGTTCTTAGTCTTGGCTAAAAATGAAAGTCTATGGTTTGATATGTCATTCTATTAACAACTTTCCAATTTAGATGAGAAGGTCACTTCTCTAGATTAAGTGGGAAAAGGTATCAATTGGATTCTAGTTAGTAGTACTCTGCTACCTATTTAATATGGAAAGCCTAGTGATTTTTTTATAAATGTGAAAAAGCTTCATTCATAAATTCATTAAATCTATAGTTTTGGGGTGTTTTTGGCAGGGGGAGAAATAATAGCATGTTTAAATGCTGATGGCAATCCAGTAGAAAGGGAAATTTTGATGATGTAGAAATGAGAGGGGAGAATTAACTAACTTTATTTCCTTAAGTAGGCCAGAGGTGATAGGATGTATTGCCCAAGTGGAAGGGGTCGCATTAGATAGGAACATGGAAGGTTCATCTCCAGTAATTGGAGACAAGGTAGCTGTGGTATAATAAGAACTATATTTGGTCTTTGTCCCCAGTTCTAGTCACAAAGCTTCTAAAACCCTTGGAATTTCCTGAGTGATAGGGTGTATCTTGTTACTTGTTGGAGTCCCCTTTGATCACATCTGAGTTTATGCTGATGAGATGACTTAGGGTAGGTCTTCTAGATAACCTCAGGATGGAGTTGGCTGCCAGGGGACCCAACCTTGTGATTAGAGGGTTAGAAAAAACCCCAAAAGGATGGAGTTCAGAGAGCTTCTGGGTTGATGAACACATGGAGATGCTAGGAGGCTGGTTCCCTGAATGCATATAAAAGCTCCTCACCGCTTCCCCCATACCTTGGCCTACGCATCTCTTCCATCCAGCTGTTCCTGAGTTGTATCCTTTATAATAAACCAGTAAACATAAGTAAAGCGTTTCCCTGAGTTCTGTGAGTTATTGTAGCAAGTTATCAAACCTGAGGAGGAGACCATGAAAACCCCTGATTTGTAGCCAGTCAGTCAAAAGTATACGGGGCAATCCTGGGACTTGCGATTGGGGTCTGAAATGGGGGCTTCTTGTGGGCCCTAACCCTAACTCGAGGCAGATAGTGTCAGAATGGAAGTGAACTGTATAACACCATTGGTGTCTGCAGAGAATTGGTTGTTGGTGTTGGAAAACACCCCAGTAGTGTACATATGCAGAGGGGAAAGGTAGATGTGACTGGTGGGAGCATGGAAAGTTCTATTCTGATTGCTTTTATTTTCTGGCAGTGAAGTACCAAGCAGTGTTATCAGCTGAGAGACAGTTTTGGGAGGAGATGAAGCAGGTTTGAAGAGAGAGGAAAGGATAAAAAAAAGATTGTCTTTAAAAAGTAAACAAAAAAAAAAGTGAGTGAGTGATTGGTCTAGGGCACAGGTTCTCAATGTGTGGTCCCTGGATCAGCAACAGCATCACTTGAGAACTTGTTAAAAATGCAAAATCAGAGCCAAGTGTGGTGGCTTACACCTGTAATCCCAGAGCCAGTGTACTCTAGCTGGAGTGACAAAACAAGACTCTGTATCTGAAAAAACTTTTTAATTTTTTTTAATGCAAAATCTAGGTCACCACCCCAGAGCTGAATCAGAAACTCTGAGAGTGGAGGCAGCAATCTATTTTTTTTTTTTTTTTTTTTTTTTTTTTGAGACAGAGTTTTGCTCTGTCACCCCAGCTAGAGTGCAATGGCATCATCATAGCTGACTGTAACCTCAAACTCCTGGGCTCAAACGATCCTCCTGCCTCAGCTTCCTGAGTAGCTGGGACTATAGGCACGTACCATCATGCCTGGCTAATTTTCTTTCTTTCTTTTCTTTTCCTTTTTTTTTTTTTTTTTTTTGTAGAGACAGGGTCTCACTCTTGCTCAGGCTAGTCTCGAACTCCTGGCCTCAAGCAATCCTGCTTTGGCCTCCCAGCGTGCTAGGATTACAGGCATGAGCCACCAAGCCAGCAATCTTAACAAGCTTTACATGTGATTCCATTGCATGCTAAAATTTTGAGACCAAGTGTATCAGAATCACCTAGAGGGCTTGTTGAAAACATATGCTGGGTCCCAGCCCCAGATTTCTAATTCAGATCTGGGGTGAAGCCCAATCAAGAATGTCCATTTCTTACAAGTTGCCAGTTGAAGCTGGTGCTGCTGGCCTGCAGATCACGCTTTGAAAATTACTGGTCTAGGGAAATATGGCATGATTGATGGGTTGCATCAAGGGCCCATTATGACATTTGTGATCTTAAATTTAAGATGACTTTTTGCTTGGTTGTGTGTATTTCCCCAGCCACATTCATTTATACAGGTGCATTGTTGAAGTGAACCAGGACCATGATTCGACCAAGCAAGTTCAAGAAAGTGAGAGACAAACAAAAGAATTATGTGGGGTGTATGTGAGGGAGTGAATATAACTGATTGACCATAGCGTTTAAGCTGGGTAAGAAGGGACATGAGCACTTGAAGGAGGAGAATGACAGTGAAAAGCCGTTAGGATAAATACATCGAGGGTCCCTGTAAGGTTGAATGATTGTTGGATTTAGGATATTAGAAGAAGTTGCCTAGATGGACAGTGATGGTCTGGTGGATTGTTAGAAATTGAATAATGATGAGGAACTGCCATTATTGGTAATGACAGGGTCAATCAAGGATTGTCAAATAAGATATAGGATGCACATTTAAATTTGAATTTCAGATAAACAACCGATTCATTTAGTATAAGTACATCCCAAAGTATGCTTAGGACATGTATTTTATATATATGTATGTGTGTATGTATATGTGTGTGTGTGTATTTCCTCATGGTTATATAAGGAAATGTGTCTTTTTTATCAAATGCATGCTGTAATATAGAGGAGCAAAATGACGTGATGTCTATGCTCTACTTTAAAAGCCTTCAGCTAATAAAATCAGAAAAGAAGGACAGTTAAAGCAAATGCAGTAAAATCTTGATAATCTTGAATCTAGGTGATGGGTGCATTATTTCATTATCTTGTATATATATGAAATTTTTCATTAAAACATCTTGGAAGACTGTTGTTTCATGGAGTTTTGGAAGGAAGCCAAATTGGATGTGTGTTCAATTCATCTTTTTTCTGCATCTCTCCTTACGTTTTTACTCTTTACTTGAGCTATACATTTGTAATCATTTGGTATTAAGCTCTTGTATTTAAATATTGTTCAAAGCACAGAGCCAATTAATTAATAGCAGGTTGCTTAGTTATTTTGTGTTTACATGTTGTAGTCTTAGAGTTTTATGTATCATATAATTGGCTTTCATGATCTTGAAGTATATTAGGGTGATAACAGCTACCTGATTATCCCTTTGAGACCTTCATGAAACAAGATGAAAATCTCTTAAGAATAGTAAGGTAAGTATAAACACACTCATATACATAAATACACATATATACTTATAGTAACTCCATATCAATGCCATTTAACTTATATTTTAGGATATCCCTTAGCTAACATTAAAATCTTAATAAATTGTTATTAAGTTAAAGGATATATGTTAACAATGTTAATATATGGTGGAAATATGTAATGATATCCAGTATCAGGAAATCAGATCTTTTTTGAGATTCCATTTCTTCAAGTTTTTACTAATATCCTATGTAAAGAAAACCTTACTTTTTAGCAATCCAGAAATAATTATGAAAGCAAATAGCCAAAGTGTCAAATTAGACAATCAAGTTTAAATAGACTTACTTTTCCTTTTATATATCTTACTACTTGGGTTTGCTCAAATTGGTGTCAGTGCGAATAAATAACAATTTATAATTAGAACCATCAATTGATGGTGAAAATTAAATTAAAATCAGTAGCACAATCTCATGATCCCTAACATTCAAAATCACTTATGTGTAAAACCTAAATTGTTCATCCCTCAATTTTAAGTGGTTAAGTCTCTTTCTCAGACTGAAATTTAGGGATTAGTTATTTATATAAATAACATCAGGAGTTTTTTTTCCTCACTTTCTCAGAAAATAGTTGAATCAAATAATTTAAGGATAGCAACACCATTAAAATTAGTTAAACTAAAATTAGTTATTTATATCCTTGTTTATCATAGTTTGAAGAGTTGGTCTTAGATCCTTCTAAACTCTCTGTCCAGCCAAAGAAATTCATTCATTATACACTCACATATCCTTCAGAGAAGTCCATGCAGTCCCAACAATAACACTCTTAATCAAGACAAGGGCTTTGCTAAATTCAAGAGGGAATTTCTCTCTATGGTTACTGGTAATTTGCTCTAGCTTTTGCCCTAATCTAGTCACTTGGGGTAGAGTTTTAAACTTTAGGAGGAGATTTTTTTTCCCTTTAGAAATAAACTAGAGCCAAGGAAAAGATTATTAAAAATGTTAAAATATGTTTAAAATGTTTTTAGTTATATATTGTGTAACTGATTAGCATATTGACACATAATACAATTGAAGTCTGATTTTCATCCTCTCAATTATTCAAGAAATATTTATTGAAAATACTTATGTCATATACTGTACTAAGGTACTGGGGTTAGAAATTAATATTTGAAACATTCCAGGTATTTTTAGTTGGAATTTTATAAGCCTTCACTTGCAAATGAAGTTAATTCTTTTAAAAGAGTGCCTAAGAAAGAAAATCCATTAATCCTCTATCCAAAGTACAGCAAAATTTGTTGGAACTGGTTTAATCACCCTCTTATATAAACAAAGGATTCCGTAATGATTTGCCAAATATTTATGAGTGTGTAATTTTAAGGAAACAGGAAAAGTTACATAAAATGGACATTTCATATATTGACTCTCCTTTTAATTGTTTTGATGTTGCCAGCATTCCATGTCTTTCCTTTTGAGTTTTTTTTTTTTTTAATCCTCCTTTTGAGTTTTGAGATACCGTGTTCCCTTCTCAGTTGCCCAGGGACTCAAACACTGGTGGCAAATCCATTCAAGAAGAAGCCAGAGGCATGATTAATGTAGAAACAATCATATAAGCCAAGAATTTGTACCTAGGAAAGTAAACAAAGATCTTTAATTAGCTGATTAAACAGATTGAAGAAAAGATTTTGTGAAAGACTGAATCATATATAATCTGTTCTCCATTATTTGTGATAGATTTCTCAGTTTTGTTTTACCATCACAAGAGGTAATGTGGCATAAGATTAAAGGGCACAAAAGAAACTCTGGCATTAGACTACCGTCTGATGGTTGAAATCCTGGCTCTACCGTGGGCCTCAGTTTCTTCCTCTGTACAATGGGGATAATAACAGTCTCTGGCTCACAGAGTTGAGAGGACCTAATGAGTCAATACGTTTTAAGTGAGTAGAACAGCACCTGGCAAGTAGAAACCACACAATAAATGCTAGTTATTCAATATAAGGCGGGAAAAATTTTCATGTTTTCAAACTGTTTTACTTTACTTAGATCCTACTTTTACTTATCTACGAGTCAACCTCTATATTTGTGTGGATGTCAAGGTTTGTGAAACATATTTTAAATAATTGTGGTAAGTTTTAAAACCTGGCTGGTATAAGAAATAGTAATCATTTATAAATTTTACAACTTATTAGTCATTTCAGATGTAATATAACTTACAATAACCTCTCAGGAGTTTGAGACCAGCCTGAGCACGAGCAAGACCCCCATCTCTACAAAAAACAGAAAAATTAGCCAGGTGTGGTGGCGAGTGCCTGTAGTCCCAGGTACTTGGGGGGCTGAAGCAGGAGGATCGCTTGAGCCCAGGAGTATGAGGTTGCAGTGAGCTATGATGACACCACTGCACTCTAGCTGGGGCAACAAAGCAAGACTCTGTCTCAAAAAAAAAAAAAAAAAAAATCCAACAAAAAAAGGTTGCTTTGCAATTGTCATATTTCTATTTTGGCTGTTTATGAGTTAAATCAACAAAGTGTGCTTCTGAAAAGTTTCTACACCTAAAATGCAACACCATGTATTGTATATATTATTAAACAAATTTAAATTACAAAACCAAGTAGAAATTGGCTAATCACTAACATTTTTTGAATTGACTGAGTTTTTGTTTTGTTTTTTAAATCCATTTCTCCTCCCTACTGTTTGGAAGTTAATCTATTTCTATTCTCATGGTTCTTAACCTTAATTTGTTAATGTGCTTATGGAACTTAAAGTCTAAAACCCTATCTCTACCTTCTTCCCAAGCAAAAAAAGAAACTTGGAATGATGGTCTTCAAACTTTGCTTGCATGCCACATAAAATAATTTTGGAAAAACTACTATGTACCCTCTTGTATGTTTTTCATCATAATTTTAAATATTTGTGATGAATGTAATTATCAGAATATTGCAGATTTATAAATCTTAAAATAAGACTTTTATCATCTACAATTTAGGTACCATAATGAGGCCAGGCGCGGTGGCTCACCCCTGTAATCCTAGCACTCTGGGAGGCCGAGGCGGGAGGATCGCTCAAGGTCAGGAGTTCGAGACCAGCCTGAGCAAGAGTGAGACCCCCGTCTCTACTAAAAAAAAGAAAGAAATTATCTGGATAACTAAAAAATAAAATATATATATATATAGTTAGCTGGGCATGGTGGCGCATGCCTGTAGTCCCAGGGACTCGGGAGGCTGAGGGAGAAGGATTGCTTGAGCCCAGGAGTTTGAGGTTGCTGTGAGCTAGGCTGATGCCACAGCACTCTAACCCCAGCAGAGCGAGACTCTGTCTCAAAAAAAAAAAAAAAGGTACTATAATGATTCAATATACCCATCATAATTCAAGAAAATTAACAAACTCTCCTTCAAAAATAGGAAATTTTGGCTGAGTGTGGTGGCTCATGCCTATAATTCTAGCATTTTGAGATGCTAAGGTGAGAGGATCACTTCAGGCTACGAGTTCAAGACCAGCCTAGGCAATATAGTGAGACCCTGTCTCTACAAAACATTTTTTTTTTTTTTTTTTCTTTTGAGACAGAGTCTCACTCTGTTGCCTGGGCTAGAGTGCCGTGGCGTCAGCCTAGCTCACAGCAACCTCAAACTCCTGGGCTCAAGCAATCCTCCTGCCTCAGCCTCCCGAGTAGCTGGGACTACAGGCATGTGCCACCATGCCTGGCTAATTTTTTCTATATGTATTTTTAGCTGTCCATATAATTTCTTTCTATTTTTAGTAGAGACGGGGTCTGGCTCTTGCTCAGGCTGGTCTCAAACTCCTGAACTCAAACTATCCACCCATCTCGGCCTCCCAGAGTGCTAGGATTACAGGCGTGAGCCACGGCGCCCAGCCTACAAAACATTTTTTGAAAAAATTAGCCAGTCATGATGGTGTGCACTTATAGTCCCAGCTACTCAGGAGACTGCAGCAGGAGGATCGCTTGAGCCCAGGAGTCTGAGGCTGCAGTAAGCTATTATGATGCCGCTGCACTCCATCCTGGGTGACAGAATAAAACCCTGTCTCTACAAAAATAAAATGGGAAATTTTGCATCACTGCTTTTTTTGTCCTTAACTTGTGTTTCTATTTTACTTCCCCAATATAAAAAAAATACTGGTCTTTATTTTCAGATCACTTTTATAGTTACAGAAAAATTGGGCAGAAAGTACAGAAAGTTCCCATATAACTCTCACATTTCCACACTCCCCCCACCGAGTTTTTTATTATTAACATCTTGCATTAGTGTGGTACATTTGTAACAATGGATAACCGATATTGATACAAATAACTAAAGTACATAATTTATATTAGGGTTCACTCTTTGTGTTCTATATTCCATGGGTTTTAACAAATGTATATAATAACATATATCCACCATTATACAATCATGCATCGATGTTTTGGTCCATAACAGACTGCACATACAATGGTGGGTTCATAAGATTATAATACTGTGTTTTTACTGTACCTTTTGTATGTTTAGATGTATTTAGATACACAAATACTTACTATTGTGTTACAGTTGCCTACAGTATTCAGTACAATAACATACTGTACAGATTTTTAGCCTAGGAACAACAGACTATACCATACAGCCTAGGTGTATAGTAGGCTATAATACCATCTTGGTTTGCGTAAGTACACTGTATGAGATTTGTACAATGACAAAATTGCCTAATGTTGAATTTCTCAGAACATACTCCTGTCCTTAAGTGATGCATGACTATACTTATACTTACCAGTTCAGCATCCCTAATCCAAAAATTCAAAATCTGAAATGCTCCAATGAGCATTTCCCTTGAGTGTCATATTTGGAACTCAAGTTCCAGAATTTGGAGTGTTTTGGATTTGGAATTTTTGGGTCAGGGATACACAACATGTATAATCTTACGGGATCACCATCGTATATGCCGTTAGTTGTTGACCAAAACATCATTACACTATGAAGAACCAAACAAGGCCGGGTGCAGTGCTGGCTCACACCTGTACTCCTAACACTCTGGGAGGCCAAGGCAGCAAGATCACTTGAAATCAGGAATTCAAGACCAGCCTGAGCAAAAGCGAGACCCGGTCTCTACTAAAAATAGAAAAAATTAGCTGGGCATTGTGGTGCGCGCCTGTAGTCCCAGCTACTCGGGAGGCTGAGGCAGGAGGATTGCTTGAGCCCAGGAGTCTGAGGTTGCTGTGAGCTAGGCTGATACCACGGTACTTTAGCCACGGCACTCTAGCCCTGGGCAACAGAGCTAGACTCTGTCTCAAAAAAAACCCCAAAAGCGGCCAGACCTAAGTGCTTATATACTAGGTTGAACAGCTGAACAAAGAGGGCAATTATGGGAAAGTAACAAGGAAGGTAAAAGTGAGTTTAAAGGTTTGTTTGTACAGATTTCTCTTGGCTTCAACTCTGTCTCTGGTGATTAGAATGTTTCTTTCCTCCTGATATAGAGAGGGTATCTTTCATATGGGAGTTTCATCTCCTACTTTTGGGAAGAAAAAGAGGAGATCAAAATGCCCCCCCCCCTTTTTAAATCTAATTTGATGATTTTTTTTCCTTCTTTTAAATTTCAAAATATAGGCGGTACAAGTGTTTTTGTTACATGGATACCTTGTATAATGCTTAAGGCAGGGCTTTTGGTGTGCCTATCACCAGAACAGTGTTCACTGTACCCAACAGGTAAGTTTTCATTGCTTACCCACCCTCCCACCCTCCCCTCTTCTTGATTTCTCATGTTCTTTATATCACTTTGTAGAATGCCCTTCTATTTTTCAAGTGCTTTTAGCTCAACCTAATCAATGTGCCAAAGCAACATATTTGGGGTTGACATGTCCCGAACTCCTTCATATAATAGTTTCAGTGCCCTAGAAATACCCTGTGTTCCACTTGTTTATCTCTCCCTCCCTTCCCCAATCCCTGGCAACCACTGGCGTTTTTAATGTCTCCATAGTTTTGCCTTTTCTGGAATGTCATATACATATGCTCCTCAACTTACAATGCGGTTACATTGTAAGTTGAAAATATGGTAAGTCAAAAATGCATTTAATGCACTTTACCTAAACATGATAATTTATCCTAGCCTACCTTAAACATGCTCAGAACACTTACAGTTGGGCAAAATCATCTAACACAAAGCCTATTTTATAATAAAGTATTGAATATGTTATGAAATTTATTGAATACTATGCTGAAAGTAAAACACAGATTGGTTATATGAGTACTCAAAGTACAGTTTCTATTGAATGTGTATTGCTGTTCCCCCTTGTAAAGTTGAAAAATTGTGAGTTGAACAATGGTAAGTTGGGGACCATCTGTAGTTGGGAATCATGCAGCAAAGTAGCTTTTTAGGTTGGCTACTTCACTTAGCAATATATATTTAAGGTTCCCCCATGTCTTTTCATGGCTTGGTAACTTATTTCTTATTTTGTTCAATAATATTACGTTGTGTGGATGTATCACAGTCTGTTTATGCATTCACTTACTAAAGGACATTCCAATGTTTGGCAATTATGAATAAGGCTGCTATAATCATTTTTGTGCAGGTTTTTGTGTGTACATAAGTTTTTAACTCATTTGGGTAAATAAATACCAAGGAGCACAATTGCTGGATTGTATCATAACAGCAGGTGTAGTTTTGTAAGAAACTGCCATGTTGTCTTCCAAAGTGTCTATACTATTTTGCATTCCCACCAGCAGTGAATGAGAGTTTCCATTGCTCCACATCCTTGCCAGCATTTGGTGTTATAGGTGTTTTGGATTTTGGCCATTCTAATAGGTATGTAATGGTATCTCCTTGTTTTAATTTGCAAATCCCTGATGACATACGCTGTTGAACATCTTTTCATATGCTTATTTGCTATCTGTATACTTTGATGAAATATCTGTTTAGGTCATTTGCCTTTTCTTCAGTTTTTTATCTTCAGATTTTTTTAGTTGGGTTGTTTGTTTTCATATTAAGAGTTCTTTGTATATTTTGGATACTAGCCCTTTATCAGATATGTATTTTGCAAATATTTTCTCCCAGCCTGTGGCTTATCTTTTCATTCTCTCTCTCTCTCTTTTTTTTTTTTTCTTTCGAGACAGGGTCTCACTCTGTTGCCTGGGCTAGAATGCAGTGGCATCTTCATAGCTCAATGCAGCCTCAAACTCCTTGGCTTAAGCAATCCTCTTGCTGGGACTACAGGCACATGCCATCACACCCAGCTAATTTTAGAAAATTTTTTTGTAGAAATGAGGTCTCATTATGTTGCCCAGGTTGGTCTTGAACTCTTGGCCTCATGTGATGCTCCTGCCTCAGCCTCCCACAGCACTGGGAGGCATAAGCCACTGTGCCCTGCCAGAGTTACATTTTTAGATTCTTGCCTATCAGAGGGTTCATTTGTTGCTTCAACAAATATTCATTAAATGCCTGGGTGCTTAATGACACAGACTGAGTAGGCATTTAAGATGGATACAGTTATGATCCTCATAAAATTGGGTGTTAATAGGGGACTGGCAAGTAAGTTGGTTGAGTACATTAGGATAAATGCTGTAATAGGGAATATACAGCATACAAGGGGAACATATAAAATTTGTGTGTGTGTTAGGGAGGGAATAAAACAGTTTTTGAAAGAAAGGACTTACAGGTTGAGTCCTGATAATGGCTATTTGAAGGGGAAAGAAAAGAGTGTAGGAGAAGTGGCTAGAGGTAAGACTGGAAAGATTAGATGGGATCTAAGGTATTTGGACTTGTTTATAAGAGGAACAAGAGCCACTGAAGGTTTTTTTTTTTTTTTTTAGACAGGGTCTTCGTCTGTTGTCCAGGCTAAAGTGTAGTGTCATCCTCATAGCTCACTGCAGCCTCCAACTCCTGGGCTCAAGCAATTCTCCTGCCCTAGGCTCCTGCCACAGCCTCCTAAGTAGCTGGAACTATAGGCACAAGACATCATACCCAGCTAATTTTTTCATTTTTTTGTAGAAGTGGGGTCTCGATATTGCCCCGGCTGGTCTCAAACTCCTGGCCTCAAGTCCTCCTGCCTCCACCTCCCAAAGTGCTAGGATTACAGGTGTGAGCCACCACGCCCAGCCACCTGAAGGGTTTTAAGTATAGAAGTGATTTAAGGATCAGTCTTACTAAATTAGTTCTAAAGAAGAGGATATTTGGGTTTCTCACTTGAATCCTAGGCCTCTTATCACTTAAAAATATTGACATAACTTGGTTATGCCTTTCTGCCTTTGTTTGAGTGTTTTATTTGGAATGCCCTTCTATATATACGGTTCCACTTCTTCCCACAAGACTCCGTTCAAATTCTACCTGCCTCCAAGCTTTCCAAATATACCCAATTGGTGATTAGACTCTACCACTGCATAATGACTTATTTGTACCACAATTTTATTAGTTATATATTGCTAAATAACAAATTATCCCCAAACTTAGTGGCTTAAAAGAACAATAAATACTTTTTATTTTGCACAGTTCCCAAGGGTCAGCTGGGTGCTTCATTTCAGAGTTTTTTTTAGGATACAAGATGTCAGCTTGGGCTGCAGTCATCTAATACCTTTTTTGTGGCTGAAGGTTTCCATGGTGGCTTGCCCACCTGGCTGGCAAGTTGGTACTGGCTGTTGGCAGGAAGTCCCAGTTCCTTGCTACATATACCTCCTTACAGGGCTGCTTGGCAGCTGGCTTTCTCCAGATTCAGCTATCTAAAAGAGCAAGGTAGAAGCCAAAATGTCTTTTATGACCAGGCCTTGGAAATCATACATCATCATTTCTACAATACTACTGAGTACCCAGGTTAGCCCTATTCAATGTGGGAGAGTCTACACAAAAGTAAGAACACCAGGAGGTGAGGAACATTGAGGGCCCTATGGAGGCTGGCTAACACAGCAATTTTATCATTTATCTTCATTATGAGTTAGTCTTGCATCTGTCTCTGACTCACTAAACCAGTGTCTCTCACCCCTTTTTTTCATTATTGCCCCCTTATGGAGTATTTTTAAACATATTATTCCTAATTGCATCCTCCCATGAAATTTTAATGACACAAGTATACTGTGTATTTGCTTTTGTATGTATATCCGTGCTTTATATAGAAAAACAGTATTATTTTTCACCCCCCCCCCCAGTAACAATTTTCACTTCCTTCGGGCAATATCACCCTCTTTGAGGTTGAGAATGCCTTTACAAGACTGAGAGCTAAAAATGCAGGAGAGTTCTTCTCATTGTTTCATTCTCACAGCACTTTGTTTAGTGCACTAAACAGAGTACAGTAGTAAATGTTGAATTGTTGTAAATAATTGGGCAAGACAGAGAGGAACACGAATATGCGGCCCAGTGAAAATGCAAAATAGACATGCCATTAGCCAAAGTGGAAACAGAGCCCCTATGGAAAAGAAGTATAAGCAAAAGAGCATTTAATAAACATTTTCTGAAACACTGAATTTATTGATCTTGTCATCACTGAACATTGAATATGACTGTTTCTGATATATTCGTAGGCATTCAATACTTTTTTTTATTATTTTTTTTTTAGGGATGAGGTCTTGCTATGTTGCCCAGGCTGGACTGGGATGGCTATTCACAGGGATAATCCCACTATTGATCTGCACAAGAATTTTGATCTGATCCGTTTCTGACCTGGGCCAGTTCACCCCTCCTTAGGAAACCTGGTGGTCCCCTGTTCCTGGGAAGTCACCAAATTGTTACTGAACTTAGTGCAGACACCTGATCAGCATAACACACTACAGCCCAGAACTCCTGGGCTCAGGGAATCCTCCCACCTCAGCCTCCCACATAGCCGGGATCACAGGTTCATGTTATCACACCTGGCTCAACAGATTTTTTTTTTTTTTTTTTGAGACACAGTCTCACTATGTTGCCCAGGCTAGAGTGCCGTGGCGTCAGCCTAGCTCACAGCAACCTCAAACTTCCCAGCTGAGGCAATCCATCTGCCTCAGCCTCCCGAGTAGCTGGGACTACAGGCATGTGCCACCATGCCCAGCTAATTTTTTCTATATATATTTTTAGTTGTCCCGCTAATTTCTTTCTATTTTTAGTAGAGACGGGGTTTCGCTCTTGCTCAGGCTGGTCTTGAACTCGTGACCTCGAGTGATCCTCCTGCCTCGGCCTCCCAGAGTGCTAGGATTACAGGCGTGAGCCCCTGCGCCCGGCCAATACATATTTTTTTGAATGAATAAATTCATTCTCTAGAATTGATTACTGATTCAAAGTCACTATGAGCTTCAAGGCTATCTGATTACCTGAAAATTAAGGAATTTATTTTGATTTAAGTTTGATTAAAGATAAATCCTGTTCCCTATTTCCAACTCAACTAAATGCTCCAATTTACCAAAGAATTCTGGTTAAGTGTCTTCTTGTTTCATTTCTACATCATCCAAGTAAGGGGTGAAGCATTTGTGGGTACAAAAAGGTCAGAGTTGCAAAGTCCAAAGGAAACAAAGTACTCATTCATCTTCTATTTCTATTTTCCCAGTTTGTCTCCACCTTCTAGATTATAAATTCCTAAAGGTAGGAAGTGTGTAGGCCCAACTGAAATCTAGAAGATAAACATTTATTGAATGCATGTATAAATCAGTCAAGATCCCTGCCCCAAGGGGCTGACAATCTTGGATGACACATATATTATTTAATAAAACATATTTAAACTTTGGTCCTGCTGGACCTACCAGATGGGGAAGGAAAACACAATACCAGAAGATTATTCACAAGTGTGGTCAAAGCTTGTTAGGAAAAAGAGTGGGTTGATCAGTTTTGTTGAAGATTCCACTTCAGTGAATTGTGGGTCATAACATTTGAGAGGCAATAATTATGCTGAGCGAAAGAAGCCAGGAGCCTCCCCGCCATCCATATTGTATGATGTCAGTATATAGAACTTCAGCATGTGCAAATTTATCTGTAGTAACAGAAAGTAGATCTGTAGTTTGCTAAGAGATATGATGGGGAAGGACAGGATGGACACATTATAAAGAGCAGGGAGTAACTTGTGGGTGAATATATTCACTACATTGATTTTGGTGATTTCATAGGTGTATACATTTGTCAAAATGTATCAAATTGTACATTTAAAAATGTGCAGGTTGTCAATTATTCAATAAAGTTGTCTTTTGAAAAAAGATAGAATCAGATCATAGAGGGTCAGACTGAGGAACTCTTGAAGTCTTTGGGAGCAGAAAGACTATGTGTATAAAGCAATGTTCTAAGAAAATTAAACTGATTGTGGTCTTCCGAGTAGACAGGGGAGAATAACGTTCAGTAAACTATTGCTAATAGCCAAACCTGGGCTGGTGTGACAGCAAAGGAAATGGACAGACGAATAGGCATGTATCGGACCCAGGGAACAACCTACAGTCTTTGGTTCAGAAGGTCTGTGGTGTATGCGTGTCTGTGGGTGATGTCTATCTCCGGAGGGAGAAGAATGGTCTATAGTTACACCAAGAAGAATTTTTACTGGCAGTAACCAGAGAGGCTAGAGGGAGAACATGATTTGGGGTAAGAAGATGACTTCGCACTTTGGACGAGGAGAGAGTAATATTTAAAGCCTCTGAGACACAGAGAGGGGGTTGGGACACTAGTTTGCTTGAGCTTGCAGGCAGAGGCCAGGCCCGGTTAGCGGAGGTGAGACCACGCCACAACTCCACGCTGGATCCCGGACGCCTAGAACCTTAATCCTCAACCGCTGATTCCTCAAGTTCCTGGAGCTGAGGCCGATGTTTGTGCAAGCCCCGCCTAGGTACCCGGCGGAGATCCGGGGAGAACACCTCCGGGGAAACCGGGGGTGGCAGGGGTGGGGGCGCTCGTGCCCGGCGCGTGCGCGCGGCGCCCAGGGAGGCGGCCTGGAAGCGAGGGAGCGCGCGCCCTTCACGTGACCCGGCCCGCGGGCGGCGACGCACACGTCGCGCCTCTCACGTGGTCTGTCTCCAGCCCCGTCGCCGGCGGAGGCGGGCGCGGGCGCGTCCCTGTGGCCAGTCACCCGGAGGAGTTGGTCGCACAATTATGAAAGACTCGGTTTCTGCTGCTAGCGCCGGAGCTGAGTTAGTTCTGAGAAGGTTTCCCTGGGCTGTCCTTGTCCGGCGGCCCCTGCTGCCGCCTCCGGAGACGGTTCCCGATAGATGGCTACAGGCCGCGGAGGAGGAGGAGGTGGAGTTGCTGCCCTTCCGGAGTCCGCCCCATGAGGAGAATGGTACTGGACCCACGCAGGCCCGGGCGGGGAGCGGTTCTGGGGGTTGCAGGTGGGGACGGGCTGGACCCGGCAGCCAAGTGGTGGGGGGAGCCACGTTTTAGGGGGCGAAGGACCCCCGACTTGCCTTGAGGCTTCCGGATTTGCCCTGGTGGGACGGGTGTGCAGTTCGCTAAGGGGTGCGGGGTGGTAGCAGGTAGCAAATCTGGCGCGACAGCTTGTCGCGGGAATCCCCTGATCTGAGACCTGGCTCCAGGAGGGCCTCTCGAGGCGGCAGAGGCGCGAGCTGGGGACTGCCTGGCCGGCCTGAGCCGAGCGGCCGCAGCGCGCCGGCCGCAGCGCGCAGTGTTCGAGCCCCGCATCTCCTGGGAGCGCGGTCCTCCTGGCGCCAGTTGCTGGCAGATAAGGGAGCCAAATGCTCTCTGCTCAAGTTCAACATGGAAAAAAAGAGGGAGGGCTGAAGGGATACAAAAAAGGGGTAGAGGACACGGATTCGGAGCTGTGCCTTGTTTGCTGCGCAGCGGATACTCTACAGGTACGTTTTCTTTTTGGAGCCGAAGGGGAAGGATTTGGCAACATTGACGGTAGATCTGGTTTGGAGTAACAGGAATTAGGGATGAGGAGGGGGCGCTGCTGTGGGGATCAAGGCGATGTACGGTCAAGTTTTAATCGAACTACTTCGTTGCCCCAGAGAAGGGTTGGTCGTATTTTAAACCGAAAGGTGGAACGGAGAGAGGGAGGCGGTGCATTGCAGCTTTTGATAAGAGTTTTTTTTTTGTTTGTTTGTTTTTGTAAAGGCCAGGAACCAAATTTGAAGATTTTTTTTTTTTTAACAAAAAAAGTTATTTAGATTAAGGACTAGAAGAGCAGGGGAGGTATTTCTGGTCAGTACTTGAATTTGATAGGCTTTATGCAAACAACTCTCCCTCTACTGGAGGCTGGCAGGTTTACTTTTCTCCAGAAGCTAGTCCAAGTGCCGTACAAAACTGAAATAAGAGTTTTACTTATACTACAAATGTAGTTATACTTTGAATAAATAGTGAATCTTTCACTATTTTCCACCTTCTTTGGTAATGTAAAGTCAATAAAAACTTCATTTTATCATTTTCATAATGTTAAACAGAAGAGTTTAAGTCCGTTTACTGGCCCTACATTTTTAAAATTTAATTAATTAATTTATTTTTATTTTTTAAGAATTAGAGACCGAGTCTGGCTATGTTGCCCAGGCTGGATTTGAACTCCTGGGCTCAAGCATGTAGCTGGGATTACAGGTGCTCACCGCTGCAACCAGGCTGGCCTAAATTTTTGAATTTCTTTTTTCTTTTTTTTTAATGAAGGCGTGAGGGGTTGTGAGGAGGGGTGCTCAGTTGCCTTGTTTGTTTTTTGTTGAGACAGTGTCTCACTCTGTTGCCGTGGATAGAGTGTAGTGGTGTCATTGTAACTCACTGTAACCTCCAACTCCTGGGCTCTAAGCAATCCTTCTGCCTCTGCCTCCTGGGTAAGCTGGGACTGCAGGCATGCGCCACGACTCCTCGCTGGGTTTTTTTTTTGTTTTTTTGTTTTTCCCTTTTTGTAGGGAGGGGGTCTCGCTCTTGCTCAGGCTGGTCTTGAACTCCTGACTTAAAGTGATCTGCCTGCCGTGGCCTCCCAGAGTGCTAGGATTATAGGCGTGAGCCACCGCACCCAGCCTAAATTTTTTAATTTACTACTTAAATGGATTTAAGGGAATCTATTTGGGGAGGGGAAGTTGAATCAAAGTGCTTTGTTTTAAAAAAACCAAGCCATTAATACTGACAATTCAGTGATATGTCATTTTCCTTGTTAGATGGTAAATATCACACATTTGAACATATTATTTCAATATTTAAAGGAAAAACTTTCAGATACATTAGAAAATGGAAGTGAAGATTCTTTATCATCTTCAAAGCCATTCATCAATTCCTAATGTTTGATGAGAGCAACAGACTTCTTTGTTTCTATTGAAAGTCTGTAATTTCTCAGCCTTACTTCAGGTGTCCTTCTCAAATCTAACCTCTTGCCTTAATTAGGCTTGCTGTCTACATACTTGAAAGAGCTTTCAAAAATTAAGGTGTGGTCCAGGTTTTTCCTGTTTCTGCTGCCTTTCCGCTTATGGCCAGTCGTTTTCATAGCAGATACACTCCCCCAGACAATATATTTGTCTACATAAATAGTCTGAATTCAGTATTGATTGGACATGCTGTTAACAAACCTGTTGATTCAGCAAGGAGAAATTCTCACTTTAAAATTTGAGATTAAGAGTCTGGTTTTAGTTTTAACACTAAGTCTTGATTGCTGTTGAATTGTGTGATTTTCATTACAATTTCCAATTAAGTTTTTAGGGTAACCTACAGCTGGGGTTCTTCATTCAATAATGATTTGTTCAGCTTCCTGAATTTTTAGGTAAAGAATTGACCTAAAAGTTCACATAAGTATATTGCCTTCACACTGCATAATTCTTACTGTGAACTATTATTTAAGGCATTTGCTTCTGGTAATCAGTTTCTACTTGGACATTAAGAGCATATACAAATTTTCTGTGTTTTAAAAAGCTGTAAAATGCATCAGCCAACTGACTAAAAAACAATACAAAACAAACAAAATGCCAAGAAACAAGCTAAAAAACTGGAGCAGAATCAAATTTTGTAAAAATTATCTATCATGGCTACTGGAAATTCTTGTTTTATTCATTTGCAGTCACTTATTTAGTGATATTTTCCAAGCACCATGATAGGCACTGGAGAGCCAAAGAAGTGTTAGACAAGTCTACATTCACATAGTTCACATTCTCATTATTTATTAAAAAAAAACTACTGTCCAATGGAAGGTGCATGGTTTACTTTATAAAATAAACATTTAATATCTACCATGTTTTAGGCACTGTGATACCTAATAGCCTTGAGGGACAATGTATTAATAGTTATGCAAAAAATAAAAGGATACTGTGATACTATTGTGTGGATTACTGTGAAAGTGTAGGGCAGTCAGGGAGAAAGAAAGAAAAATCTGGGTAGGCTGGCAGAGGAGCTACTGGTTAGTCTTGTAGAATTAATAAGAACTGGAGTTAACCTGGAAATAGAAAGGGTATTGAATTGATTGTTTTAGTCTAAGAGAACTGACCTTTAAAGAAAAGAGCATCTTTAGTTTCTTCTGGGGACTGCTACGTAATACTGTACATAGTTTGGAATGAGTGGAGTATGGGATGATAAGGGGAACTGGGGGGAATATTATAAAGATAGACAAATCAGGTTGTGGTCTCTCATGCCTATAGTCCTAGCTATTGGGGAGACTGAGGGAGAAGGATTGCTTAAGCCCAGAAGTTTGAGGCTGCAGTAAGCTCCAGCTTAGTGACAGTGAGAGAGCCCATCTCATAACAAACAAAGAGAAGCAAGGACCCGATTTCAGAAAGTAATGTATGTCGTGTAGAGGGTTTGGGTTTTATTTTGGAGATACTGGGGACCCACTTAAGGAAATTTGGTGTGTGGTTAAACCAAAAAGAGAAAGACTAGTGAGAGGAGGCTGTTGCAAGACTATGACAAATTTTGTGGGCTTGAAATAAAGAATTAGAAGAAAGAAACAACAGAGTAAGATGTTTAGGAGTTAGAATTTTCAGAACTTGGTCACTTTTGTGGAGCAATGGCTCTAAATTTGTACGTGTAAATGTTGATAGTAACTGGGCATAACATGAAAACGTGTGATAATTGGAGTTATTACTTAAAATGTGCACATGTAATAGTAGAAAGCAATACTTAAAATATGCATTTTAAAACATTTTAAAATGAAGATCTATTGAAGCAAGCACTTGCAAAATTTAAGTTGGAGAGTTATCTCTATATTTTGATCTAATGCTCTGATATTCTCTCTTTAGCATTCTAACATGAGGGGTTCCCAACATAAAAAGATATATAGTAAAATGAAAATATCCACTGACCAGTTTCAACAGTTTCAAACATGTGAATTTTGTCTCTTCTGTTACCCTCCCATTTCCCCTCAACTGGGTAATTTTAAAGCAAATCCCAGACCTATATCATCTATAGATATTTTATTGTGTGTATGTCTAAAAAGATAAGGACTCTTAACCACAATACTATTAGCACACCTAAACATTAATTCCTTAATTAAATATTTAGCGTATTTCTCTTATTGTCTCATGTTTTACTTATTCGATTTGTGTGACTCAGGATCCAAAGAATTCTGCATATAGTATTTGGTTGATAACTTTCAGTCTCTAGCACCCTTTTGGTTTTTTTTATTGTTGTTGTTCTTGTCATTTACTGTTTGTTTGTTCAAAAAACCTGATTATTCATTTACCTTATAGAGTTTCCCACAGTTTGTACTTTGTTGAATGCATCCCTACAGTGTCATGTAACGTGTTTCTTCTCTACATTTCCTACGAACTAGTGGTTAATCTAAGGACTTGATCAGATTCTAGTTTCATATTTTGGCAATACGCATAGGTAGTACTATGTACTTTCTGTTGCATTACATTAAGAGACACATGTCCTCTAGCTGTTTTTGTTTTTCCGTTTCTTTTCTTTCTTTCTTTTTTTTTTTTTTGATGTTAATGTTGACCAGTGAGTGGGTTCCTGTTGTCAGCCACCTGATCTCTCAGTTGTGAAGTTTTCCATTGGTCATTCACGTGTTAGTTTTAGTAGTAGTCTTTTAGTTTTTGCCATGGATCCATTATTTCATTCTGGGTTCCTCTTTCCGCTTTCCTTTTGGGGAACCTTTCAGCATAAGGGTAAATTGCACTTTGTTTTTTTGGGGGGGGGCAGGGATGAGTGCCTGTTTGTTAAATGTCTGCTTTAAGTTTGGCACCTGGAAGCACAATTCAGAGTGATTGAGATTAGTTTACGATTCAAACATTATTTGACTATTTATGGGGATTTGAACTGAGTCATGTGAATCAATAAAAAGAATTTAGATGGGTGTCACTTTTAGATGGTGCCCTGCAATTATTAGTTTGTGAAGGTAGTGTTTGACTTGGAGAATTGGATCTCTTCTAGTTTACAAAAAAAGGCTTGGTTCTGATTTAAATCAAGTTAGTACTTTTAGAGATTTTGTTAATTCTTTGGTTTAGTTCATTTTAGATTTAGAAAATTGCTCTGGGTTCTTTTAAACTGTTTTTGAAGGAGTGCAATATTTAGTTTTCTGACCATATAGAGGTTTTAGAACCCTGTTGAAGGAAATTGTGGTGTTTGGAGGGAAGCAATTTTTTGAAGTTGGTAGACTTGGCTCTTGACCTAAGCATCTTTGCCAGGTCACAGTCTTATGAGCATCACTGTTACCTTCTCTGTTTGTAAAAGGCAGATGATATCTTTCCTCTCTTTGACCTCAGGAGTAATATTAGGATTAAAATCTGTGAAGCACTGCTTGTCCCTCTTACCATCATGTAAATATGTTAACACCGTAACACCTCAACTGTCCAGCTGCCAACTTCTGGAAACCTTAACCTTTGGAAACCCAGCTTCTCATGGAAAGTAAGAAAAAAGCTTTTGAGCCAAGTAATATCAGGAATATAGCAACCTGGAAACCAAAGTTCACTGTTAGAAAAATATGTGCAAAGTGAAATTTAACAGGATTAGTTTTCTGCTTTCTGCTGACAGTTTGGCAGTACACTGGAAATCACAGGGGGAAAGTTACCTGAGAAGACGACTATTACTATAAGGAGGAAACTGGAGAAATGTTAATTAGACTGGGAAGATAAGGCTTTAGAACATGAACCAATAGTTTTCTTAGTCTTTAAGAGTAAAATTATTGTACCTAATACACAAAAGGTACTCTGGACTAAGATAAGTGTGTAGTAGGCTTTAGACAGATTTTTATATTAGCTAACATTGTATCAACATTTAGCTGTAGCCATTGTTCTAAATGCTTTATATATATCGATTACATATATTAATCTCTCAAGAAAACTTTGTGAAATACATAATCTTATTTTCTTTATTATTTATGTATAAAGAACAGAGGAGCGAAAATCACTTGCCAGAGGTCACAAGGCCAGTAAGCAGTAGAGTAGGTGTTGACCTGCCAAACTACAGAAACTTAAAGAAGGCTTTTTGATATTCAGGGGAATGTATATTTGTGAGATCACAAATGACAGGTGTTTTTTGTTTTTTTTTTTTTTAGGCAGAGTCCCGCTTCTGTCACCCTTGCTAGAGTGCCGTGGCGTCAGCCTGGCTCACAGCAACCTCAAACTCCTGGGCTCAAGCCATCCTCCTGCCTCAGCCTCCCGAGTAGCTGGGACTACAGGCACGCGCCACCATGCCTGGCTAATTTTTTCTATATATTTTTAGTTGTCCAGCTAATTTCTTTCTATTTTTTAGTAGAGACGGGGTCTCACTCTTGCTCAAGCTGGTTTTGAACTCCTGAGCTCAAATGATCCGCCCACCTTGGCCTCCCAGAATACTAGAGTTACAGATGGCAGATGTTATGTTAAGTAAAAAAGTTAAGGTTATTTTATAAAATGTGTTAACTTAAAATTTTGTTATACCTTATTTTCTTTAAGTGATATGAAATCTGGTAATATTTCCTTTACTACCAAATTTCTGTATATTAACCTTAGGACAAGTTATTCACAACTTGGCTGCATACATTTTATTTTGACAAAGTGCAGATACTTACTACTCTGAGGGGATCCTCAGTAAATTGGAAAAATCAAGTGATATGAAATCTGGTAGTATTTCCTTTACTACCAGATTTCTGTATATTAACCTTAGGACAGGTTATTCACAACTTGGCTGCATACATTTTATTTGACAAAGTACAGAGACTTACTACTCTGGGGGGACCCTTAGTAAATTGGAAAAATCATTAAATAGATTTCTGGATGGGTGTAATTCTTTTTTTTTTTTTTTTTTTTGAGACAGAGTCTCACTCTGTTGCCCGGGCTAGAGTGCCATTGTGTCAGCTCAGCTCACAGCAACCTCAAACTCCTGGGCTCAAGCAATCCTCCTGCCTCAGCCTCCCGAGTAGCTGGGACTACAGGCATACGCCACCATGCCTGGCTAATTTTTTCTCTATATATTGTTAGTTGTCCAGCTAATTTCTTTCTATGTTTTTAGTAGAGGTGGGGCCTTGCTCTTGCTCAGGCTGGTCTCGAACTCCTGAGCTCAAACGATCCATCCACCTCGGCCTCCCAGAGTGCTAGGAGATTACAGGCGTGAGTCACTGCGCCTGGCCAGGCTGGCTACTTTTTAGATTTAGTGTGCTCAGTCTTTAATTATTTAATATGTTGGATCCCAACTGTGTGGCATGATGACAACTGCTCACAGTCCTCTTCATCAAACATTTTGTACCCCACAAAACTTGGGCATTATTGGTCTTAAACAATCAGGGTAGCAGTCTCCCTGAGATCAGCAACAAAAGCAAAATGGACAGAAAATAGGGTTGGATATAATAAGATTCTGTTTACAAACATGGTCATGGTCTGAATTAGATTCAATTTTTTAATATATAGAACTTTTCTACTGTCATTCTAAAGATGCTTTTCAATAGTAGCTTTAAAATACTCTCATAGGGTTTACATCTGAAATGTTAATAGTATCTAATTATAAATTAGTTAAGAAATTGTGATTTAAAAAAAAAAAGTACAACTCTAGAGTCTATGAGAATGCCAGAAGATCAAATCTATTGGACTCTGATAGGGGAAGTCAGAGAGTGCCAGCCAATTTCAACATTTTGCTTTGGGCTAACCTTATTTTAATTATTGTCTGTGTCAGCCTTAGCAGGCATGCTGACCTGTGTACAAATTCATCACATAAATCTGAATTTCTAGGTCTCTAGTGTCATTTAATTTTTTGTAAGTACATCCGTTTTATTAGTAGGCAATCGCCTATTTAATTAGATGGCCTTCTTTTGAATGAGTCACATTTTCCTGTTTCTTTCTATGTTTAGTAATTTTGGAGTAGATATTGGATATTGTGAGTGTTACCTTGTAGAGACTCTGGGTTCTGTTTATAGTCTGAAGAGTATAGTTTGTTCTTTTTTAAAGTTGCTATGGACTGAATGTTTGTGACTCCCAGAATTCAGATGTTGAAGCCTTGCCCTCCAAAGTGATGGTATTTGGAGTTGAGGACTTTGGGAGGTAATCACGGATAGATGAGGTCATGAGGATGGGGCCCTGGTCTGATGTAGGATTAGTGCCCTTCGAAGAAGAGATGCCAGAGAGCTTGTTCACGCTCTCTCTACCATGAAGCCATGGCTTTTGGGCAGCCATGGCTTGTGGGCAGCCATCTTAGAGCCCTCGCCAAACACTGAAACCTGCTGGCATTTTGGTCTTGACCTTCCAGTCTCCAGAACTGTGAGAAAATAAATGTTAGTTGTTGTGCCACCAAGTCTGTGGTATTTCTTATGGCAATCTGAGCAGACTAAGGCAGTCATTGATTAACTTGATTGTACTCAAACTCCAAACTCTGTCTCTCCTACAGTGGGCAGCAGAAATATCTGTTCAGTTATTTAGCTGGGCTACTTGAAGGTTGCTCCAAGTATACATCATACTTAATGGTTCAGCCAAAGGTTTGTGTAGAGTTAATGTGCTGCATTCAGGACTCCTTTTCTGTGACTCTCTATTTTGCAGAATTTTTCTCATCACTTTCCAGCTGCTGTTGTCACCTTGAACTGGGTATCCTGGTTCTTTAAGCCAGTGAGATTTAAGACTGAAATTTCTATTGGTATTTTAGCAATAAGCCTTTAAAATCTGGAAACTCACTCAGGGCTGTTGCTTTATTCTAAGTACAGACTCCATCTAGTTGCTGCTTGCTTTTGGTTGCTCTTCAGTGCCTTTAAGTCTTTTTTATCTTTTATACAGAGTTTATGGTTGTTATCTGTGGGATGATTAGTCTAATAGGACCTACTTCTCCATAGCTGGAAGCTCTTTTCTAA
The DNA here is from genome assembly GCF_041146395.1 of Eulemur rufifrons. Classification (NCBI taxonomy): domain Eukaryota; kingdom Metazoa; phylum Chordata; class Mammalia; order Primates; family Lemuridae; genus Eulemur; species Eulemur rufifrons. The sequence continues at coordinate 42,580,062 of NC_090984.1, forward strand.
TTTTAATTTATAGAATCATAGAATATATTTAGTTGTAAAAAATAAGTTGATTTCCACATGTTACCTTGAAGTAAAATTTGTTTTAGGAATCTTTAATTTTATCCCCAATTTTTGCCAACAACATCTAGGCAGGAAGGATGTGCTGGTACTAGTGTTTGGAGAGGGACATGTGGTTAGGTTTATTTATAATATGTGTGCCCCTTATTGCTGGTAGACTGATAAGAAAAATTTATAATTTATGGAATTTTGAAGTGATAACCACCATGGTTGAAATTTGACTATGAGGCAGGCATTGTGCTAAAACAACTTGCATGGATCCTTTTGTTTAATCTTCAGAGCAATATTGTGAAGTAGATACTGTTATTCTCCTATTTCATAGGTAAGGAAACAAAAAAAAGTTCAGAAACTTACAGAAGATTGCACATACAGTAAACAACAGAGCTAGGATCCTAACTCAGATTAATCTGAGTCCAGAGTCTGTGTTTTTTAACTACTAAAGATTACTAAGTGATCTTTAAGATTCCATCCTTTACTAGCATTCTGTGGATATAGTTAGTTTTTACATTACCTGAAACATTAAGTTTATGGATTTTCAGATTTGTATTTCTAGCTTGCCACCTCTTGGTAAAATTTGGCAATGCAACCTAGCAAAAGAAGAAAAGCAAAGCATAAAAGTAGAAATCTATATATATCTATATTTGTTATCCAGGGCAGATTTGATTGGATAACTGATAGCAGAGCAGAAATTCAGAATTTCAAGAACTCTAAAAACTTTTTTATCATTAAGTAGGATTTACAAATTTCAACTGGAATATGTGAATATTGGGTATGTGAAGCCAATCCTTAATGTAATAAGTGAAGGCCCTAAACAATGATAATGCTATGTGTGGGGAGAATATATTTATATTTGGCTGTTACACAAACAGAATGAGAGATAGTAAGTCGTTGAAATAAACAAAATTGATGAATAAGGTAGGGGAACCTGTAGTCTTGAAATACACTAATGTCGTTGTATGTCCCTATAGGCACAAAATTTAGTAAAAATTTATGAGCATAGGAGTGACACAGCTTAAGTGGCTTTTAGCAAATTGCTTTGCTAAAGTTTTGGGTAGATCTGTCAGTTAGAAACTACTATGGGATTTAGTAGAGAGGATGATACATTCAAAGTGCTGAAGGAAAAAAAAAACCAAAACTGCTAACCAAGAATGTTATAATTGGAACAGCTGCCCTTCAGAAATGAAGGAGAGATAAAACTTGTTTATCCCAGACGAACAAAAGCTGGTAGAGTTCACCACCACCAGAGCTGTCTTACAAGAATGTTAATAGGAGTTCAAGCTGAAAGAAAAGGATGCAGATTAGTAACACGAAAACATATGAAAGTATAAAACTTCACTAGTAAATGTAAGCAGATAGTCAAATTAAGAATAATACTGTAATGATGGCATGTAAATCATTTGTATTTTTAGTGTGAAGGTTAAAATACAAAACCACTAAACATATTACCAACAAATAATTTGTTAAGGATATATAATATAAAAAGATGTGAATTGTGACATAGAAAATTTATTAGCTTAAAATAGCCTGTTAAAACTATGTTTTTTGTAACCACAAAACAAAAACTTGTAGTAGATACACAAAAGATAAAAAGTAAGGAAGCAAAGCATACTACTAGAGAAAATCATTTAGTCACAAAAGACGCAAGAGAGGAAGAAAAGGACAAAGTCTACTAAAAAAAACTAGAAAACAATTAACAAAATGGCAGTAACATGTCCTTACATAATTACCTTGAATTGTAAATGGATTAAATTCTCCCATCAGGCTAGGCACAGTGGCCATGCCTATAATCCCAGCACTTTGGGAGGCCAAGGCAGGAGGATTGCTTGAGACCAGGAGTTCAAGACCAGCCTGAGCAACATAGGGAGACCCCATCTCTAGAAAAAATAGAAAAGTTAGTTGGGCATGGTGGTGCATGCCTGTAGTCCCAGCTACTTGGGAGGCTGAGGCAAGAGGATCACTTAAGCCCAGGAGTTTAAGGTTGCAGTGAGATATGATGATGCCATTGCACTCCAGCCTGGGCAAGAAAGCAAAAAAATAAATAAATAAAGCAGCTCTTTTTTTTTTTTTTTTTTTTTGAGACAGAGTCTTGCTCTGATGCCCGGGCTAGAGTGCCGTGGCATTAGCCTAGCTCACAGCAACCTCAAACTCTTGGGCTCAAGCGATCCTCCTGCCTCAGCCTTCCGAGTACCTGGGACTACAGGCATGTGCCACCACACCCAGCTAATTTTTTTTTCTTTCTATTTTTAGTTGCCCAGCTAGTTTCTATTTTTAGTAGAGATGGGGTCTCACTCGTGCTGAGGCTGATCTCGAACGCCTGAGCTCAAGCGATCCTCCTGCCTCAGCGTCCCAGAGTGCTAGGATTACAGACATGTGCCTCTGTGCTTGGCCATGGTTCTTACATTTTTAAAGGGTTAAGAAGCAAAACAAAGAATATGTGACAGTCTTGGGTCCAAAAAACCTAAAATATTTACCATCTGGGCCTGTATAGAAAAACTGGTGATTCTCCATTTAAAGTAGTCATCCTTCGTTAAGAAATGGGGAAGTTGAAGGAAGCATCAGTTGAAGGGAAAGCTGTTCATTTGTTTTTGGAAAATAATTGTAGTGGTGAAGGAAGAATGAGAAACTAGGACTATATTAATAATAAATCTGTAGTGTTTAGTTTCCATAAGTTATTATGGTAAACTATAGAATTTAGAAATCATTTGTTATATCCTATCCACTCCTTTACTGGTTTAATGCCCCCCCCCCAAGAAACTATGGTGGCACTAGCTTACTTTTTAGATGTCTTCTTGCTAGATTAATCTTTATAAAGAGAGCTCTAATGATTTTTATGTTAAATGATACTTGGGATTCATTTTTTTGTCCCCTATGTAACTATCTCTTCAATAAAAATGTCAGTGAAAATATTGCTATTTACTGTTAGTAGGTAGGCATAAGCTATGCATAGTACATACAGGTTGAGTATCCCTTAGCTGAAATGCTTGGTACGAGAAGTATTTTGGTTTTTTTTGTTTTGTTTTCAGATTTTAGAATATTTGCATATATATAATGAGATATTTTCAGAATATGATCCAAATGTAAATATGAAATTTATATATATTTCATATATATCTTATACCCATAGCCTGAATATAATTTTATGCACTATTTTAGTAATTTTGTGCACGAAACATAGTTTGTGTTAAGTACTTAATATGTGGAATTTTCCACTTGTGGCGTCATGTTGGTGCTCATAAAGTTTTAATTTTGGAGAATTTTGGATTTTGGATCTTCAAATTAGAGATGCTCAGCCTATTAGACCTGACTTAATTTTTGAGTATTTCAGTTAATAAATATCCAGAGTTTTGCAAGTCAACATTTAATACCTAACATTAATTCTTCCATACCTAACCCCACCCTAGTTTGAGTAACTGTAGTCAGAGTTGCTTCAAGCAGGCTGTTGCTGAGCAGAATAGGAGAAAGATAAGGGTTATCAGGTTTAATAATTAACAACACTATTTAGGAGAAGTATGTTAGCCCTTCTGTTCTTTTTTCTTTGTGTCCAGACAATTATGTACACAGAAATCACACAGGAATTTCCCTTTTGAAAGTAATTATTTAATAGTATATTTCTACTCATCAGTTTCAAAAAGATGTAAGAAACGTGGCATATTTAAAACCACCTTAAATTTTGAAATGCTTATTTTAAATTTCTAGTAAAAGCAGAAGTTTTGGAGCCATGGGAAACTATTAGCTGTGTGATGTTAGACAATTCCTTAACTTCTATGTCTGTCTAAGTTCCTGCATCTGTAATGTGGAAATACTAATAACATCCACTTCATAGGATTATTGGGAGCATGTAAAATGTTTAGAATAGTGCCTGAAAGTACACTATCTGCTAATTAATCTCGTTGTTGTATGCACTTTGGGCAAAGAGTTAACAAGACCCTTTGCCCTGCTGCCTGAGTAACTGACCTTTGTTTAACTTCCTAGCTCTGTTTCTCTGACAACCTTTTAAGAATACAGTGTCAACTGTTTTAGGCAACATTTTAAGTGTTGCTTGTGGGTAAATTGTATGTGGTTTGGGAAGCTAATAAATACCTGGTAATAGGCTTTGAGTTTCCCTGTGTGCAATGAATCCTGTAACTGGGCACATCCATCACAGGGATTTGGAAGCTATGTCTGTGAGTTGGTTACAAGAAATGATGGCTTTCTAGATTCATCCATGTTGTTGAAATGGCAGGATATTGCTTTTTTTAAGGCTGAATAGTATTTCAGAGTGTGTGTGTGTCTATCACAATTTTAGCTGGACACAGAAATGAGATGCTGTGTGGTTTCATTTATGTATGGAATTTTAAAAAGTCAAAAACACAGAACCAGAAGAGTAGAACGATGGTTACCAGGGGCAGGAAGTGTAGGGTGTGGAAAATGAGATTTTGTTTAAAGGGTAAAAACTTGTAGTTATAAGATGAATAACTTTCAGAGACCTAATGTACAGCATTGTGACTACAGTTAACAATTACTATTGTATGCTTGAAATATGCTAAGAGAATAGACCTTGGCTGGTCACAGTCACTCACACCTGTAATTGTAGCACTTTGGGAAGTCAAGGGGGAAGGATCACTTGAGGCCAGGAGTTTGAGACCAGCCTGGGCAAAATAGAGAGACTCTATCTCTACAAAACAATAAAAATAAAGTAAAAAAATTAGCCAGGCATGGTGGCGTTGACCAGTAGTCCCAGCTACTTGGGAGGCTGAGACACGAGGATCATTTGAGTCCAGGAGTTCAAGGCTGTAGTGAGCTGTGATTGGGCCATCCACGTAATTTTATAATTTTTTGTAGAGATGAGGTCTTGCTATGTTGCTCAGGCTGGTCTCGAACTCCTGGTCTCAAGAGATACTCCTACCTTGGGCTCCCAAAGTGCTGGGTATTTTTAATAAATGTTAAATCTGACCATCACTTCTAATTGTATTTTAAATGGCCCATAACCCATGATCATACCAACCCCTCTTGCGGTTTTTGGCTCACAGTAGGAATCTCAAATTTGGCCTCCTTCCTCTTTGGCTATTTCAAGCAACTGTATTTACATAGCACTGTTGATTTAATAATCTAAATCACATTGGATTTAAATGGAATTATTGTGATGTTTTAGGTGTGCCATCATCAGTAAGAGGATAGTATGTAGTAAATAGTGAATTAAAAAAAATGACATAGAACAATTTTAATGTATTTATTATGAAGTTATTTTCTTTTTATTTAGTGGGTTAACTTACAAACCATCCTTTAAAACTTTTTGTTTAGTCCCAGAAATCCTGGATAGAAAGCACTTTGACCAAGAGGGAATGTGTATATATTATACCAAGTTCCAAGGACCCTCACAGGTAAGCATACTTATGTTTCTTCTGGGATCGTCTAGAAATTACATTAAATTATATTGCTATTTATTTATTGAAATCAATTGTTTGTAGTTACTATTAATTGTGTAATGGTAGAGGGATTGGGAGAAGGAATACAGTATTAATGAGGTAACAGTATTTTAGGGTTCTTAATGACATTCACAGCATAAAGCCTCTTCCTCAAAGTGTTCCCCATGTCTGAACTCCTTCAAATCATGCTAATATATTATAGAGATAGGGTAGTTAAGGCTCTCTTTTTGTAACTGATTCACTGATACTGAGAACTTAAAAATGTTTATGTATCTATTTATTGGGTATCTACTGAATATCCAGTACTATGGTTCATATTGAAGAAACCAGTATGAACCTAATAGTCACTCCTTTTGTTTACCAATATTTGAATACAGATCAACATTTACTGAAAAACCCATCATCAGAGACTGTGGGCATCTTGGATCATCCTTTTGGTCTTTAAAATGGCTTTGATGATAGAAATTATTTATTTATTTATGCAAACGCTAATCTTCTCTGTATCGTTCCACTTTTAGTGTATGTGCTGCCCAGGTGAGCACAGATAATAGAAATAATTTAAAAGTAAAGGACATTAACTAAAATTCAGGAAAATGTTGACCTCACAAGGTATTTACTTAAGAAATATTTTTGCTAAAATTTCTTTTTCTGATGCTTAACTAAAAATAGAAAAAGCTTAAACAAGAAAATCTAAGATATATTAATAGTTACTTCCTGACATATAGAGCACTTCTCTCCATGGGCACTTAGAAAAAATTAAAATTAATTGACAAAGACATAAGATTTTTGGATCTTATATTTCTTATCTCCTGTCAAACCTTGTTCTCCATCCAGTTACCTTCTCTGCAACTTTTACTTCCATTAGATACATAACTCTTATAAAAACATAGCAAAATAGTTAATTTTTATTAACTGATACCTCTTTTATGTTATAGAATTTATCACTGTTTTGTCCATAGTAAATATTGAATGGATCTCTCACATTACAAACACATTCCCATTGTAAGTGTAATGTACATGATAAATTTTGAAAACTTTTGAGAAGTAGAAAGTTGGCTCAGTGCTCAGAGTTTTAATACATCAAGATAGTCTTTTTCTTTCCCTGCCTCTGGCTCGTAGTAGCTGAAACTACAGGCATGCACCACCACACCTGGCTGAGACAGTCATTGTTAACGTTTTGCTGTGTTTACTTTTTTTTTTTTTTTTGAGACAGAATTTCACTTTGTTGCCCAGGCTAGAGTCAGTGCCGTGGTGTCAGCCTAGCTCACAGCAACCTCAGACTCCTCGGCTTAAGCGATCCTACTGCCTCAGCCTCCCGAGTAGCTGGGACTACAGGCATGCGCCACTATGCCCGGCTGATTTTTTTCTATATAGATTTTTAGTTGGCCATATAATTTCTTTCTATTTTTAGTAGAGATGGGGTTTCGCTCTTGCTCAGGCTGGTCTCGAACTCCTGACCTCAAGCGATCCACCCGCCTCGGCCTCCCAGAGTGCTAGGATTACAGGCGTGAGCCACCTCGCCCGGCCTATCTTAAAATATTTTTAAAAAATGTTTTCTAATCAAATGACTTTTCATATGTATGTTTTACTATGAACTATCTGTTCATATATTTTTTCCTTTTTATACTGGATTTTAAAAAATAGATTTGGGTAAGCTCTTTATATATTAGGGGAAACTAACCCTTTGCAAATATATTTTTCTCAGTTTGTCTTTAGACTATATTAATGGCAGATTTTTGCCACATATAAATGTTGTATTTTTATGGTTTCTGGATTTCATGTCATCATTAATTGTATTTAAAATATGGAAATTGAGTTAAAAATAGTTATTTGATTGTATAAATCAAACCATACATGATCTGTGATATCTACAGAAAAATTAAATGTATAATTTTTCTTTGTTTTGTACTTTTATATGGGTTTTATATAGTGTAGATTAAAATAAGAACATTTTTCCCTTGAGGTAATTTACTTACCTTTTTGTGTCTTATAGATGCCTTCCAGGATGTCAAATTTGTCAGCAACTTGTCAGGTAAGTTTAACATAACTATATTGTGCAAATTTTAAAAAATAAGCAAAATTGATCTATTGGAAACATTAGTTAGAATACAGTGGGATAAAACTCACATGCTGTTATAATTGATGGGTACTTTACCTAGACTTGGAAGATGAAGGATCAGACAAGGCTGCTTGAAACTCAGGTGAAGCTACCTGAGCTGAATTCTAAAATTGAGTCTGAGTTAGTTGGACAAAGATTGAAGACAAGGGGTTTTAGGCAGAGAGAACAGGATGTGGAAAGGCCTGACAGTGAAGGACATCATGGTTCTCTCAGGAAACTGTGGAATATAGGAGGTAAGATGGGGATTTGAGAGATCTGAGTCTTGAGAAATAAGGACCAGATCATTTAAGGTTTTTGTGCACTAAACCACCTGCTTTTGATTTCATATTAAAAGGTTGTTACATAGGTGCATAACATGCCAGATTTTCTTTTTTCTGTAAGAGAAGTTGGCATTTTGAGATTGGATTAGGAGGGGAAAAAAAATACCAGTTTGTAAAGTTTTGGAGTGATTCTGGCAAAAAAATGGGAACCTGAATCAAGATAGCGGTATGATGGATGATGAAAAGTAGATAAATTTGAATGGATTAATGTGAAATGCAATAAGATTTGGTGGAGGTGAGGAAAAGAGAAGATTTGAGTGTGGTACTTAGATTTCCTACTTGGGCTACTGAGTAAATGGTAATGTTCCTTAAGGTTTGATGAAGAAATATAAGAGGAAAAGGAGAAGGTCTCTGGTTGGCAGGCTAGGAACAAAAATGCATAGAATGAGTTTATTTTAGATATATTGAGTTTTGTTTTTTGTTTTTTTTTTTTAAAGGAATTAAGTAAAGGGAAATGAACTGACAGTCTTTTATATTTGCCACTATATTTACTATCTCCAGTCCTATTCATTCCTTCTTATAGATAGGGTAGTTCCTTATGGTGTCTCTTCTTTTGGGAGGCCAAAGAGCTTCCTTTAGCATTTCACATAGTGCAGGTATATTGGAAATGAATTTTCTCAGTTTGGCCTATCTGAAAATATGTTTATTTTACTTCTATATTTGAAGGATATTTTCACTGGATATAGGATTTTGGGTTAAGTGTTCTCATTGCTACACTTTAAAGATGTCATTATTTTATCTTCTGGCTTTTGTTTTTGGGAAGAAGACACCTGTCATTAATGTAGTTGTTTCCCTTTGTGTAATGGGTCTTTTTTTCATCTGGCTTCTTTCAAGATTTTTTCCTGTACCTTTGATTTTCGCCAGCATGTCTCCAGTGTGCCTGAGTGATTCTCTTTGTACTTATTCTGCTTATGTAAATACCTGCAAGTTCAAATTTTTTACTATTTGGGAAGGTTTCAACCATTGTTCTTAAACTATTTTTCTGCCCTATTCTCTTGTCTCTCTGGGACACCAGACACATGTGTTAGATTGGTTGATATTTTCCACAGGCCACTGAGGCTCTATTTTTTTTTTTTCTCTGTTTATCAAATTGATAATTTCTATTATCTGTCTTCAGGTTCATTAATTCATATTTCTACAATCTCCAATACTCAGTTTTGCCCATCCAGTGAACTTTTCATACATTTTTCAGTTCTAGAATTGCCACTTGATTCTTTGTTATAGTTTCCATTTCATTTCAGAGATGCTCTATCTCTCCCTTCATTATAACCGTCTCTCTTCCTCTATTCTTAAAGGCCTTTCAACATTTTTTTTTTTCTTTTAAGAGACAGGATCTGGCTCTGTCACCCAGGCTGGAAGGCTGGAGTGCGGTGGCTCAATCATAGCTCACAGCAGCCTCAAACTCCTGGGCTCAAGCAATCCTCCTGCCTCAGCCTCCTGAGCAGTGGGACTACAGGCATGCACTACCACACCCAGCTAATTTTTCTTATTTTTTTGTAGAGACAGGGTCTTGCTACATTACCCAGGCTGATCTCAAACTCCTAGCCTTAAGCAGTCCTCCCGCCTCAGCCTCCCAGAGTGTTGAGATTACAGGCATGAGCCACGGCACCTGGCCAATTCCTAGTTTAATTTCAGTGTGGTCAGAAAACATACTTTGTATTATTTCTGTTTTAGTTTATTGAGACTAATTTTATGGCCCAGAAAATGTCAGTCCTAATGAATATTTTGTGTGTATTTGAATAGGGTTTTTATTTTGTTGTTAAGTAGAATATTCCATAAATATCTATTCGATCATTTTGGTTGGCTGATAGTTTGTCTTACAGGATTCTAACTTGACTTTTTTTTCTTTAAATACTTTAAAGATGTTGTTCCGTGGACTTGAGGCTTGCGTAGGTTTTGACAAGATGCCTGTTGTCATTCTTATCTTGTTTTTCTGCACATAATGCAACATTTGTACTCTGGCTACTTTTTTTTTTTTTTTTTTCTTTTTATACTCTGGCTGTTTTTAATAAAGACTTTCTTTTTACCACTGGCCTTCAGCAGTGCCCTAGTGTGATTTTCTTTAAGCTTGCTTTGCTTAGTTTTTGTTGAGTTTCTCAGATTTGTGGATCCAATAGTTTTCAAATTTGGGAAACTTTTGCCCAACATGTTTTTGAAGTTTTATTCTCATCCCCTCCTTTCTGGGACTTGAATTACATATGTGTGTTGAGCTACTTGTTATTGTTCTAAGGTCACTAATATTCTATTCCTTTTATTTTCCCTGGTCTTTTTCTCAGTGTTTCATTTTCTAGATTCTATTGCTGTGTCATCAAGTTTACTAATTTTTTGCAGTGTCTAAAATGTTGTAAATCCCATCCCATTTCTTTCATTGCAAATATTGTATTATCTCTAGATGTTCTATTCGAGTCTTTTTAAATTTTTAAAGTATCTTCCAGTTCTTCATCATGTTCATATTTTTTTTCTGCCTTCCCAAGCAGTCTTAATAATTGGAGCATACTTATAATAGTTGTTTTAGTGTCATCTTCTAATAATTCCTTCATCTCTCATTTCTGGTCTTTGTTTAGTGATGTTTTTTTAATTGACATTTTTCTGCTTCTTTGCATGCCTAGGAATTTTTGATGGGTGCTGCACATTGTGAATTTTATGTTTTGGAATACTAGATTTTGTCATATTCCGTTAGGGACTTTGGGGGCTTATATTTATTTATTTATTTATTTATTTATTTTTTGAGACAGAGTCTCACTCTTTTGCCTGGGCTAGAGTGCCGTGGTGTCAGCCTAGCTCACAGCAACCTCAAACTCCTGGGCTCAAGCAATCCTCCTGCCTCACCCTCCCAAGTAGCTGGGACTACAGGCGTGTACCACCATGCCTGGATAATTTTTTCTCTTTTTAGTTGTTTGGCTAATTTCTTTCTATTTTCAGTAGAGACAGGGTCTCGCTCTTGCTCAGGCTGGTCTCGAACTCCTGAGCTAAAGCAATCCTCCCACCTCAGCCTCCCAGAGTGCAAGGATTACAGGCGTGAGCCACAACGCCCGCCTGGGACTTATTTGTAGCATGCAGTTGGGTTACTTTGGAGCAGTTTGATCCTTTCAAGCCTTGCTATTATACTTTGTTAGGGCATAGGCTATCTAGGTCTTTAGTCTTTCTAATTAGACAGTACTCTTCTTCTGAGGACCCTGTCATAGGCCTTGTTGTATTAGGAGATCTCTTCACTCTGGCTGGTGGGAACACAAACTGTTCCCTGCCCTTTATGAGCTTCAGGAATTTTTTGGCCTTGTGCTATGTAGTAGTTCTTATCTTTGCCTTGGGTAGTATATTCTTAGACATGCTTAAGGAGACTCCTGCAGATGTTTGGAACTTTCTCTTTGTAGTTCCCTCCTCTTTTTGTTTTCTAATTCAGAAACTCTTGTTGCCTTGGTTTCTTCAAACTCTGATCTGATTTTAAGATCTTATGAGATCACTGAGACTGCCTGACCCCATTGGGTTTCTGCATTATGGTCCAGTATGTGCTTCTAGGTAGAATGCCATCCCTCTTTCTTCCTCTGGCCACGGGCAACCATTGACCACCTTTTTGTCACTATATAGATTAGTTTGCATTTTCTTGAATTCTGTATACATGGAATCATATGTATTCTTTGGCATCTGGCTTCTTTCACTCAGCATGTTGATTTTGAGATTCATCCATATTATAGTACCTATTAGTGGTTCATTTTTTTCTGTTATTGAATAATATTTCTAGTATATGTTTATACCACATTTTATAGATGCCCCACATTAAATTTAGATGATGATTTCCTTTTATACTAATGTATTTGTACTATTTCAATGCTATGGTGAAGGTATTAACTTATTGATATCCTAAAATCAAAAAGTCAAACATTATTATTATACTCTTCATTAGTTCATTTTAATTCGGTTTTTCATTAATTCCAATTTTTCGAAATCTTTCTTTGGGATGCCATACCATCTGTCTGCTCTCTTCCCTCCCTTTTTTCTCTCTCTGCTCTCTCATTCTTTCTGTCTTTCTAAAGGAGAAAATAAATTTTACTTATATATCTTTAAAAAAAAGATTTTTTAATAATGTCACTTTTTTCCTTTAGGTGTTTTTGTGGTCGCTTGGTCAAGCAACATGCTTGTTTTACTGCAAGTGTTGCCATGAAATACTCAGATGTGAAATTGGGTGACCATTTCAATCAGGCAATAGAAGAATGGTCTGTAGAAAAGCATACAGAACAGAGCCCAACGGATGCTTATGGAGTCATAAATTTTCAAGGGGGTTCTCATTCCTACAGAGCTAAGGTATGTCACTATTTTGTTTTTTCACTTCATTTACCTTGTTTAAGTAGTACACATTTATCTCACAATTTATTTAGCATTATGACAAAAAGTCTCGATCATTTCTTTGTGTACTTCAGAGTTCTTTGTATAGGTGCATAGAAATATAGAATTGTACCTTTTTGGTGGATTGAACTTTTTATATCATTATAAAATGTTTTGTGTTTCTTGTCTTTTTTTTTTTTTTACAAAGCCTACTTTTTCTGAAATCAGTATAGCTAAACTTTCTGCCGTCCTTTCTACTTAAAACCTTTTCTTACGTTTAAGAGATATCTTCTAAGCAGCATTTAGTTGTTTTTAAATATTTAGTCTGCTGTATGTTTGAGTTTAAATTTGCCATCATGTTATTAGTTTATCTCTTTGTCTCACTTTTTTTCTTTGTTCCATTTTATTTTCTTTCTTGTATCTTTTTGGATTAAGTACTTATTATTTTCTTCCTTCTTCAATAGCATGTTGTTTATACAGTCATCCCTTGGTGTCTGTGGGGGTTGGTTCCAGGATCTTCCCTCAGAGATACCAAAATCCATAGGTATCGTTGTTTGCATGTAACCTATGCACATCCTCTTGTATACTTTAAATTATCTCTAGATTGCTTATAATATCTAATACAATGTAAATGGTATGTAAATAGTTGTTATACTATATTGTTTAGGGAATACTGACAAGAAAAAAATCTGTGCATGTTTAGTACATACATAATTTGTTTCCCAAAATATATTTGACCCATGATTGGTTGAATCCATGAAAGTGGAACCTGTGGATACAGAGGGCCTACTGTATGTTCTTTTTCTATTCTTTAGAGTAATCTTATAATAAATGCTATAAAATACATTTTTAACTTGTTACTATGTACAGTCACACAGCACTTTACAATGGTGATAAATTCTGAGAAATGCATCCTTAGGCGATTTCATCATTGTGCTAACACCAGAGTGTATACAAAGCTAGGTGGTAGCTTATTGCTTTTAGGCAACAAATCTGTACAGCATGTTGCTATACTAAATACTGTAGGCAACTGTAATGGTAAGTAGTTGTGTATCTAAACATAGAGAAGGTACAATAAAAATACAGAATTAAAAAAAAAAATACAGAATTAGAAACTGATGGGACCACCTCATATATGTGGTTTGTCATTGACCAAAACATTGTTTTGCAGTGCATGACTGTGCTATAAATTAGTACTTTTACCCACTTCTAGACAATGCAAGAACCTTTAGAATATTTGTAACTGCATTTATTTCCCTCATGACTTTCATGCTTTTCTTGGCATAAATTTTAATTTTCTGTGTATCTGAAACCCCCCAAACATAATTATTTATTTAGATTTAAACATTTTAACCTTTACATTTCTCTGCCTGCCTCCGTGTCTTGATGAGAAAAACAGTGCCAAATTGTGAGCCCATCATCTCTCCAAGTTTTTGTATTCTTCTGGATCCTGATCTCATAAGTTCTTACTGCCTTCGTAGTTCTCCAGTGCCTTAAAACAGATGTTATTTATCTTTTTTCTAGTTTATCTAGTTCCCAGGGGCAGAGTTGGTCCAACATAACCTAGTCTATCATTGCTGGGAGTGGAATTCCTCATTAATCCCTAATATAGTCTCTTTTTTCTTTTTTTTTTTTGAGACAGAATCTCACTCTATTGCCCAGGCTAGAGTGCCGTGGCGTCAGCCTAGCTCACAGGAACCTCAAACTCCTGGGCTCAGCGATCCACCTGCCTCAGCCTCCCAAGTACAGGCATGCGCCACCATGCCCGGCTCATTTTTTTCTCTCTATATTTTTAATTGTCCATATAATTTCTTTCTATTTTTAGTAGAGATGGAGTCTGGCTCTTGCTCAGGCTGGTCTTGAACTTCTGAGCTCAAACGATACACCCGCTTCAGCCTCCCAGAGTGCTAGGATTACAGGCGTGAGTCACCACGCCCGGCTCCCTAATATAGTCTCTTTTTAAAACTTTCAACTTTAGACTGTTTCCCCAGTACTACTTTGTGTACCCAACTATGAACAAACAAAACCAATGCAGAAAGATTTACCATAGAACAAATCCAACACATCCTGTTTTTTTCTTTTTTAAAGACAGGGTCTCACTCTGTTGCCCAGGCTGAGGTGCAGTTATATGATCATAGCTCTCTGTAACTTGAAACTCCTGGGCTTAAGTAGTTCTGCCTCAGCCTCCCAAGTAGCTGGGACTTACAAGCACATGCTGCCATGCCTGCTAACTTTTCAAATTTTTGCAGAGATAAGGTCTCTCTCTGTTGCCCAGGCTGGTTTCTAACTCTTGGCCTCAAGTGATCATTCTGCCTTGGCCTCCCAAAGTGCTGGGATTACAGGTTTGAGACACAACACCCAGCCTACCAAGCATTCTTAAGGGACTCTGGAGTCTTCTCAGTTTTGTAGAATTCTGATGTTTTCAGCTTCATTTGTTTATCACTACTGAGATTTTCAGTGATATTTGGTCTTTGTATAAGAATGGGAAATATCTCGTTTTGTGAAGAACCTTTCTTCAAGATGATTTAAAAATGTCTCTTCCTTTCAGGCATGGTGGCTCATTGCTGTAATCCTAGCACTGTGGGAGGCTAAGGCAGGAAGATCGCTTGAGGCCCAGAATTGAAGACCAGCTTGGGAAACATAGCAAGACCCCATCTTATGAAAAATAGAATTAGCTCAGCTTGGGTGGTGTGTGCCTGTATTCCCAGCTACTCAAGAAACTGAGGCAGGAAGATCACTTGATCCCAGGAGTTTGAGGTTGCAGTAAGCTAGGATGGTACTACTACACTTCAGCCTAGATGACAGAGGAAGACTCTGTCTCCAAAAAAATAAAAAATAAAAACATCTCTTCCAACATCTGAATATTTCACGTTTCTGGAAGCTTTTAGGGTTTGGTATTCTGAAATTTTATTTGTATGTGTGTATATATCTATTTCTGTTATCTATTAAATATATCTGTCTACCTTTCTATACATGTCTCTCCCTTTTATGTTGTCTATATTCTCTCTTTCTAGAACTACTTTTTTTTTTTAAGATAGAGTCTCACTCTGTTGCCTGGGCTAGAGTGCTGTGGCATCAGCCTAGCTCACAGCAACCTCAGACTCCTGGGTTCAAGCAATCCTACTGCCTCAGCCTCCCAAGTAACTGGCACTACAGGCATGCGCCACCATGCCTGGCTAATTTTTTCTATATATATTTGTAGTTGTCCAGCTAATTTCTTTCTATTTTCTTAGTAGAGACAGGGGTCTTGCTCTTTCTCAGGCGGGTCTTGAACTCCTGAGCTCAAACGATCTGCCCACCTCTGCCTCCCAAGTGCAAGGATTACAGGCGTGAACCACCGCGCCCAGCCTCTGGAACTCCTGTTAATGGGATGTTAGACTTATTGAGCGATGTGGGAAGGGCAAAGCGGCATGGGGAAGAAGAGCAGTAGGAGGTGAGGTGGGACAGCTGAAGGGGGAGGGCATGCGCCAGGTCCTATGGGCCTGTGGGCCATTACAGGATGTCATGGTGAGAATTTTTGTTTTGTCTTGTTACCCAACTTTAATGGGGATACTTACAGTTTTCACCTTCCTGGCTTAATGTATTGTGTAAAATCTTGATAAAGATAAGTACATACAGGCTGGGCGTGGTGGCTCACGCCTATAATCCTAGCACTCTGGGAGGCCGAGGTGGGAGGATTGCTGGAGGTCAGGAGTTCGAGACTAGCCTGAGCAAGAGCGAGACCTTGTCTCTACTAAAAAAAATAGAAAGAAATTATCTGGACAACTAAAAAAATATAGGAAAAAAGAGCCGGGCATGGTGGCGCATGCCTGTAGTCCCAGCTCCTCGGGAGGCTCAGGCAGTAGGACTGCTTGAGCCCAGGAGTTTGAGGTTGCTGTGAGCTAGGCTGACGCCGTGGCACTCTATCTAGCCCAGGCAGCAGAGCGAGACTCTGTCTTCAAAAAAAAAAAATACAGCTTAATGTATGTTTTGTGGTATGTCTTGAAAATATTGGTGCTGTATCTACCTCTGTTTTACTGGGATTCAATAATTCCAATGAGTACTTTTTTTCCTTTCCATATTAATATTATGTTAGATAAAGAGGTTGAACTTTTCCTGAATTTTAGAAGACTGACACCTTTTAAGTGTGTTACTGGATTGTGTTTACTAGTATTTTATTTTAGAAAGGGCTGTAGCATAGAGGTCATGTGCCTGATCTCTGGAGCCTCATTGTATAACTTCAGACCTAAGCTCCTCTCTTATCTAACTTCTCTCTCAAGCTTCTTAGGAGCTAATTCATACATGTACTTTGGGCAAAGAGAATGAATTAAACTGGTCGTAGTGTGTACGTTTTGTGATATCACTTAACATAATATTTTAATCTTTCAAACCAGGGGAAGTTATTGCACGCATAGGATAGCTTATTTTCCTTCACTTTTTGTACAGACTGGCTGTATGAAAATTAAACTGGTGAACCCATCTGAACACCATGAAATGTTTATTAGAATTTTCTTATATCTCAGTCTGATCAAATCCACAGTTATTTCCAGTGCAGGAAATAATCACTCATATTAAAAATACCTTTTAAATTTTATTCCGTAGTCACAATTCATTTATAAATGGACTAGATCATTTATTTTATTTATTTTTTCATTTCAAAATATTAAGGGGGTACAAATGTTTTTGTACATGGATACCTTGTATAATGCTTAAGTCAGGGCTTTTGGTGTGCCCCACCCTAGAATAGTGTTCATTGTACCCAATAGGTAAGTTTTTGTCCCTCATCCACTCCCGTACCTCCCTGCTTCCTGGTTTCGAATATCCTTTGTATCTATTTGTGCCTGCATGTACCCATTGTTTAGCTCCCACTTATTAGTGAGAACATGGTGTGTGATTTGGACTAGAATCTAGTCACTAGATCATTGACAAAATTTTCAAACAGATAATTCAGTATTTGTCTCAGTAGCAAGAGTTTTAGAAATCTCCATTTCCCCCCCAGAGTTCTTCTTTTTCTTCTTTTCCCAGCATCTTAGCCAGTCTTAATGCCTCTCACTCACTGTGAACTCATAGTTAAACAAGCAATAAATACTGTGGATAGATTTGTAAATTGGATTAATGGTAATCGAGTATAAACAGGAAGAGTAACATTTGTGTCTTAAATGTTTAAAAGTTACAGTTCCACTACTATAGATCTCACAGAATCATTTTTTCACCAGTATAAATATATTGAAAGTAGCCCGTGAAATTTGTTTTTATATAAAAGTTTTCTAAAGTCATATAATGTTTTATGAAACATGAACATATTGAATTATTTTGTTCTTTTATAATCTTTTTTAGTATGTAAGGCTATCATATGACACCAAACCTGAAGTCATTCTGCAACTTCTGCTTAAAGAATGGCAAATGGAATTACCCAAACTTGTTATCTCTGTACATGGGGGCATGCAGAAATTTGAGCTTCACCCACGAGTTAAGCAGTTGCTTGGAAAGGGTCTTATTAAAGCTGCAGTTACAACCGGAGCCTGGATTTTAACTGGAGGAGTAAACACAGGTATTGTGATGATTATACCAATTTTATTTAGCATGTTTGTAAATTTTTCATAATATCAATTAGATATTTGAAATAATATTCAACAATGAATATAGATATATTTAACTCTTCTGTTAAATCCATAGTTCCTAGGTAAAAATAATAACTGAACCTGTTAGGTTATCATGTAGTCTTTTAAAAAATACACTTTAGAGCAAGGGTTGGCAAACTATAGCCCATGCACCAAATCTAGCCCACTCATTGTTTTTGTGAATAAGGTTTATTGGAACACAGCCACACTCATATGTTTATGTATTTTGCTTATGGCTATTTTTGTGCTATAGCAGCAGAGATGAGTAGTTGTGACAGAGACTATGCCTATAAAGCTTAAAAAATTTACTCTTTAGCCTTTTACAAAACAGGTTGCTGACTCTACTGTAGAGCAAACCATTATTCCTATTACTTTCTGCCTAATGGCAAATCAGTATAAGAATGGCAATCCATTGCCCCAGCAATGGTAAGAAGTAGCTTTCAAAAATTAATTTTTAATGTATTATTGCCTTTTATTCCAAGTTTTCCCTATCACATGTACAGGTTGAATATAAGGAGGGAAAATTAATTCCCCCCCCCCCCCCCCCCCCCCCCGAGAAAGTCTCACTCTGTTGACCAGGCTAGAGTGCCGTGGTGTCAGCCTAGTTCACAGCAACCTCAAACTCCTGGGCTCAAGCAATCCTACTGCCTCAGCCTCCCGAGTAGCTGGCACTACAGGCATGTGCCACCATGCCCGGCTAACTTTTTCTATATATTTTTAGTTGTCCAGCTAATTTCCTTCCATTTTTAGTAGAGGCAGGGTCTCGCCCTTGCTCAGGCTGGTCTTGAACTCCTGACCTCCAGCAATCCTCCCACCTCTGCCTCCCAGAGTGCTAGGATTATAGGCGTGAGCCACCATGCCCGGCCAGGAAAATTAATTTTAACATCTAAAATAAAACATAATTATTTACTTAAGTCAGCTTGCAAACATCTATTTTATGACTAACAACAATTTCTTGAGCCTCATTGTGTGTCAGATGTTTTTCAGGCTGCTGAGACTATATCATAACACAAAATAGACAAGATATTTACTTCATGGAGCTTATATCCTAGTAGGGGAGATGTAGATAATAAACTGATAACTTAGTAATGTATAATATGTTAAATGATCAGGGTTATGCAGGCATGTGAAATAAAAAGGAAAGAAAGTGAGGGATCTTGGGAGGGGCTGCTATTTTGAATATAGTAAAGGCGAACCGATAAGGTGACATTTGAGGAGAGATGAAAGGAAATGAGGAAGCAAGATATAAGAAAAACATGAGACAGAGTATATAAAGGAGAAGAAACAGCTAGTATTTGGGAGAATAGTGAGAATGGTCCAGTATAACTTGACTGGAACAAGCAGAGAGAGCTAGATGATGAGGTCAGAAGTTGGTGTGTGGTGAGGGGAAGCGTGGTGAATAGCGGCGACATCGGGCATCATATAGGCCATGCAGACTGTTCTAAGCCCTTTGGCTTGTAGTCTGAATGAGAAGGGAAGGTTTTAAGTGGAGACTTAAGAACAAAGATCACTTGGATGATGTTGTGAAAATGGAATGTAAGTAGGCAAGGCAGCAGTTGAAAGACCAATGAAGATGCTATTTCCATAATCCAAGTGAGGGATGAGATCTAATGCATTATGAAAATTAAATTGAGTGATACATTAGTTTGCCAGGGCTGCCATAACAAAATACCAGAGACTGGGTGGCTTAAATAACAGAAATTTTTTTCCTCATGGTTATGGAGGCTAAAAGTCCAAGATAAGGTGTCAGTAGGTTTGGTTTCTTCTGGGGCCTCTCTCCTTGACTTGCAGAGATGGCCACTTTCTTGTTGTGTCCTTTCATTACCTCCCTTTGTGTGTAGGTATCCCTGCCTGCCTTTGTGTTCAGATTCCTTCCTAGAAAGCCGTCAGGCAGATTGGATTAGTGCCCCACCCCAAAGCCCTATTTTAACGTAATCCTTGTCTATTTAAAGGCCTTGTCTCCAACTATTGTCATATTTTGAGGTATTGGGGGTTAGGTTTCAGCATATGAATTCTGGGGGACACAATTCAGCCCATAAGAAGTGATAATGAGGAGTTATATGCTCTTTGGAATGACCTTTTCTACTTCTCTCTCTTTCTTTTTTTAATTCACATGGACTTTTGTAGTTGTTTGTTGTGTGTGTGTTTGTTTTGTTGATGGTCATGTTCCACTGAGCCATATTCTTAATTTTTTCTAGATGATGTGTAGAGCAATAACAAAAAACTACAGTTACTTATAGGAGAAATCCAAGAAAGGACTAGGACTAACAACATGGTAAAAGTTAGTTTTATATGTGTTTCTGGCAGTTGTAGTGATTTGATATTGTGGGGTTTGTTTTTGTTTTTTATTCCTTTTTGGTCCTTGTGTATTCTTTTGTTAAGTTTGGCTTTGAACCTTGTTGCCTTGTATCTTATATATGTAAAGAAATATGTCACACACTATAATGTTACAGATTGAGCACAGTATTCTGGACACAATAAAAACATTCAAATGAAATGAATAAACTTTTGTCTGAATAGGTGTGGCAAAACATGTTGGTGATGCCCTCAAAGAACATGCTTCCAGATCATCTCGAAAGATTTGCACTATCGGAATAGCTCCATGGGGAGTGATTGAAAACAGAAATGATCTTGTTGGGAGAGATGTAAGAATGATTTTTAAAGTTTCTTAAATTTGAACTTAAGTATAAACAAAATTATAGCAAGAATAGAGTAAGTCAACTTAAAATATTTGTGATCACACCATACTTTTCAAATTAATTTTAAAAAGTATTTTCCTGAGGTTTTCTTCAGATCCTTTTGGGCATGCATAAATGTAAGTAATCCATAAATATAAATAAAATTCATAAATATTAATAATATATATAATTGCCCTTATATGTTGGTACATTTGGTTTGTTTTTTTGGTTTTCTTTGTTTTTGAGACAGGGTCTTGCTCTGTTGCCCGGGCTAGAGTGCTGTGGCGTCATCATAACTCACTGCAACCTCACACTCCTGGGCTCAAGCAATCCTCCTGCCTCACCCTCCCAAGTAGCTGGGAGTATAGGTGTGCACCAGCACACCAAGCTAGTTTTTCTATTTTTTGTAGAGACAGGGGTCTCACTCTTGCTCAGGCTGGTCTCAAACTCATGACCTCAAGCAATCCTCCCACCTCGGACTCCCAGAGTGCTACGATTACAGGTGTGAGCCACCGCACCTGGTCTTTTCTCTTTTATGTATAAAATTATCTCACATGTTTTCCATATATGCCAGTCTTTGTAATTAAATTTTTAATGACCACATGACATTGAGAATTAATTTTATTGTCGCTAGGCACAGGAGTCAAATGCTAGTGTTTTATTTGAATAGGTTATAGACATAGGAATTGGTAATAGATATTTATCAAGACCTTTTAAAATAATTACTGAATTTTGACTTTGAAGTGTTATTAAATTTCTAATATCAATTTTAAAGATTATTCATAGCTGGAAAAGTAGCTAGGTGACATTTGATTGCTCTTTTCAGTATCCTTTATATATTGTAGTTTATTCACTTAATAACCTGATAATAGTTTCTTTGCACTATTTATTTATTTACTGCTTCTTCCTTTGCATGTGATGATTACATATATAATTCTGTAGTAAAGTCAAGATATTCTTAATTTTTTCCCTTCCCCCCAAGGAGGGGATATAATTATGTGGTTCAAGATATAATTATGTGGTTCAACCCATTGTTGATAAATCTTCAGTTGCTTAAAAGCTTGTATTTTTTAATATATTCTTTATTTTCTATTTATTTTATATGTAAGATAGGATTTTACCTCTTCTCTTTACAGATTATTTCAAAATTTATTTTGCATTATATTGTATTTATTCCTGCCTACTAACTCGTATGTTTGCTGTTGTTTAGGTGGTTGCTCCTTACCAAACCTTATTGAACCCCCTGAGCAAATTGAATGTTCTGAATAATCTACATTCCCATTTCATATTGGTGGATGATGGCACTGTTGGAAAGTATGGGGCAGAAGTCAGACTGAGAAGAGAACTTGAAAAAACTATTAATCAGCAAAGAATTCATGCTAGTAAGGGAATTCACAAATTTGTTATTGTTCAAATTATTCTGGGCTGTATTAATAGCCTTCAACATTCTAGAAAGGTAGAATATTCTTTGAAGTCAGCCCTCCCTTCCCTTCCTTCCCTTCCTTCCTTTCAACAAGGTCTCATTCTATTGCCGCAGGCTAGAGTGCAGTGGTATCATCATAACTCACTACACCTCAAACTCTTGGGCTCAAGCTATCCTCCTGCCTCAGCCTCCTGAGCAACTGGGACTAGAGGCATGTGCCACCATGCCCAGCTAATTTTGTAATTATTTGTAGAGATGGGGTCTCACTATGTTTTCCCCTTTTACTTTTCAATCTTGAATCTCGTAGCCACATTCTAGAATATTTTACACATTAAGAATATTTGTAAATTATTCTGGCTGCAATGGGGTTACAATAACAACAGAGCTTCTATGTTGCTCAGGATGGTTTTGAACTCCTCCTGGCTTTAAGTGATCCTCCCCCCTCAGTCTCCCAAAGTGCTGGGATTACAGGCATGAGCCACCACACCTGGATTAAAATGCTCTTTTTCTTAAATAGTAAGATAACATAGGAAATAGCCCAAAATGGCTGATGTTAGATAAAGTAATAAGACCTAGGAAACAAAGTCTCAGGCCAGATAGTACTCAGGTATCAAGGTCAAAGCCAAAAAGGTTTACCGGAAGCTCTGTTGTTATTGTAACCCCATTGCAGGCAGAAGAATTTGCAAATATTTTTAATGCGTAATATATTCTAGTACATGGCGGCTATGAGATTCAAGATTGAAAGGTAAAAGGGGGAAAAAACCCACTTATAATACAAAGTAAGAATCAGCAATTTGCTTGAAGTTTATAAAATGAGTAGGTATCACTGTTTGTCAGATGTGTCTTAAAAGTTGGTATTCTTGGGACAGATTTTCCTTTCTAAACATGGCTGAACTTTCTGGTTCAACATCTAAATTTTTATTTCTAATAAAAGAAATTTGTAACTCTAGGACACCAAGAAGGTGAGCTTTGTGACAAAATGAAATAGAAATTCAAAATTACAGAACAGTGCATTCAGATTATGGTAGAGTCAGAACTTTTCCTAAAAATTAGGAATGGTTTATAATCCTACAGTTACCAATGTTTTGTATTTTCTCCCTGCACTGCAGGTTATTATAGAATCAAAAATTGGCATTCATAACTAAATTTCTTTCTTTCTTTTTTTGAGACAGAGTCTCACTCTGTCACCCAGGCTGGAGTGCCGTGGTATCAGTGTAGCTCACAGCAACCTCAGACTCCTAGGCTCAAGTGATCCTCCTGCCTCAGCCTCCAGAGTAGCTGGGACTATAGCACACCACCACGCCCAGCTATGTTTTCTATTTTTAGTAGAGATGGGGTCTTGCACTTGCTGAGATTGGTCTTGAACTCCCAAGCTCAAGGGATCCTCCCGCCTAGGCCTCCCAGAGTGCTAGGATTATAAGGCGTGAGCCACGGCGCCTGGCCACTAATCAGTTCCATTTATGTAGTTCTGACTCTGTCATTAATTTTTATATTAATGTCTTAACTCATTTGGAATCAGAAGTATACATTTTAAAATGAATAAAAACAGATGTATGTTAGGAGTTTAACTTAATACAGTATTAAAAAGCAAACTAAAAGCCAAGCTTTGTGTTAAATTTCTTGTCAACAGCTCAATTAGTAAAGTATAGTAAATAAATAAAAAAAATAGTTTTTACTTTTCAATGGATATATGAAGTCTCTCATGTGTGTTAAATTATATATTGGATTTTCTAATTTTGTCATGTAGAACAGCCTTCGAATTAGTGATAAGGTAATATATTCATTATTTAATTTATGTGAGACTGGTGTCGAGTGCTTAAATTGATACCAGTACAATCCTAGAAATTATGTTTTGACTTTTTAATTTTAATTGCTTTATTTAGTAAAAAAAAAAATGAAATTAGATTACTGAATTTTGCCTAATTTTTTTTTTCCTGGAGAGGAAATAATTTTTTATGTACACTATGAACCAAGTGGAAAAAAAGAAACACTATAGAAGAAAAAGAAATTTAATAGAAAAGTAAAGGAAATAATTTTTAAATTAAACTTTTGCTTTTTTTAGGAATTGGCCAAGGTGTTCCTGTGGTGGCACTTATATTTGAGGGTGGGCCAAATGTTATCCTCACAGTTCTAGAATACCTTCAGGAAAGTCCCCCTGTCCCAGTAGTTGTATGTGAAGGAACAGGAAGAGCTGCAGATCTGCTCGCATATATTCATAAACAAACAGAAGAAGGAGGGTAAGTGTATATGAGTGTAACAGATTTTTAATAATTTTACTAAAGAGGCTTGTGGTTTTTAGAGTACAGTGTTGGATTCCTTTCTATGTTTTATGAACATGGAAATTTCAAGTTTGATATAATATTTTGTTAAAATTTGAGGAAATAGCCTGTCTCATCCATTATTGGAATGAATTAAAATATAGCCATCTTCATGGAAAACAGTTTTGCAATATGTATTACACGTACAGAGGCACTTACCTTTTGACCAAGTAGTTCCGTTTCTGAGAACTGTTCCTAAAGATATACATCTATAAAATAATGTATGTATACAGCTACTCATTACAGGGTTGTCTGTAAGAGATTGGAACAAAGTAGAACGTTAGAAGGGGACTAGATAAATA
This sequence comes from Eulemur rufifrons, assembly GCF_041146395.1. Classification (NCBI taxonomy): domain Eukaryota; kingdom Metazoa; phylum Chordata; class Mammalia; order Primates; family Lemuridae; genus Eulemur; species Eulemur rufifrons. The sequence continues at coordinate 42,604,604 of NC_090984.1, forward strand.
AGTTATGGTATATCTACACAGGGGAATAATTTATAGCTGAGTAAAAGAATGGTATTAGATTTGGGGAAGATTACCAAAATACGTATTTGGGAAAAGGAAGATGTTCAGCAGCATGTACATTGTGCCACTTTTTATGTAGAATAAAAGGAGAGGGAATAATTGTGTATACAGAAAGAGATCTTGGAAAGTTCCACAAGTTAATTGTATATATTATACAATGTATTTTATATTTTCTACTATATTTTTTGAGCCAAGTAAATGTATTACCTATTCAGGAAGGAACTAAAAATGTGAATGCTTACATCTTGGTGAAATACTATATTATAAAATCTTAGTTATTTTTCTACAATATCTTAAGAAATGTAAGTTACTGATATTGCAACACATACTTAGTAAAAAAAAATTCATAAAGTAATTCAAAGAGAAAAATCACTCCGTTCCCATTTTTTTTCCTTCTAAGACTTATAGTGGCAGTCTCATGAAGGAGAAAATAATTTCTCCTAAGGTCAGGTATTTAGTATTAATACAATATCTCCAAAGTTCTTGCATGGATCTACCTTCATATATATTCTGTAAATAATGGAAGGTGAAGTCAGTGAATTAAGTTATATTTCCTCTTATTCCAGGAATCTTCCTGATGCAGCAGAGCCTGATATTATTTCAACCATCAAAAAAACATTTAACTTTGGCCAAAGTGAAGCAGTTCATTTATTTCAAACATTGATGGAGTGCATGAAAAGAAAGGAGCTTGTAAGTAGATTTCTGCAGAATAAGTCTTTTTATTTTTTTCAAAGCACATTCTAAATTGCAGTAATACTTTTGTTTTTGATTTAGCTTTTAAACTCTAAGTTTATTCTTTTAACCATGTAAAGCTGTTACTTATTGGTTTTTTCAAGCCGAGAGGTATCATAGAAGGAGGACTATAATTTTTTATATGGTATTAAGACAATATATATGCACTTCTGTTTTAGGAAAAGTTTTATACCTAAGTCTCAACAGATTATGTCCAGTATCAAGGAAGAATTGGTAAAGAGTTGTTAATGGCTTTTCTAATAAAATATTTGGAAAAAAAATCTTTAATAGTTTTACTCTGAGTAAGTGCTTAAGCCTATTAAGTTAAAGATTAGTGCTGCTCAGTTTCAGTCATGTAAACATGGGCTTAAGTTTTCAGAGAGAAAATTTTTTAGCAGGTCTATTAATAGATACGTGATAACATGATTTGCTTTGCTGTCTTCTTCCTTTGCAAGTTTTTATATACTATGAAATGAAGTTCATTGAAAAATTTGTGTTGCGGTTATAATAATCTTTTACTTTATGAAAAATTTTATTAAATAAAAAATTCTGAAATGGTATGATGTTTCAAGTAATTTAAAGGCAATTGCAATAAAGGGATTGAACAAAACAAACATTTTTTGTTCAAGAATACATGTATTATTTGAAATAATGTTCCACTCTGTGGAAGGAACCGCAGGATTTATTTACTAATCTATAGCCTCAGCTCTTAAATTGCTTACTAGTAACAGACATAACATAGGTCAAAAATAGGAATATACTATGAAACCAAATATTTTTGGTATCCTCTCCATTTTATTTGCTAAATGAAGTCTTTTAATTTTCTGGCTTCTTGGCTGAAATAAAGTTATCCGACCCTCCCTAAATACATACATACATATATACATTTTATACATATTTATATATGTGCATATATAAATATATATATGTATATTGTCCCTGGATAGTTTGAAATTACTTTGTTTTATTATCCCTTTGCTTTAAAAATGTAAAGGCATAATAATATGAATTAATCTTTAAATAGATCACTGTTTTCCACATTGGATCAGATGAACATCAAGATATAGATGTAGCAATACTTACTGCATTGCTAAAAGGTAAGCCTTTTAAAACCATTTGTAAGATCTTTAATTTATAGCCTATTTATATTTATATAAGATAGGACTTTTTAATTTGGCTAAATGCTTGGGAAGTGAATTTTTCTATAATTTTTCTTTGTGAAAGACATAGTGTTGGCTTTCTTTGGCAATAAGTTAGCTTTTGTTTTAATATTGTTGAATTTTTAAAAAAGTTTTTAGCAAAGTTTATGCCACCAGACCTAATTATCCCATTAAGAATGTGTTAGATGCAGATAAAACAAAAATAACTGTTTAAAGGTTATGAGGCATTAGTTGATAGAAATTAAAGATAGGATTTTTAAACATGCTGTTTTCATTCTGCAGGGAAACTTGGAAAACTAGTGGTATCTTTTAGGACTAAAGGATTGATGTACATACACATCGAAGTGTTTTCTTCTTGGTATTTCACCAAAGACATCCAACTGATAGAACAACATTACAGTGAAAAATCTTTTCAAAAATTAGAAACTAAATGGTGTCCCATCTGGGTACCTGAAAGTCAAAGTATGCAGTGATGTTGCAAAAGCTCATCAGGAGGTCACTGTTTGTTATTTATAAGAATTTCCCCAAATATTAGACCGTAATAAATTGCCAATATATCAGGAATTTAAAAATGCTCTAATAAAATATATTTGTGTCATCTTGGGATCAAGAGATCATAAGTGATAGGAAACCCAGAAACTATGAAGGAAAAAAAATCAATAAATGAGATAGCATAAAAATAAAAAGAGAGTATTATATACGTGTAGTATTTGCCATAGACTTTGTGATTACTAACAACTGTGCTTAAGTGGTTTGCATTATCTCATTTTATCCCTATTACAGCCCCAAGAGGCATATTTCTTGTTATTTTACTAATTTTGTAACTGAAGAAATTGAGGAACAGAAGTACTGAAGTGGAGGGAATCACAAAGAACTATTAGAAATTAATAAAATGAATACTTCATGGGAAGATGGGTTGGAATTTATGTATTTGATATCAGCAGAAGAATCCAAATGCTTAGAGAAAATGTGGAAAGATGGTCAATGTTATAGTAATAAAGTAAAAATAAATTTAAAAACAGAAGAAGCTCCTTCCTCCCCATCCCCAGCACATGGAGAAATGGATATTCTTATACCTCTGGTGGATGGTATAAGTTTTCTGAAATGTATTTTGGGAGTGTATCAAAAGTCTTAAAGTATGTCCTTGTACCTAGCAATTTGGCTTCCAGAAGATCATCTTATTTAAATAATCAAGCATGTACACAAAAATATACTCAGCAGAAAATTGAAAATAACCTGATATCCACCAGTTGGAGTATTTATTGATTAATTGTGGCTCACTTTTAAAAGATATTAATGTATATAAGGCAGATCTATATATACTTGTAAGGAAAAATGAGTTTTGATATTAAGATACATAAAGCAAGCTACTACTGATACTTGTAGTATGGCCCCATTTTTGAATAAACAATTAAAAGTGTCAATATATATATGACGTTATATATACACAGAAAAGCACCTGACAGGATATTTTCAGAATCCTGCCAGTCAGTACTGTCTGATAGAAACAGATCATCTTTGTTTTCTCATTTTTCTGCATTTCAAATTGTTTGCCGTGATCATGAGGCTGTATTGTTTCTATAGTTGGAAAGTTAAAGTCCTCACCCCTCAGGTTAATCTTATCTCTCTAAGGCAGGCTGCTTCTGAATGGTGGCTTACACGAGCTATGTATGTTAATTAAAAGGTGATGGGGAGATGTCAAAAATGTTTACATTTTAATGGAGATAAATTATTTGAACTTATCAACTATTTTCTTTATTTGATTAGGTACTAATGCATCTGCATTTGACCAGCTTATCCTTACATTGGCATGGGATAGAGTTGACATTGCCAAAAATCATGTGTTTGTTTATGGACAGCAGTGGCTGGTATGTAAATAATCTACATATACAATACAATTAAACTAAGTAATAACAAAGTATTTGTTGGAACTGTGACTTGACATTTTACCTTCCTGCCAATAGTTCAAAATAAGCTTAGCTAAACATTTCTACAACGTCTAAATCCATTTAGGATTTAATTTTAGCTCTTGATAAAAACTTGGTAATTTTATTTTTTTATTTTTTTTTTTTTAAGAGACATGGTCTTGATCTTTCGCCCAGGCTGGAGTACAGTGGTACAATCATAGCTCATTGTAATCTCAGACTCCTGGGCTCAAGTGATCCTCCCACTTCACTCTCTTGAGTAGATGGGATCAGTTATGTGCCACCATGCCCAGCTAATTTTTTATTTACTGTAGAGATGGGGTCTACCTGTGTTGTCTAGGCTGGTCTCAAACTTCTGGCCTCAAGCAATCCTTCTGCCTTTGCCTCCCAGAGTGCTCAGATTCCAGGCTGCCTGACAGAATGTTGAGCCACCGTGCCCAACCAAAACTTGTTTTTTTATGGGGTATATAGATCTCTAAAAATCCTAGAATTGAAAGAAGCCTCAGGATTCATGCTCTCTGTATAAGACAATCCATTTTATCGTTCCTTTGGATATTTAAATCTCTCCCTTCTGTAGTCTTCCCTGGCCTACTTAATAGAAACAACTTCTTCCCAGTTGCTAAGATGAGAAACTTTAGTGTCATCCTTTACCTTTCTCTTATATATTGGATTCCTATTCTATCTGTGAATTTTATCAGATCTGTTTTCAAAATACCCAATTTTATCATCCAGGTCTGTCATCATCCTTCTTTTGTGTTATTTCAGTAGCATCTTTTTAGATTTCCCTAGTCTCAGTCTTCCTCTCCTTTTACATACAGAAAATGGATCACATTCCATTTCCCCAGAGCCTAATCCAAAGCTGTACGATAGCCTATACGGTTTTACATTATCTGCCCCATTACTTCCTCTCTTACTTTACATTTCACCCCATTCCCTTTTTTCTCTTATCTAGCTTTGTTGGCCTTCTTGTTGTTCTTTGAACATATTAAGCATGCTCCTATCCTATCTCTTGGCTTTGTACGTGCTGTTCTTTTTGTCTGGAACATTCTTTACTAGATATCCACCTGAGCTTAATTCCTCATATCTTTTGTCTAACCAAATGTCTGTTTTCTCTGTCCACCCTATTTTCTTTTCTTTTTCTTTTTAATTATTACGAATAGATAATAGTTGTATGTCTTTATAGGGTACATGTGATTTGATGCAGGTGTACAATGTGAATTTATCAAATCAGGGTAATTGGGGTATCCATCACTTCAGGCATTTAATGTTTCTTTTTTTTTTTTTGAAACAGAGTCTTGCTCTGTTGCCTAGGCTAGAGTGCCATACTATCAGCCTAGCTCATAGCAACCTCAAACTCCTGGGCTAAAGTGATCCTCCTGCCTCAGCCTCCCGAGTAGCTGGGACTACAGGCGTGCATCATCACACTCGGCTTATTTTTCCTATTTTTTAGTTGTCTGGCTAATTTCTATTTTTAGTAGAGATGGGGTCTCACTCTTGCTGAGGCTGGTCTTGAACTCCTGACCTCAAGCAGTCCTCCAGCCTCTGCCTCCCAGAGTGCTAGGATTATAGGCGTGAGCCACCATGCCCAGCCTGACATTTCTTTGTGTTAGGAATTTTCCAGCATCAGTCTCGATTATACTTACTTTGTTGTGCTATCAAATATTGTTCATTTTATTTAACTATATTTTTGCACCTATTAACCATCCCCGTTTTATCCATGCTCCTTCCCAGCCTCTGGTAACTGTCATTCTACTGTCTGTCTCCACGAGATCAATTGTTTTTAATTGTTTTAATGTTATAAAAATATTATTTAAATTTAATATTTAGTTCCCACATAGGGATGAGAGCCTGTGAGATTTGTCTTTCTATGCTTGTTTTATTTCACTTAACATAGTGTTCTCCAGTTCCATCCATGTAGTTGTAAATGGCAGGTTTTCATTCTTTTGTGGCTATATAGTATTCCATTGTGTATATGTACCACAAAATCCATTCATCCATTGATGGACACTTAGGTTGATTCCATATCTTAGCTATTGTGAATGTCTACCCTATTTTAATAGCATCCCCCTCTGCCAGCATTTCCTGTGTTCTTTTCTGCCATTTTTTTCCTCTAGCATTTATCACCATTTGACAAACCATATCATTTAGCTATTTATTTATTTATTATTTATCTTTCTTTTCCTACAAAGTAAACTTTATGAGGGCACGAATATTTTTCAGTTTTGTCTACTGCTATATTCATAGCCTAGTACACAGTAAACACTTGATAAAATTTTGTTACATGTCTGAATCAATAGGAGACTGAGGAAATCAGATGTTCATCTATACCTTGAAATATTACTGGCCTTTACAGAGGATGAGCTAGATCTTTTTTATCCACATAGTAAATGTAAACAGCAAATTGCAGAAAAAATATGCATAGTATGATCTTAATTGTGGCAAATTCTCTTTATGAATATACAAACATTCATGAATCTCTATATGTACCATGCGGTGATTAGTACCTTTGTAGAACTGTTGACATGGAGAAATGAGGGCCAGAAGAGAGAAATTTTTATTTTATACCATTTTGTTTCATTTGATTTTTTTTTTAAAGAAAATGTTTTTTTAAAAATCATAGGAATGTATTTCCTATATAATAATACAAAAATTTATTTGGTCACTTCCCGTCTTGCAGGACTACAGAGAAGGATATTAATGTTAATCATCTGTGGTAAAACTCAAAACTGTAAACCAGCCTTTTATTCCCTTGAATAATTTCCTTGGTATTTTGGTCTCTTCAGATGTAAAGGCTTGGATGAAGCCTTTATCTTCTGTGTACATGTGGTTTGTCTCATGGGTTTTTTCTGCACAGTGTTATCTATTTGATTTTATGCTTCTTGCTGAACTTAGAGTTTGCAGGACAATTGTTTTCCTTTTTTTTCCTCTTGATTGCCAGGAGTTCAGTATGCATCAGGTGATTGAGGAAAAAATTTTTTAACAGCATCTTTTTTTAGTCAGGTTTTACTGTTTTTCTAGAGCAGTGGTTATAAAGCCAAGTCAGGATGTTCTTTTTTTAAAAAATAAGAATTTTGTTATGTTCTTTTTTATTATACTAAAATGAAATTTCATAAATACTACATAAATTTTTTGAAAAACCAATATAATGCCGTAATTGTAATAAAATAGAAAAGTGATTATATTAAAGATAAATGTTTCAGTGTGGAGATGTTCAAGAATGGCAACATATCAAAGACATAAGTGAGTGAGTTACACTTAGTACACATAGAATCAGTATAAATGCTACAGTTATTTGTGTGAACTAATATAGGTATGTTGTTGGTAACTTAAATACCACGGGGAACAGATGAAAGAACAGAGACAGGACCAAGTGGGCACTAGAATAATGTTAGAATATTAATGTTAGAATGAGTAATAACAAGACAAAATCACTTGTATGTTATTAGAGAAAAAAGGAAATCTTAAGTAAAATAGGAATAACATGCCATGATAAATTATAGGCTATTAATGTAGAGAAAATGAAGAAGTATTATGTTCTTGTAAAGTAGACCCTGTTTTTAAGTATAATGTCAAAATATTTTCCTTGTTATGACAGAGCTGAGTAATGAAAAATGTCACAGAAAACATACCTTCCATCTTGAAATTCCATCATGTATAAGGCATACATTTCATCAGTATATGCTTAAAATATCATGAAGATCATATCCTTGATAGGTGATGGAAATTGAGGATAGATTGGAGAAAGAAATGGTAATACAAGCTGCTGTAGAGAAGTTGTATAGTTGTGTGGTAAACCTCTGAAGACAGAATCAAAATGAGAATGAAAAATAACAGGTAAAAAACCAATGGTTTTGGTATTGATTTTTGCCAGAAAGATTTTTTTAGTCATGTTGTACCCAACTATTAAAAATATACAGAAGCAATAATAGGAGCTATTAAAACAACCTTTATTAATGATACTCAGTAAAATCTCTACATTTCATGTGTATCTACTAATTTACCAGGATTTGATTAGGAAGTCTGTTGAAAAGTATAAAATAGGCTCTAAAAATTTATAAGGGACAGCTACAAATGCTCAATGATACAAATGTGTTACATTAAACTCATCACACAGGTTGTATTGCTGTCATGTGATTTTTCCCTAACAGTGAATAATTTCTGTTAAAAAAATTTTTTTTAACTTAAAAAAAATTTTTTTTTTTTTGGTAGAAACAGGGTCTTGCTGTGTTGCCCAGGCTGGTCTCAAACTCTTAGGCTCATGTGATCCTCCTGCCTGAGTCTCCCAGAATGCTGGGATTACAGGTGTGAGCCACCACACCCTGCCTAATTTCTGTTAAATTTCTAAAGAAAACTGGCCAGGCATGGTGGCTCATACCTGTAATCCTAGCACTCTGGGAGGCAGAAGCTGGAGAACTGCTTGAGGTCAGGAGTTCAAGACTAGCCTCAGTAAGAGCAAGACCCCATCTCTACTAAAAATAGAAAAAAATCTAGCTGGGCATGGTGGCACGCCCCTGTAGTCCCAGCTACTCAGGGGGCTGAGGCCACAGAGCAAGCACTCTAAAAAAAAAAATTTCTAAAGAAACCTAAGTACAATCTTGCCTGACTTACAAGGTAGTTGTATTTTTGGAAAATTCACTGTAGAACAAAAATCATTACAGAATACTTTCTGTTCATTTATAAAGCAGAGTTACTGGTTTTCCACTCATGGGCATCTAGTGGGATAATAGAAAGTTATGTGGGATGTGGGGTAGTTCCTTTTTGAGTGGGATTGTCCAGCATATTGCATGATTTCTGGTATCTGTTAAATGTTAGTAATGGCACCCAGTTTTTGAAATGATCCCTCCTAAAAAAAACCTTCCCTAAACATTGAGAACTATTGCTTTAAGATATTCTTTCTCCAAATTTAATTGATGTTTGATTCTTTGTTTTTTCTTCTCCATGTAACAATTTTTCTCCTACAGAAATAGTGTTTATGGAATATTCTTTGGGGAATGCTGTTCTGGAGAGGTCTTTTTATCTATTCCCTAATACCTTAAGTCCTACCTTTTACTCTTTCTAATTTTTTCTAAAACTGTTCAGGAACAAGTAGGTATAAATCCTATGGACTTACATTTAGAAGTGTTTTTTATAATTAAAATGTGTGAAATGTATTTATTAATTTTGACACTCTTAGGTTGGGTCCTTGGAACAAGCTATGCTTGATGCTCTTGTAATGGATAGAGTTGCCTTTGTAAAACTTCTTATTGAAAATGGAGTAAGCATGCATAAATTCCTTACCATTCCAAGACTGGAAGAACTTTACAACACTGTAAGTGTATGTTAAAATTCTTTGTTAACTAAATTTTATCTTCCTTGGGAAATGTTATTTTACCTGAACATATCCATTACTATTGATAAAGTCTTTGATGTCTTGCTTGGTTATATGGAAAAATTATAGCCAATCTTACTATGGATTGATTGTGTGACAGTGCGAAACCCTTTCCCTGTTTTTGGAGCCCTTCCCTGTCACCATAGTCACATAGAACCATAAAGTCTATGTCTCTTTCCTATCTCCCTTGCCTTCTCCTCGCTCTTTTTTTTTTTAACACTGTAGGATCAACTTATTAATTACAGAGTAAGTATGTTTCTTTTGACTCCTTTGTCTAATGAAGGAATTATACATTGCCTTTTCCTCCTCTTTGTTTATTATATTCATGGTTTTGACCACATGGTATACCCCTTTTATCTTACATACTGTTTTTCATTTTTCTTGTAAAGAACTGCTGAAAACTTCCTATTGCCGTCACAAAGTCTCTCTCATTTCATTTCAAATTTCATGTCACTAGATTGCAGAGATAAAATACTACCCTTCTTAGTGTTTTTATGTGTAACCAATATGAATTTAATTGAGCTATACTTTGAGGAACACTATGACCAAACCAAATCCTAGCTTTCTAACTTTGACTTCTCTGCGAAGCTGTATCCATTCATTAATTTCTACTTATCTCCTTTTTATTCCTAACGTTTTTGTACTACCTAATCATTTCTACTTCAGTAATCTAATCTCCTTTTCCATAGTTTTTTTCTCAAATCAGTTTTTTAAACTAATTATTTTTGTGATGACATATTTTACTATGTCTTTCTCCAGTTCAGAATCCTTTGATGGCTTTCCAGTGTGTATCTAATAGTACCCAAACCCTTGGCTTGATTTTCAAAGATCTTCACATATTGCCCCAGCTATCTCTCTCAGTTGGCCTTTTTATCCACCCCCCGCCCCCTTGCAATACTGAGTGTTTCAACTATAATGTCTATCTACTACTAAAAATATAAATCTTTTTAAAAGAGCATTTGCTGTTTACACAATGCTGGTGTGATTTGCTTCCAACTATTCTTCATTTATTGAAATTTTATTCATTGTTTAGAACTTAGCCCAAATGCCATGCCACTGCTTCCATGAAGCCTGGTGGCATAGGTAAGTACAATTATATTTTCCTTTGTGGACTGTAAGTTTCTTTTGGCTAGGTATTATATCTTATTGTCCCCCATTTTTTCTTTTAATAGTGTCTAGCACAGTTACATTGAACTTTGTTGGCATTCTGTCTTTAGTGAACAAACATAAAAATTAAAAAGATTATTCATTGTACTAAAGTAAGGTTTATCCCTGAAATATGAAGCAAATATAAAACAGTAAAAATAAAAATTGACCCATTAGCAAGGCAAGTAATTTTTTTAATTGTTAAGATAATACTGTAGTACCTTTAACATCAATTATTGAAAAAGTTTTAAATAGTTTAACAGCTTATAACATGATGGAACAAAAACTTATGTACTCTGAAATTATTTATCTTTTTGACAGTAAATGTGACAATCTTTTTCTTTGTTGTTCCCCTTTATGAACAGAACCTAAAAAAATAACTCCAAGACAATATAATTTGTATACAAAGGTTCATAAAAGCCCTATAAGTCTGTGATCCCCAACCTCCCAGCCACAGACCAGTACCGGTCCGTGGCCTGTTAGGAACCAGGCCGCACAGCAGATGAGCGGCAGGGGAGCCAGGGAAGCTTCATCTGTATTTATAGCCACTCCCCATTGCTCGCATCACTGCATAAGCTCTGCCTCCTGTCGGATCAGCAGTGACGTTAGATTCTCATAGGAGCTGGAACCTTACTGTAAACTGCATGTGCGAGGTATCTAGGTTGTGTGCTCCTTATGAAAATTTAATGCCTGATGATCTGAGGTAGAGCTGAGGCCGTGATGCTAGCACTGGGGAGTGGCTACAAATACAGATTATCATTAGCAGAGAGGTTTGACTGTATAATAAATGTAATATGCTTGAATCATCCCAAAACCAACCCCCCAGTCTATCCATGGAAAAATTGTCTCCCATGAAACTGGTCCCTGATGCCCAAAAGGTTGGGGACTGCTGCTATAAGTTAAAAAGAGGAATTGTCTAAGTTATGCTATGTTATTTATTTATTTATTTATTTATTTAATGCTCAGTTAGTTTAGAAGAAAAATAAAAGTTTGCTCTACTTTTTTTCCCCTCTAAAGAAACAAGGTCCAACTAATCCAATGCTATTTCATCTTGTTCGAGATGTTAAACAGGTAAGAGATTATTTTTGTTTTTGTAAAAGGGCATTTTTAAGAAGTCATTTCTACTTCATCTGTTTCAAAAAACATATAAATACATTTTAAAAACAGCAATAAAATGGCAGTTTTTAGAACAAGATAAAATAAGGGCTAAATATGTGGTAAGAGAAGTAAAGAGCATAATGTGTCAGAAATCAAGAAAAAGGAAAGGTTATGAAATTAAGGCCAAGTTTCCTGAGCTTGTAGTCATCCAAGATAGAATGTAATGCGTTTTATAAAGCTCACTATTCCATAAAGGGAAGATCATTGATAGAATGTGTTTTCATTCTCTGTGTTCTGCAGAAATTTGTTCCAGTGTAAAGGATGTTGAATAAGGAAATTGAGGGAAACACGGGGTGGTGATCTTGATGGCAGACTTTGGCCAGTAAAAATGGTGAAATGCTCTCTCTACCCCCACTTTTTTTTTTTTCTTTTTTTTTTTTTGAGGCAGAGTCTCATTCTGTCTCCCGGGCTAGAGTGCTGTGGTGTCAGCCTAGCTCACAGTAACTTCAAACTCCTGGATTCAAGTGATCCTCCTGCTTCAGCCTCCTGAGTAGTTGGGAGTAGCTCTTGCCACCACGCCGGACTAATTTTTTTCTATTTTTTTATTTTTATTTTTATTTTTTTAGTAGAGACTGGGTCTCCCTCTTACTCAGGCTGGTCTCAAACTCCTGAGTTCAAGTGATCCTCCCACCTCAGCCTCCCAGAGTGCTAGTATTACAGGCATGAGCCACCACACTTGGCCTCTCTCTCGCCTTTTAAAAATATCTAGCACTGGTAGTGACACTGTCATATGGTGTAAAGCTATTCTTTGGTGACTAAATTGATGCACTCTTGTTCCTATTCTCTCCTATTGGGTTTCTTTGGGAATTAATAGTTTTAAACATTTATCAACACTTTTATAGGCATTTAAATTATTGGTATCAGATAGTTTTATTTTCCTTGATGTATTGGTACCTGTATTTGATTAATTACAATATTTTCTAAGTATCAACTTAAAATGCTTTCTGTTTAGAATTCTTTGTTTGAACTTGCTACTAAATGTGAATGCACTATTAAAACTTAAAACAGAAAGGTCATTTTCTGTTTTCTTTTTTTTTTGTTTTGTAAGTTCCCCAAGAGCTGGAATATTTTCATTTTCTGCATTTGTATTTTGTTATTTAATGCTAAACTAGAAACCTTGAGTAATCAGGGAGACTTCTTGACCAGAAGTTTCGAAGACTCATTTGCATTAATTATGGTTTACTTATATAGGTCAGCAGAAAGAATTATGATGGTTAATTCTGGAAACAAATATGAGGGTTTGTATATATTGACTGCTGTTACATTGGTGGCTATAGTAATAAGCCCAATTTTTTCATTTCCATAAGTGATAAATCCTGAAATAAAGGCAGTAATTGGATATTTTCTGATTCATATTAATAACTTGAGTTTTGTAAGAGTTCTCAATGTAGTTTGAGAAACAGGTCACTATGACATTTTAGATAATTCACATTGTTTTCCTTAATTTAAATATTTCTCATTCAAATAGGCTTCTATTAGAATGGCATTTGTCAGGCTTTTAAAAAAAAATAGGAGAATGTTATAGATGACTTTCTCAATCATAAATCATATTTTGAGGTTGCTTGAGTTAAAATGAAAACCTTTTAAGATGGAAATATATGTTTTGATTAATTTTCAAGCTAGAGATTCAAAGACTAGCTGTCTAGAAATTAGATATTTTGCAGATGAAACATATTAAAAATATAAATATTTAAGACAATACTAAGTTCATGAAATTATAATCAGGAAAATGGAAAGAATGGTGATGGTAGGAGGACAGAATTAGTTGATAAATATAAATCATGTGGTGATTAACCCCTTTAAGATTATTTAATAAAATTAACCAGTTCTTAAATTCTGAAACAGACAGTCTTTCAAAACTCACAAATGGCTTATGTTCCAAAAATTCATTTGTAAATTTTTGCCCTTGGAAAATGAAGTCTTAAGTTTTAAACCCGAGGTCCCCAAGAACTGAGCCAAACAGCAGGAGGCGAGCAAAGCCCCACCAGCACCCACAGCCACTCCCCATTGCTTGCATCACCGCCCGAGCCCCACTCCCTATCAGATCAGCAGCGGCATCAGACCTTCATAGGGAACCCCACTGCAAACTGCACCTGAGGGATCCAGGTTGCATGCTCCCCATGAGAATCCAACACCTGATGGTCTCAGGTAGAGCCAAGATGGCAGTGCTTCCCCTCCCCCGCCCCGTTTCGAAAAACCGTCTTCCACGAAACCTGTCCCTGGTGTCAAAAAGGTTGGGGACCGCTGCTTTAAGCAAGGTTACAAGTGGTAGTTAAGTCCTAGAGAAGACTATAAAAACTTGTGTAATCTGTAATATAGCCAGTACAATTTTGGTTAAAAAATACTTATATGTGTTTATGTGCCAATCTGGAAAAATAATTAACACTTATGGCATTATTTTGTAGGAAAATGTATTTTGTGATATTTACCACAATAAAAATGAAATATTTGGCTTTTTAGCAGTTCTATTGCCTCTAGGTGTGAAGTATTAGGGCAGTGGAGAGATCAAATTATCTTCCTGCTTTAGACTGTACTCCTGTCCCAAGCCACACCTTTGAGACTTCAAAATTTCAGAATCCCCTCTTCTTACAAAAGGAAATGGAGAAACAAGTCAATCCCTTCTCCTGTAAAGATAGCTGCTGCAACCCTCATTTATAACAAACATTTGTCATTTTGGATAGTAGGCTTATTCCTAGGCATGGCATGACAATATTGAGAAATACTGTCCTATCTATTTAAAACTAATGTTTTATTTCCAGGGAAATCTTCCTCCAGGATATAAGATCACTCTAATTGATATAGGACTTGTTATTGAATATCTCATGGGAGGAACCTACAGATGCACCTACACTAGGAAACGTTTTCGATTAATATACAATAGTCTTGGTGGAAATAATCGGGTATGTAAAATTTGGGGGGAAGTCTATATATGTGCTTTTAAGTTAACTCATGCACTTTAAACATTAAGAATTAGTTACATAGAAGGGTGAAAGTAACATTGTCTTAAAATACGAGATTTTCAACTTAGAGTAATTAGAAATATTTTGTAATTGAAATCGTAAACCAGTCATACTTTGTGTGCATACACAAACACACTTGTACACATATGTAAATTGATTTTTGAATATTTATAAAATGTCAGCGTATTTAAATGTGTAAAAGCTAATAGGATCTCATTTTCAGAGATCTGGACGAAACACCTCCAGCAGCACTCCTCAGTTGCGAAAGAGTCATGAATCTTTTGGCAATAGGGCAGATAAAAAAGAAAAAATGAGACATAATCATTTCATTAAAACAGCACAGCCCTACCGACCAAAGGTATATTTATTTAAATGTTATCCTTTCTGGATTTTTATTTTGTTCTTTCTAATTAGTGTTACTAAACAAAAAGTACTTGTTTTAGTAAGAATTATTTTTTTGTTTTTATATATATTATATCTTGAACTCTTCATTTTCCTGTATACAGAAACATTCATTTACATTAATGATTCTATTAAGTTTTTCATATTTAGCTATGATAACTGAATCTATAAAATGTTTTGATAAGTGTTTAACTGACTCCTTTTATTCCATCTTAAGAACATGTATGACAAACTTTTACTTTATTAAAATTGCATTCATCAGATATTAGTTGAAATATTAATATTTAGGCCCTTTCTTTAATATTGGAAAACTGACAGTTGGTATGGCATTTTTATAAAATTGTGAGTGGTAATAAAAATCATGTTTACATGTTTATACTATTTTGTTATGTGCAGTTATAAAAAGTTGAAGAATAGTGTAAAGGATATTTTATAAAAATTTTCACTAACATGAATGTCATATGGCCTTATTGTATATAATGAGCCTTATTGACATTTATTTTCCCTTGAAGATTGATACAGCTATGGAAGAAGGAAAAAAGAAGAGAACCAAAGATGAAATTGTAGATATTGATGATCCAGAAACCAAGCGCTTTCCTTATCCACTTAATGAACTGTTAATTTGGGCTTGCCTTATGAAGAGGCAGGTCATGGCCCGTTTTTTATGGCAGCATGGTGAAGAATCAATGGCTAAAGCATTAGTTGCCTGTAAAATCTATCGTTCAATGGCATATGAAGCAAAGCAGAGTGACCTGGTAGATGATACTTCAGAAGAACTGAAGCAATATTCCAAGTAAGTGATATTTTACCATTTGAAAACATTTTAAAAATGTAAAATAGTGTTTGATTAGGTGCTATAGTTCCATGCCCTTAATGGGGATATAGATGTATAATTTTATTGGTGTAATTAAGAAAAAATTATTTTTAAAATATATTATGTATTTTTAAGAATTCAGAACGAAACTTTTCTGCCTATGTATGTGAAAGAGGTTATTATTATATTTGCAACTCTAGAGTTAAGTATTTCAGCGAGAAAGAAGAAGTGCCAGAAATCACCTTAATAATTGCACAGAGTTGCAATTAGATGAGGAAAAATTTCATTTGCTAATGAAATTTTTGGAGCCCTGTGATTACTTAGTGGGGATTCAAGATTCAGGTGTTTCTCATGATTAGGTTAGTCCCTAGTTACATTGTTCTTCTCTACCAGGTAACAACCCTTTCCTATGTTTGAAATACTATCTAGAGACTTTTTTGAACAGAGTGTTGAACATTGTCAGTTTTGGTTCCCTGTGAGACTATAGTTGTATTTCTAGTTTTATTTCTAGGAGAAAGTGGTCTAGATTCACCTTTTCAGTCTTGTGCTTAATATAACATATTTTAATATTTTATGATTTCCACATGAATTTAGATGTCTGAAAACAGAATTACTATGATTCTAATGCCTCACAATTCTATAAGTTTGAAAATATTAAAAACTGGAAAGTATTATAAATGAATTTAAGAATAGTGGTTTAAAACTGCAAGTTGTTAATCTGAATATATTTTGGCTTTTATCTTTTTATAGTGATTTTGGTCAGTTGGCAGTTGAATTACTAGAACAATCCTTCAGACAAGATGAAACCATGGCTATGAAATTGCTCACTTACGAACTGAAAAACTGGAGTAATTCTACCTGCCTTAAGTTAGCAGTTTCTTCAAGACTTAGACCTTTTGTAGCCCACACCTGTACACAAATGTTATTGTCTGATATGTGGATGGGAAGGCTAAATATGAGGAAAAATTCCTGGTACAAGGTATATCTTAGAAGTAATTTGATATAAAGTGTGTGATTAGATAAAGAGAACAGAGGAATTAGTCTAGAATCTAGATATCTAGTAAAATGCCTTGATTTGTGAGTGATGGGGGAATTGGGCAGGAGGAGAAGGGGTCATTGGCATTACATCCCAAGTGGCATAATGGGCTCCTTTTTCCTTCTGTTCTTTTTTTTATAATTTTTTGTTTCTCTTTAGGCAACTTTCGGGCTGAAGACCTTCTATTCTTTACTCTTGAATTTTTTTTCAGGTGTGTGTAATGATTGTTGCCCTCTCTGAGCCAGAAGTATGAGGGCAACAAATGGGAAATATTGTAGATTGCAGCCCTGAGCAGCTATGAAAAAAAGTTACTGCTTTATGAAAGAATGATTCCCAAATTTTAAAATTCAAGACCTATCTACTAATTTAATAATCTGTTACTTTTAAGTTACTTGAAGTATATTGGATGAGTCTATCCATATACCCAGTTTATTCTTATGGATAAGTATATCCATATGCCCAGTTTTTATGGTTAAGAATTTGGGTAATATGGCTGGTACTTTCATTGTTGTCATAGTGATAGATATTGCTTTAAACTTCCGTTTTCATTCTCTTATATCTTTTTAAATAAGGTACAGAAATGTAGAAGGCAGAAATCAGGCAAGTAGTTTAACTGTAAGCCATTGTAAGAGATAACAAATACTAATCATCTACTAAAAATAATGGTGAAAGAATAACCAACAGAAACCCTGTTACACAATTATAATTTCTTCATGCTTCAGAATTTTGCAAGTAATACGTAAAATTTTAGAAATAAACCTTTTGTTTATAGAGGCATGAGCTGAGTAATCATGTTATGACATGGAACACTTGCAGAGAGATTTAGGATAAAATTAAGCACACAGCACCTTTATAAGGCTTGGATTTTGTTTAAACAAAAATGTATTTTCTGAACAAATTGTAATCTGATTTTGTTTAAAGTACAAGTCTATAATAATTATTGAATCTATTCTACACCCTTATTACCATAATAGTCAAATATGTTGTTACTTTTTAAAACAATCCAACTTGGGCCTCTTTTAGTACAATGTGTAAGTAAAAAATGAATCTTTTATTTTTCCCCTATGCTATTAAGGGCCAAATAGCTAACTAATAATCGTAAGTTATTTAATATCTTTTTATTGTTTTTATTATATTCGTGAAGGGCATTAATTTATAATGCAGACTTATATTTTTCTAAAAACTTCAGGTCATACTAAGCATTTTAGTTCCACCTGCGATATTAATGCTAGAATATAAAACCAAGGCTGAAATGTCACATATCCCACAATCTCAAGATGCTCATCAGATGACAATGGAAGATAGCGAAAACAACTTTCAAAACATAACAGAAGAGATCCCCATGGTAAGGAGAAAAAAAATTGAAGTAAATATAAATTTGTTGTGAATAAGTGGACAATAAAAATGTATTTTTTATTTTAGGAAGTGTTTAAAGAAGTAAAGATTTTGGACAATAATGAAGGAAAGAATGAAATGGAGATACAAATAAAATCAAAAAAGCTTCCAATCACACGAAAGTTCTATGCCTTTTATCATGCACCAATTGTAAAGTTCTGGTTTAACACGGTATGTTTTTAAATTTGCATGATGTTTTTGAAAGACAGGTTTTAGGAGACCTTTGGTCTAGAGTCCATAATTATCTTGATATAACTTAGATCACTGAAAAAGCATTTCACATTTTAAAAGAGCACTAAGTTTCCTTTGTTTCATCCAAATTGCCAACATCTAGAATGATAACCACTAACAAATTTTAGTTCTAATTAGAACTAAAAATTTACTTACCAACCATGTGGTAACCAAAAGCCTTTGTGACTAACATATGAATCATCCACTAAAAATAATGGTGAAAGATGAAGCAAAAGAACCTGATACCAATCATTAATATAAATTTCTTCATGCTTTAGGGTTTTGTAGATAAAAATCTAGAAATAAACTTGTTAGCAGTGTTGTGTTTTTGTTTTTGTTTTTTTTAATTTTTAATTTTTTGGGGACAGTGTCTTGCTCTGTTGCCAGGGCTAGACCGCAACCTCAAACTCCTGAGCTCAAGTGATCTTCCTACATCAGCCTCCAGAGCAGAGTAGCTGGGACTATAGGTGCGTGCTACCATGGCTGGCTATTTTTTTTTTTTTTTCATCGATTTTGCTATGTTGCTTAGGCTGGTCTTGAGCTCCAGGCCTCAGGTGACCCCCACCCCTGCAAAGTGCTAGGATTGCAGATGTGAACCACCATGCCCAGCAGTTTGCAGTGTTAATTAAAGATGATAACGAGTAATCCAGATCCTTCATATGGTTTTATTTATCTGTGGCTTATTTCTTAATCATATTAGAGTGTATGCTTGATTACCTGCCATATAAGTGGCTTTTCTCTTGCTTTATGGAAAAATGGATTTTACTAGCAGATTAAAGAGCATATGGTCATAGATGGATGGACTCACCTTATTTTCATTGAATGTAGTTATTCATTTGTTGTTTTGGTGGGTTTTCTTGGGGGGATGACCTTTAGGAACTTCTAGTTGGCTATCTTGCTGATGTCACCCTTCACCTGAAGAAACACATGAGATTAGCCCCTGCTTTTAACCAGGGGCTGTGTGAATAAGATCTAAGTCCCCTTCCCAGGAAAACCCTTAAGGTGTTTTTTGTTTATTTATTTATTGTTATCATTTTCATCAATATTAGGTATTTTTTTAATTGCTAAAATATACAAATGACTTTGTGCTAAGATGCACATTTGAGAATTTGTTTCTCCAACCATTGCTTTCTCAGCCACACACGACCGTTAACCTGAGACTAAATTTATTACATTTCCTTACTTGTCAGTGTGAAAATTTTCTTGTTCCTCACTGTTTAGATATTGATTGTCGTGAATCTCAATTATCTGATCTAATTTCCAAATTCTGTGCCTGTTAATGGAAATAGTGTAGGTTTCTTACGTTTGCATTAATCTGAACGACTGCTTTAAAACAGCCATCGCAGGTAGCTATAGGAATTTTTCTTTTCTTTCTTTATTGGAGTTTACTTCCCTGGTCTGCTGTAGCTCAAATCAAGGATGTGACTTGTTCTAGGACTAGTAGAGGTAAGGAGAGAGATGAGAGGATTCTTAGCCATAATTTTTCAAAGGTCAACGGCTGTAGGTTTTATTCCGAAATGAAATGAATCTTCAGGTGCTATTACGCATAGACCTTATCACTTACCTATAACTCTTTTTTGTAAAGAGTATCAAAGGTGGGCTGTTACATTACGTAGGGCAAAACTTCTTCATATCTGTTTCCATTTCTTGGGATTCAACTTCAGTGACTGGGAGCAACACATTTTTACTCTGGGGACTATGACAAATGTAATATTTGCATTGAAGAAGAGACATAAACTATTTTAATGATTGAACCTAGGGGATAATTCACAAATGTTCATTTAATGTTTATTTTTGTGTATGCTTGAACATGTACATAATAAAAAGTTTTATTTTATAACCAATTTTATTTATATAACTTTTATTAATTTTTTTGTTAGTTGGCATATTTAGGATTTCTGATGCTTTATACATTTGTGGTTCTTGTACAAATGGAACGGTTACCTTCAGTTCAAGAATGGATTGTTATTGCTTATATTTTTACCTATGCCATTGAGAAAGTCCGTGAGGTATGTCTTTAATTTTTCCTACCGGTAACTTACTGCATACATGGAAGATTTTTTGGTTTCTTTTGGGTGTGTGTGTGGCTGTGTGTGTGTGATTCATAATTTCAATGAGTGATGACATTATAGAAGTATACAAAATGTTTATTTTTGCTATTCTAAAAATAATGGCACAAGAATAGAAATCAGTGAGTGTATGCCATTTACTTTCTGACCATTACAAATATAATGATTTGTCTCAGAAACATATCCTAGATTTTTAAAATTTCCTCAACATTCATATTTATGTTCTCATATAAAACCAGCCGATTGGGTAGGTAAATTATAAAAAGATATTTATTTTGCTTTTATATTGTACTGCCCACTAAAATGTGCTCTATTACCCACTGAATTGCCATTTAGATTTATATCCCTGTGTCTTAAAGTACTCAGCTTCTATTATAAATTTTCTAACATCTTGATTTTGAAGAAAAACATATTTTTTCTTAGATAAATAATACATATGCATAAATACTTCTGAATTACTTCATGTCTCTGCTTTACATTTATAGAATACAAGAAATTGCAAAAATAATTAGAAGGCATTTTACTTCCTTCTCACTTAGATATCATAAGAATTTATCTTATTAAATAGCTTATTATGCATTTGAAATCCCTGTGAGTGCTGTGGTCTATATGTTTATGAAATCTGTTGTTTTACCAAAATATTTGAAAAAATTGATTTGTTAAATGATAAAAGCAAGTTGCAAAGCATTTTTAAAACTATATATTCATAACAGTTCTGCAAGGATTTATGAGATAGTAATAATAGTGGTTGCCTCTAATAGGAAGGGTAATTAATTAGCTAAGGGAGAAGCACGAAAGAGGCTTTTCAGTGTTTGGTACACTGTGATTTTTGAAGCTGTTGTGAATGTATTACCATTCCTCCCAAAAGATATTTCTTTCTTTCTTTTTTTTTTTGACAGAGTCTCATTCTGTTGCCTGGGCTAGAGTGCCATAGTGTCAGCCTAACTCACCGCAACCTGAAACTCCTGAGCTCAAGCAATCCTCCTGCCTCAGCCTCCTGAGTAGCTGGGACTACAGGCATGCGCCACCATGCCCGGCTAATTTTTTCTATATATTTTTAGTTGGGCCGTTAATTTCTTTCTATTTTTAGTAGAGACAGGGTCTCACTCTTGCTCAGGCTGGTATTGAACTCCTGACCTCAAGTGATCCATCCGCCTCTGCCTCCCGGAGTGCTAGAATTATAGGCGTGAGCCACCATGCCTGGCCTTCCAAAAGATATTTCTAAAAATTCTTGTATTCAAGAGAAGAGGTATAGGTTTTAAATAAGTTAGATAAATACAGCTACTTAAACCACTGAGTTATTTACTTTCTGTGAAGAAGGCATCTTTGGAACATACTACCAGGATACCCAGGTGTTGCTTCAATTGGAACTAAAACACTTTTCAAAAGTATTTTACTTTCCAGGTCTAGAGAACTGTGTTGTAATCTAAGATTTTCAGCTTTTTAGTTGGATGGTCTTGTTTGGACAGGCCATTTATTTGTAAGAAGTATTGGCCGGGCGCGGTGGCTCACGCCTGTAATCCTAGCACTCTGGGAGGCCGAGGTGGGCGGATCGTTTGAGCTCAGGAGTTCGAGACCAGCCTGAGCAAGAGCAAGACCCCATCTCTACTAAAAATAGAAAGAAATTATATGGACAGCTAAAAATATATATAGAAAAAATTAGCCGGGCATGGTGGTGCATGCCTGTAGTCCCAGCTACTCGGGAGGCTGAGACAGAAGGATCCTTTGAGCTCAGGAGTTTGAGGTTGCTATGAGCTAGGCTGACGCCACAGTACTCACTCTAGCCTGGGCAACAGAGTGAGACTCTGTCTCAAAAAAAAAAAAAGTATCGATCTCTGCTATCTTATTGTTTTGGTGATCAAATGACAAGATAACAGATTAAAAGCATTTTGAAACTTTAAAAGATATCTAAATTCTGTGATATAATTGAATGCTGTATATGTTTTAACAGTAAGAAATTGATTAAACCTTTTTTGTTCTTGTTAAACCTTTAGATCTTTATGTCTGAAGCTGGGAAAATAAACCAGAAGATTAAAGTATGGTTTAGTGATTACTTCAATATCAGCGATACAATTGCCATAATTTCTTTCTTCATTGGATTTGGACTAAGATTTGGAGCAAAATGGAACTTTGAAGATGCATATGCTAATCATGTTTTTGTGGCTGGAAGATTAATTTACTGTCTTAACATAATATTTTGGTATGTCCGTTTGCTAGATTTTCTAGCTGTAAATCAACAGGCAGGACCTTATGTAATGATGATTGGAAAAATGGTAAGTTGACAGATGTCTGGTAATACTCATGGGCTTATTGATAACTTTTTTCTTAAAAATCATAAAAATGTATTTTTAACATAGTTTTAATTGAACAATGAATATCGGTTATTTCATGTTTATTTTTCTCATATTTGATACTTTCATTCCTTAAGAATATTTTAACTTTTGAAGAAAAACATTTGATGGGATAAAGTTACGAAATTCATATTTTATTCATTTGTGTTATCTTGAAATGCTTTAATTTTTAAATTCCACTTACTAGTATTTGGCATCAGAATAAAAAATTCACACTTGTTAGCTCCAATTTTGTATATTTCCATTCATACCGCTACTATCTTAAACCAATCCACCATTATCGGACACCTGTAGTAGTCTAGTAATCTGTTTCCTCACAACCACTCTGACCTATCTTCAATCTGTATTATAGCTAGAGTGATATCTGAAAATGCAAATCTGAACATGTCACTTCCCCATCTTAAAAACGTTTTCTTAGTGGTTTTGCATTGCTCCAACAGATTAGTGTGTTTAATTAAACCCACAGGCCCTGGCCCATTTGGCTGTTGCTTGCTTGCCTGCCTGCCTGCCTCCCTCTCTCCCTTCCTTCTTTCCTTCCTTCCTTCCTTTCTTTTTCTTTAACTTTTAATTTTGAGATAATTATAGGTTCACATGCAGTTCTAAAAAATAAAGAGAGATCCCATGTACCCTTTATCTTGTTTCCTCTAGTGGTAACATCTTCTTTACTTTCCTTTTAAGCCTCGTCCCCATCATTCTTGATTTCTTATTTGTGCTCTAGTCACACAGGCCTTTTAAAATTTTCTTTAATACAGCCCCTCCCCTGAGTACCATAGCTCATGTTCTTCCTTCTACCTGGAATGACTGCCCCCCCCCATCTACACTTACACCCTTAGCTTTTTTAACTAATTTAACCTAAGTTTATCCTTCAGATCTCAGCCTCAACGTGATTTTTTTTTTCATGGAGGTTTTTTTGGTCCTTTCTAGCTAGGTCACGTTTATTTGATATGTACCCTTATGGGACCCATGTTCCTTCCCTTCAGAATATTTATCTTTGTATATATAACTATAGTTTTTTATATGAATATATCAAATGAATATAACCATTTTAAACTACATTCTTATTGGATTATCTTTTCTTCTAGACAATAAACTCCTTAGAGTTGGAACCTTGTCTAGTTTTGGTCACCTTTATAGTTCTGGTACTTATCACAGTGCCTGTCACTAGATTCTCCTTAGTAAATAAATATTTGTTGGTTGGGTGGATAAAGCCATTATAAGAAGGAAAAAATAAAAAACATAAAAATGCCAGACATTCACTGATTTTGGTAGTTTTATTCTTAAGATTTTTTCTTATTTTTATATCGTTAGCAACAGACTGTAAATTTTAAAAATTGTAGTTGTTCACCAAGTAGAGTTTTTTGGTGTTTTTGGGGTTTGTTTTGTTTTGTTTTTGAGACAGAGTCTCACTCTGTCACCTGGGCTAGAGTGCCGTGGCATAAGCCTAGCTCACAGCAACCTCAAATTCCTATGCTCAAGCAATCCTCCTGCCTCAGCCTCCCAAGTAGCTGGGACCACAGGTGCACACCACCATGCCTTGCTAATTTTTTCTATTTTTTTGTAGAGATGGGGTCTCTACTCTTGCTCAGGCTGGTCTGGAACACCTGACCTGAAGGAATCATCCCACCTGGCCTCCAGAGTGCTAGGATTACAGGCGTGAGCCACTGCACCCGGCCACCAAGTAGTTTTTACCGTTTATTATTCACTGCTATGCAAGACAGTACAGCAAACCTTAGAATGTTTCCTCTGAACTTTTTGAAACTACTTTACCAATTTTGTAGTTTTTTAAAAAATCTTATAATGTAACTTGAGGAGTTTGTCCTATATAAAATATTTTTGGAAATAATATGGGATTTTACCTATCAATGTAATTTATTGATTAAATTAATGAATAGGGGTTAGAGAGGTTCATGGAAAGGTGACATTCTGTGAAGGCTTTTTTTTTTTAGCAACGGGATGTGAGCTGTTCTTTGAAAGCTTAAGATAGATGTGAGTAAAAAGGCACAGCCTGACTGGAATTTCTCCTATGATAAGGAGGAGTTAGTTGGCAATCAAATTGGATAGACAGGTGTAGCCTGGGTTATATAGGACATTGAAAGATGGGCAATCTGAACTTTTTTAGAGAATAAAAATACAGGAAAACCATTGAAGAGGTACCCCCCTCAAATTTGATTTTTCTTTTCCATAAGAGGAATAAGTTGGCATTTTCTTGCCCTTTCTTAATCATTCTAGAGTGACTGCAATGTATGGATATTGAAAGCAGCTAGTCAGATTGTTCATTAAGATTTTCAACCAGTGGGGGCAGTCTGAAAAAGTTGCCCAAGAGTTTTTTATGCTCAACCACAACTTCCTGCACCCCCTTGTCCCATTATTAATGTTCTTTGTAAGATAATGCTAGCTAAGCAAATACTGTCTATGGTTTATGTCTTTAGGTTACTTTCCCCTCCTGTCTTTACTGATCCGACTATTTTTTAAAAGTTACATCCAGAATGCCTAGTCTTTTCCTTATATAATATTTTGCTCTTTTCCATAGGCTTATCTAAGTAGCAGGTTTTATTTTTATAAATCTAGATGTTAAGTTTAATGTGTAATTTTTTTATATACTGAACTGAAAAATCTAAAATATATTGGACCTACTCCTGCCATGAATTTCTTTTGGTTTTCAAGGGTGAAAAAGGCAAAATTTATAATAGAGCTATTGTTTTTGTAAAAGTAACTTTTCCTCCTTATCCTAAAATTTCTATTCATTCTAGAAAATGTTAGCAAATACACACAAACTGTCATTCAGAGACATTCACTATGAACAGTTTGATGTGTATCCTTCTATCCTTCAAGACATGTGAATGCATGTGTTATTTGTGTCAAACTTCACATGACATATAATAGTTTTATCAAAATAGACAAATATATGCTGTTTCTCAGTTATTTTTAATTATCTGTTTCATTTTGATAAATACGAAAGTCTATTACTAGAGTTTCTGAAACTCCTTTAATCTTAGAAAATTGCCATCTTCCAAATTAAATCTATCTTCTGAGCAGTCCCACTAAACTCACAAAGATTATCTTTGCATCATGAAAACAGGTTTTTAAGTTTTCTAAACATAAAGTTTAGTCATTGTAGTCGGACACATTTCCCCTCCAGGAGAATGCGGCTTTTTCCTTCCAGTTAGGAATTACTGGTTTACTATTTGTCACATCAAGCACTCATTAATTATCCATTTTGTCATTCTTATGGAATTTCAAGAAAGCGTGGGGAAGCTAAGGTTTTTTGGGAACAGTTGGTTTGAGCCTAACTTTTTAGTATGCTAAAAGGCACACCATTGTTTAGTGACTTAGTGGTATCAGGTTAATGTAATGGTAGTGTAAATGGAAGGTGCAGGAAGTCCTGAAGTGAACAGCTATAATAAAGGATGGAGATGAGGAAAGTAGAGGGAGCCATGAGCAAGTAGAGCTATCTGGATTTCCATCTGACTCTTACCTCAGATCTACTTATTCTCCCATCCCAGTTACAGGGAGCTTGAATATTTCATTTTCTTCTTTATTTGTGATTTTCTTTAGAACCATCCTCTACCAGTATATCTTTCCCCTTGTTAACCAGTCATTTATCCCATCATCGTCTGTTTTCTGTTAGTGCCATCTTTCCTTTACACCCCCTTCAAACCTTTCATAACGGTTAATGTTTAAATATTCTTTCTTTTGTCTTTGTGTATCTTTTATGTGCTAAGGCCTACACTAAGCTGGGGCTACAAAGATGGACAAGACATAGTGCCAGATCCTCATGGAACTCAATAATTGCATCTACAAGATAGACATATGAACAGATAGCTATTGAAAAATATGGTAAACTATTGTGTGAAGACAGAGGAGCCAGTAGTCAATTCTGTCATGAAGGCTTTCACAAAGAATATGGCACTTCAAAAGAGTTTAGAAAATACATAGGATTTTTTTCCTGAGCAGGGAATTTCTCACCAGAGGAGACAGCTTTGAAAAGCTTCAAAATTTAAAGAAAGAAGCCTTCCTCACATTTTATATCTTTATTAGAGATCAAACTAATGAAAATACATAGTAAATGTTAAACTTCTCCCACTCATTCTGTATACATTATACATTCAAGCTAAGAATCCTCATTTTAGATACGAGTGAACTGAATATTTGAATATTTTTAATTAAATTTAGATAAAGTATAAGGAAGGTTGTCAGCCTTTATGTGAGAAACTCTGAAATCTAGAGATCTCTATGAATCATCAACTGTAGACCTTGAATAATTTTAGGTTATTTCGGTACAGATTTGGGTTTTATTTTGAATATTTGACTTGGCTTTTTCTTTAAGTACAGATAACTGTTTGTATTCCAGAGTATATCAAATAGCACGATAGTGTCTTAAAGAATTTTTCTGCCTTTTAAAATCTTTTAACCCAAGATTTTGTTTATTGAAAACATACATTGTCTTAGTAATCCTCTCAAATGCAATAATAATGCCTTTCAAATGAAAGCATTATTTGACCATTGTACAAATAAGAATCTTGGGAGGTGTTAGGACTCTGCAAGTCACAAAGACCCAACTACTAATATAAATTTAAAAGGGAAATTTATTGACCCATCTAACAAAATTTAAAGATGAAGGATCAAGTCTAAACTCTTCATTTGAATTGACATTTTAAGACTCTCAGCTATTTGCACTTCTCTTTCTAACCTTATGCCTCCATAAAATTACTTCATTCAGCCTAGACTACTTATTTTCCCCTTACCTTTCATATCCTGCCTTCTATTTCTTCTGTCACATGTTCATCTTAAAAATATATGAAAATGTTGTAATTTTTTAGATTGATTTATCATTAGAATATTGTAGTTCACAGTAGTTTAAAGTACATATTTATTGTAAATGTAATCTCTTGATTTGCATGGGGTTTTTCTCCTCAGATTATTAATCATGGGTGAATATTACATATTGCTAGAGTAAGAAAGCACTCGCTTTTTTAGGTGTAAATGTAGAGAACTTGTATACGTAAATAAGTAGTAGGACATAAAGTTTTATTTTAGCTTTTACTTAATTCTTTGAATTCCTGCATAATTATGTCAAAATCCACATTGTGATTTAACAATGAAAATTATTTTTCAATGACTTAGTAGATTCTAACCCAATTAGGCTCTTTTTCAATTTTATTGAAACTAAAGAATTAAAAAATAACTGACTTGCAAAAGTAATTGTTACCCAGACATTGTTATCATTTATTTTTTGAACACTAGTACTAATAATTTAGTTTATCGTTGTTTGGCTCCTTGGAGGTTTTCACATCTCAGAACAAGGTACTGTGGTAGGGTTCAGGATAGGTGGGAAATACTCCCTTTTTTTGTGAAGTAGGCAAAGGACACTTATCAAAGGCAAGATGGGAAAGAAGTCTGCACCCTCATTGTAAGAACAGAGAAGCTTTAGGAAAGATCACTTGTGGAAATTGATTCCCTAATGTCTGCCCATGTGTCTATACTTTTTGAAAATCTTCATGGATTCCAGAGATAGGCAGACTCCAGTTTGAACCAGTGATATAGTTCATTATATAAAGATGCCCATGACTTGCCTAGTTTCATAGATCATTTTTTAAATATACTCTTGATGTTAAGGTTATGTAGTGATGACATTTTTCTGAAAGCTATTATTGGGAATAAAAAGAATAGCCAGGTACAGTGGCCAGTGTCTGTAATCCCAGCACTTTGGGAGGTCAAGGTGGGAAGATTGCTTGAGACCAGGAGTTCGAGACTAGCTTGGGCAATATGATGAGACCCTGTCTCTACCAAAAAACAAAAACAAAAAAAAAGCTGCTGTGGTGGTGTACACCTGTATACCTGTATGCCTAGCTACTTGGGAGGCTGAGGCAGGAGGATCTCTTGAGCCCAGGAGATTGAGGTTACAGTGAGCTACTATCGTGCCACTGTACTCTAGCCTGGGTGACAGCAAGATCCTGTCTCAAAAAAAAAAAAAAAAAAAAGGAAAGAAAAAGGAATAAAAAGAAACTCAGAGATTCTATTTATTTATTTATTAGAACATTAGAAACATTTTAAGATGAAAATTTGTCATAGTGTTTAAATGTCCTTGTATTTTAACAGTGTTCTTTTTTTTTAACAGGTGGCCAATATGTTCTACATTGTAGTGATTATGGCTCTCGTATTACTTAGTTTTGGTGTTCCCAGAAAAGCAATACTTTATCCTCATGAAGCACCATCTTGGACTCTTGCTAAAGATATAGTTTTTCATCCATACTGGATGATTTTTGGTGAAGTTTATGCATATGAAATTGATGGTAAGTATTTTATGTTAACAAATTTGTCTTTTGATTATCTTGTGTTTTAAAGTCAGTATTGCATTTCTGTAATATTGCATGTTTTCAGAAGTCAAACTGTTACCAAGCTAGGGCCCCCACAAAGGCATTTTTTAACTTTAGAAGTAACATAAAATGTAATGGAAAAAAAAAGTATTTTAGAATTTTTGTAGCTACAAGTAATGAAAATCAGTTCTAAATTGGCTTATTATCCTATGAGGACATTTATTAGCTTATATAATGAAGTTCAGAGGTAGAGTGGTCTTTAGAGTTGGTTAATTAATAGCTTAGGATCGTTGTTCTTTTTCATCCCACTACTCTGTAGTCATGATATCTGATTCATACAGGTGTCCCTTACAAGACTGTCACTAGCAACAGGAAAGAGACACTTCATCCACAGTTATCTTCAGAGGAAAAAAGTTTCTTGCACGGAAATCCTATTTAACCTGTCCTTTTTCATCTCATTAGCTCAAGTTGGCTTCAGCTTGCCTGTCTCTGAAGTGGTTACAGGCAAGGGGGATGGGATTACCAATATTAGCTTAGACCAGTCAGGGTGGATTGGGTATTGAGGAATCAAACACAATGTTAATGACAAAAATAGTGATCCTGTGTGAATCTTGAAGAGCTTACAGCATCTTGTTTTTTCAGGGAATGACAGACTGTCAAGGTTGCTATGGAAATTTGTGAGCACATTCTTTGGATAAGCTAATCAATGTGATAACTCCCACCTACTCAACCCCATTTGTAAAGGGAATATTAAGTCCGTTGCACAATTTTGTTACTATTCATATTTTGACTCTTTATATATAGTCTTAGTTAATAAAACTAGATAACTTGTGAATATAGACCGTGCTGTCAGCTTTCAAGGATACTCCTCTACTGACCTCAACATCTGAGTTACAGAATCTTTATTTTATTCGTTCTCTCTCTCTCTCTCTCTTTCTCTCTTACTCTTTCTTCTTTCTTACTCTTCCCTCCCCACTGTGTTGCTACCTCCCCGCCTGTTTATGGGTAATAAGGTTAAGGGCTGTCCGTGTAGTGAGAAGATTGTAGTTTGGTTGGTGGGTGGCCACACAGAAGATTGTGGTCATGAGTTATTCTCAGATGGTGGTTAAAATAGTGATGTTTTACCAGCCTAGTCAGATTTTATGTTTATTGGCTTCCTGGTCAGTGTCATGTCCAGGTTTTCAATTGTCTGCTGTTTTTCTCGTGGTGTGGCTCTAGTTGTCTAGTTGTTATAAAGCACTGGATATAGTTTTTTAGTTTCCTGTGTTCTCTTTTTTGGATATTTGCTTCCACAAACTAATATGAATAGAATGAAAATAGATTCATAAAATTATTTAAGGGTGAAAGGACCTTACCATCAATTTGTCTGTAAGACCAGTTAAAGCAACAATACAGCCATTATGAGAATTTCTATGGTGTATATATTTTAAAACAATTAGCAAACACGTAGTGCTAAGTGTACTATAAATATTTATATAGAATATGTCACTAATTCATGAATATTCAATTCCAATCCTTGATCTACCCAAGTTAGTTTTACTTTATAACTGTAGTGGGTATTAAAGCCTCTTCCCTTCCTTATTTGTATTCAGCTATGTTCTGGCTTTAGGAATGGTCTTAAGTATAGGGGTGATGAAAAGTAAGGAATTCAAATCTAATCACTGTATAATTGAGAGGCACTTCAATCTAGCTACTCTTTCAACCTTATTTTGTGACATAATATAAGCTCAGTGATGTTTGTAAATTTACAGGGTTTGCTATGACTCTTAGGGTTCAGATATTTTTATTACAGAAATGTTATAGTATCACTGATCTAGAAATTTTGCCCTCCTTAATGCTCCTAAGGCTAATCCCTGCCTTGAAGGGTAAACACAACACCTAAATATACTTCCCTTGTCTGGACTAGAGTGATAGAACAGATAGTACCCATCATTCCTCACAAAATCCTTTGTGTTGGAATACTGTTAAGCTGGAGTTCCCATGGCTGCCTGTCCAGAGACTTTTGTTGGAATCTGTGCAACAGATTTATCAATAATCAAAACTTTAAGTAAAATCAACAAGCATAAACACTGATTAATAGCAGTTACTGGTGAATTACTATATATTTTTTTTTTCTTTCCAAAGTGTGTGCAAAGGATTCCTCTCTTACTGACATCTGTGGTCCTGGGACGTGGTTGACTCCATTTCTTCAAGCAGTCTACCTCTTTGTACAGTATATCATTATGGTTAATCTCCTTATTGCATTTTTCAAGTAAGAATTTTATTCAATTGCGTATTATAATGAGATCAATTAATATACAGTTCTCATTTTGAAGGAAATATATACAGAATTTAAAATCTAAAAATGTATTGAGGTTTAAACTACTAAAATTATATTTGAAAAATTACAAGTAAGAAGACATGCTTTTTCAAATCAAATGAGTTCTGAATTTTAGGCTTTATTATCTTTCAACATGCAGTTTTTAAATAAATTTAATCTTTATCTGGGATTTTCCCTATGTTGTAAGGGAATACACATTTGATATAAAAAACAGGAAGGCAAATAGAAAACTCATCAATAATCCCACTTTTACTATTTTGTTATATATCTTTCTATAATTTTTATGAATGTAAACCATTTTTACAAAAATAGTATTCTTACATTTTATGGACTGTTTTTAAAACATCATGAACATTACACCAAATCAATAAATACCCCTCTCCAATCTTTTTTTGAGACAGTCTCTCTCTGTTGCCCCGGCTAGTGTGCCACTAGTGTTATCATAGCTCACTGCAACCTCAAACTCCTGGGCTCAAGCAGTCCTCCTGCCTCAGCCTCCTGAAATGGCTACCTAATATTCCATGAGACCATAATTTTTCAAGCCAATATGTCATATTGCTCAATTAGATTGTAATTTTTACTCCCAAACACCACATTGTGACTAAATCTTTGAACAATACTTAAGTATTTCCTTAGAATGTTTTCTTAATGTAGAACTGTTTGGTATATGTACTTTTAGGGCTTTTTGCATTTAACTCAAAATAGGCCTGTGCCCTTGACCCCATGCCTACACTAGGTATTTTTTTAATGGCTGCCAATTTGATAGTACATAAAAGGATTTTGTTTTTATTTGCACTTACTCTGTCATTACTAATATTGACTGTTTTGTTATGTTTTACTTATTTATATATAACTTTTTAAATCATAAAATCATTTTTTCTGCCCATTTTTGGGAAAGTTGTGATTAAGGTCTTCAACAATATCACCTTTTTTGCCTTATAATTCTTGCATGTATTTTTTCCAGTTCCCGTTTTCTTTTAGTCTTATTTATGGAAGGGTACTCTTTTGATCCTTATTTAGTATAGAATTCAGTAAAATATTTAGTGCTTAAAACTTTAAGATATGATTAGTTAAGTTTGTTTTTTATTTATTATTCCAGTAATGTGTATTTACAAGTGAAGGCAATTTCCAATATTGTATGGAAGTACCAGCGCTACCATTTTATCATGGCTTATCATGAGAAACCAGTTCTGCCTCCTCCACTTATCATTCTTAGCCATATAGTTTCTCTGTTTTGCTGCATATGTAAAAGAAGAAAGAAAGATAAGACTTCCAATGGACCAAGTAAGTAAAATATATTACGGCAAATGTTATAATTTTATCACTTCTCAGTATTGAACTGAAGGCTGTGTATTGATTTTATTCAGATGATTTAGTTGGTTAATGTTATTATAAAGGCTTTTGTTAAATTTGCCTAAACATAAAGGAATTTTTTTTTTTTTTTTTTTGAGGCAGTCTCACTCTTGTCGCTCTGGCTACAATGCTGTGCCATCACCATAGCTTGCTACAACTGCCACCTCCTGGGTTCAAGCAATCCTCCTGCCTCAGCCTCCCAAGTAACTGGGACTATAGGCACATGCCACCATGCCTGGCTAATTTTTGTATTTTCAGTAGAGATGAGATGTCAGTCTTGTTCAGGCTGCTCTCCATCTCCCGACCTCAAGCGATCCTCCTGCCTCAGCCTCCCAGAGTGCTAGGATTACAGGCGTGAGCCACTATACCTGGCCCATAAAGGAATTTTTAAGTATAATATGATATCAATAAAAGTAGATTTAGTATTAAACTTCTTTTTGGGAATGGCATCTCAGTTTGTCTTTGTTAAAATGGTAACTCTTTTTGCCATCATACAAACCATTTTTGCTATTCTGTAAACCATAACAGTTTTAGGCCAGGTGTGGTGGCTCATGCCTGTAATCCTAGCACTCTGGGAAGCCGAAGAGGGCAGATTGTTTGAGCTCAGGAGTTGGAGACCAGCCTGAGCAAGAGCGAGACCCCATCTCTACTAAAAAAATAGAAAGAAATTAGCTGGACAACTAAATAAACATATATATATAAAATGAGCCGGGCATGGTGGCGCATGCCTGTAGTCCCAGCTACTCGGGAGGCTCAGGCAGTAGGATTGCTTGAGCCTAGGAGTTTGAGGTTGCTGTGAGCTAGGCTGACGCCATGGCACTCTAGTCCGGGCAACAGAATGAGACTCTGTCTCAAAAAGAAAAACAATAACAGTTTTAGTACATTCTGTATACTACATGAGATCAATCACCATGTCAAGTTGTGCTTAAAATTTTATAGTGGCTTTCTGTTCTACCAAATAAGTTCTTAAATTCCTCTGACCAGATATGTGAGAGAGAAGTATGAGAGAGATGGGGAGGACTGTTGTATAGGGAAAGGAAACTAGAAGAGGAGAAAGTATGTAAAAGTATTCTGTTGACATCACACTGCAAGTAGAAAAAACAAAGATACTTCAGTAGTGCTTTAGAAGCGAAACAGTAAAAAGAAAAAAAAGTTCAGATGATGCGTATTGTCTTACAAACCCTGAGTAATTCACAAGATGTATGAGCTAAAGTTTAATAGCTTGTTAGCTCTTTGTTGATTTTTTTTTTTCCCTTTCCCTCCCTTAGAACTTTTCCTAACAGAAGAAGATCAAAAGAAACTTCATGATTTTGAAGAGCAGTGTGTTGAGATGTATTTTAATGAAAAAGATGATAAATTCCATTCTGGAAGTGAAGAGAGAATCCGTGTCACTTTTGAAAGGTTCTGAAGCCCTGTAGTTAAAACTAATTATATGTCAAAATGGAATCTCTTAGTTATGTCTCTTATACATGGTCATTGTTCAATTTGTTTTGTAAAATGAATAAGTTTAGTAATAGTTTTACATTATATATTGGGAAGACAGTTCAAGTCTTCTCATATTTTGTGTAAGTCAGTAAGTCAGTCTCTTATTTTTTGACCCTAGTTACAGAAGATAGAAGAGTTAATGTTCTTTACTATTTGGAGGGAAAAAGTAAAACTATCCTCACTATTTTAAAGCATTTCTTTCTTTCCATTGGCTTTGTTACATTCGGGAAGCATATGGTGTTTGTGTAGTCACAGTAAGGGTAATAGTGGTAGTTCTATGTATATGTAGCTATATACACATTTTTTGTGTTACTTTGATGTGGGGAAATAGGAATAAATAACCTGTGGAACAAAAGTGTTTTTTGAAATCTTACATTTTAGTATGATAGGATTAGCACTGGATCCTTTTTAAACATAAGGTATGCTTTGTATAAATAAATAACCATACCTTATTTTATATCTTCTCGTTTGAGTGCATGTAAAATTTTTTCTCTTTTTACCATTATTTGAGACTACAAAAAAGAATTTCTACTTTAATTTTTAACGTTTATTAAAAGCCTGTTTCTCCCCTACAGAGTGGAGCAGATGTGCATTCAGATTAAAGAAGTTGGAGATCGTGTCAACTACATAAAAAGATCATTACAGTCATTAGATTCTCAAATTGGCCATTTGCAAGATCTTTCAGCCCTCACTGTAGATACATTAAAAACACTCACTGCCCAGAAAGCTTCAGAAGCTAGCAAAGTTCACAATGAAATCACACGAGAATTGAGCATTTCCAAACATTTGGCCCAAAACCTTATTGATGATGGTCCTGTAAGACCTTCTGTATGGAAAAAGCATAGTGTCGTAAATACACTTAGCTCCTCTCTTCCTCAAGGTGAACTTGAAAGTAATAATCCTTTTCTTTGTAATATTTTTATGAAAGATGACAAAGATCCCCAAAGTAACATATTTGGTCAAGATTTATCTGTAATACCCCAGAGAAAAGAATTTAATTTTCCAGAGGCTGGTTCCTCTTCTGGTGCCTTATTCCCAAGTGCTATTTCTCCTCCAGAACTGCGACAGAGACTACATGGGGTGGAACTCTTAAAAGTATTTAATAAAAATAAAAAATTAGGCAGTTCATCTAATAGCATACCACATCTATCATCCCCACCAACCAAATTTTTTGTTAGTACACCGTCCCAGCCAAGTTGTAAAAGCCACTTGGAAACTGTAACCAAAGATCAAGAAACTGTTTGTTCTAAAGCTGCAGAAGGAGATAATATAGAATTTGGCGCATTTGTAGGTAAGTTTGGCAACCTGGTACTTATTTTTATATCAATATTATTTACTTTTTACCTTAAAAACAAAAATTATCACCTTAAAAAGAAAAATAATTAGTTAATTAGTAAAAACATGTACTGTGTTACAAGTGGACTTTTATAATATAGTTCTAAATTTTTTTTTTGTTTTTTGGTCCTGATCTTGGCATGGAAGTTCTAAAATTTTTAAAAGGAATCAAATGTGGGGGAAATAGATTAAATTGGTTGGAAGGGTTATGTTGGCACATACCTCTTTGATGCAATTTACTATAATAACAATTGTATGGAAACTTATTTGGGCTCTGTCTTTTGAATGTATCTTCAATTGAATTTGATCAAGTCCTATTGAAAGAACCTTGAGTGATTCTTAAGTGTTAGGTACTTGGAGAACAATAGGAAGGTATAGGGAGGTTAGAGACAACTGACAAAGGGCCAATGCCTTATATGTAGAATAACCATATAATTTTGATCCAAACCAGGACACTTTGAGAGTGAAGGGTGCACTACTCATAATTACATCAGGACAATAGGAATACTCTTGGAAAATGCATATTTATGGTCTGCTCACATATATCCAGAGAGGGGAGTGTTTCAGAAAGAAATTATTCCTTTTTTTGTTCTTTTTTTTTTTTCTTTTTGAGACAGAGTCTCACTCTGTTGCCTGGGTTAGAGTGCTGTGGCATCAGCCTAGTTCACAGCAACCTCAAACTCCTGGGCTCAAGCAATCCTCCTGCCTCAGCCTCCCAAGTAGCTGAGACTATAGGCATGCACCACCATGCCCGGCTAATTTTTTCTGTTTTTTTTCGTTGCCCAGCTAATTTTTTCTAATTTTTGTAGAGACGGAGTCTCGCTCTTGCTCAGGCTGGTCTCGAACTCCTGAGCCATCCTCCTGCCTCAGCCTTCCAGAGTGCTAGGATTACAGGTGTGCGCCAACGTGCCCGGCCCTGATTTATTCTTCTACCTATGATAGCTTAAATAGGATA
This sequence comes from Eulemur rufifrons, assembly GCF_041146395.1. Classification (NCBI taxonomy): domain Eukaryota; kingdom Metazoa; phylum Chordata; class Mammalia; order Primates; family Lemuridae; genus Eulemur; species Eulemur rufifrons. The sequence continues at coordinate 42,641,176 of NC_090984.1, forward strand.
AGAACAGAAATAAATATTTATTTTCACAATAACACATTAATGACCTTAGTGAAAACTGTTTCAGTCAAAGAAGTAATGGAGGAGAAGCCAGATTATAGTGAAATAAAGTACAAATGGGAGAAGAGAATGTAATGGGAATAATTGGGCTTGACTCTTTGAAAAGATTGGCAGTGAAGGCAAACAGAAAGAAATAACTAATATTGTGATTTTGTTTGTTTTGAGTGTTTTATTTTAGTGGTGGTAGAGACTAAAGCATATTTAAATGTTTACAATATGTCATGTGGAAGCAATAGGTGAAAAGGGAAAGCTTTATAAGGCTACCTAAATAGCCTCTAGCTAAATCCCTACTAATTGGGAGAATATGGTGTTCTAATGGTCTCCTGTTAGATTATTAAAGATTAAAACACTTAACAAAGAATTCTCAGCAACAACTTGGGTTGCTTGTGAGCATACCCAGAATGTTCTGAAGTATAAATGAGGCCCTCTGCCTCTTTTGGTTTGAATTTTTCCATTGGGTGGCTTCCTAACCTTGTCTTCTTTCTTTTTTTTTGTGGGAAACAGAGTCTCGCTCTGTTGCCCTGGCTAGAGTGCAGTGGTATCATCGTAGCTCTCTACAACCTCAAACTCCTGGGCTCAAGTGGACCTCCTGCCTCAGTCTCCCGAGTAACTGGGACTACAGGCGTGGGCCACAATGCCCAACTAATTATTTTTCTAGTTTTAGTAGAGACAGGGTCTGATTCTTGCTCGGCTCGTCGGGCTTGTCTCGAACTCCTGAGCTCAAGCAGTCCTCCTGCCTCAGCCTCCTGGAGTGCTAGGATTACAGGTGTGACCCATTGCACCCAGCCCTTAACCTTGTCTTTAAGACACTTGTTCTTGCCTTCCCAGTCTAGAAATTTACCTAGTCATAGTATATGGATAGAGATTGTTCAGAGAATATGTTAAGAAGCCCATGTAAAATCTCCATGTTAGGCTGTCCTAGCAAGTTATCTAGGCATGCTGATACCGACATGCTGATATCTACTGCTAGGCTATGTGAATACACTGTGGATTTATAGATATATAACTTTTCGTATATAAAATCTATCCCAATTTATTTTTATTTACTTTTTTAGAGACAAGGTCTCGCTCTGTCTCCCAGGCTGGAGTGCAGTGGCATGATCACAGCCCACTGCAATCTTGTGAACTTCTGAGCTCAGGCAATCCTCCTACCTCAGCCTCCCAAGTAGCTGGGACTATGTGGATAATTATTTTTCTATTTTTAGTAGAGACAGGGTCTAGCTCTTGCTCAGGCTGGTCTCGAACTCCTGAGCTCAAGCAATCCTCCTGCCTTAGCCTCCCAAAGTGCTAGGATTATAGGTATGAGCCACTGTGCCTGGCATTTTAGCTTATTTATTAATGTATTACCAGTGGGGCGATAACTATATGTGTACATAATGTTTTTATATTTTATTATTAGTAGTTAAAATGGTTGTTCCTCCTTTTTCTCTTAAATTTCAAGCTATGCGTTCATATCATGTATTGTTCACTTGTAAGGCCTTTACCTTTTTGTTTTTACTGTAAGCTGAATTGCTAATCTTCACCAGCTTCTTATAAAATATTTTCAGTTTTATTTATCAGAAGAGATAAAGGAGACAGTGCAAAGCCATCAAAACCACTTGAAAAACAACATAAATCATGTGCTTTTATAGACTTTAACTGATGCCCTTATTTTGATAGATAAGGAAAACCAAAAATTTTTCATTGCAGTCTTTTTGTTTGTTTCTGTTAAAGGACACAGAGATAGCATGGATATACAGAGGTTTAAACAAACTTCAAACAAAATAAAAGAAACACTATCTGTAAGTAAATCCTTATTATAACAGTACAATTGAGTTTTATTTCCCTATTTTGGTTAATTTAGTTCAAAATCAGCTTAAACATTTTTTCAGTAAAAATATAGTTTTAGCAGAAACCATCATCAACGTGATAATACAAATATTTGAAGCCATTCCCAATTTGAAAAAAAACAATGAGGAACATGAAAAAATGTACAGCTAGCTTGCATTTTTTATTAACTGAGAAAACATCACCTATTTAGCATTTCTCTTTTTAAAAATGCTTCTTCCTATATGTTTTCCATTGACCAAATATTTACTGAGCTCAACTCTTTTCCCAGGTCCAAAAGTTTATTAGAACATGACCTGGCTAGAGTGCAGTGGTGTCATGGTAGCTCTCTACAACCTCAAACTCCTGGGCTCAAGTGATCCTCCTGCCTCAGTCTCCCGAGTATCTGGGACTACAGGCGTGGACCACGATGCCCAGCTTATTTTCTTTCTAGTTTTAATAGAGACAGGGTCTCATTCTTGCTCTCATTCTGACTCTTCAGAAACCTGTCAAGCCTGGCAGTAAAAAGCTGTATATCATGTGAAAAGTGCAAGATATTCAGTAAATGTTTGTTAAATAAGTTTTAAAATATATAGAACTGGCAAAAATATTATGTTTCCTGCCTGAAAATTAGTTTTTATTTCTTAAATATTGCTTTCAAAATTTACCTGTGGCTATTTAGAGCCTTAAGGGCAATAATGTTAGTAGCTACACCAAAATAATTAAGAGGACTTACGTTGTGGAAATAATCAAGTGACAAATACAATGAAAACAAGAGTTTTCCTAAAGTTAAAACCAAGGTAATAATAATGACTTACGAAGAGTTTTCCATGAATGATTGCTTCTCATATGATCTAAAGTTAATTTTGTAATTGCTGTCAGGCCCATATTACTTACTACCCTATGTATAAAAGGCTGACTTAAATGCATTTTGATATTTATACTACAAATGTTAGCATTTGTATTTTTAATTGCATATATTTTGATTAAAGTATTGTATTAAATTAACTTAGTTTAATGTCTGTTAACTAGATATAGTTGGAATTTAATTGGTGAATATATGCAAATTGAGAGGTAATGATTACAGGTTTTTTTTTTCCTTTCTATATTTGCTTTTAAGTTTGAAAATAGTTGCATGATTTTCTTATCTCAAATGATGTAAGAAACACAATTACAGAGTATACAGAGATGCCTGAATACAAGATAAAATCGCTATAGTATATGCAGGAGTCAGAAAGTCAGCTTAAAATATACATATACCTTTAGATGGACGAAGTAGATATAGGTTCAGTGGACCTGTCATCCCTGTAAGACCGTAATTTGCAGTGTTTTCTAACCATTTTAACGGTGGCATACCTGACTTAGAAGGAGAGAGCAAAATAAATTGGTTGAGTGCAATTAGTTAGTTTTAGCCAATATATAATGATGAAAAGAGAGAGAAAGGAATGAGAAAAAGGGATAAGAACAACAGACTGCTTTCTGCTAAAGTTGGTTTTATAATTGTAATGTGAGCCATGATATATCTATATTCCATATAGGGTTTTTCTTGAATAGGTTTTAACTGAAATGGATTTTATAGGTAAATGAAGTATTCTCTGGACCTTTGTAAGTTTTAGTAAAGCTGTTTATAATCTAGAATTATTTAAACTTAGTAAAACTTCTTGTCATATTTTCTTTTTCCTATATGCAAATTATTATTGCATTACCACATTCTAGTGGCATCATTTTGCTGTTGTGAAGGATTTGATATATGTAAGAAATAAAGTTTGGGATAAATGGACATTTTTAATGGTAAAAGGTAAAGCATCAGGGTTTTCCCACAGATTTCACCTTTTAACAGTGAACTTAAAAGAGGAATGTGCTAAATATTTTTAAATGGGCAGGTAACTTCCTGTTAAAAACAAGAAGAAATTGCAAGTTTTTGTGAGTGAGCAGTAAAGTAGTGGCTATGTTTTGAATTAAACAATTTTGAATAATTTATTTAGAGGAGAATAATTCAAACTGTAAGAATAAAATAATGAGCTCTAGCTGATGGTCAGAGACTCTGAGATTTTGACCTTTTGTAGGTTATATACCCCTTTGAAAATATAATGTAAATTACGGAGGCCAGGCGCAATGGCTCACACCTGTAATCCTAGCACTCTGGGAGGCCAAAGTGGGAGGATCACTTGAGCTCAGGAGTTCAAGACCAGCCTGAGCAAGAGCGAGACTCCGTCTCTACTATAAAGATAGAAAAAATTAGCCAGGTGTGGTGGCATGTTCCTGTAGTCTCAGCTACCTGGGAGACTGAGGCAGAAGGATTGCTTGAGCCCAGGAGTTTGAGATTGCAGTGAGCTACGATGATGCCACTGCACTTCCACCCATGGTGACAGAATGAGACTCTGTCTCAAAAAAAACCCAAAACAAAAACTGCAGACCCTCTTCTTAGAAAAATGTACACAGGCAAAATTTTTCTATTGAGATAGATTTTCACAAATTCCTTGAAACCCAGGTTAGAATTCCTGTCTTAGATGGTTCCATGAAACTGATAAGCATCAAAGAATATACCAAGGAAAATACTTAAAACAAAGCAAACAAGAAATAGCTAGAACTGGTTCCAGGAGAATCAACTAAAATCAGACAGGAAACTAGAGTCTGCTTTGTGACTACAGGAAAAGGGTCAGCATGGCTATATAAATCAGCTGTAATGTGATGAGCATGGAGCATCAAAGCCAGAAAAGCTTAATTCCTTGAGATGTAAGTTAATTTAATGAAAGTACTAGTTTATTGAAGTAGTTACATTTTGAAACCTATTGTTTTGAGGGGTGGTAGAGGTCTGGAAATATTTTAAAGTAGTGTAATAATGTGACCTGCTCATAGCTGAGAAGATAAATGTGAAAGTGTCAGATCTTCCCCAGGCTGTTCAATGTAATTCATTAGTTCATTTGGAAAAATAAACAGGTAAAAAAAGAAAATGAGAGAGAATTAGCTATTAAATAGCAAAATATTAAGCAGCTGGAACAGTTGATTCGTGAATATTTAGGGAAACATTTCAACTGACCTAGAAATAACCCTTCTACAAATAAGAATGTAACAAAGGGTTGGATCAGAAATTCATGAAGAAGGGAATGCTTTTTGTTTTTTCTTTTTTTCTTTTATCTTTTTTTAAAGATGGGGGTCTCACTTTTGCTCAGGCTGGTCTCTAACTCCTGAGCACAAGCAATCCTCCTGCCTTGGCCTCCCAAAGTGCTAGGATTACAGATGTGAACCACAATTCCCAGCCGAAAGAGAATGCTTTGTCAGTAAATACAGACTGGACAATTGGGTAGAAATTTGGAAAAGTCTGTTTATGTTCTCATATCACTTTATAAGCTTGGATAAATTCAAGTGAATGTAAAAATTTAAATCATTGAAAATTTTAAAATACAAATATGTATTAAGCCAGCAAGGCTTCTAAATGTATAAATAATAGAAAGTATTAATGGAAGATGTAAAGAGATTTAAGTAACTAAAAAAATTAAGCATAGATAAATTAAAACAAATTAGAAAAAATCGAAATTTGATAATCAGAGTTATTTTTATCGTATAAATAGTTCATACAAATCAATAAAGTACCAAGATCCCCAAAAGGAAATAGCACCCTCCCCACAATTGATATTTTAGGTGTGTCAGTGTATGTATAAGACAATAGCTTTGGGAGAGAGTGAATTGATAATGTTTTATTTTTTTTCCCCCATGGTTTCTTATATTTTTCCGAATTTTTTTGTGAACTTGTATTTCTGTGAAAAAGGATTAATTCATATGGATTTATGAACAATAAGCAAGTACAGTGTTTTGTTGCAGTTTTTGAGATTGACGTTGAAGAAAATAACCATAATCTGTAATATACCCTTTGGTATCCAGGTGGAATAAAGCATATTGAGCTAAATATTAAGGGACTCTTATACTACTTAAAGCAATGGTTTGAAATTCAGTTCACTTGTTTAAAAATTAGGCCTATGTATAATATTTGCAGAGTGATACTCCTTCTGAAAACACTTTGAAACATGTGAGTTCTCATGCTGGATTTACCGAGTGTCACAAAACTTCTGTTCCTCTTCATTCAGAACAAGGTGAGTATTTTGACTATATGAATTCTATTACCAAACATAGTCATTTAAACTTTAAATGTATTTTATGTTTGGCAAACACCTGAGCAGTAAATGATGCAGTAGTTAGAAGATGAAGATTCTAGTCCATCATTGTGACTATAACCTTGAATAAGTCATATAATTCCTAACATTTATTAGAATGTTGTATTAAAATATTTTTTACAGCAGTCCACAAGATGAAATATAAAGATTTGCTTTTTACAACTCTGCTAATTTTATTTTATATTATTTCATCTTACTATTTTTTTTAATTTTTATTTTTTAAGCACCACCATTTGATGTACTCACCATCAAATTGGTTTCACTGATCATCACCTAAGAGCACATTAGGAATAACAATTGGGTATCGGGCAGATGTGGCGGGGAGGGGATGGGTGTATACATATATAATGAGTTCAATACACACCATCTAGGGGATGGACACGCTTGAAGCTCTGAGGAGGGTGAAGGGCAATATACGTAACCTAAACTTTTGTACCCCCAAAATTTTTTTTTTTAATTTTTTTTTTTAAATATCTCTGTCACCCTGGGTAGAGTGCCATGGCATCAGCCTAGCCTAGCTCACAGCAACCTCAAACTCTTGGGTTCCAGCAATCCCCCTGCCTCAGCCTCCCGAGTAGCTGGGACTACAGGCATGTGCCACCACGCCCGGCTAATTTTTTATTTTTAGTAGAAAAGGGGTCTCACTCTTGCACAAGCTGGTCTTGAACTCCTGAGCTCACGTGATCCTCCTGCCTCAGCCTCCCAGAGTGCTAGGATTACAGGCATGAGCCACTGTGCCCGACCCTGCTGATTTTAGCTTTTACAAATAAATCTGTTGTTTTAATCTATATCATCATTTAGCCAACATACTTTACGAGCTTAACTTTTAAAAACAGCTAATACATTTTTTGGTTCAAAATTAAAACACACACACACACAGACACACAAACGCTGTGAAAAATTTCTCACTCCAACCCGATGTGTAACCCTCCATGTGTAATTATAAAGGTTCCTTAAGAGTAACAGTACTACCTTACCCCCTCACCATCACTTCTGCTTTTATTCTGTATTAGTATACTGAATTCAGCAGTATATGTCATCACCAAGTTGAGTTTATTCCAGGAATGCAAGTTGGTTTAACATTCAAAAATATAATTATTTTGATACATGATAGTAGCAAATCAAAGGAGAAAAATCTTAAAATAATCTCAATAGCTACTGGAAAGGCATTAATAAAATTCAATATCCATTCACGACCAAAACTCTTAGTAAAGTAAGACTAGAGTGGAATTCCTTAATCTCAGTAAAGAGTATCTACAAAAAGTTATCACAAACATACTATTTCACGGTGAAATACTGAAAGCCCAAATGGAGTACAAGGCAAGGATTCTGACTGTTACTGTTTCTATTTTACATTCTAGTCAGAATTTTAAGGCAAGTAAAAGAAATAGTAGAAGGATTAGGAGGGAAGAAATAAAATTGTCAGTTTTTAAAGATAACATGGATGTTATTGCTAAAGTTAGCATGCTTATACGGGTTGAACATCCCAAATCCAAAATCTGTAATACTCCAGAATCTGAAACTTACTGAGTGCTGACTTGACGCTCAAAGGAAATGCTCATTAGAGCATTTCAGATTTCAGATTTTTTGGATTTGGAATGTTCAGCTGGGTAAGTATAATACAGATATTCCAAAATCCAAAAAAATCCAAAATCTATAACACTTCTGGTCCCAAGAATTTCTGATAAGGGATACTCAACCTGTATTGCTGTATTCTCATATTTCAGTTTTAGGCCGTATCTTTTGACCTTTAACTAAAGAAGACAAGGATTGAACTCTCTTTTCCCATTCTCTATTCCTAGAGTGTACACACACACTCCCACACAAATATACACACCTTTACCCTTTCCCATCAGTATATATCATAATTTTGAGTAGACCAACACTCTAGATCCTCTGGTATTTGATTAAATTTCTTAATGATATGATTCAGAATATAAGGTATTCTGTCAGTTTCTTCATATTGAAAAAAGTTTTGCACAGTTTTCTAATTTACCTAAATGTGGGGGTTTTTTGCCTTTTACACTGGAATACAAATTTTGTTGTGAGATTTCCCTTCATTCCTTTAAAGGTTTTCCTTTATCATATAGAGGTTTCCCTTTATTTTATCATAAAATTGTAAGTTCTCTCTAAGTAGAGTTATAATTTAATATCCTGACTTTTTTTGTTTTAAATAAGCTTAATTGTAAAGTTCTTTTAGGATAAACAAACAAGATATGACAACAAAGGTGTTATCTTAAATCCGGGGAAAAGGATTATTCATTCTTGCCTTGTTTATATAGCAAGAGATTGGAAACAGATCAAATGTCCATCAGAAGTTTGTTTAAATATATTATTGTATATCCATAATATGAAATTAAAGGTAGCATCAAAAAACAATAGGAAAGTATTCTTTTTATATGGAAAAATCTCTAACCTTAAAGTTAAAAAACTCAGCTGGGCCTTGTGCCTGTAATCCCAGCACTTTGGGAGGCCAAAGCGGGAGGATTGCTGAAGGCTAGGAGTTCAAGGTCAGTTTAGGCAACATAATGAGACCCTGTCTCTACAAAAAAATTTTTTTTAATTAGCCAGGTGTAGTGACATGCGCCTGTGGTCCCACCTACTTGGGAGGCTGAGGTAAGAGGATTGCTTGAGCCCAGGAGTTGGAGGTTACAGTGAGCTGTGATCAAGCCGCTGCACTCCAGCCAGGTGACAGAGCAAGACCCTATCTCTTAAAAAAAAATTAAAAACCTCAGGCTATATTATATATTATAGTATATAATAAAAGATGGAGGATGGGGACAAACACACAGTATACACACACACACACACTATCCCTAGAAGGATACACAAAAAACTGACTGCCCCCAATAAGGGTGATTTGGGAACAAGAGAAAGAGAAAGACTTTGGTTTTTTTTTTCTTTTTTTACTTCTCAAGAAAGACTTTTTGCTTAATACTCTTTCATTTTTCTTTTTCCTTTTTTATTTATTTACTTATTTTTTAGACAGAGTCTCACTCTGCCACCCAGGCTGCATGGTGCAGTACAGCCTCAAACTCCTGGGCTCAGGTGATCCTCTTGCCTCAGCCTCCTGAGTAGCTGGGACTATAGGTGTGCACAAGCACACCTGGCTAATTTTTTAACTTTTTGGAGTAGGGCGGTGTTGCCCAAGCTGGTTTCTAGCTGCTGGGCTCAAGTAATCCTCCTGCCTTGGCTTTCCAAAGTGTTGGGATTATAGGCATGAGCCACCACACCTGGCCTCTTTCAATTTTTTATTGCCCTTTCACAATAAATAAATTTAATAGTTTACGCAAAATAAATTGAATAATTCTGGGGTTTCATGAGCCTCATGTCACTCTTGTGTTCAGTGTGTTTGGGTTAGGTTAAATTATCTTATGAATGTTATACTATGCCTAGAAACACTTTGTGTTTAGTTGGTATTAAAAAAAAATTCAGTTGTGTAATTTATCTTTTTAAATTTTCTTTTAGTGGAAAGCACCAGTAGAAGGCTATCTGTTGAAGACACTCATGAAGTAGATTCCAAAGCAGCTTTACTACCGGTTTGTACATTTCAATTAAACAAATATATGTTATTAAATACATTAAAATGTATTAGAGAAGAGCTAACAAGTGGTAATAATTTTATTTGTGATTATATCAAGGTTTCAAAAAAATTTTTTCCTTAGAAAAGTGACTTTAGTCCATGGTAGCAGTTATAGAAATGTTTCTTCCTACAGTGAATAGTCAGGAATTTTTAAAGAAAAATTTATGCAGAAGAAAGAAGAGCAGGAATCTCTTTTTGTTTGAATTGGGACTAATTATCTGAACTCATTTCCAGCTAACTGAGGTGGTATTTGATTTTGCAAACTTCGTTTAAAAGTTAGACACTGACAACCAAGACAAATAGCTCAGGAGAAAGAAGAAAAATTACTCTTTACAAGTATATAGAAGGGAGTGCTCATAATTATGATCAAGAAAATATTAACTTACATCCAAAATATATCTGTCCTATTATAAAGAGATAGATTTTTGTTGTTAAAAATTATGTTATTGGCCAGGCATGATGGCTCATGCCTATAATCCTAGCACTCTGGGAGGCTGAGGCAGGAGGACTGCTTGAGCTCAGGAGTTCAAGACCAGCCTGAGCAAGAGCGAGACCCTGTCTCTATGAAAAATAGAAAAAAATCAGCCGAGCATGGTGGTGCATGCCTACAGTCCCAGCCTCTCAGGAGGCTGAGGCAGGAGGATTGCTTGAGCCCAGGAGTTTGAGCTATGATGCCACTGTACTGTAGCCAGGGTGACAGAGTGAGACTCTGTCTCAAAAAATAAATTTTTAAAAAATTATTGATAAGAGTTATTTTTGTGGAAAAAGGGTTAGTTAACACAGAGATTCACAGTGAGAAATCATTCTTTCTGGGGAGACTCATCCTAAACCTAAGCTGTACAGTTTTACAAGAACTACAGCCCCATTGAAGATGACCTCCCAATTCCAATTTAGAAAACTCATGGGAGTCAGTATATATAACTTAAGGTAGTAGAATTATTTATTACAATTTATAAAATAATTATTTTAAAGTGATCCTAGACATAAAATATTAAATAGAAAACATGAGAAAAGGAGAAGATACTATTAAAAAAGACTGGCAAATCTGAAAAAAATCCAGAAATGAAAATCATCAGTGGGGGTTAAATAACAGATTGGTCACATCTGAAGAGAGAATTACTAAACCAGAAAGCAGCACAGAACTATAATTAGACGGGAAATATGCTAAAGGTAAAGAGACATGGAAAATGTATCTAATTGGCCTTGAGAGAGTAGACAACATTTGAAGAGATTATAAATAGTTTAGAATTGTACAAACAGTTAAGTCAAGATTCAAATTCAGGCAGCATGAGTCCCAAACTGGGAAGTAAAAATAAATCCCCAGCTAGACATGACATTATAAAACTAAAGAATAAAAACCACACACACGCATACACAAGAAAGGCTGCAATGAAATATGCCTAAATATCATTAGTGATTATCTTTGTTCACAGTTTACATGATTTTAATTTTTCTCTTGTGCTTTTGATGATATTTCGGCAAGGGACACATATTATTTTTAGAATCATAGAAACAAGTATATATTTTAACAGAATAAAATTGTCCTCAGAAACAACTCAAAAATTTATAAAGAGTTAGGAAGACTTTTGTAGAAAATAACACTGCTGAAATTTTTTATTCCACCTTGTGGAACAGCTTTATGATAGTTACATTTATAATAAAAACAGTTACAATAAATACATTATTGTTTTGTTAGATGAGTTGTATGAAATGAGGACCAAATATTAATTTTTTAGCCCATCATTCTTAAAACATACTATAGGAAACAAAACAGTTAAGCAGTTATGCTTCGTCTAGAGAATTTTGTCTTTTAAGTTGTTTTTGTTTTTGTTTTTGACTAAAGGATTGGTTACAAGATAGACCATCAAAGAGAGACATGTAAGTAAGCCTTTTTTCCTTATTATCCTGAAAAGTATCATAGTTACTGAATGTTGTCTTTTTTCTGCTCTTTGCATCATCTTTTTAACATTCCTTTAACTATGGGTGATGATTATTCTAGCATTTCCTATCTTTACATAGGTGAGACTAAAGGAACTCATTTATTATGAGTTAAATTTATTATTTTAAATTTAGATTTATTTTATATAATTATAATTACAGCTCTACTAAAATCTTCCTAATAAGAATACAATTACGATTTTATTGTTTAGTCCTGTTTCCATCTTGCTCTTGAATAAATTTGTTCGGAGACCTAGTTTGAGACTTTAGTTTTGTACTCTAGCCATCATTCTAATCAAAGCTTTCATCTGCTCTTGGAAAGTCCTTTGACGATTAGAGCAGTAATACACGGTATACATTAGAAAGCCTGCACACAGGAAGATCTATAAAGCTGATGTAATCCAGAACCCAAAGTCGAAACAAAGGCAATCTTACAGGTAATTTTCCCCAGAAAGTAAAATTTTTAGTACAGATTAGACATAAGGATAAAGAAGGATCTTAAGATAACCTCTGTTTCTGGCCTAGGAATTAGTATTTTAAGATTCCAAAGGACATTTAAAAATAAAGTCTTGTTTTGACACCCATTTGATACTGGAAGTGTGGTAGAGTTATTATCTAATATGGATTACTTGAGATGAAAAGCCAATTTGAGGGAAATTATGTATTCTACAGTGTTTCCCCCTTCTGTGAATCAGAAATTGATCTTAATATATAGAGAAGAAAATAAACCAGATGCCACAAGTATAAGCAGCTGTTCAAATTGTTTGAGTATCGTAACCCTGAAATGCCATTTGGAAGACCTACCTACAGTCAGACCTCTTCAGGGAATATTTTCTTTTATAACCAAAGCCATGGGATGTAAATACAGAATAGGTGCTTGAAATTGATCTTGATTTTAGTGTCTTAACAACATTGTCTTACAGAATGCTGACCTAAAGAAGTACCCAGAAGGGTGGAGTTGATCAGCAACTCTTTGAGTGATGAGAAAAGAGTGATTTATCAGCAGCAGGCAAAGGGATGATGCTAGGGTTCAAAATACTTCTTACAAGAAAATACTTCTATTATTAAGGTGAAAATCTACAGGAAACATCAGGGTCCAATAGAATGTAAGAGCTGGAAAGGGACTACGGAGGTCCTCTACTCCTGAGGTCATTTCTGAATCTGGCCCTTTCAGTCCTAAGCAGGGCCACATAGCTGTATAATGGGAAAGCAGCTAAGCCTCTAATCTGTTTTCCTTGATTCCCATTCTACTCTCCTTTCTTCTATGCCTGTGTCTCTAATTTACACTGGAATCATTGGAATTAAAAGAACCTCCACTTAATGCCAATATATGATATTAAAAATATAGTGAACATTGGGAAAATTTTTTTCAATATTAGAAATTGAGTTTTGCAAAATGACATTGATTTACTGTTCTCAGTTCTTTGCCCATCAATTCTATTGAAGTATTTTTAGAGTCCTCCAAAGTCATTTCGAGGCATTGTTATAATACTGGAATGAATCTCCACAAATACAGAAGTCATGAAATATTTTACTCTATAGTATAGGGGCTCCAGTCTGATGCCAAATCACTAATAATTTATGTAGGCAAAAATTAGAGATACAAGCTGTTAATAAAGTAGATGCATGTGGGTATATACATACATATCTGTGTATGGCTTGGGATTGGCTTAAGGGAAATGGCAAATATTCAAAGGGAATCTGAATATCAGAATTCCTTTAATATTAAATCATGATAACTTCATAAAATCAAAAAATTAAATGATAGCCAAAACTAAAATTGTGGCGCAGCTCATACTATGTTTTTTGGTGTTTCTTTAGGCCCTCTGAAGAAGGAACATTAAATGGTGAGTCCATGTGGTAGATTTAATATGAAAATATGAGAATCATACATGATCTATTATAGCAAATACCACATTATTCTAGGTAAGACATTTTATACTTCAAGTTAGAAAAAGCCAAGGCAGAGGAAAGTTCTCTCATATAATTTTTCTTTAATATAGATGTTCAGGCCGGGCATGGTGGTTCATACCTGTAATCCTAGCACTCTGGGAGGCGGAGGAGGGAGGATTGCCTGAGCTCAGGAGTTGGAGACCAGCCTGATCAAGAACAAGACCCTGTCTCTATAAAAAATGGGAACATTAGCCAGGCATGGTGGCTCACGCCTGTAGTCCCAGCTGCATGGGAGACTGAGGCAGGAAAATCACTTGAGCCCAGGAATTTGAGGTTGCAAAAAAGTTAAAAAAAAAAAAAAAAAAAAATAGATGTTCTTAAACATGTGAACCACCCTGTGAGTGATGATCTCTTTACTGTTTCACCCTCCAACTTAATCCCTGTCACCCAGCCTGCTCCTCTAATATTCCATTTTTTAATGAATAATACTTTGCTATATGACACCTGAGAGTGAGTTATCATTGGCCACCTTAACTTAGCACTCACACAGTCTAATTGTGTTTATCTGTTAAATATCTATAGAATCCATCCTCCCCTATGCCTGTATATCCCACTGCTGCTTTCAATTTAGACCTTTTGTTTTTGGTTTTTTGGTTTTTTTTGAGACAAAGTCTCGCTTTGTTTCCCAGGCATGAGGGGGCAGTGGCATGATCGTAGCTCACCGCAACCTCAAACTCTGAGCTTGAATGATTCTCCTGCCTCAGCCTCCTGAGCAGCTGGGACTACAGGCACACGCCATCATTCCTGGCTAAATTTTTATTTTTTGTAGGGATGGTGTCTTGCTGTGTTGCTCAAGCTAGTCTTGAACTCCTGACCTCAGTAACCCTCCTGCCTCGGCCTCCCAAAGTGTTAGGAGCACAGGTGTGAGCCTGGTCAGACTATCATCTTTGAAACCTTTCATTGAAGTGTATAGTAAGCATACAGAATAGTGCACATAAGCCCACACTTGAGTGAATTCTCACAAAGTGAGCATACTCATGTAATCAGCACCCAGAAACTGAATTTGGCCAATATCCCAGCTCCTTTATGTGCTCCTATAACCCCTGCCCCTAACACAATAGCTTAGTTTTGCCTGTTTTGTGAGTATCCTCGTGTGTGCGTGTATATACATATGGACTATATACTATTTTGTATCTTCTTCCTCTTAACATAATTTTATGGATTCATCAATATTGCTGTGTATAGTGGTAGTTTGTACATTATGTATACTACATAGTATTTCTTTATTTGAATATATTGAATTTGTCCATTCTATTTGGTGGGGACTTCAGTAGCTTCCACTGTATGGCTAATATGATTTTTGTTGCTATGAGCATTCGTCTTCATATTGTTTGATAAGCATATGTATTTATTTTTTGTTGGTATATACCCAGGAATGGAATTGCTGGATCATAGCGTATACCTATGTTCGCATTTGGTAGTTACTGCCAAATCGGTTTTCAAGATGGGGTCCAGGCATGGTGGCTCACACCTGTAATCCCTGCACTTTGGGAGGCCAAGGTGGGAGAATCGCTTAAGGCCAGGAATTCAGTACCAGCCTGGGCAACATAATGAGACCCCATCTCTTAAAAATATATAAAAAAATTAGCTGAGCATGGTGGCATGTGCCTGTAATGCCAGCTACTCGGGAGGCTAAGGTGAGAGGATTGCTTGAGCCCATGTGTTTGAGGTTACAGTAAACTATTATCATGAAATTTGGGCTCCATGCTTGTAGTTTTACTTGTAGTCTATCTTGTATTCTGCCAGTGAGATGATTCTCCTATAGGATCTAACCTTGTTACTCCTCTGCTTTATATTTTTCCCATTGTCATTCAGTAAAATCCAGTGTCCTTTGTTATTACTTGGCATATTAGGCTCTTAACAATTTGATATTCCCTGCTTCTGTAGCTTCACCTCCTACAGATATGCTTATACTCTTGCTCATTAATTTGCAATCTTAGCTGCATGTTCAAATCACTTGTAAAGAATCACTTGTATGATGATATATACCTAAAGAAATAGAATATTTTGAAGTGAGATCTGGGTGCATGTATGTTAAAAAAAACTCTACAGGTCATTCTGGTGTATATATAATTAGTCCTATTCATATTAAACTGCTTGCAGTTTCCCAAGTGTAGCATGCACTTTAACATTTCCATGCCTTTCCCCTGTCTCTTCCTCTGAGATAACCTTTGACCTGTCCTCAACCAGGAGGCAATAGGTACTCCTCTATAATCCTATAATGTTCACACACATGTATATGTGCACATTTTATGGCATAATAAAATAGGGCAATCTAGCACATAATGGGCCCCTTTTTTTGGAATACTGAGTCTGTTGCCAGGGCTAGAGTGCCATGGTGTCAGCCTAGCTCACAGCAACCTCAAACTCCTGGGCTCAGGCGATCCTCCTGCCTCAAATGAACATATTTTATTACTTGTTTTTTCTGTTTTTGTGAGGAGAGGTTATATGAAGGAAATGGATGATTTTATGAGAATATCTGAACAAAAATTTTTGCTGCACTAGTACTTTTAAAATGGTCTCATTTGTTTATTTGCCATTTTAGGTCTTGCATCTCCCTTTAAGCCAGTTATGGATACAAATTACTATTACTCAGGTCAGTAATATTAAAAACAAAGTTTAGTAATATTTTGAAACTTTGGGGATTTCATTATTTCTCTTTCATTTTTATGCAGCTGTGGAAAGAAACAACTTGATGAGGTTATCACAGAGCATTCCATTCACACCCGTGCCTCCAAGAGGTAAATCCAGAAATTAAATAAATAAATCAGTAAAAGGAAAAATAAACCCCTCAGTTATTTTTAGCTATAATGTAGGATGTGGGTGGGATCACACAAAGTATCAGTTTCATATAAATTCTTAATCTAACTACTACAAGGGTGAGTTGTGTTTGAATGGAAGAAGGAAGCGTCAGAAGTATTGAATTTATTACTGGTGTATCTAGAAGCAATGGTGTGCTCTGATTCAGAAAAGTTCTTGATCCACTGTCTAGTAACGAATGTGTATATAAATTGATATTACAGAATCTGTGGAAGAGATAGCTCAAATCTCCTGTCTAAAAGTTTAACTCACAAAAGAATTTTAATTGCTTTCTGAAAGTTTTTCTTAAAAATGTTCAGAATTTCAAAAATGTCTATCATTACACATGAATTCAGAGAGATTATGAAAGTGCATTCTTGATTTCCTATCATTTGTTGCTCTTAAACTTCTTTTTATAAAACTATAACTTGGTCCATTTCATCTTTCATTCCGTGTTTAATCTTAACTAAAAATACCTGCCAATTTTTATTTTGTCATTTTTTAAAGAGTCATAATTTGATCTTAAAACTATTTCCATTCATGTTGCAGGTGAGCCTGTCACAGTGTATCGTTTGGAAGAGAGTTCACCCAACATACTGAATAACAGTATGTCTTCTTGGTCACAGCTAGGACTTTGTGCCAAAATAGAGTTTTTAAGTAAAGAAGAGATGGGCGGAGGTTTGCGAAGAGCTGTCAAAGTGCAGTGTACCTGGTCAGAACACGATATCCTCAAGTCAGGGCATCTTTATATTATCAAATCTTTTCTTCCTGAGGTGGTTAACACATGGTCAAGTATTTATAAAGAAGATACAGTTCTGCATCTCTGTCTCAGAGTAAGTGCCAGTGAATGCTTAACAGTGGAACATAATTTGAGCTTCATATTTTTCATTTCTGAAGTATGAATAAACCAAATAAAATCTTAGTTTAAATATTAAGCAAGGTTTTTTGTTTTTTTTTTTTATCACTTCTGTAGGAAATTCAGCAACAGAGAGCAGCGCAAAAGCTCACATTTGCCTTCAATCAAATGAAACCCAAATCCATCCCATATTCTCCAAGGTAAATCTTTAAATTTTTCTGAAATCTTTTAGCATTATGTGGATAGCAGTCCCTTTTGACCTTCATCATTGTTGTTGAATATTTAGTTACCCATTCTGCAGATCAATTAGAATCTTATCAACTAAACCACTAGTAATACCTATAACTATTTTTCATAAGGTTCCTTGAAGTTTTCCTGCTGTATTGCCATTCAGCAGGACAGTGGTTTGCTGTAGAAGAATGTATGACTGGAGAATTTAGAAAATACAACAATAATAATGGCGATGAGATTATTCCAACTAATACGCTGGAAGAGATCATGCTAGCCTTTAGCCACTGGACTTATGAATATACAAGAGGGGAGTTACTGGTACTTGATTTACAAGGTAAATTTATTAAAATATTGCTAAGATGAAATTGTCCAGTAGATTCTCAGCCTTTCATGTGTTATTAATCATATGAAGAAATCTGCTAATTTATAGATTAAGTTTAATCTTACAATTAATAAATTTTATAGATTGCTAATTTATAGTAAAATCTTAAGCCAATAGAAACCATTAAAAAAGCAAGTTGATTATAGTCATAACATATAGCCATCAGTGCCTTTAATAATGGGACCTGTCTTCATTATTGCTAAGAGAATATAGAAGGTTGATAAGCAGAAACATGTAAAATTCGCTGTTCTACTCCTAGATGCAAAGCCTTTAAGTATTTCAAAAGTATAAGGACTTTTCTATAAAACGATGATAAATATCTCTATTATTCATGGTGTTTCTGTTACCTATTACTGTGCACTAAGCTACCTAAAAATTTAGTGGATTAAAACAACCACCATTTTATTTACTTACAACTCTTTGATTAAGAAATTTGGGGCCGGGCGTGGTGGCTTACGCCTGTAATCCTAGCACTCTGGGAGGCCAAGGAGGGCGGACAGATCGCTTGAGCTCAGGAGTTCGAGACCAGCCTGAGCAAGAGCGAGACCCCGTCTCTACTAAAAATAGAAAGAAATTAGCTGGACAACTAAAAATATGTAGAAAAAATTAGCCGGGCATGGTGGCGCATGCCTGTAGTCCCAGCTACTCAGGAGGCTGAGGCAGTGGGATTGCTTGAACCCAGGAGTTTGAGGTTGCAGTGAGCTAGGCTGATGCCTCGGCCTGGGCAACAGAGTGAGACTCTGTCTCAAAAAAAAAAAAAAGAAGAAGAAATTTGGATGGGGCATAGTAGGGATGTCTCATCTGTGCTATCACCTCAGAGAGCTTAAATGGCTGGAGACATTGGACAGCTTGACTGGAGTTAAGTGTCTGAAGTCTCTGTTTACTGTCAGCCGAATTCCTCAATTCTCCACATAGTCTGTCTACATGGCTAGCTAGCTTAGGGTTTCTTATAGCATGCTAGTTTCAGGTAGTTAGAGTTCTCCCACAGTGGCTGACTTCTTTAGATAGAAAGCAGAAACTCTTAAGGTTAGGCCCAGAACTGGCCATGATCCCTTCTGTCATATTTTGCTGATCAAGGCAAGTTATAAGGGTAGCTCAGATTCTAGGGGAGAGAGGAAGTAAATGCCAGTACTTGATGGGTGGCACATAATGTATGTAGGGAGGGAAAAATTCCTTATAGCCATCTTAGCGGATAGAGTCTGTCATACATGTGGGAAAAAATATATTGTGGCTGTGTGAGGGCAGCTTTGCTTAGAATAATGTCTGCTCAGCATCACAGCAGGATCAAAGGAAAGTTAAAGTGAGCAGTTGCCAGTTCTGCTTATATAGTACTTTATTTCATATGGTGGCTTCCATAATTTTGTTCCATAAAGAACAGCCTTAATTTCAAATGTGAACAAAGACCAGATTTTAAATCACATAAGAACAATTGTTTAGAATATATATCACTCAATGACTCCTTTCGTTATATAGGTACAAATATAAAAGATTTGTTGAAAAGCAAACAGTTGGTATTGATTCAGCTCAAGACTGAAAATCTGTATAAAAAGGACTATCCTTTTTTCATTAGCTCATAACTTTATATAAATGATTAAGGTAGTATATGTAGTGAATACTTTCTGATGTCTGTTATTAATCAGGCCAGTCCAATTAAGTTTAAAAAAAATACAGGCATATCTTCGTTATATTGTGGGTTCAGTTCCAGACCACTGCAATAAAGCAAATGTCACAATAAAGTGAATGTTGCAGTAAAGTGAGTCACACAAATTTTTTGGTTTCCCATTGTATATAAAAGTTATGTTTATTTATACTGTATCTATTAAGATGTGCAATAGCATTTTGTCTGAAAAAACAATTTATATACCTTGATTTAAAAATACTTCACTGCTAAAAAAATGCTAACAATCATCTGAGCCTTCAGTGAGTTGTAATCTTTTTGCTGAGGGGGAGAGTCTTGCCTCACTGTGGTGGTTGCTGAAAGTTGGGGTAGCTGTGGCAATTTCTTAGGGGCTCCAGGATTTTTGGTATGGTAGATGATCATTAGCTTCAACTTAAACTCCTCAGCTGCATTAGACTCTAACAAGAGTGTCAGCCTGTCTTTTGAAGCTTGGAAGGAAAAGTCCTAGATGGCATCTTCCAATACAGGGCTTTGTCTGCATTGAAAACCTGTTGTTTAATATAGCCTTCTTCAATTATCTTAGCTAGATCTCCTGGATAACTTCCCCCTCCCCCCAAGATGTCCATGTCCTATTTTCTAAATAACTTGCTGCAGCTTCTCCATCAGTACCTGCTGCTTCATCTTGCACTTTTATGTTTGGAGACAGCTTCTTTCCTTCAATCTCATGAACCAACTTCTGTTAACCTTAGACTTTTCTTCTGCAGCATCCTTACCTCTCTCAGCCTCATAGGATTAAAGAGAATTAGGGCCTTGCTCTGAATTAGGCTTGGGTTTAAGGAAATGTCGTGGCTGGTTTGATCTTCTATCTAGATCACCAAAACTTTCTCCATAGCAGCAATTAGGCTATTTTACTTTCTAATCATTCATGTGTTTATTGGAGTAGCACTTTGAATTTCCTGCAAGAACTTTTTTCCTTTGCATTCACAATTTGGCTAGCTGTTTGGCATAAGAGGCCTAGCTTTCAGCCTATCCCAGCTTTCGACATGCTTTCCTCACTAAGCTTAAAAATTTCTAGCTTTTGATTTAAAGAGACATATAACTCTTCCTCTCACTTGAACACTTCGAGGCCATTGTAGGGTTGTTGATTGACCTAATTTCTTTTTATTTAACTTTTTTTTTTTTTTTTTTTTTTTTTTTTTTTTTTTTTTATTATTTTTTTATTATATATATTTTTTTTTCAATTTAGTTTTACAGAATCAAAGAGTCTAACAGTGACTGAGGTGGGGGGTGGGGGAGGGGATGGGGGTATGCCTACACAATGAGTGCATTGCACACCGTTTGGGGAGTGGTAACACTTTATTTAACTTTTTAAATTGGCCACTTTCAATATTGTTGTGTCTCAGGGAATAGGGAGGCCTAAGGAGAGGGAGAGAGATGCGGGGGAGGAGGGGTGGGGAATGGCTGCTTAGTGAAGCAGTCAGAACACACACAATATTTATCTGTTACATTCACTGTCTTATATGGCCACATGGTGCCCCCAAACAATTACAGTGGTAACACCAAAGATCACAGATCACCATAACAAATATAATAGTGAGAAATTATGAAACACTGTGAGATTACCAAAATGTGACACAAACTGAGCACATGCTGTTGGGAAAATGGCGCCGATAGACTTGCTTGACACAGGGTTGCCACACACCTTACGTTTGTAGAAAACACAGTATCTGTGAAGCACAATAAAATGAGATGTGCCTGTCATTAAAATATATTCTTCAGTCATTTAAACACACATAGGAAGGGAGACCAAACAAATTTTGTCTGATCTATGTTAAGTTAATTTAAGGGATGATAGTTATTTTTAATAAGCAAAGTAGTTGTGATGTTTTCTCCATAATTAATATGTTCATCGAGCAATTTTTACGTAGAAATATTTTAGATGATTACTACAATAAGTTAAACAATATGGAGACATACAAAGAATAAAGTGTTTTCAGCCTTACTATTTCTCTCCTTCTGTGAAGACATTTATACAAATGGAGGCTTTTTTTTTTTTTTCTCTTCCTTTTTTTGTTTTGTTTTTTGTTTTTTCTGAGACAGGGTCTTACTCTGTTGCCTATGCTGGAGTGCAGTGGCTTCATCACAGCTCAGTGTAACCTCACACTCCTGGGCTCAGGCAAATCCTCCTGCCTCAGCCTCCCAAGTAGCTGGGACTACAAGTGAGCACCACCACATCTGGCTAATTTTTCTGTTTTTTATAGGGATGGGGTCTTGCTCTTGCTCACGCTGGTCCCAAACTCCTAGCCTTAAGTGATCCTCCCATCTTGGCCTCCAGTGTGCAAAGACTACATACGTGAGCCACTGTGCCTGGCTCCTCATTTTTTTAATCATTTTGTTTTGTCATATTGTGCTGGTCTTCTGAACCGGGATCAGGAGATATATATTTTTTATCACCTTTTTTTTCTGCCTAACAGTACATCATGGACATATCCTTACTAATAAATCTGAGTTATTTCTTTAATAACTTTATGATAGTCTATAGTAGGGAGGTGTAGCATGGCTTACGTCTCTACTGATAGACATTCACTCTAGTTCTAGTTTTTTTCCACTACAAACATTGCTGCAGGAAACATATTCGTGTACTGCTACTTTTATCTTCATAAAGTAGGTTCCTAAATTGGCTTAGAAAAAAGAAGATATGAGTACAATTTTAATTTTAGTAACTACTGCCAGGTTACTTTCCCAAAGGTTGTGAGAATTCATACTCAGCACTGTATGCAAATGCATATTTCTATATAATCTCTCCAGTATTGAATATTCTTAATATTTGCCAATCTGTTGAGTGGAAAATAGTATCATATTTTAATTCTGGGTTTTCCTTTTGTGAAATTGAATCATCTTACTAGATTTTGTTCTCATAGGTTAAATATTTGTGATTATTCAAAATGTCAGTAGGTGTTTTTAAATTTTTTTTTTTTATTTTATATATATGTGTGACTATATGATAGACTAGAAAGATTTAACCACACTTTTAATACCACTAGTGAGGGCTGGAGGTGAAGGATGATGTTCACAATCTTACTCTTTATGTTAATCTGAATATTTTGCAAGAATATGTTAACGTGTGATTTTTTTTCTTAAATCCACAACATTTATTTTAAAAGTACTGTGGATTATTTCTTCATGTACCAAATTGTTCTTTGCTAACTAATTTGACACAAGGCCAGATTGTATAGATCTTTTACAAGGAAATAGATACTTGCTTGCAGCCTTGACCCTGTTGAATCAGAAGGTGGGTACCATCAGGAGCTTGTGTGCCTACCTGCCAACTCTGAAGTTTAACTGGTGGAATGCCAGGGTCATAAATTAAGCTAGGAAATATCAAGATAAAAACTACATTCCTTTGAGTAATGTAATATTGTCATGAATGATGATGCTATGAACTCTCTCAACTTTTAATTATGCAAGTGTTAATGTTTATATCAATTATATAATGTAAATTGTTTGTCTTTTTTATATATACAATAAAGGTGTGGGTGAAAATTTGACTGACCCATCTGTGATAAAAGCAGAAGAAAAGAGGTAATAAGGTTTAACAAGTTCATTAAGGTATATTTTCATAATTTCAAATTTTACATTTCTACCTGCATAAACTGCCTTTTTTTTTAACTACCAATTCCACAGATCCTGTGATATGGTTTTTGGCCCAGCAAATCTAGGAGAAGATGCAATAAAAAACTTTAGAGCAAAACATCACTGTAATTCTTGCTGTAGAAAGCTTAAACTTCCAGGTAAAAATTTTCTTAATCAGTATAATATATAAATTGTTAGCAAAGTTTGTTACTATAATACTTCATAAAGCCAGAGGTGCTAAGGTTCCGTGGTCTCTAATTGTGCCAGCTTTACCATCTCTGTCACAAATACACATTGTTGGCTATAAATGGATATGGTTTTCTTTTTTTACTTATAAAAACACAAGTTCATTTATTTAATACATTGTGTCTGCAGAATGTCAGGGATTGTGGTAGATATTGATGGTAGAATAGTGAACCAGACAGACATGGTGAGGGCTGGAGGTGAAGGATGATGTTCACAATCTTACTTTTTATGTTAATCTGAATATTTTGCAAGAATATGTTAACGCATGCCCTCATGGAGTTTAGTCTAATGTTGAATATTGACAGGATTAACAGCGAGTTACAAAGCTGATACGATGCAATTTTTTTTGTTTGTTTTTTGTTTTATTTTTTGGGGGGCAGTGTCTCACTATAATCCCTGAGGTTAGCCATGAACTCCTGGGGCTCAAGTGATCCTCCCACCTTCCCATACAGTCGTATGCCATGGTGCACAGCTAGTTTATTTTCTTTTTCTTTAATTAACACATCTGTTTTTTAGACTGTTACAATCAGGATTTCACAGCTGGAGGAGACCGTAAAAGCAATCCAGTCCGGATCTTTCATTGTACAGATGATATAATTAAATAGAGTTGAGATGATTTGTTCATGGTTACACCCATTAGTCAACAATGCAATCAGTGCTCGAGCTGTAATTATGTATCTCTCCACTGTGCTTTGTACAGTAGAGCTGCAAATTAGCTTGTATTCCCTAAAACATATTGGCATAGTCTTAAAATTTATCAAAAGTAATTCATATAGTTGCAGTTTACTATAAGCTATTTCTTTACTATATTTACTATAGTAAAGATTATTTACTATAGTATTTACTGTAAGCTATTTCTTAGATTAAATAGTGCATATTCTGAGTGTCAGTTCTATTTTACATGGAGATAAAAGTATGAGAGTATATGCATGACTATGGTTTAAATTATAAATTTGATATTACTACATTAAATTTTCCAATTTGGCAACTAATCTTATATATGTCTATAACTTAAGTGATTTCATCCTGTCTGGTAAGTATAAATGCATTCTACATACTGATCATACCAAATTTGTCTGAAGATTTTACTTCTTTCTCGAGTTCCTGTTTCTGTGTTCAGTTGTCTACATTTCTACTTGATACCCTAAAGCATCTCTATAGTAATATGTCCTTTCCAGAATTCTTGATTTTCATCTGCCACCCCTACCCACAAGTCTACTTTCCCAACCATTAATGGTTACCCAGTTGCTCAGACCTAATACTATCCAATTCCTTTTTTCCCTTGCTTTTCATAGCCAATCCACCAAATTCTGTCCATTCTAATTCTGAAATCTCCCTAGAATTAATCTATTTCTCTCTGTCTTAATTGCTACCATCGTTGTTTCCTGGACTGCTGCCATTCACCCTCTAACAAAACTTTACAGGACCACCAGAATAGTTATTTAAAACAAATTGGAGGCCGAGCACGGTGTCTCACGCCTATAATCCAGCACTCTGAAAGGCTGAGCAAGAGCGAGACCCCACCTCTACTAAAAATAGAAAAGTTAGCCAGACATTGTAGTGTGTGCCTGTAGTCCCAGCTATTTGGGAGGCTGAGGCAGGAGGATCACTTGAGCCCAGGAGTTTGAGGTTGCTGTGAGCTAGGCTGACACCACGGCACTCTACTCAGGGCAATGGAGTGACTCTGTCTCGGAAAAACAAAAAATAAAAATAAAACAAATTGGATTATGTTTCTCCCTTGAGACTGCTTGAATACCTTCTACTGAATTTTTATTGTAGTCTGTTTTTCTCATCATAGCTTGTATACCCTAAATCGGGGTCAGCAAACTTTTCTAAAGGGAAAGGTAGTAAATATTTTAGGCTTTGTGAGCCATGTGGTTTGTGTGTCAGTTTTCCAATTCTGCCATCATAGTTCAGAAGCCATAACCTGTAAACAAATGAGCATGGCTGCATTCCATTAAAACTATTTACAAAAACATGGAGCAGGTCAGATTTTGCCCACAAACTGTAGTTTGACAATCCTTGGCCATTAACTGCTGCTTGACCTTATTTTCTATTAGTTTTCCTCTAATTCACTGTACACTGTCTTCTTGCCCTTCTTTGAGCATATTAAGTCCACTTCTGTCTTACAGTCTTTGCAGTTAACACTCCTTGTGCCTAGAATATTCTTCCTAGAGCTTTGATAGTTCACTTCTCAATATTCAGGTCTTTACCTCATGTGTCTTCCTCTGGCTTTTCTGCCCAGCCCTGTCTGAAAGAATCACCCTATACCGTCTTCTATTTGGCCCATTATACTTCATTACACTCTTTTCTTCAAAGCACTTGTTACTACTTATAATTCTGTCATTTTTCTATTTGCTTAATTTTTCTTCACCCACTAGAATATAAGTTCCATAAGATCAGAGACCTTGTCTGCCTTGTTCATTGCTACATTCCCACACTTACATGTCAGTTACTGACTCACGGTCAATATGTGCCAACTATCTATTGAATGAATGAATGAATAACTTCATTTTTGTGTGTATAAATTTTGTGACCATTGAATTTATAACAACCTGGTGGAAAACAGATCTGACATGTTTAGAGGAAAATTGATTTAGAAAATATTCTTAATTCTCTATTTCTAAGAAATACTGACCTTTTTTTCCCTTTTTTTTTTTTTTCTGCTGGGGGTGGTGAATAATAATAGATCTGAAGAGGAATGACTATACGCCTGATAAAATCATATTTCCTCAGGATGAGCCTTCAGATTTGAATCTTCAACCTGGAAATTCCACCAAAGAATCAGAATCAACTAATTCTGTTCGTCTAATGTTATAATATTACTGAATCACTGGTTTTGCCTACACCTCACAAAAATGTTACTGTGTCACTTTTCCTTCCGGAGGAAATTGTTTGTGATATAGAAACATGTATGCAAATTGAATTTACTGACTCCAGCACAGTTAAAAGGTCAATATTCTTTTGACCTGATTAAATTGGTCAGTCAGAAACTCCCTATAGGATACAGCTGGCAGTGGGGAAATTTTTAAGGTAACAGAAAATTAGTATTTATAACTTTTCAAAGGGCTTTTTATAGCAGAGGATCTCATTTGACTTTGTTCTGATGAGGGTGATACCCTCTCTTATGTGGTGCAATACCATTAACCAAAGGTAGGGATCTGCAGATTTTACTGGCATGCAGCTAGGGAGGTGAAGAAATCACTCAGCCCTTTGGTTAAATGGCAGGCAAGAGTCTTCCTCAGTGTGTTTAGTGTGTTCAGTGATCTCTTGTCACTAGTTCCCAACTAGATGCTTGTTGGCCACAGGAAAGGAGATGACTGGTTAGAACTCTAGATTCACAGAGATGTAAGAAGCCTGAGCTGGAGACCATTTTTTAAGAGGGAGTGTATTTATGAATCAGGGTTAGGCTCCATATTTAAAGATAGAGCCAGTTTTTTTGTTAGAGCCCAAATTGTGCAAAAGTATTAGTTGGTTTTTTTACATTGGTTTATCAAGTCACTGTTAAGTAGAAGAAAGCCATGGTAAACTGGTATATAACCTAAATATGTAAAAGGAGAAACTTAATTCAATGTTCAAGGGAAGTTACCTTGTGAAGAAAAGTTAAAGTACTTTTTTCCTATCTATATCTGTAGTGACAACCTGGCAGTTAGATACTTCTCCAAAGATTTTATTGACCAGTATGTCAAATCAGAATGTAAACAAGAACTCTTGCATATGTGTAAAATTGTGTAGGAACATTTGAACACAATGTTGTTGGTGGTACTTACTTAAGAAATTAATTGAGTTGGATTATCATTATGTGATGTCGGCAGATTGCAATGCAACTTTATGCCAATGAAATGTAATTTAACAGCCCCAGATATTGTTGAATATTCAACAACAAGAAGAAAAGCTTTTCATCTGACTAAAGTTTTATAGTTTTATGCTTTAATTTTTTTTCCTTTTTTTCTTTTTGTTTCCTAGGTACTAATTTTAATTTTTATTTGGAAGGGAGCAGTATAAAGCTTATTTGTATTCAGTAGTGTATCTCATAGATACAGACAAAGCAAGAAGAGATAAGCTGTTTAAATAGTGTTTAATATTGATTGGGGGTGGGGAGAAAGAAAAAAGTGTATTACTTAAAGATATTATACTATATACATTTTGTATATCATTAAATCTTAAAAGAAATTAAATAAATTTATTCTTGTTTACAGATGTCTAGTGAGTTTAATCATTCCAAAAAATTATCTGACATTTTCAGAGTGTCAATTTATTTTGAGTATCAGTTTTTTTAAATGAATTATTTGTTCACCTATGCTTTTTAATCTCCTGTGCTGTATAATATTTAAATTGATACTGGTTTCCTACTGTTTTTTTTAAATCTGTCTCTTATTTTCTTTTCTTGTGCCAGAAAAGGGGGATATCAGTTATCTATTGATGTCTAATTTTGTGTTGATTATTTTCACAGGATGACAATAGTAGCTAACTGTGCTTAATATGTACCAAGCACTACTCTAAGTACTTTACTTATATTTATATTATTTAATCCTTGTAATAACCTTATGAAATGGGTATTATTGTCCTGTTTTGCAGATTAGAAAATCAAGGTGCTATAGAAGTAAAGTAACTTTCCAAAGATTCTTAGAATTAGTAAGTAGCAACACTAGGATTTGAACCCAGGCTGACTGGCTTTCATCTGTGCTCTTAAGCTCTATGCTATATTGACTCTCAAGCATAATGACCATTGATAGTTTCTGTACCATTTCCTGGTTATTTTACTGAAACATACCTATTCCATTAACTTTTTGGGTTAATTCTGGAAAGTAACAGCTTATTTGTAAACCACATTTCTCATCTCTAAGAAGTGTTATCTTCCTTTAGATTATTGAAGTTCATTATTATTACCCCATGGTCTGAAAGTGTCATTTGCCTAATCTCTTTAATTTTTTCTTCTCAGTCTCATCCTACAGAGGAGAATAAAACTGTCTTTCACCAAATGAATTCTTAAAATGGGGAATTGTCTTCTGCAGATGTTCCCTAATAGTACGCCCTCTTCGATCTGTTGATACGTGTGTGCCATTATTACTTTTAAAGTAATACATGTTGATTGTATAGGAATGTATAGAAAAAATTTTAAATATAAAGAAAAATATAAAACTAACCCCCTTTCCCACCCTCAAGTCAGACTTTGTTGCTTTCATAGTTACTGTCTAGCTGTCGGCCCCACTAGATTATATACTTCACAGAGGGAAGGGACCCTTAAGACTTTTCACTGGATGGGTAGCACTTTGCATGATACTTGGTTTGTGATAGGCACACGGTAAAAAAATTCATGAACGATAAAATGTTTTTACACAATAAATACTAAACTTCCTCTTGAGGAAGATAGAGCACGATGATATGGTGTTACACGTTTTAAGTAAACAATCAAGGCAACATTACCCAATAAATAGCTGTTTATCACTTGGAAGAGAGATCAAGTAGTTACTTACAAAAAATTATGTTTGTACTGCAGGGATTTTTGTGATCCTTCTTATTTACCATATCTGGTCTTATTGTTTCCTAGCTGGGTTTCACACAAGGTATCTGCATTTAAAGGCCACAGATGATCTGTGAGCTTTTTCTTAGGAAAATTCTAAGCTAAAGTTTTGATCCTCTGGAATATGTTTTCCTTTTTTCTGTGCTCTTTGGACATGCCTTAAAGCAGTTTCTTTCCTAGGATCCGTGATTCCACATTGGTGGTGGGATATGAGTGGGGATGGGAGAAGAAATGGTTATTCTTCAGAAAAGCCACCCACTCCAGCTAACAGTCAACAGCACTGTTTAACATTGTGATAGGCATACAGATCCACAAAACAGAAGTAAAGAGTCCAGAAATACACCCCCGTATTTACAATTGATTTTTAACAAGGGTGCCAAAACAATGGGAGAAGGAATATTCCGTCTTCAATAAATAATGCTGGAACAACTGGATATCACATGCAAAAGAATGAAGTTGGACCCACTACCACACATCATATAGGACACCAGCAACACAAACAACCATAGAAAAAGTAGGCAAATTGAATTTCATCAAAATAAAAAACTTTTGTGCTTCCAAATACACCCTCAACAATGAAAAAGAATCCACAGAATGGGAGAAGAATTTTGCAAATAATATATCTGACAAGGGACTTGTACAAAGAACTCTTACAACTCAACAATAACAAAAAAGACAACCTAATTTAAAAATGGGCTAAGGAAGGATCCGAATAGACATTTCTCCATGTATACATTAGATACATATATACCCATCCTATGGGATGTTTTTAGCAATAAAAAGGAAAGAAGTACTGATCGAATGGGCCTTTCAATTCAAAGGAATGAAGTACTGATACATCCTATGGGCTATTACATATTATAATGTCAATGGAGTACACACTGCAATGCAACAATGGACTTGGATAGACTTGGACTCTGATTCTTACTCTGCCATTTACTCCATGAGTGACTTTGGCTTATTGAGCAAACTTCTCTGACAGTACTTACAGTGGTGTTGGGAAGGTTCCATGAGTTAAGTACTCAGCAAGCACATAGAGGTACTCAAAATATCAGGTCCCTCTTTGCTACCTTCTTTCCTTGGAAGTTCCAATGAAGAAAGAAGGACATGATGAAGGACAGAAGACATTCTGAGAGTGCTTTTCTCCACAAAGGAATTTGTCATCTTGTAGGTTCTTCCTTTAGTGGTGTAGTTAAAAGTATGAACACACTTAATAGATGTGTAGGTATGTGTGATGTACATCAAAGTGCTTAAGTCTACTACATGTTAACACATTTGAAGGCACTTTTTGGTAACCCTTTAAGAGTGAAACTAGGAAAAAGGCTGTAAAAAGTAGCCACAAGTACCAAATTTAAAACATCAAGAGAATGCAAGTAATCGTGTTCAATTATAGTATATACAAGTGCATGTGTAAAATGTCAAATTATAATGGAAAATATGTGGGTGAGCAAAGGTTTATGAAATATACAAATATAAATGCTTGCTGGCAAATAGCTATACAGGGTATGTTTTTGGGAAAAACTAGAATAAAGATATTTATGAAAAGGATTAAGAGAAGGTGGTAGTAAAAGCACACTAAAGGTCTCATTTCTATTTGGGAAAAATTACAGATGTTTTTGACATCGATTTAAGAGTAATTTTAAGTGTGGGTAACCCTATCTATCCTCACTTCCAGTATGTGATCTCAGGAACTACATAGATTAATGTAATTTTTCACACAAACTCATTACATGCTATCCAGAGCTTGGAAACCAAACGGGTTGGGATAATACAGTATCCCTTACTATTCAAACCGTAGACCCAGATAGATTAAGGTAACATAGATTACTTTTATATTTTTGAAATATCTGAAGGAAACAAGAATATAGAAACAATGTACAACTTTCACATAATGAGAAGGGAAAGAAAATAGTCCGAGGGGAGGGGAGGTTTAAAAAAGAAGTAATCCACCTTGAAAGAGAGAAGCAAAAAATACCAGGAAGAGCGAGACCCCTTTCTTTTTTTCTTTCATCCTTCATTAATAATTTTGTCTAAAACCCATTAGGTTTCAGACCAATCAAGGCAAGCGGTCATGTTAGGTGGCAGCAATGACCTGGCATGGGGTGTTAGAGCAAAGCAGGGTGAGGATAGTGTTTGTGTGTTATGAAATGGGATGGTAGCAGGGACAAGAGATTACTGACATGCACAGGGGTTGATCATAGAAGGAAATTTATTGAGCACAGTAAGAGGTATCTCACTCTTGGAGATGGCATTGTAAATATGGAAAGGGAGAAAACTGAATGAATCCTGAAAGGTAGGTTTGGAATTGGAATTACTGGTGTGAAGTCATGGTTCTCAAACTATAGAAATATATATACGGATGGATGGATGCATACATTCCCTAGCTATTTTTCTTTTATTTTTACCCCTTCCTGCCCTATGCCCTAGCTTTTTCTACTGAGAGGACCTGGCCTGGAAGCAGCGATGCTGTAATGAGTATACCCAGTAGCTCCCAGATAGTAGTTTCTACACACCATTCTCTACTAAAAGGAACCAGGGCTCTTGGAGAAACAGCTGACTTCAGGACTGGGGCAGGAATGGTACAAGGAAAGTCTGGAAGGCATTGCACTGCTGTGCCAAAAAGTAAGGAAGTGCTCAAAGAATGATGGGACATGTCAAAACGAATACAGAAGACATCTCAAAGGGCCGCCTACAGGTTAATCTTGGGGCGACTTGAGCATTGAAAATAAATCATGAAAATAACATTTAATCCTTTTTACAAAACAGGAATTCATGAGTCCACACTGATTAAATAAAAGAATAAATGTGGGGGGTCAGGTGCAGTGTCTCACACCTGTAATCCTAGCACTTTGGGAAGCAAAGGTGGGAGGATTGCTTGAGGCCAGGAGTTCAAGACCAGCCTGGGAAACAGAGACCCCATCTCTACAAAAGAATAGAAAAATCTAGCCGGGGCTGGTGGTGCGCGCCTGTAGTCCCAGCTACTCAGGAGACTGAGTTGGGAAGATTGCTTGAGCCCAGGAGTATGAGGTTGCAGTGAGCTATGATTGTGCCACTGCACTCCAGCCTGGGCAACAAAGCAACACCCTGTCTCTAAAAAAAAACCAAAAAACTAAGTTTGTGGTAATTTGTTACACACAACATTAACATATAGGTCATCTCACTCACGAATATAGATATAAACATCGTGAACAAAAAGATTAGCAAATAAAATCCAACAATTCATGAAAATGATACCACATACCCAAGATGGGTTTATCTGAAGAAGATTGCTTTAATATGTGACCATCAACAATAATCAATAGTGAAGAAAAATCTCATGATTACCTCAATAAATATAGAAAAATCTGATCACACCATCCATTTATGATTATAACTCTCAAAAAACTATGCCTGCAAACATCATACTTAATGGTGAATTACCCAAAGCTTTTTCTCTGAGTTAAGGCATACACTAAGGATACCTACTATCCCCACTTCCATTCAACCATTTTACTGGAGGTCCTAGTGAGTTATTACATAGGTAAGAAAAGACGTAAGAGAAAGAAAAAAATTAAACTGATTTTGTTGCAAATAACTTGAATGTGTTTGTAGGAAATGCAAAGAACCTACACAAAAATTAGCATAAGTAAAGTTAAAAAGGTTCCTGGATAGAAGATCAACATATGACAAATTAATTGTATTTTTACCTACCGGCATCAAACATGAAATTTTAAAAAGACCCTATTGATTAGGAGAAACTGAAGGACTTGGGAGTGCTTCACTGACAGAGGGAGTAGGGTTATAGGATTTAAGTCCTGCAGAGCGCCACTGAGTTGACTTCCGGAGACACCTCTGTAAATACACCACAAATATCAAATAGCTGCAAGAGATGGTACCTCTGGTAGCCAGCATCCCTTATCTAAGTGCCAAAGAATGGTTATTGATGTCTGTGTGGCCTCAACATATAGATATATTTTTTAACCATTTGGACATAAGTGGGGTGTATATAATGGACTCTTCAGCACCTTTTTTGACTTAACAGTAATATGTCTTGGAGAGGAAATCCATGTTAGCACATGTATCTACTACATTCTTTTTTTTTTTTGCTCTGTTGCCTGGGCTAGAGTGAGCTGGAATCATCATAACTCACTGCAACCTCCAACTCCTGGGCTCAAGTGATCCTCTTCCCTCAGCCTCTTGAGTAGCTGGGACTACAGGCACGTGCCACCACACCGAGCTAGTTTTTTATTTTTTGTAGACACGGGGGTCTCATTGCCCAGGCTGGTCTCGAACTCCTGGCCTCAAGCAATCCTCCCTTCTTGGCCTCCCAAAGTGCTTGTTTTTTGATATTTTAGTTTGAAATAATTTCAAACTTGCAGAAGAATTGCAGGAATAGTTCAAAGAACTCTGGTAGCGTTTCCGTCTGGCGGCAGCCATCAGGTTCACCAAGATGGGCGCGTACAAGTACATCCAGGACCTATGGAGGAAGAAGCAGTCTGATGTGATGCGCTTTCTTCCGAGGGTCCACTGCTGGCAATACCGCCAGCTCTCTGCGCTCCACAGGGCTCCCGGCCCCACCCAGCCGGATAAAGTGTGCAGACTGGGATACAAGGCCAAGCAGGGTTATGTCATATATAGGATTCGTGTGCGCCGTAGTGGCTGCAAACGCCCAGTTCCTAAGGGTGCAGCCTATGGCAAGCCTGTCCATCATGGTGTTAACCAGCTAAAGTTTGCTCGAAGCCTTCAGTCTGTTGCCCAGTATTGAGCTGGATGCCACGGTGGGGCTCTAAGAGTCTTGAATTCTTACTGGGTTGGTGAAGATTCCATGCACAGATTTTTTGAGGTTATCCTCGATGCATTCTATAAAGCTATCAGAAGAAATCCTGACACCCAGTGCATCACCAAACCGGTCCACAAGCACAGGGAGATGCGTGGGCTGACATCTGCAGGCCGCAAGAGCCATGGCCTTGGAAAGGGCCATAAGTTCCACCACACTATTGGTGGTTCTCTCCGTGCAGCTTGGAGAAGGCACAACACTCTCCAACTCCACCATTACCGCTAATGTAAGTAATGGTTGTAAAATTCATACCTAATAAACAATTTAGGATGGTCAAAAAAAAAAAAAAAAAAAAAACAAAACAAAGAACTCCAGTATACCTTCACTCAGATTCACCAATTGCTGACATTTGGCTGCATTTGCTTTATAGTATTTGTTTTCTCACTCCTCCTTCCCTTCCTTCCCTGTGTCTCTATGTGTTTCCTGAACCATTTGAAAACCAGGTGCATATATCATGCCCCTTCACTCCTAAAAACTTCAGTGTGTATTTCCTAAGAACAAGGGCATTCTCTTGTATAATTTTATCAAATTCAGAAGATTCAACACTGATACATATAAATATTGATATATCTAAATATAATTCGTATATATATTTCATCAATTGTTCTAATAATGTTCTTTATAGCAATTTTTTCTGATCCAATCAGTGATTAGGCAATGCATTTAATTGTCTTGTTTCTCTAGTTTCTTTATAATCTTGAATCATTCTCAGCCTTCTTTATCTTTCCTGACAGTGACATTTTTGAAGAGTTTAGTCCTTTATTATCTCCTTCATTTTTCTTGCTGCAGAGTTGAGAAAAGGCAATTCGAATAGGCCCTAAAGGCTCTTTACCAACTCTGTTGAATGGCTTAACCGGCTCTACAGATCTGAGTTAGCTCAAAGGAACAACAGGCTGGCATCTGCCCTGGAGCTCCAGAGGCTCCCATTTCTAACGCAACCACTTCCTCAACCAGGCTGCTTCTACTGTTACACGGTTACATGTATTCTCTGACCCCGTTTTCACCTAAATAGTTCTGAGGGTGGGGTTCCCTTTCTACTGAAGTGCTTTCTTAGGCACAGTTCTCTGTGGAGAATCTTCATATGTGCTCTGCTACTTCTCAGCTTGTAAGTTTTTCTGTAAAAAAAAACCCTTTGTGGCACTAGCAGTATCTGTGTTTCTGTCCCCAACCCCCTGCACGATTATTGATGACCATGAAGGGAAATACTCCAGTATTTCCCAATGCAGTACATTTTGGAAGCAGCAAAATCCATCTGCCTCCCTCCCCAGGCGAGGAACATTCTCTCAGGGGTCCTAGGAGTAGTGCAGTCACTGGGAGGGGTGACGAATGCCCAGAACAAGCAGGGTTGCCATAGTGTCCACTAACTCAGTGGAGGTAAATCTTTTGTGCACATGTGTGGACGTGTGTAATGTATACATACACAAGAGAAATTGACTGATGGAGGAAGAGAGGTTATGTGTGCAGTTCATTCTCTGAAACCTAATCTTTTTAAAGCATTTCCAACAACCAAGTAACTGTATCTAATGGCAACATGCTAGAATCTTGAAGGCGAATGGAAAGGATTATGATGTATGGAAAATTCCAAGTTGGAATGGTGCCTGATACACTTGAAAATCAGTTTGCAGCTACTGGAAGTGGGGAGGAGCATATAAATTGTTTAAAACAAAAAGCCAGTGTTAACAAGCTCAGAGAAATGAAGTTAAAAGGATTAAATGTTGCTCCTGAATAGAAGTGAAAGTCCAACGTGGTTCCATTAAAATGACTTCTCAGCGGTCTTTCCCTGCAGATGACTTCGGTATCTACTATGTCCTGTGAGCCTTTTCCTACTACAGCTTTCTAGATAAGATCAGTGGTGGGGGAGAGCCATGCTCAAAGGATTCAGGGGGTACATGCTGCATTTGGAAGGGTTCTCCCAGGTTTGACCCATGGGAGGTCCGCAAAAGGAAGGGAAGATATTATCTAATATCTCGGCAATAGATACATGTACTTTCTAAAGAGTGACAGTCCAGGGCCTCCCATGACATCAGTAAGTAAAAGTGAAAATGGCCATTCATGTGGCAGGGAACACTTTTCAAACTGATGTATCTGTAAGTAGATATACTGAGGCAAGCTTAGATTATTAAGTATGAAATGTTCGATTTCCTTCAGTACTAAGACAGTTGATATCTCTGACATTTCACTTTGACATTTCTTGTTTTATTTTTATTGTGAAGGTACATCTTATTCTTTCAAACACATGATTTGGCTTGTGATTATCTTTCAAAAACTTTTGTAGAGCAATTTTTGTGAAACCATGGATAAGTCATAAATTCCAGTTATTTTCTAATATGAGTTCCATTGTGGAACCAGTGCAGCGCAGACAGCTGCAAATATCAATGAAGGATGTGGCTAATGAATACATAGCACATCAGTGCTTTGAGAAGTTCCCTTCTGGTGATTTTAATCTTGAAAATGAGCTATGTGGGTGACCTCAGATCAAGATGGATATTGAGCTGAAAGCTATGGTGGAAGTGAATTCATCTCCAACTACGCATGAATTAGCAGCAAGGTTTGACGTTACTATTCCAACAATATTGGATGATTTGAAACAAATTGGCAAGGTAGAGAAGCTGGATAGATGGGTTCCGCATGAACTAACTGAGCGTCAGAAGAGAGATCATTTCGAAGCTTGCCTTTCTTTACTGTCACAACATAAAGGTGAACCACACATCGTTACATGTGATGAAAAATGGATTCTTTTTGACAATTACAAGCGTTCGGCACAATGGTTGGATAAAGATGAAGTGCCAAAACACAGTCTAAAACCAAATATTCATC
The DNA here is from genome assembly GCF_041146395.1 of Eulemur rufifrons. Taxonomy (NCBI): domain Eukaryota; kingdom Metazoa; phylum Chordata; class Mammalia; order Primates; family Lemuridae; genus Eulemur; species Eulemur rufifrons. The sequence goes on from NC_090984.1 coordinate 42,677,607, forward strand.
AAATAAAGCTAATGGTGTCTGTTTGGTGGTCCAGTGCTAGTGTTATCCACTATAGCTTCATGAAACCTGGTCAGTCAATCACAACGGATGTCTACTGCAACCGATTGGACGAAATGATGAGGATGCTTGCAGTGAAGTAGCTGACACTCGTCAAAAGAGACAGGCCAATCCTCTTGCAAGACAACGCTCGACCACATGTCGCACAAACAACGCTGCTGAAACTACAGAGGCTGGACTTGGAAACTCTCTGTCATCCACCATATTCACCAGACTTTGCACCAACTGACTACCACTTCTTCCGGGCTTTGGACCACTTGCAAGGAAAAATATTCAATTCTCAACAAGCTATGGAAAACGCCTTTCACAATTTCATCACTACTTGCTCTGCAGGCTTCTTTGTTGCTGGCATAAACAAGTCACCATTAAGATGGCAAAACTGGGTTGATAGTTTAAGCGCCTACTTTGATTAATTGTACTGCTTCTTGTTTGAGATATAATAAATTTTTTATTTGAAATCAGGCACTTCATATTTAATGGCCTAATAGCTGTTTCATGGAATCCCAATTTTAGATACAGTACAAAGAAAGAACAATCATAAAGGACAAATATACTGGGCTGCCTGGCACAATATGAGAAATTATAAATGGAAGCTCTGTGTGGGGAGAGGAGGCCTCCTAGGAAGTCCTCAGTGTTCTCTGCGCACGTCTGGCCAACTCACGTGAACACTAATTCTGTAGCTTACTGTGAAGGACATACTAGATTAGTCACTTTAAATTTGGGGTTTGTTTGTTTTGAGACAGAGTCTCGCTTTGTTGCCTGGGCTAGAGTGAGTGCTGTGGCATCAGCCTAGCTCACAGCAACCTCAAACTCCTGGGCTCAAGCGATCCTCCTGTCTCAGCCTCCCGAGTAGCTGGGACTACCGGTGTCCACTACCACACTCGGCTAATTTTTGTATTTTTTTGTAGAGACAGGGTCTCACTCTTGCTCAGGCTGGTCTTGAACTCCTGAGCTCAAGTGATCCTCCCATAGTATATTACCATGGGCAAATGACTAAACCACTTAAACCTGATAGTTCATCTGTAAAATGGGATTTAAAAATATCTGTTCCTTTCCCCTAAAATTGTTGAAATAATTTAATGGGAGAATGCATGTTAAGTATTTAACACAGTGCCAGGCTCAATACATGATAGCTATTGTTGTTATTAACTATCATCTATTGTCATTATTATTACCATGAATAATAATTTGATTACCCAACAAAAAAGGAAAAGCTTTGGTATTTAGTGGAAAAGTTTACATTTTTAGCCAAGCAATTCTAGGACTCTGAAAAGCTGATATTTTCAGTTGTCTGGCTTTGGCTTTGGGAAGACATTTTATCTGTCTTATTTGGCTTTGTTCAGTGTTCTGGGCTGCTTTTAGACTCCCAGTTCCAATACTTCTGTTCTTGGTATGCAACGCATCTGAGGGAAGTCTTATTAAAAACTCTTCTTTATTTCAAGAGATTGAGAGGCCTTATTGTCATCTGCACATATTTTCTTCCCTCAAAACACTTTCTTTCTCCCTCCCTGGCACCAACACAGTGCGGAGTGCACAGATTACCATGACAGCCTTCCAGGTAACGAGTCTGATGAGAACCAGCCCCACTTCCAGGGTGTGACCGGCCTGCGGAACTTGGGCAACACGTGCTACATGAATGCCATCTTACAGTGTCTCTGTAGCGTCTCGCCGCTGGTGGAATACTTCCTCTCCGGAAAGTACATTACTGCTCTTCAAAAGTAAGGCCATTTCTGGTCCCTGCGGCCCCACCTCCACCCCCAGTCCCCTCCCAGTGAGGTTAGGGGAGGAACCCTCTGGAGTTCCCGTTAAGGACTAAACAAGTTGGCAAAGGCGTAGCTCCCCAGCTAACGTATCTAGGGCGGGTAAAGTGGGAAGGACAACCAAGAAATGAATGAAGCTCCATCTTTGGACAAATTCCCCATGCTCGAGTGATTAGGTGCCTTCTTGTCATTAAATCAGCCAGAAACACGCCCCTTCCTTCTTCCAAGGGATTGCAGTGATGTTGCCACTGCTTTCGCCTACCTGATGACAGACATGTGGCTTGGAGACTCCGACTGTGTCTCTCCAGAAATATTTCGGTCAGCTCTTGGCAACCTCTACCCAGCGTTTATGAAAAAGACACAACAAGATGCTCAGGAATTCTTGATTTATGTCCTAAATGAACTACACGAGGCTCTGAAAAAGGTAAGTAGAATTAATGACCTTAGAATCAGGCCTACAGCTTTAGCAGCAACTTTCATTCTTTCATTCATTTAGTCAATAACCTACTCTCTGCCAAGTGCTGTGCTAGGTGTTGGGCGTACAATGAGAACATTCAAGTTAGTATCGAAATGTATAACCGTATTTACCAAACTTACTTAGCAGAATCACCTGGGAAGATTATATAACCCACATTTTAAGGCACTTACTGCAGTATTAGTGAATTATTATAGACTGTCTGCAGGCTGTCTTCTGAGAAAGCTCGCGTGGCATTTGCAGTGGTCAGCCAGGTGTGGGAACCACTCATCTAGTTCCCTTTACAAATAAAATCTGCGTGGACTACTTTTAAAAAGTGGAAATCACTTTTTTAAAATAAGAAATATATTCCTCCTGAGAAATAACATATAGAAATTTACAACTTAAATTTTCTTGGCGCCTACAAATCCATGAAAATATTAAGCTTGGTATTAGATTAAGGGACAGATCTACATGCTGCGAAGTTTCATCTTCATATCACACAGGCCTAACCTAAGTTCTTCATTGGATTAGGACATACAGTTGATTAAGCAAGAAATCGGCCAGGCGCGGTGGCTCACGCCTATAATTCTGGCACTCTGGGAGGCCGAGGCGGGAGGATGGCTTGAGGTCAGGAGTTTGAGACCAGCCTGAGCAGGAGTGAGACTCTGTCTCTACTAAAAATAGAAAGAAATTATATGGACCGCTAAAAATATATAGAGAAAAATTAGCCGGGCATGGTAGCACATGCCTGTAGTCCCAGCTACTCGGGAGGCTGAGGCAGGAGGATCGCTTAGGCCCAGGAGTTTGAGGTTGCTGTGAGCTAGGCTGATGCCACGGCACTCTAGCCCGGGCAACAGAGTGAGACTCTGTCTCAAAAAAAAAAAAAAAATCACCAGTTACTCTAGAGGTTTATTTACAAAACTCACTGCCATTAGCTTTGGTCTGAGACCCACACTCCCTGAAGATATGTCCTTGACTTTTAGGCAAATATCCTTGTGTTAGTGTTACCTCACTGTGTACCTAATATCCAGGACATGGTTAGCATGAAGATCACAAGCTGTAGCCATTATTCATTTGCAATCTTCAGTTCCATTTTCACTTTTAGTAATAACAAGATATTCACAGCAGTACTTTTTTTAGCCAGAGAAGGTGGTGGTCAGTAAAAATCATTTATGTCCTCATCTGCAGCCAACCCGAAATAAATAGCATTCTGCTTCCCAAGACCAAAGCAGGAATTGGGGGCCTTAAATTATTGTCAGGGTGGAAGAGCTTGGCCACAGCGTGCTGAAAGAAGCAAGCAAGGTGGAACGGTGGGCACAGCTCCCAGTGAGAGCCGGCTGTGCAGCTCATACAGCTTCCAAATGCATATTCTCCTGAGACTCTAAAATCACTGAAAATTCAGGGTGTGCTATGGAAATGCTTTTCCCGAGGATGAGCTAGATTCAAACCAGGCCACAGTGCTAGTGAAATCAGGCTGCCTTGGCAATTTAAGATTTGCTCTTTTTAAAAAAGTATTTTCTATAAACTGAAGGAGAAAAGGGTAGGGAATGTAACTGGAAGGGACTGGAGGGAGGAAAGGTGGGATTCCTTTATTTTACCTCTAGATCTGCTTGCATGACCCAAAGCTAGCTCAACCGCTTACTTACCCTCTTCCCAGTAAACACTAGCTCCAGGAACCCACATCATTGTCACAGGCTGCCAGCTTACGGGGCCGTGGACATGTGTTTTACCAGAGTTAGGGTGTCATCATTCCTCAGCTTCACTTACCAAGGGAAATATCTGAATTATCAGAAATCACACAGGATATATACTCTCAAGAAGTTCTTACTGTATTTATTGTCTGAATCCAAAACCAGGTGGTTTCTGGTAGCAGTGTATCATTCTTCTTCTTCTTCTTTTTTTTTTTTTTGAGACAGAGTATCACTCTGTTGCCTGAGCTAGAGTTCCATGGCGTCATCCTAGCTCACAGCAACCTCAAACTCCTGGGCTTAAGCGATCCTCCTGCCTCAGCCTCCCGGGTAGCTGGGACTATAGGCATGTGCCACCATGCCTGGCTATTTTTTTCTATTTTTAGTTGTTTGGCTAATTTCTTTCTATTTTTAGTAAAGACGGGGGTCTCGCTCTTGCTCAGGCTGGTCTCGAACTCCTGAGCTCAAGCAATCCTCCCGCCTCGGCCTCCCAGAGTGCTAGCAGTGTATCATTCTGATGGAAAAAAGAACCCAGTCATTCTATTAAAAAATTTTGTTTGATAACCAGTAGTTGATTTGGGGGGAATTTGTTCCTTGATTCAGTACCACCGAAGAAGATCATATGAAAAAAGATCTACCCAGAGATGCAGCAGGAAGGTGATCGCCAATGAGACGTCCATCATCACCCGGCTGTTTGAAGGGCAGCTCAATTATAGCGTCATATGTTTAAAGTGTGAGAACTGCACCTACAAAAACGAAGTCTTCACCGTCCTGTCGCTCCCCATTCCATCCGAATATGAATGTTCCCTTCAGGTAGGGAATCTCTACACCTGGATATCTTTGTCCTGCTCTACTCTCAGCTCCGGATTTTCTCAGGGTGGTTTCCTACATTACTTTTAGTGTGAGAGGACCCACCCGAGTGCTTTATAACTTAAAAAAAAGGGAAGCTCATGATGACAGAATTTTTTTAAAAAGCAACATATTGACCAAAAATTACTGTGAGTTCAGTTGTATTTCTAAATGTACCCAACAAAACAGCCTTATTGTAAAATCAGAAATATGTGTGGGGTTTATTCAGTCTATTTGGGATGACTTACTGCATGTAAGGAATTTATAATTTCTTGCAAAAACTTCATGGCCCTTCTTCACCCCAAAAGTCTGTAGGCTCAGACTGGGAATTAGATATAAAAGATTCTGATTCTTAGTCTTGAGCTCTTATATTTTAGACTAAAACCGTGAAATGTATTGGGAAGAGAATGGAAGCTAGTGCCTTAGTTTACCTCTCTAATTTTCTTTACCACGATGCCAGAAGTGAATCTGTAAAAGCGGGTGTGGGAATGGGGTGGCTGGCAGTGGAAGGCAGGCAGCAGTAAGTTTTCTTGCAGAATTATACACATTTATATTTTTCTCTCTAAATTATGAAAGCATATCTATTGCTTAAAGTTTTCACATACCAGAACTGGATAACAGACTCCTGCGACCTATTCAGCATCAGTCTTTGTTCTCAGATCATACTGCCAAAAATTGCTAGAAAAGGAATCCCAAGCACTCTTTAAGTGAGGTGCTGGCAGGTCTACTGAAAACAAAATCCGCACTTACCTTCCTCTTCACATTAATGCTCTGCAAAACCAGGGGCCTGGCCACCCTGAGGATATCTCCTGCAGTTATGAGGTCTAATTTATTTCTGTGCTGCTGTCTTTATTATGGGATACCACCAAACCCTGAGATATGGTTATTTTTTCAGTCATCAGATCACTTCAGTGATGAGAAGAATAACATAAGACAGCTGCCTGACTTCATTAGTGAGAATTGCAAAGTCAATACTATTCTGAAATAAACCAGAAATGTTAAAATGCTGATTCATAAATTATCAGTGAGGTGGGCACTCAGATATATTTCCGTAACTAGGTGAAAAAGAAGCACCTCCTTTGCTAGGTAGATTTCATAGCTGTCCGGGCTGCAGTTTGCAACGCTGCTGTCTCCTGGACTTGTTGACTTTGAGAAAAGCACCGAGGATGACATTTCCATAACTCTTTCAAAGTTCTAATATAAACAGAGACCCCAGGTTGCAATTGATCCAGTTTGGTCACCAAATGCTTTTTTTCCTCAACAGGACTGTCTCCAGTGTTTTTTCCAACAAGACACACTGACCTGGAACAACCAAATTCATTGCTCCTTTTGTGAAACAAAGCAAGAAACAGCTGTGAGGGCCAGTATTTCCAAAGCACCAAAAATAATTATTTTTCACTTAAAAAGGTAAGGATTTTGACATTTTGTGGATATTTCTGAACAGCTTTATTGAGATATAATTCACATGCTAAGAATTCACCCATTTAACCTGTATAATTCAATGGTATTTGGTATATTACATTATTAATGTTTTCAAATTGTGATACAAGTACACTGCATAACATAAAACCTACCATTTTAGCAATTATAGGTGTAAAATTCATTAACATGAACTATTCACAATGTTCTGCAATAACCACCACTATTTCCAAAACTTTTTCATTATCCCAGACAGAAACTCTGTAACCATTAATAACTCCACATTCCTTCTCCCCCAGTCCCTGGTAACCTCTAATCTACTTTCTGTCTCTATAAATGTGCCTATTCTAGGTACCTGATATAAGTGTAATCATATAGTATCTGTCCTTTTTATCTGGCCTATTTCACTTAGCATAATGTTTTCAAGGTTCATCTATGTTGTAGCATGTACCAGAATCTCCTTCCTTTTGCTGGCTGAATAATATTCCATTGTGTGTATATAGCACACTTCATTTATCTACTCATTTGTTCATGGACATTTGCGTTTTCCACCTTTTGGCCATTGGGAATAATGGCCATTAGTGTAAAAGTATCTGAGTCCTGCTTCTAATTCCTCTCAGTATATATCTAGAAGTGAAGTTCATGAGTCATATGGTAATTCTATGCGTAGGATTTTGAGGAGCTGCCAAACATTTCCGTAGTGGCTGCAATGTACAAAGGTTCCAATTTCTCTGCATCTTCACCAACACTTGATATTTTCCATTTATTGTTGTTTTTTTTTTTTTTGAGACAGAGTCTCACTCTGTTGCCCGGGCTAGAGTGAGTGCCGTGGCATCAGCCTAGCTCACAGCAACCTCAAACTCCTGGGCTCAAGTGATCCTCCTGTCTCAGCCTCCCGAGTAGCTGGGACTACAGGCATGCACCACCATGCCCGGCTAATTTTTTCTATATATATTTTTAGCTGTCCATATAATTTCTTTCTATTTTTAGTAGAGATGGGGTCTCGCTCTTGCTCAGGCTGGTCTCGAACTCCTGAGCTCAAACGATCCGCCCACCTCGGCCTCCCAGAGTGCTAGGATTACAGGCGTGAGCCACCGCGCCCGGCCTTATTGTTGTTTTTTTGATAATGGCCATCCTAAAAGAAGTTAAGTGATATCTCATTGAGGTTTTAATTTGCATTTACCTAATGACTAATTATGTTGAGCAACTTTTCATGTGCCGTTGTCCATTCATATATCTTATTAGGAAGAATGTACATTCAAATCCTTTGTTGTGGGCAGATTTAAAGATATGAAAAGGACATGAGGTAGCAAAAACAGTTTTACAGGACACATTTTCTGTCAATTTAGGGGCAATACGATGATTCTCAAAACTGAATATATTTAGATCAGTGAAGTTTCTTCTTAGAAACAAAAGTTGATGTCTAATTTGAATATCCAGTGAACTCTTCAGCCTACATTTGGAATGGAAACATTACAGAAGAACAAACATGTCAGAATGAGCATGTAGGAATGAGCATTGAAAGAGGAGGAGTTTTCCAGGTGGAGGAGAGGAGGAAGGGAATAATATGTGCACAGGTATATTGGTATGTCTACTAAATAAATGTGAAGCTAGAACAGGAAGAAGGGATCATGAGGCTTTAAGGCAGGCGAGGCCCTTGTGCAGAGTCTAATATCACATATTGAAGAGCTTTGGAATTTATCTTTTGGGAAGTAGTAACTTATTGGACGTGAGCAGTGTGATTAGACTTGAAAAGGGACCCCAAGTGGGTTGGAGGATGGTTGGGAAGGGTGAAGAGCCCGAAAGTGGAAAGAATAGTTAAGATGCTCTTGGAAGAGCCTAAATAAGAGATGGAGACCTGGACTATAGTAGTAGTGGGGGGGGAGGGATGGAAAAAATGGAATGATTTGAGAAGTTTTCAGGAGGTAAAAATAGACTCAACAGGACTTGAGTGGCAACTCTTCGACACTGGGGAGGTGGGGGAGATGAGGGAGCAGAAATAGAAGATGGCTCCAGGGTTTTTGAGCTGGTTGACTAAATGCACGATACAAGGACACTGGGTTACATATGTGGGCAAGTTGCCGTTTAGCAGCGGTTTCCAAAGGCCTGACCCTGGACTGATGGCTAATTATCAACTCATTTCCAGTGCTTTTAAAAAATAGATTCCCTGGTCCCACCCTGGAGTTTGATTGCACAAGTCTGAGATGGCGTCCAAGTATTACCATTTTAATTTTTAAATTTTTCTCCAAATTTTCATTTTAAATAGTTTCAAACCTACAGAAAAGTTGAAAGAATATAGTGTAATGATTACCCTTCACTTAGAATCTGCATTACTTGGTAACACTTTGCCACATTTCCTGTCTTCTTCCTGTCTCTCCATCCACATCTCTCTCCTCCCTCCCTTCTTCCACCCCCTCCATTTTATTAGCTGAACCATTTGAAGGCAGATGCACACACCACAGAATTTCATCCTTAAATACATCGGCATATATCACCTGAGAAAAAGGACATTCTCCTACAAAATTACAATTCCCTTAAGTTCAAGAAATTTAACAATAATTTAAATTTAACAATAATTTCCTATCTCCTAAGATACAGTCCTAATCTAAATTTCTCCTGCATCCTAAAAATGTCTTTTATAAGCTTTTGTCCAATCCAAGATCCAGGGCAAGTTTATACTTTGCTTTTGGCTGTCTCTTTGTTTCTCTTTCTCTCTCTCTCTCTCTCTCTCTCTCTTTTTTTCCCTAGAGACAGGGTATTGCTCTGTCACCCAGGGCAATCCTCCTGCCTCAGCTTCCCAAGTAGCTGGGACTAAAGGTACATGCCACCACACCCAGTTAATTTTTTACTTTTTATTTTTTTGTAGAGATGAGATCTGACTATGTTGCCCAGGCTTGTCTTGAACTCCTGGCATCAAGCTATCCTCTTGCCTCATCCTCCCAAAGTGCTGGGATTACAGGCATGAGCTACCATGCCTGGTTTTTAGTATATTTAATGTAGAACAACTCTATTTTCCTTTTGTTTTGATTTTTTCTTTGTTGGTTTTTGAGACAGGATCTCGTTCTGTTGCCCAGGCTAGAGTGCAGTGGCATGATCATAGTTAAATGCAACTTCAAACTCCTGGGCTTAAGTGAATCTCCAATCTCAGCCTTCTGAGTAGTTAAGACTACAAGCATGTGCCCATTCCTGGCTAATTTTTTTTAATTTTTGCAGAGATGGGGTCTCACTATGTTGCCCCAGCTGGTCTCAAGCTCCTGGCCCCAAACTATCCTCCCACCTCAGCCTCCCAAAATGCTACAAGTACAGGCATGAGCTACCATATCCAGTGTCTAGTTTTCCTTATATAGATCTTGTACAAATTTTGTTAGATTTATACCTAAGTATTTCATTTTGGGGAGTGGTAATATAAATGGTATTATGTGTTTAATTTCAAATTCCACTTGTTTGATGCTGGCATATAATATTCTTTTTGTATATTAATCTTATATTTTATTAATACAATCTTGCTATAATTGTTTATTGGTTCCAGGAGTCTTTTGGTCAATTCATTTAGATTTTCCACAAAGGTGATCATGTCATCTACAAAGACAGTTTTATTTCTTCCTTCCTAATCTGTATACTTTTTAGTTCCTTTTCTTGTTTTATTGCATTAGCTAGGACTTTAAGTATGATGTTGAAAAGTAGTAGTGAGAGGGGACATCTTTGCCTTGTTCCTGATCTTAGTGGGAAAGCTTCTAATTATTCACCATAAAGTATGATGCTTAGCTTTAGGTTATTTGTAGATATTCTTTATTAAGTTAAAGAAGTTCCCCTCTATTCCTAGTTTACTGGGAGTTTTTATCACTAGGGGTGTTGGATTTTGTCAAATTCCTTTTCTACATCTATTGATATAATTGTGTTATTTTTTTTCTTTAGCCTAATTATGTTATGGATTTCATTAATTGATTTTTCATATATTGAACCAGGCTTGCATACCTGGGATAAATCCCACTTGGTCACAGTATATAATTCTTTTATACATTGTTGGTTCAATCTGCTAGTGTTTTTTTAAGGATTTTTGCATCTATGTTTATGAGAGATACTGGTCTATAGTTTCCTTTTCTTGTAATGTCTTGTCTGGGTTTAGTATTAGAGTAATGCTGACCCCTTGCCAGGAATTAGCTACTCTCCCAGCAAAACAGGTCCCAAGGCAGGATCATCGCAAGAGATTTGGAAATAATAGAAATAGAAAAATAATATAGATGGATAAATAGCTGAGATGGAGACAAAGTGCAATTTAAAGTGATGGGAGAGTCAGGGGTCCTCCAGCATTTCCGTGAGCTGTGAGGCCCTGAGTGAAATCCCACATCAGTATTTATTGTTACAGCAAATAGTTGTCCTTTGTTAAAGAATTATGTGTACAGTTCATTCTCAGAGGTTTCCAGGGGAACCTCACCTAATTCTGTCTACAAGAATAGACAGTTACAAAATTTTTCTAAGATAACCATGTTAAGCCCTAAGTTAGAAACAGACCTAGCTGAGCATACAAATTAAAGATAAAATGTATAAAGTGAGAACACTGAGTCTGTGTACTACTCTAATCTACTTCTTCTAAATACACAGATACGTGGTCAGGAGTGAAGCAGGAATAGCCTTGAAGTTTAGGATAGTTCCAGCTGCATGTTATCTGCTGGGCAGGCATTTTAATCAGCTTCTCTGCCAAGGACCCAAACTGAGCTTCTGCCTTGCAAAAAAATCTCAAGGTGATGGCCAGCAGCAAAGAAACGCTGCTTTGCAAACATCATCTGACAATGCCTCCATTGTTGGAAGCAGCTTCTGTTCTGTGAACTAACACGTCTGCAGATTCCTTCAAGGCAAAGCCCTGCAAAAAAGCCCTCCTGAAACCTTTCACATCTCTTAGCCTATTTTCCCAACAACCCCTTAGAATGAGTTAGGAAGTATTCCTTGTGCTTCTAGCTTTTGAAAGAGATTGTAGAAAATTGGTATAATTTCTTCCTTAAATGTGTGGTAGAATTCACCAATGAACCCATCTGGGCCTGGTGCTTTCTGTTTTGGAAGGTTATTAATTATTGATTCAATTTCTTTAATAGATACAGGTCTATTCAAATTGTCTATTTCTTCTTGTGTGTTTTGGCAGATTGTGTCTTTCAAGGATTTAGTCCACTTCATCTAGGTTATTAATTTGTGGGCATAAAGTTGTTCACAGTATTCCTTTTAGTGTCCATGAGATCTGTAGTTATGTCCCTTCTTTCATTTCTGATATTAGTAATTTGTGTCTGTTCTCTTTTTTTCTTAGTCCTGGCTAGAGATTTATTGATTTTATTTATCTTTTTAAAGAACCAGCTTTTGGTTTTATTGCTTGTCTATTGAATTCCTGTTTTCACATTCATTGATTTCTGTTCTAATTTTTATTTATTTTCTCCAGATTACTTTGCATTTAATTTGCTTCTCTTTTTCTAGTTTCCTAAGGTGGAAGCTTAGATTATTGATTTTAGATGTTTCTTCTTTTCTAGTGTATGCATTCAATGCTATAAATTTCCCTCTAAGTATTGCTTTCACTGCACCCCACAAGTTTTGATAAGTTATATTTTTATTTTCATTTACTTCAAATATTTTAAAATTCCTCTTCAGATTTCTTCCTTGATTTATGTGTTACTTAGAAGTGTGTTATTTACTCTCCATGCATTTGGGAATTTTCCAGTTATCTTTCTGTTATTGATTCTTAGTTTAATTCTATTGTGTATGCTTTCTGTTCTTTTAAATTTGTTAAAATGTATTTTATCACCCAGGATGTAGTATATCTTGGTGAATGTTCCATGTGAGCTTGAGAAGAATGTGTACTCTGCTGTTGTTAGATGAAATAGTCTATAGATGTCAATGGAATATAGACCCATGGTGGTGTTGAGTTCAGTTATGTCCTTACTAATTTTTTTGCCTGCTAGATCTGTCCATTTCTGTCAGAGAGGTGTTGATGTCTTCAACTATAATAGTGGATTCATCTATTTCTCCTTGCAGTTCTATTAGTTTTTCCTCAGGTATTTTGATGCTCTGTTATTAGGCACATACATGTTAAGGATTGCTATGTCTTCTTAGAAAATTGAGTCCTTTATCATCATGTAATGGTCCTCTTTGTCATGGATAACTCTCCTTGTTTTGAAAACTGTTCTGTTTGAAATTATTATAGCTGCTCCCATTTTCCTAGTGTTAGCATGGTGTATTTTTCTCCATCCATTTACTTTTAGTCTCGATGTTTCTTTATATTTAAAGTAAGTTTCTTATATACAACATAAAGTTGAGTCACATTTTTGATTCACTGTGACATGGTATATTTAGACCATTAACATTCCAAGTGATTGTTGATACAGTTAGGTTAATATCTACCATTATTTGTTACTGTTTTCTATTTGTTGTCCTTGTTCTTTGTTCCTATTTTTATCTTCTCTTTTTCTGCCTCTCGTGGTTTTATTTGAACATTTTAGATCATTCCACTTTCTCTCCTTAGTATGTCTGTTATACTTTTTAAACTATTTTTAGTGGTTGCCCTAGAGTTTGCCATATACATTTGGTGAACCCAAGTCTACTTTCAAATAACATTATACTGCTTCACAGGGAGTAAGAGTATCTTATAATAATAAAATAATCTTAATTCCTCTCCCCCATCCCTTGTATCACTGTTATTATTCATTTCATTTATATGTAAGGATACATAAGAATATATATATGTATGATATATACATAAATGTACATAATTGACTACATTGTTGCTATTATTATTTTGAACAAACTCTTATGTTAGATCAATGAATAAAAAAATAAAATTTTTAATTTTACCTTTACTTATTGCTTCTTCAATGGTCTGGCTTTCTTTATTAGACATGAGCATTTGACCTATATCATTTTTCTTCTCTCTAAAGAACTTCTTTTGGCCGGGCGTGGTGGCTCACGCCTGTAATCCTAGCACTCTGGGAGGCCGAGGCGGGTGGATCGCTCGAGGTCAGGAGTTTGAGACCAGCCTGAGCAAGAGTGAGACCCCGTCTCTACTAAAAATAGAAAGAAATTATATGGACAACTAAAATATATATATACAAAAAATGAGCCGGGCATGGTGGCACATGCCTGTAGTCCCAGCTACTCGGGAGGCTGAGGCAGGAGGATCGCTTAAGCCCAGGAGTTTGAGGTTGCTGTGAGCTAGACTGACGCCACGGCACTCACTCTAGCCCGGGCAACAGAGTGAGACTCTGTCTCAAAAAAAAAAAAAAAAATAAAGAACTTCTTTTAACATTTCTTACAAGGCAGATGTACTGACAACAAATTCCCTCAATTTTTGTTTGTCTGAGAAAGTCTTTATATCTCCTTCACTTTTGAAGGATAATTCCATGGGGTACAGAATTCTAGGTTTGTGGCTTTTTCCCCTCTCAACAGTTTAAGAATTTCACACCACTCTTTGTTTGCTTGGTTTCTGAGGAGGAGTTGAATGTAATTCTTATCTTTGCTCCTCTATAGGTAAGATTCCCTGCTCCCCACCAGCTTCTTTTAGGATTTTTTCCTTTATCTTTGATATTCTGCAGTTTGAAAGCCTAGGTGTACTTTCCTGGCATTTATCCTGCTTGATGTTCTCTGAGCTCCATGAATGTGGTTTGGTGTCTCGCATTAATTTGGGGAAATTCTCAGTCATTATTACTTCAAGTGTTTCTTTTGTTCTTTTCTCCTTTTTCTCCTTTTGTTATTCCCATTACACATATGTTACACCTTTGTAGTTGTCCCATAGTACTCGGATATTGTTTTGCTTTTTTCGGTCTTTTTTCTCTTTGCTTTCCAGCTTTGAAGGTTTCTATTGAGATTCTTCAAGTTCAGAGAGTCTTTCTTCAGCTATATCCAGTCTGCTGATGAGTCCATCAAAGGCATCCTTCACTTCTGTTACACTGTTTTTGACCTCTAGCATTTCTTTTTGGTTCATTGTTAGGATTTCCATGTCTCTGCTTACAATGGCCACCTGTTCTTACGTGCTGTCTACTTTATCCATTAGAGTCCTTAGCATGTTAATCAGTTGTAAATGATCATATCCCTGCCCTGTCTGGTTCTGATACTTACTTTGTCTCTTCAAACTGTGTTTTTTGCCTTTAGTATGCTTTGTAATTTTTTCTTGATAGCTAGACCTCCTTTTACTGGGTAAAAGGAACTGCTGTAAATAGGCCTTAATGTGGTGGTAAGGTGAGTGGGGAGGGGAAGCATTCTGTAGTCCTATGATTAGGTCTCAGTCTTTTAATGAGCCAATGAGTCTAGCCTGTGAATTTCACAAGTGCTTCTCAATCCTTCCACCCCACCTTGGTGAGACATGATGATTAGAGTGGGCTGGAGCTGGGTGTTTCCCTTCCCCCAGGTCAGCTGGGCTCTGATAAAACCCCAGCAGGTTGGGCTCTGGTTAACTAGTTTCTCCTGAGGGCAGACTTCATTAAGGAGAGAGGAGTGCTCTGGGATATTTCAAAATGGTTCCTGTTCCTTTCTTCTTGCCAGAAGCATGAAGGCGTTTTTCTCTGATATTTACTGTCATAACCTGACTAGGCCCCTGGAGGTAAAACATACAAAATTGTGGGCTCTCTGTGACTAGGTCCTCTGCAGTTTTTAACTCTCGGACTTGTCCACACTGAGCCTCCAGTAATTCATCAGTTACAGTTCTGGTTTTCCTGCCTACACTGATTCCCTTAGAGGTTTCTGCTCAGCAGTTCCTATTCTGGTAAGTTGTGATTCTCTGTATTTGTCTGTCTCTCTAATTTGGGGGACCATGGTTTGTCCTGTGACCTCACTTCTCTTCCACATGCGAGAGCTGTTGATTTTTCAGTTCAGCTTTTTACTTGTGGTTAGGACAGAACAGCGACCTCCAAGTTCCTTACATGTGGAACTGGAAGCCGAAGTCTCTCATTGTTTTTGGTGTTCAAATTGTTCAAAATTGGCCAGTGGGAGCCCCTTCAAACCAGCTCCTGTGACCTCATGAATTTATTAAAGATATTTGCGTAAAATTTATCCTTTTTAGGTGTACAGTCCTATTAATTTTGATAAATGCATGCAGTCGTGTACCCATTACAACCAACATAGAGACTGTTTCCGTCACCCCAGAAATTTCTCTTATGCTCCTTTATAATCACTCCCCTCCATCACCCTAAGCCCCTGGAAATTGCTGGTCTGATTTTCATCCCCATAGTTTTGTCTTTTCCAGAATGTCCTATGTGATACTACATGAAGCCTTTTGGTTTTGGCTTCTTTCACTTAGCACAATACTTTTGAGATTAACTCATGTTGTTGCATGTATTAGTTCTTTCCTTTTTATTGCTATGTATTATGCCTTTTTATGAATGTACCATAATTCATCCATCCAGCAGTTGGTGGACATTTGGGTAGTTTCCAGTTTTGGCAGTTATGAACACAGCTTCTGTAAACTAACATACAGGTTTTTATGTGGACACGATTCTTTGTTTCTTTTGGGATGATACCTAGGTATGGACTTGCTGGGCCATATGCTATTCCCTTAGCTTTTGTGAGCAAGGTTTCCTGCTTTCTGGCACAAGAATATCTCAGGCTCACCTGCTAATTCCCTGCCTCATACCTAAATCAACCATTTTCCCAAAACAAACATAATTTAAAAAAAAAATAATTTAAAATCTCTTTATTCTGATATGAGCCTAGATTTGGGAACTTCTGATCTACATAACAGTACAGAATATGAAAGATTTTCACAAAGTTTTCTTATTAAAACTTTATATTAAAACCTCAGACCTTGGCCGGGCGCGGTGGCTCACGCCTGTAATCCTAGCACTCTGGGAGGCCGAGGTGGGCGGATCGTTTGAGCTCAGGAGTTCGAGACCAGCCTGAGCAAGAGCGAGACCCCACCTCTACTAAAAATAGAAAGAAATTATATGGACAGCTAAAAATATATATAGAAAAAATTAGCCGGGCATGGTGGCGCATGCCTGTAGTCCCAGCTACTCGGGAGGCTGAGACAGGAGGATCGCTTGAGCTCAGGAGTTTGAGGTTGCTGTGAGCTAGGCTGACGCCACGGCACTCACTCTAGCCTGGGCAACAGGGTGAGACTCTGTCTCAGAAAAAAAAAAAAAAAAAAAAAAAAAAACAAAACCTCAGACCTTGAAAGCAGGACATTGTCAAGACATGTGCTAAAATCAAGATAATAAGGAAAAGCCAGGCCAACTTGATTAGCATGAATAGCCTCAGCTGGGACACAGTCCTCAGGAGGTTAGCAATAGGCTTTCCACTCCCCCCATCCGACCTTGCTCATCCCTTTCTTTTTCTCCCCCCACTAGATCTTTAGCTAGATCTCACTCCCTGACTCAAACTCCTGGCCCACTCCAGCCTCGGTTTTGGTGAGGCTTATGGATGTGGTGTTTGTAAATATATTTAGATATGAAAAAAGTAATTTGTCTACAGGTCTGTGCCAAATAATCTTTCCAAGAAATTACTTTTAACTGTACTTGGAATTTGCCAAAGTATGTAGACTTCATTCATAAGTGGTTCACAAGCTTGCTTTGTATTTCACACGCTTATTATTTCCCCAGGTTCGACATTCAGGGTACGATGAAAAGGAAGCTGAGAACACATATTCATTACCCACTCACTAACTTGGACCTCACTCCTTACATTTGTCCAATTTTCCGGAAACATCCTAAATACAACCTATGTGCAGTGGTGGTGAGTAAAATACTAAACTATTTAAAGTAACACAATTTTAAAGAAAACTCTAGAATTATCTGCTTGAATTCCTACTCTTTTTATCTCTCCCTGACTTCTATACCTTACTTTAAAAAACAGAATATAGAGCCTAGAAATGTCCTGCTTTGACCTAGAACAGTAGAGCAGTGAAAAAATAAAATGTCCTGTTCACTGCTTCCTCCCATTCCCCCCACTCAGCGGCTATTTCAGAGCTAGGGACATTTGCAAGTTGTGCTCCTAGAGGCAGCAAAGGAAGTTGGTTCTAATAGCTTTATGTTGAATCATCATGAACCACTCTGTGGCCAAAGCCCCAAAGCACTAGTTATAGACGTCACAGTTGCAAGATTCAATGCATGTGTGCAGCCAGTCCTAGAAAAACTCTGGAAGTCCCTTTGGCTCTAAGTCAACTGTGATCAATGAGGATTCCCTGAACGAAAAAAGTGTGGCTTATAATTCAAACCAAATCACCAGAACTTCTCATATCAACCAACCCCAAGTAGCATGACATTCTCTAGGTTTCTGCTCTGGATCGTGGTGTGAAAGATCTGTTTCAGAATACACTCAGATTTCAGGTCGTGCCTGGAGGTCCAGTTGTGCTATGTCAGAAGGATGAGGCTCCCACCAGAGCCCACTATGATTCGCCAGGGTCCTCTGACCTACTGAAGTCTAATTTGCCTGTTCAGCTTATTGTCGAATGAATATATTCTAAAATGTTAATCCCACTGGCCTTCCTCATTAACATCTCTCAGAACTGTACCTCCAAACATTTAAAAATGATCACTTTTCTAGTTTTTCTTTTCACTTCAAGCCGCCTCCTTTCCAACTTATCCTGCTCCAAAATATGGTTTTTCTTCTCTCACTCCCCTACTTGGGAATTTAGAGTGGCATTCTCTTCTCTGTCATTTCAAATATAGCTCTTACATGGATTCCAAAATAGGACAAGAACTGTCTCCCCTATATTTTATTCTTTTAATTTCTCATTGTAGGTGTTTCTGCTTTAAGAAAATCCAAATAGGCCAGGTGCGGTGGCTCACGCACGCCTAGCACTCTGACAGGCCGAGGTGGGAGGATGGCTTGAGCTCAGGAGTTTAGAGACCAGCCTGAGCAAGAGCGAGACCGCGTCTCTACTATAAATAGAAAGAAATTAGCCAAACAACTAAAAATAGAAAAAATTAGCCGGGTATGGTGGCGCATGCCTGTAGTCCCAGCTACTCGGGAGGCTGAGGCAGGAGGATCGCTTAAGCCTGGGAGTTTGAGGTTGCTGTGAGCTAGGTTGATGCTACGGCACTCTAGCCCGGGCAAGAGAGTGAGACTCTGTCTCAAAAAAAAAAAGAAAGAAAGAAAAGAAAAGAAAATCCAAATAACAAAAAGCTGAATTTATATGAAAAAATGTAATTATCTGCATTAGGGAAAGATATATATTTATATAAAAAGAGTCACCCAAGCCTTCTATAAATTGTTAGTCCTTTTAGTAATTAAATAATTATGAGTTAATTGAGGGGCCAGAAGTTGGTTTTGAAAGAGAAATATATTTAGAATTGACTGCAAATTGATGATTCATCAGAGATAAGAACTAAGCATCTTTGAAATCATGGCCTATGACAACAGGAAAACAACCATCTAGAGCTTTGCTACTCTAGGTGAGGTCCGAGGAGAGCTGTAGCTTTGGTACCATCTCTTAGAAATAAAGGTTCTCAGATCCCAACCCAGACTTGCTGACTTAGAATATGCATTTTAGCAAGATCCCTGTGTGATTTGTGTGCATACTGAAGTTTGAGAAGCGTACATCTAGACTAAAAGGGAAGGATACCTCTGCAACATCCTTAAGAGATTTATCCAGCCTTTGCATGAGCCCTTCAAGAGTTTACTGCTTTTCAAGGCAGACACTTTATCTGCCAGATAGTTTGTTAGATTTATTTTACACACACTTATATAGTGCTTGCTATGTAACAGGCACTGTTCTAAGCACTTTACAAAAAATCAACAATTTAATCCTTATTATAGCCCCATGAGGCGGGCACTATTATTATCCCCATTTTACAGAATGGAAACAGACGCAGAGAAGTTAAGTAATTTGTCCCAAATTATACTGCCTACGAAGAGCAAAGCCAAGATCTAAACCCAGGCAGACAGGCTCCAAACCGTGCTGCTTACAATTGCTACATTAATGCTGCCTCTGATTGTTAAACACGTCTCTGTAATACTGAACCCAAATCTACCTTCCTCTTTGTCATTTCTTCCTGTTTGTCTCAATTCTGCCCTCAAAGCAGTAACAGCAATATATATGTGGCTTACAGCTAAATGCCTGTACGTATATATTAGCAAAGCAGAACACACTTTTTTCTTATACATGATGTTCCTTCAAATATTTGAAAATAGCAATCACACACTAACAATATTTAGTTGCTTCAACCTTCCTCAAATTAATTGGTTTCTAGAAAGACTGTTTAAACATTATAAATATTCCAGGCACAGAAAATTGAATAGAGTAAGTATTCACATTGCTCTTAACCTATGTTAAGGAATAAAATATTGCAGGATAAAATCAAAGCCCCCTGTGTATCTTTAATGATCCTGCTCCCCTCAACTCCCTGGTGTAACCATTACCCTGAATTAGGTGTGTATTATTCCTGTATATTCTTTTCCATAGTGTATCTGCATCTATACCTAGTGGCAGTATTATTTTACATGTGTTACATATCTGGCATATATCCTTCTTTAAATGCTTTTTTTCCCTCAATGATATTAATCCATGTTGATATAGTAGCCTTTTAAAAATATTTTTAATTGACATATCATAACTATATACATTAATGAGCTACAATGTGATGTTTTGCTATATGTATACAATGTGGAATGACTAAATCAAGCCAACATATCCATTAATTCATCTACTAATAATTTTTTGTGGTAAGGCATTTGAAATTTATTCTTAGCTATTTTGAAATATATAATTCATTTCATTGACTATAGTCACTCTCCTGTGTAATAGATTTCAAAAACTTATTCCTCCTGTCTAACAGAATCTTTGTATCCTTTGACCAACAACTCTTCATTCCTCGCTCCTCACCCCAACCTCTGGTAACCACTATTCTCTCTTCAATGAGGTCGACTACAGTATTTGTCTTTCTGTGCCTGGTTTATTTCACTTAGCATAGTATCCTCCAGGTTCATCCATGTTGTCACAAATGACAGAATTTCCTTCTTTTTAAAGGCTGAATGGTATTCCATTGTGTACATATACCACATTTTCTTTATCCATTTATCCATTGATGGACACTTAGGTTGATTCCATATCTTGGCAATTGTGACTAATGCTACAGTGAACATGGGAGTGTGGATACCCCTTCAACATATTTATTCAATTCCTTTGGTTATATACACAAAAGTAGGATTGCTGGATCATATGGAGCTCTATTTTTAGTTTTTTGAGGAAACTCCATACCATTTTCCTTAATGGCTGTACTAATTTACATTCCCACCAACAGTGTACAAGGGTTCCTTTTCTCCACATCCTGGCCAACACTTATCTTTCATCTTTATGATAATTGCCATTCTTGAAGGTATGAGGTGGTATCTCATTGTGGTTTCAATTTCCGTTTCCCTAATATTACATGGTGTTGAGCATTTGTTCACGAATCTGTTGGCCATTGTATGTCTTTTAAGAAATGTCTGTTCAAGTCCTTTGCCCATTTTTAAATCAGGTTATTTGTTTTCTTGTTATTGGGTTGTTTGAGTTCCTTATATTTTTTGGATATTAACCCTTTTATCAGATACATGGTTTGTAAATATATTATCCCATTCTGTGAGTTATCTCTTTACCTTATTTCATGTGCTGTACAGAAGCTTTTTAGCTTGAGGCAATCTTCTATTTTTGCTTTTGTTGCCTGTGCTTTTGTTACATATCAAAAAATTCATCGCCCAGATCAATGTTGTAGAGATTTTCTCCTGTGTTTTCTTCTAGTAGTTTTACAGTTTCATGTCTTATATTTGTCTTTAATTCATTTTGAGTTGATTTTTTTATATGATTTTTATATATAAGTATTCAATTTCAGTGCTCTGAATGTGGATATCCAATTTTCTCATTATCATTTATTGAAGAGATTCTCCTTTCTCTATTGTGTGTTCTTGGCACCTTTGTCAAAAATCATTTGACCGTAGATGCATGGTCCACTGGCTGCTATAGCTGGTTTTTTTTTTTTTTTTTTTTTTACCAGTGCCATGCTGTTCTTATTACAATTGCTTTATAATATATTTTGAAATTGGGGGTGCAATGCCTCCAGCTTTGTTCTTTTTGCTCTTTTTGATTTTACTTTGCTTTTGGCTATTCAGGGTCTTTTGTTATTCCATATGAATTTAAGGATTGTTTTTTTCTATTTCTGTGAAAACTTTCACTGGAATTTTGATAGTGATTGTATTGAATCTGTAGATCATTTTGGTGGGTATAGACATTTTAACAATATTCTTCCAATCCATAAACATGGGATATCTTTCCATTTATTTGTGTTTTCTTTAATTTATTTCATCAATGTTTTATAGTTTTCACTATCTTTCACCCCCTTGGTTAAATTTATACCTAGGTAGTTTTTGTTGGTGTTGCTATTGTTTTTTGTTTTGTTTTGTTTTGTTTTTCTGAGACAGAGTCTCACTCTGTTGCCCAGGCTAGAGTGCTGTGGCATTAGCCCAGCTCACAGCAACCTCAAACTCCTGGGCTCAAGCGATCCTCCTGCCTCAGCCTCCTGAGTAGGTGGAATTACAGGCATACGCCACCATGCCTGACTAATTTTTTCTACATATTTTTAGTTCAGCTAATTTCTTTCTATTTTTAGTAGAGATGGGGCCTCGCTCTTGCTCAGGCCGGTCTTGAACTCCTGAGCTCAAACAATCCTTTTGCCTCAGCCTCCCAGAGTGCTAGGATTACAGGTGTGAGCCACCACACCCAGCCCTTGATCCTCTTTCTTGTTATTGATCTATTCAGATTTTCTATTTCTTCATGATTCAGTCATGGTAGGTTGTATGTGCTTGGGAATTTGTTCATTTCTTCTAGATTATCCAATTTGTTGGTATATAATTGTCCCTAGTACTTTCTTATGGTGCTTTGTATCTGTGTTATCAGTTGTGATGTCTCCTCTTTCATTTCTGACTTTGAGTCTTCTTTTTTTTTTCTTAGCCTAGCTAAAGGTTTGTCAATTTTGCTTATCTTTTTAAAAGACCAATTCTTACTTTAATGGATTGTTCTTGTTGTTGTTGTTGTTGTTAGAGACAGAGTATTTCATTCTGTTGCTCAGGCTGGAGTCCAATGGCCTGATCATAGCTCACTGTAACCTTGAATTCCTGGGCTCAAGCAATCCTCCCACCTCAGCCTCCCGAGTAGCTAAAATCACAGGCACATGGCACTATGCCTGTATAATTTTTAATTTTTTTTGTAGAGAAAGGGTTCTTACCATGTTGTCCAGGCTGGCCTCAAACTCCTGGCTTCAAGCAATTCTCCCACCTTGGCCTTCCAAAGTGCTGGAATTACAGGAGTTAGCTGCCATGACTGGCCCATGATTATTTTTCTTCTATTGTTTTTCTAGTCTCTGTTTCATTTACTTCTGCTCTGACCTTTGTCATTTCCTTTCTTCTGCTAAGTTTGGGCTTCATTTTTTTGTTCTTTTTGTAGTTCTTTGAGGTGCAACATTAGATTATTTGAGATTTTTTTTGAATGACTGAAATTTAAAAACACTGGTACATAACTGTACATATTTATAGGGTATATGTGATATTTTGATACATGCATACAATGTGTGATGATCAAATCAGTATTTAGGATATCCATGACCTCAAACATTATCATTTATTTGAGTTGGGAACATTTCAAATCTTCTTTCCTAGCTATTTTGAAATATTCAAATAGGCCAGGCACGGTGGCTCATGCCTGTAATTCTTGCACTCTGGGAGGCCGAGGCAGGTGGATCGTTTGAGCTCAGGAGTTCGAGACCAGCCTGAGCAAGAGCAAGAACCCTGTCTCTACTAAAAATAGAAAAATTATCTGGACAACTAAAAAATATATAGAAAAAATTAGCTGGGCATGGTGGCGCAATGCCTGTAGTCACAGCTACTTGGGAGGCTGAGGCAGAAGGATCGCTTGAGCCCAGGAGTTTGAGGTTCCTGTGAGCTAAGCTGACGCCATGGCACTCTAGCCCAGGCAACAGAGTGAGACTATGTCTCAAAAAAAAAAAAAGAAAAAGAAATATTTAAATAATATACAATTATTGTTACCTATAGTCACCTGATTGTGCTGTTGAACACAATCCTTGCTCCTTCTATCTAACTGTATGTTTGTACTCATTAACCAACCTCTCTTTATCCTTCCCCCCAACCCTTCCCAGCTTCTGGTAACCATCGTTCTATTCTCTGCCTCCATGAGATCAACATTTTTAGCCCCTACATGAGTGAGAGTATGCAATATTTGTCTTTCTGTGCCTGTTTTATTTCACTTAACAGAATGACCTCCACTTCCATCCATGTTGCTGTAAATAACAGGAGTTCAATTCTTTTTTATGGCTGAATAGTATTTCATTATACACACACCCCCCCCCCACATTTTCTTTATCCATTTGTCCATTGATGGACTCTTAGGTTGATTCCATATCATGGCTGTTATGAATAGTGCTACAATAGGGGTGCAAAGATCCCTTTGGTATACTGATTTCCTTTCCTTTGGATAAGTATCTAGTGGTGGGGTTTCTGGATTGTATGGCAGTTATATCTTTAGTTTTTTGAGGAAACTCTGTGCTGTGTTCCATAATGGCTATACTAATTTTCATTCCCACCAACAGTGTATAAGAGTTCCCTTTTCTCCACATCCTTGCCATCATTTGTTAATTTTTGCCTGTTTGATAATAGCCATTCCAACTGGGGGTGAGGGATGATAGCTCATGGTGGTTTTCATTTGCATTTCCCTGATCATTAGTGATGTTGAACATTTTCTTATATGCCCATTAGCCATTTGTATGTCTTCTTTTGAGAAATGTCTGTTCATGTCTTTTGTCCACTTTTTAGTGGGAATATTATTGTTGCTGTTCAGTTGTTTGAGTTTCTTATCTGGATATTAGTCCCTTGTTGGATGAATAGTTTGCAAATATTTTCTTCCATTCTACAGGTTATCTTGTCACTCTGTGGATTGTTTCCTTTGCTGTGAAGAAGCTTTTTAGGTTAATATAATCCCATTTGTGTATTTTTGTTTTTGTTGCCTGTGTGTTTAAAGTCTTAGTCATAAAATCTTTGCCCAGGCCAATGTCCTGAAGTGTTTCCTCCATATTTTCTTCTAGTAATTTTATAGTTTGGGGTCATATGTTTAAGTATTTAATCCATTTTGAGTTGAATTTTGTATATGGTGAGAGAGAGGGGTGTGGTTTCATTCTTCTGCATATGGATATCCAGTTTTCTCAGCACCATTTATTGATGCATGTGTCCTTTCCCCACTCTATGTTCTCAGTATCTTTTTCAAAAATAAATTCACTATCAATATATGTATTTATTTCTGGGTTCTCTATTCTGTTCCATTGGTCTATGTGTCTGTTTTTATAGCAATACCATGCTGTTTTGGTTACTATAGATTTGCAGCATATTTTGAAGTCAGGTAGTGTGATGCCTTTCTTTTCTTATATAGGTGTTTATTGCTATAAATTTCCCTCTTGGAACTGCTTTTTCTGTATCCCGCTAAGTGTTGCTCTATTGTGTTTGTCTCAAGGTATTTTGTGATTTCCTTTTGATTTCTTCTTTGACCCATTGGTGGTTTAGGAGCATGCTGTTTAATTTTCACATCTTTGTGAATTTTGCATGATTTCTCCTTTTACTGATTTCTAGTTTCATGACATTGTATTGAAAAGATACTTGATAGGATTGCAATCCTTTTAAAATTTTAAAGTCTTATTTTGTGGCCTCTAACATATGATCTATCCTGGAGAATGCTCTATGTGTGCTTGAGAAGAATGTGTATTCTGTTGCTGTTGGATGGAATGTTCTGTATGTGTCTGTTAGGTCTATTTGGTTTAAAGTGTAATTCAAGTCCAATGTTTCTTTATTGATTTTTTTCTGCTTAGATCTATTCATTGTTGAAAGTGGATGGAATATTCATGTCCTCTGCAATTGTTGCATTGCAATCTATCTCTTCCCTCATATCATTTAATAATTGCTTTACATATTTAGGTGTGGGGCTATTAGGTACATATATATTTGCAATTGTTATATCCTTTTGATGAATTCACCCCTTTATCATTATACAATGACCTTCTTTGTCTCATTTTACAGTTTTTTTTTTTTTTTTGAGACAGAATCTCACTCTGTTGCCCGGGCTAGAGTGCCGTGGCGTCAGCCTAGCTCACAGCAACCTCAAACTCCTGGGCTCAAGCAATCCTCCTGCTTCAGCCTCCCGAATAGCTGGGACTACTGGCATGTGCCACCATGCCCGGATAATTTTTTCTATATATATTTTTAGTTGTGCAGATAATTTCTTTCTATTTTTAGTAGAGATGGGGTCTCGCTCTTGCTCAGGCTAGTCTTGAACTCCTGACCTTGAGCGATCCTCCCGTCTAGGCCTCTCAGACTGCTAGGATTACAGGCATGAGTCACTGTGCCTGGCCCATTTTACAGTTTTTGACTTAAGGTCTATTTGGTCTAACATAGCTACTCCTGCTCTCTTTTGGTTTCCATTTATCTGAATATCTTTTCCCATCTCTTCACTTTCAGTCTGTGAGTCCTTACTAGTAAAGTGAGTCTCTTGTACACAGCATATAGTTGGCTCTTTTTTTTTTTTTTAAATCTATTCAGCCACTCTGTATTTTGATTGGAGAATTTAATCCATTTATACTCAAAGTAATTGTTGATAGGTAAGGACTTGCTACTGCCATTTTGTAATTTTTCTTCTTTTGTAGATCCTTTGTTTCTTTCTTCCTCTCTTGCTGTCTCCTTTTGTGGTTTGAATAGCTTTCTGTGGTAGTATGCTTTGAATCCTTCCTTTCTTTTTATATTTTGTGCAACCATGCTGTTTTTGCCTTGTGATTACCATGGGCTTACCTAAAACATCTTTTACTTGTAACAGACTATTTTGAGCTGATAACACCTTAACTTTAATTGTATACAAAAAGTATACTTTTTCTCCCTCCCATTTTATGATTTTGATGTCAAAATTTACATCTTTTTGTAATTTAGTAGATACATTAACTTTAATACATTCATTTTAACTGCCTTTAATCAATTATATCATGTCTCCTATTGCTGGGCAGTTAAGTTGTTTAAAATATTTTGCTTTTAGAAACCGTTTTGTAGAATGTATTGCCACGTGCTAACACATGAAACTTGATTTTGTATATGCGTGTGCATATGTGTGTGTTTTCCCAGACCACACTTAGAGAATTAGAGTCCTAAATCTCTCTTTTATTAATGTAGCAAATTATATCAATTGCTTTACTACTCGATTTTCTTTCTTTCTTTTTTTTTTTTTTTTTGGCTAAAGATGTTTTAAGGTTTTTTACATCTATTGTTAAAATTAAGAGATTAACCTATAATTTTCTTTTGTCATACTGTCATTTTCTGTTTTGGGGAAACAGAACAGCCTTATTCCGGCCTCACAAAATGAGTTTGTCACTCTTTTCTATTCTCTCGCACAACTTGTGTAAGATGAAAATAATCAGTCCTTGAAAATCTGGTAGAATTAAACAGAAAACCATCTGGTACTGGAATTTTTTTTTTCTGGTGGGTAGATTTTAAAATATTGACTCAAAATGCTTTAGCCATTTGGGTCTATTAATTAAGGATTTCTATTTCTTCGTTTTCTAAAAAATAAAATTTTTATTTAAAAAAAAACCATACATAAAGAAAAGTACACAAACCTTGAGTCTAAAACTTAATGAATTTTCAAGTGAACATACCCATGTAACCAGAACAGAGTTTGAACGGAATATGACCAGCACCCTAACTGCCCTTGTACACCCTTTGAGTCCCAGAAACCACTGACTTCTAATAGGAAAGATTTTTTTGCCTACTTGTGCTTTATGTAAATGGAATAATACAGTATGAACTCTTTTGTGTCTGGCTTTCTTCACTCAAAATTATGCACCATTCACCCATATTTTTGCTGTATAGTATTACATTGTGTGAAAATACTATAATTTAGTAATTCATTCTACTGTTCAGGGGCTTTTGGGTAATTACCAGCTGTTGATTATTACAAAGAGTGTTGCTATAATCATTCTTTGTTTGTGAACACGTGCACACAATTCTTTTGGGTGCATACCTAAGAGTGGAAGTGCTAGTTCAAGGGTACGCATATGTCTAGCTTTAGTAACTACTACTCAATTGTTTTCCAAAGTGATTGTTCCAATTCATACCCCACCAGCAGTGACTGAAAGTTTCAGTTGCCTTAAATCCTTGTTAACACTTGGTAGGGAGTGTTTTGTTTTGGCCGTTCTGGTTGCCTATGTAGTAGTACAGCACTGTGGTTTAAACACCTACTTAAATTTGACTATTTTCTTTTGTGAAATGCCTAAACAAGTCTTGCCCAGTTTCCTATTTTTCCTGCCTGTCTCTTATTGTAATTCTTGATAAATCTTGGATGTATATTTTTAAATTATCTTAACTGTGTGGCTTGATTTTTTTTTTTTTTTTTTTTTACTCTCTTAATAGTGAATTTTTTTTTTTTTTTTTTTTTTTTTTTTTTTTGAGACAGAGTCTCACTTTGTTGCCCAGGCTAGAGTGAGTGCCGTGGCGTCAGCCTAGCTCACAGCAACCTCAAACTCCTGAGCTCAAGGGATCCTGCTGTCTCAGCCTCCTGAGTAGTTGGGACTACAGGCATGCACCACCATGCCCGGCTAATTTTTTCTATATATATATTTAGCTGTCCATATAATTTCTTTCTATTTTTAGTAGAGATGGGGTCTCGCTCTTGCTCAGGCTGGTCTCGAACTCCTGAGCTCAAACGATCCGCCCACCTCGGCCTCCCAGAGTGCTAGGATTACAGGCATGAGCCACCACGCCCGGCCTTAATAGTGAATTTTAATGAACAGTTTTTCATTTTAAGGTCCTTTTGATCAAGTTATTTACTTTATTGTTTGTGGGTTTTTTTGTGTTCTGTTTTCTTGTTTGTTTTTTAAAGAGATGGGGACTTGCTATGTTGCCCAACCTCCCAAGTAGCTGGGACTATGGGCTTGTGCCACCATACGTGGAGTGTTCTGTTTAAGAGACATTTGTCTACCCCAAAGATCAGTAAGACATTCACTCATATTATCTTAGCAAAACTTTGTTTTATCCTAACATGGTTTTTAAATTTTTTCCCCGAAATTGTCCATTTTTCACATTTTTAAATCGATTGGCATAAAGTCACTCATGTTATTCCCTTGGAATTTAAAAATCTCTATTCTCAGTTCTCCCTTTGTTCATTTTTTAAAATTTTACAGTATTAAGGGGGTACAAATGTTTTTGGTTACATGGATCACTTTGTAATGCTTGAGTTATGGCTATAAAGTGTGCCCATCACCCTAATAGTGTTCATTGTACCCATTAGGTAGGTTTTTGCCCCCCTCTCCACACCCCCCGTGCTTGATTTCCACTAAGTTTTACATTTCTCTGTGCACATGTGTGCTCATTGGTTAGTTCCAGTCATTCTTTTTTTTTTTTTTTTTTTGAGACAGAGTCTCACTCTGTTGCCCAGGCTAGAGTGAGTGCCGTGGCGTCAGCCTAGCTCACAGCAACCTCAAACTCCTGGGCTCAACGGATCCTCCTGTCTCAGCCTCCCGAGTAGCTGGGACTACAGGCATGCACCACTATGCCCGGCTAATTTTTTCTATATATATTTTTAGCTGTCCATATAATTTCTTTCTATTTTTAGTAGAGATGGGGTCTCACTCTTGCTCAGGCTGGTCTCGAACTCCTGAGCTCAAACGATCTGCCCACCTCGGCCTCCCAGAGTGCTAGGATTACAGGCGTGAGCCACCGCGCCCGGCCCCAGTCATTCTTAATATTATCTGTGTCTAATCTCTTTTTCTTGACCAATCTTCCCAAAGGTTTATCTATTTTATTAGTCATGTAAAAGAACCAGCTGTGGTTTTGTTGTTTCTATAATTTCTTTGTGTTGTTGTTTATTAATTTCTGCTCTTTATTTCCTTTCTTCTACTTTCTTTGAATTCCTTGCGTTTTGATCTACTTGTTACTTAGAGGTGCATCTAAAAAATTCCAAACATGATTGTTTGTTACTCATTATTACTTTGCTACTCATTTGGAACTTCACTGCATTCTTGTCAAAAAACATGGTTAATATGTTATCCATTCTTTAGTATTTGCTTTTTGACCTAGTTCTATGTTCTTTTTTTTTTTTTATTTCATCTTATTATGGGGGATACAGATTTTCAACTTACATACGTTGCCCATGTACCGCCTGTCCCCCCAAGTCAAAGCTCCAGGCGTGTCCGTTCCCCAGACAGTGCACATTGCACCCATCATGTAGGTATATATCCATCCCCTCCTCACAGCCCCTCCTCCCCGAGTCAGCACCTTCAAGCGTGACCATTCCCCTAACGGTGCGCAATGCACTCATTGTGTAGGCATACACCCATCCCCTCCCCCACCCCCCACCTCAGTCTGATATCCGATTGGTATCGTTCCCAGATGTGAATTTAGGTGATGATCAGGGAAACCAATTTTCTGGTGAGTACATGTGATGCTTGTTTTTCCATTCTTGGGATACTTCACTTAATATAATGGGTTCCATGGCTACTCAGTTGTGGTAAAGCCAAAGTATGAATTTAGGCAATGTGGAAAGAGAAATCAGCACTCTTATTCATTATGCTTTATGTGTAAACATAGAAAACACACATATAAAACACAAAATATTCATATCAATCAGATACAGACCAAGAAATATGCACATCTACTTTATAAAATGTATATCTGCTTTTATTAGATGAAAATAGAAATTTAAAGAACTCATATGTTTGTATAATGTAGCTACTAGCAAAACTGCTCAATTAAAAGCATTTGTTGTTATAAATATTAAGCAAATCATATGTTCTTCCTGGAACTATTTCCTCTGTAAATTTTGTGCATTTACAAATTTTAGAAAGATTTCTAGAATTTTCCAGTTCTAATATTTTATGAATTTATGATCCTCGTTTTAATTCCCAATTTTTCTCACTTTGAGAACTATTGTTTGGTTGAGTCAATTAATTCTTTTTCTTTTTTTCTTCATTCATGTTTGCTGAGGGGGTTCTGCATCTGACAAATTATGTTGTGTTTTCATTTTCATTCAATTTAAAATATTTGCTAATTTCTTTTTTTATTTCTTTGACCCATGGATTAGTTATAAGTATATTGTTCACTTTCCAAATATTTGATTTTCTTTATATTTTTCTGTTATTGATTTCTAATTTAATTCTGTTGTGATCAGACAACTTTATAAGATTTGAATTCTTTGAAATTTATTGAGACGTGTGGTCAGAATATGATGTCTCTTGGAAAATGTTATGTGTGTATTTGAGAAAGGTGTATATTCTGCTGTTATTGGGTGCAATGTTCTATAAAATGTCAGTTCAAATTGGTTGATAGAGCTGTTTAAGTTTTTAAATCTTTACAGATTTTTTCTACTTGTTATATCAATTATTGAAATAGGGGTGTTAAAATCTCCATCTATGATAGTGTACTTTACTATTTTCCTTTTTCAGATCAATCTGGTTTTACTTTATATATTTTAGAGTTCTGATAATAGCTGAATAAACATTTTGGATTGCTATGTTCTCTTGAAAAAAAAAATATATAATGGGTTCCAACTCTCTCCAGGAGAACCATAGAGTTGTCGTATCTTCGTTATTTCTTATAGCTGAGTAATATTCCATGGTATACATATACCACAGTTTACTAATCCAGTCATATATTGATGGGCATTTGGGTTGTTTCCACATCTTTGCAATTGTGAATTGTGCTGCTATAAACATTCGGGTACATGTGTCTTTGTTAGAGAATGACCTTTTTTCCTTTGGGTATATGCCCAATAATGGGATTGCTGGATCGAATGGTAGGTCTACTTGAATCTGTTTAAGATATCTCCATAATGCTTTCCACAGGGGTTGCACTAGTTTGCAGTCCCACCAGCAGTGTATGAGTGTTCCTGTCTCTCCACACCCACACCAACATGTGTTGTTTTGGGATTTTTTGATAAAGGCCATTCTCACTGGAGTTAAGTGATATCTCATTGTGGTTTTGATTTGCATTTCCTTAATGATTAGGGATGTTGAGCATTTTTTCATACGTTTGTTAGCCATTCTTATATCTTCTTTTGAGAAATTTCTATTCATGTCATTTGTCCACTTTTTGATAGGGTTGTTTGATTTTTTTCTTGCTGATTTTCCTGAGTTCTAAATAGATTCTTGTTATCAGTCCTTTGTCTGATGTGTAGTATGCAAAAATTTTTTCCCATTCTGTAGGTGGTCTGTTTATTCTCGTGACTGTTTCTTTGGCTGTGCAGAAGCTTTTTAATTTAATCAGGTCCCATTCATTTATTTTTGTTGTTGCTGTGATTGCCTTAGGGGTCTTCTTCATAAATTCTTTGCCTAGGCCAATGTCTGTAAGAGTCTTTCCTACATTTTCTTCTAGAATTCTAATCGTTTCACACCTAAGGTTTAAGTCTGTTATCCACCGTGATTTGATTTTTGTGAGAGGTGAAAGTTGTGGGTCCTGTTTCAGTCTTCTACAAGTGGCTAACCAATTCTCCCAGCACCATTTATTGAATAGGGATTCTTGTCCCCAGAGTATGTTCTTGCCTGCTTTGTCAAAGATTAGGTGTCTATATAAGGATGGTTTTATATTTGGATTTTCTGTTATGTTCCACTGGTCTGTGTCCCTGTACTTGTGCCAATACCAGGCTGTTTTAAGAACCACGGCCTTGTAGTATAGTTTGAAGTCTGGCAAATTAATACCTCCCATTTTGTTTTTATTGCTTAAAATTGCTTTTGCTATACAGGGTCTTCTCTGATTCCATACAAAGTGTATAATTATTTTCTCTACGTCTGTGAAAAATGATGTTGGTAGTTTAATAGGGATTGCATTGAATCTGTAGGTCACTTTGGGTAGTATAGACATTTTAACAATGTTGATTCTTCCGATCCACGAGCATGGTATTATATGTTCTTGAAAAGAATTCTTAAATTAGGCTTAGGGTTCCATATGTCCATTATATATAACCTATTGTGTTGTTCAAATATTATATACTGTTAAGCTTTTGCTTGCTTTAAAAAAATTAATAACTGAGAGATGTGTGTTAAAATGTGATTTTTGTCAATATTTTAGTAATTCTTTTTCAATTTATATAATTTGAATATGCATTGCAATTTTATATCTTTCTAGTAAATTGTTCCTTTTCTCATTATTGGGAGGCTTGTATCCTTAATCATGCTTTTTTCAGTTCAAGTCTTTCTAATTTAATCTTGACAAAACTATGTCAGCATTTTTTTTCTTTTTTATACAACTCACCATAGGTTGAACATTCTTTTGAATTATATTCTTTTTCTATCCTTTTGTTTTCTTTTTCTCTTAAATGTCATTGTGTGATATTTGATAACTATAAAAGCATATATCTAGGATATATGGTTGTTGTCTTGGTCCTTTCAGGCTGCTATAACAAAATACCATACACTGGGTAGTTACAAACAGGAGAAATTTCTTGCAGTTCTGGAGGCTTGCAAGTCCAAGATCAGGGCACCAAAACATTTGATGTCTGATGAAGGCCTGCTACCTGATTCATAGATGGCACCTTCTCTCTGTGTGCTCACATGGTGGCAGGGGCAAGGCAGCTCTCTGGGGCCTCTTTTATATGGACATTAATCCCATTCATGAAGGCTCTGTCTTCATGACCTAATCACCTCCAAAAGCTCCACCTCCTAAAACCCTCACATTGGAGATTAAGTTTTAACATGAATTTTGGAGGAGAAACAAATATTCAGAACATAGCAGATGGCATGAAGCATAATAACAAGTGAATACCTGTGAAACCATCACCCAACTTAAGAATTTAAGAACTTAAACATAACTACCAGCAACTCCTGGGCAACATAATGAGACCTTGTTGCTAAAAACAAAACAAAACAAAAAAACAACTAGCTGAGTGTGGAGGTGCAGGCCTATAGTCCTAGCTACTCAGGAGTCTGAGGATCTCTTGAGTCCAGGTGTCCTAAGTTGCGGCAAGCTATGATTGTGCCACTGCACAGCACCCTGGGTGACAGAGCAAGACCCTATCTGAAAACAACAAAATCACCAATGTGATTGCATCTATCTGTATATTCCTTCCCTATATTCCTTGTCTTATGCTTTTGAGATTATACTATCCTGAATTTCATGCTTATGCTCTTGACTGTTTAATATCATTTTATTACATATATCTCTAATATGTTGTTTAGGTTCCTTTTGAGCTTTATAAAAACGCATTATCTCTTTAGACTTTGCAAGTTGCTTTTTTCATTGAATATTTTTAAGATTCATCTACATTGTTGCATGTGATTATAT
This sequence comes from Eulemur rufifrons, assembly GCF_041146395.1. NCBI lineage: Eukaryota > Metazoa > Chordata > Mammalia > Primates > Lemuridae > Eulemur > Eulemur rufifrons. Next base: position 42,711,086 of record NC_090984.1, read on the forward strand.
TTTCACTAGCCTGTGATATTTATTTTGTCACTATAACAATCTATCCATTGTCCTATTGATGGACATTTGACAGTTGATAGATTTTTGCTGTTATGAACAACATTGTGTGAACATTTTTGCATATATATGTATAAGAGTATCTCTGTATATCCTTAGGAGTGGAGTCACTTGGATCATAAAGTATATGCATGTTTAACTTTCCAGGTAATGTTAATGATTTTTAAAATGATTATACGAATATACACTCCTACCGGCATCATCAGACTTAATTTTTTGCCATCTAGTGGCTATAAAATTATCTCCTTTGTTTCCCTAATGATTAATAGGTTTGAGTAACTTAACCATATTTCTTTGCTATTAGCCTTTCCTATTCTATGAAATATTTGTCTTTTGCACATTTAAAAAAACCAGGTTCTTTTTTTTTTTTTTTTTTTTTTTTTTTTGAGACAGTCTTGCTCTGTTGCCAAGGCTAGAGTGCCATGGCGTCAGCCTAGCTCACAGCAACCTCAAACTCCTGGGCTCAAGCGATCCTCCTGCCTCAGCCTCCCCCATAGCGAGGACTACAGCCACATGCCACTATGCCCAGCTAATTTTTGTATTTTTTGTAGAGATGGGGTCTCACTGTTGCTCAGGCTCATTTTGAATGAACTGCTGAGCTCAAGCAGTCCTCCTGCCTTGGCCTCCCAGAGTGAGCTACCGCGCCTGGCCTATTTCTCTTTTTTCTTATTGATTTCAAGGAGTTCTTTATATGTTATAGATACTATTTCTCTGTAAGTTATATATGTTACTAATAACTTCTCTCAACTTTTAGTTTGTTGCATACTTCTTGTTTTCTCAACTTAAATGAGTTTTTAGTGAGATAGCTGACATACCATCAAATTTACCTCAAATGTGTAAAAGTCAGCGGTTTTTAGTATAGTCAGAGTTGTGCAGTCATTGCCACCATCCAGTTTTAGAACATTTTCACCATCCTCAAAAGATACCCCATAACCCATTCCTTCTCCCCTCAGTCTCTGGCAACTACTAATCTACTTTCTGTTTCTATTGATTTGCCTATTCTGGGCATTTTATATAAATTGAATCATATATATGACATTTTGTGTTTATCTTCTATTCAGCATAAAGTTTTGAAGGTTCATGTTGCAGCATGTATCATTATTTCTTTTTATTGCCAAATAATATTCCATTGCATGGGATATGCCACTTTTAATTTATTGATTCATCTGTTGACAGACATTTGGTTTGTTCCCACTTTTTGGCTACTGTCAATAATGCTGCTATGAACATTTGTGTACAGCTTTTTCTGTGGACGTATGTTTTCATTTCTCTTGGGCATATACCTGAGAGTGAAATTGCTGGGTCATATAGTAACTATATTTAACCTTTGGAAAAACTGCCAAACTGTTTTCCAAAGTGGCTGCATCATTTTATATTCTCAGCCAGCAGTGCGTGAGGTTCCAGTTTCCCCACATCCTCATCAACACTTGTTATTGTCTGTCCTTTTAAATTTTATCCGTACAAGTGGACATAAAGTGGTATATCATGGTTTTGAGGTGCATTTCCCTAATGACTAATGATGTTATCTTTTCATGTGCTTTCTCCCAAGTTTTTAAATAAAAATTTGCAAACACTCAGAAAAATCTGAAAGAACACAGGTATACACTTCACCTAGATTCCATAATTACCATTTTAGCAATGTATACACTTTTATATATTTGAACGTTCTCTTTATAATTTTTTTCCGAATTATTTGGATGTTAGTTGCACATATCATGATACTTCATCCATAGTAAATCAACATGTATCTCTTAACCACATTCTCCTACATATCCACAATACCAGTATTATACGTAAGAAAATTAAAATTCCATCACTTATATTAATAAATTCATATTCAAATGTGTCAACTGTCGCAATCTTTTTTTTTTTTTTTCTTTTGAGACAGGTTATCACTGTCTTGCCCAAGTTAGAGTGCAGTGGCATCATCATAGCTCACTGCAGTCCCAAACTCCTGGGCTCAAGCAATCCTCCTGCCTCAGCCTTCCAAGTAGCTGGGGCTACAAGCATGCGCCATCACACCTGGCTGATGTTTTAAATTGTTTTTGAAGAGATAGAGTCTCCCTAAGTTGCCCAGGGTGGTCTTGAACTCCTGGCCTCAAGTGATCCTCCTGCCTCAGCCTCCCAAAGTGCTAGGATATAGGCGTGAGCCACTATGCCCATCCCACAATGTTTTTATAAAAATATTTAATAGCTATTTTTCTTTTTAAAGACCAGAATCCATTCCAAATTCACAAACTGCATTTAGTTGTTATATCTTATAGCAACTTTTGACAAGTTTTTATTTTAATGTAGTTGAAACATCAATCTCTTCCTGTTAGTCCTTTTCTGTGTCTCATTTAAGAAAACTTTTTCAACCCTACAGTTACAAAGATATTTATCTGTATGTCTTCTAAAAATTTTAAATTTGTTTTGCACTTAAGATAACAATGTCTTGTGAAGTAGGGATTCAGTTTCACTTTTTTCCATATGAATAACCAAATGTCTTTTCTGCAGTACTTTATAATGCTACATTTCCTATGCCATGTGTCTACTGGTCAGTTCATTTACATGTGGGTTTATTCTACACTGTATTAATTACTATATCTCTATAATAAATCTTGATATCTGGCAGAGCAAGAATCATCATTATTCCCTCAAATTATTACCATGACAACTTTATTCTTATTTTTCATGAATATTTTGACTATTCCTGGCCCTCGTCAATTCATTCATTCTTTCTTTCTTTCTTTTTTTAAAATCTATTTTCATTGCATTGACTACACAGAGAATTTGGGGAGAATTTGGTCTTCCAATCCATGAACAGTGGTACATCTTTCCATGTATCTAGGGTTTTCTTTAGTATCATTCAATAAGATTTTATAATTTCCTCCATAGTGGTCTTGTTTAATCTTTTCTTATGTTTATTCCTAAGTACTCTATTTTTGTTATCTTTGTTTCTATTGGAAACATGTTAAAAAATTTTTAAGTGTTTATGGCTGATGCATACAAATAATTTTGTTTCACCACGTCCAGCTACCTTGCTTAATTCTAATTATTTCTAATAATTTGTCTACAGCTCCTTTGCACGTGTCAGTTTTGAGTTTTTTCTTTCCAATTATTTTATCTGTTATTTCATTTTCCCGTCTTACTGCTTTGGCTATGGACCTCTAGTAAGTGTTGAAAAGAAGATGGTGGTAGTGGGTACCTTCTTATTCTTAATTTTAAAGAATGATGCTTGCTTTAAGTTTTTAGTAGTTACACTCTGATTATGGACACTTCCTTTTATTCTGATTTTTCTAAGAGCTTTACGTATGTTTGCGAAGGAGTCTTATTAAATATTTTTCCACAATGGAGATTTTATGGTAGTGCTCCAAACCTCTTTTAATCTGTTAATACAGTCAATTAAATTTATAGATTTGCTAATTGTACGACCCTTGCATTGTTAGGATAAATATAATTTGGTCATTATTTATTCTTTTAGACATATTTTGCTCTATTTGGTTTACTAAATTTTAAGAATTTTACATTTATCTTCTTGAATGAGAGTGGTCTGTGCTTTTTTTTGTTAATACTATCTGGTTTGGGTAACAAGGTTATACTGACATCATAAAATAAATTAGGGAGCTTTTCCTCCTTTTCTCTTCTATAGAAATTTATGTAAGCCTGTAATGAAATGTTTCTTGAAGATTTGATAGAATTTACCTGTAAACCCATCTGGGCATGGTGTTCATTTGAGGGAAGATTTTTAACTACTGATTAAATTTCTCTAATGTTTTATAGGTCTATTCAGGCTTGTAGTTCTTCTTCAGTTTTGGTAACTTATTTTCTGAATATTTATCTATTTCATCTAAGTTCTCAGTTGGCATAAATTTTTCAGGATATTAAAAATGTTTTTATTAATAAAATTTATGCCAGATCTGTAGCTATTACATCTTTTTTCATTTCTAATTTTACTTATTTGCTCTTTTCCTCTTGATTAATCTTATTACTGATGTCCAATTTAAGTCTTCTTAAAAGACCAACTTTTGCCTTTTTGGTCCTCATTACATTTTTGTTTTATACGTTATTAGTTATTTCTCTTATTGTATTATTTCTTTCCCTTTACTGTCTTTGGCTTTATTTTCTTAGGTTTTCATGTTTTAAACTGTGCATTTAGTTCATTAACATTCAGTCTTTCAGACAAGCACTTAAAATAACAAATGTCTCTCTAGATGCCACTTTCACTCCTTACTACTTTTAAAAAAATTATAGAACACTTTAAACATATATAAAATAGAGAGGTCAGTATAATGAACCCCCCTGCACCCACCAACCAGCTTCAACAATTATCATCTCATTTATAATACTGATCTACTTCTCTTCCCCAAATCTTATTTTAAAGACAATCTCAGACATCACTGCATTTTGTTTTTCATTATTGTTTATTTCTAAGTATTTTAATTTACAAAATTTCTTATTCACAAAGTTATTAAGAAGTTTTTTAATTTTCAAAAATATGAGGACTTTTGGGAGGCTATCTTTTTGTATTGCCTACTATTATATTGTGTTCAAAGACTATGGTCTGTATTAAACTATTTTACATTTGTTGAGACTGTGTATTTTTTTTATTTTAGGAGTTAGATTCTTTGTTATGTAAGTTAAGTGTATATTTTTCAAAGCTACATCTTTACTAATTTTTTTGTCTGTTTGATCAGTAATTGAAAGAAATGTGTTAATCTTCCATTATGATGGTAGACTTGTCAAAACTTCCCTATGTTTTTTCCCCTACAAATCTATTATTTTATTAGGTGCATAGCAGTTTAGAATTATAAACTTTTGGTGACTTAAAACTTTTTCTCATTATGAAGTGACTATGTCATTCATTCATTTACTTAATTTTAGAGACAGGGTCTTACTCTGTCACCCAAGCTGGAGTGCAGTGGCATGATCATAGCTTACTACAGCCTCAAACTCCTGGTCTCAAGTGATCCTCCTGCCTCAGCCTCTCAAGGAGCTAGGACTATAGATGTGTGGCACCACACCAGCTAATTTATTTTTATTTTTATTTGGGTAGAAACCAGGTCTTGCTATGTTGCCCAGGCTCGTCTTGAACTCTTGGCCTCAAGTGATCCTCCTGCCTCAGCCTCCCAAAGTGTTGGGATTACAGGCATGAGCCACTGCGCCTAGCTTCTTTATCACTTTTAATGCCTTTTTTCTTAAAGTCCATTTTAGCTGATATTTACACAGCTACTCCAGCTTTATTTTGGTAGCATCTATCTACTAAAGATTGAGCATACCTAATCTGAAAATACAAAACCTGAAATGCTTCAAAATCTGAAACTTTTTTAGCACTAACTTGATGCTCAAAGGAAATGCTTATTGGAGCATTTTTGGATTAGGAATGCTGAACTGCTAAGTCTAATGCCAATGTTCCAAAATCTGAAATCTATTTAATAAAATATTTCTGGCGCCAAGCATTTGGAATAAGAGATGCTCAACCTGTACATCTTTTTCGTATCCCTTCAAATTCACCTTTTTCTTAGTTCTAAATATTATATAGTGTATAGAACTGGATTTTAAAAATCTAGTCAATATTTATCTTATGAATCTAGTACATTTCCATATATCTCGACTAGTAATAAATTTGGATTTTTCATCTTCTTTTGTGCTTTAAGTTAACCTGATTTCTCTGGTCATTTACCCTCATAGTTCTTGCCTACTACTAAATCAATAAAACTTTCTTTAGTCTATTTTTCCTCTATGACTTTGGAAGTTACACATTTTATTTTGGTTCTTTAGCAATTATGCTAAGAATTGCAGCTTCTATACTTAAAGGCTAAAGTCAATCAAGATCTCAATACTCTCCTCCCAGACAAATGGAAGGCCCTTAAAACACTTTAATTCTGCAGACCAACTCAATCAGGGGCCCAGGGAACACTTGCGAGCCATGGTAGTGAACAGCACCAGTTTTGTTTTCCCTCTGCAACCAATGCAGAAACTAGCAGGACTTAAGCAGGTCTTCAGGCTGATATAGACCATTCAAACATTAAGTTAATCTATACATATTAGCACCTACTATGTGCCAGGCACTGGAGATATAGAGGCAAACAACACGGACACAGCCCGAGTTCCTGGCTCTTACAGTGTAAGGGAGAAGCAGACCTGTGCGAGTAAATGCCAGTGCAGTCCATGCTGTAGAGGGGAAGAACGGGACACTGTGTGGTAGGATGCCATGGAGGCCTTGACACTTCTGGTTTGTAAGAACAGAAATCGTCCTTCTCTTGTCCACGCTGCAGACACTTAATGGTATTACCAATGCCTTGATTTCAGACCTGAGTTTCAGACCTGGGTTGGGGGATTAAAATTTAAACTTCTCTGGTGAATGATGGATAAATCAGCTTGGAGAGAGTAGCTGAATGCCAAAGTGGTGCCTTAGCAACAGTCTGTTACTATAAAGGTCACCTGAACCAGGCAGGAGTTTGGTACGAGCTAAGTAAATAGTAAAAAAAAATTCTGATCATTGAACGAACTACTGTTACTGTTTTCTGGGATTTTGGTTTTAACTTTTTTTTTTTTTGCCTCCAAGGGAAACATTATTTACCATGGTTTTATACAGTTCATGTTGGCTTACATTTGCCAGGATCTTTACTAGTCTTTTTGCTAATCATTGCCTTTTACGTATAACTTCTTCTTTATTCAATTTCATTTGTTCATGTGGCACCTTTTTCAGTAAACTTTTCAGTGAGGGTCTGTCATCCTAAAATCTCTTGGTATTTGACTGGAAGTCTTTAGTTTACTTTCATTCTTGAATACAATTTAACTAGAAATCAAATTCTAGATTGACAGTTATTTTCCTTCATCATTTTGAAGCTATATTATTGTTTCTGATTTCTACGGCTGCCATAGAAACTTCTACCAGCAGGTTGTCTTTTTTGTGTGGAACTGTCTTCTGTCTGGTTGCTTTTAAGATTTTTCCCTTTACTTGTGTTGTTGTTTAGTATTATTTTTACTTGTCCTTGGTTCAGTCTGGATTTTTTTGTCTGAGACAGGGTCTTGCTCTGTCACCCAGGCTAGAGTGCAGTGGCATTATTGTTAAGTCACTGTAACCTCAAACTTTTGGGCTTGAGTGATCCTCTTGCCTCAGCCTCCCAAGCAGCTGGGAGTACATGTATGCACCACCATGCCCGCCCACTGCATTTCTTAAATTTGAAGATTCACGTCTTTCATTAATCATTTTCAAACATTGTAACTTTTAATAGTGCCTTGCTCCTGTACTCTCCATTCTCCTCTCCTAGAACTTCTACTACACATATGCGGAATCTTATTCAATTTTCCATGCTTCTTAACCCATATTTTCCATCACTACTTCATTCGTGGCAATTCCCCCAGCTTCAATTTTACAGTTTATTCATTCTCTTTAATTCTATGTACTAATCTGTCCACTAAATTTTTAATTTCCAGTACAGTTGTACCTTAGTATCTGGGGGGATTGGTTCCAGGACCCCTGTGGACATCAACATCTGCAGAGAGGCTCAAGTCCTTTATATAAAATGGCATAGTATTTGCATGTAACCTATGCATATCCTCCCATATACTTGAAATCATCTCTAGATTACTTATACTTAATATAATGTAAATTGTATGTAAATAGTTGTTAGTTTCTTTTATTTGTATTTGTAAATTTTTTCCCTCCAAATATTTTCCATCCACGGTTGGTGGATTTCACAGAAGCTGCAGAAATGAAGGGCCGACTGTGCTGAATTTTTTATTTCTGGAAGTTCTATTTACTTTTCAAAGTTTGTTTCTTTCTCTTAAATGTCCTTAAATATACTTTATTTGTAGTCTCTATAATTCTATTATCCTTGGGGGTTTAATCTTGCAATTTATTACCTTCTGACTTTTACTTATGGTGAATTGTTTCCTTGTATATTGTTATTTTGAGTTGTGATATCAACTTCATTGGGGTTTTATATGTGGATATCCCGTCCAGCCTGAGTGAAGGTGTATCAATTCAGAAAGAGATTGTTTCTTTCTGCCAAAACCCCAGAAATATTTTCCATATTCCCAGGATTCCCAGACCACACAGGTACTATAAATTTGATTCCCAAAGTGGTGAGGAGGCAGGTCTGTGGTAAGCAATTCCCAGGAATGACTTTTATTCTCTGTACCCAGAGTCCAGGCTCACACAAGCACTAGAGGGTACATTTGTTTCCTTTAGTTTATCCTTTCATTGAGAGTGATTCTCTTCAAGGGTCCTAGCTTCAAATGTGGACCTCAATCCACACCTTCTCACCTTGAAGGGGCCAAAGACCTGTGTGACCTTTAAAACCCAAGCACCCTGGTTACAAAGACCAGGGACTATCTTTAATCCTAGGCAGTCACAGGGCATCAACCACACACAATGCTATTCTTAAATTTCCTGTTTGGGTCCCTAGGGATTACCCTTACTATGCCATCTTCAAAGTCAGCTATACATTTCAAAGGGTGTTTACTATGTTTTATCCAGCATCCCTTAGAGTTTATTAACAGTAGGCTTCCAGGTTAGGAAAATGTCTGCCATAATTGCTGGAAATGGAAGTCCAGAAAGATGTTTTGCTCTTTCATTATGTCAAAATATTTTTAACGTTAATTCAGCAAAACTGAATACGCTGTGGTCTAAATATTTCAGAACATGACTTCATCTGGGTACTACACATCTACCAGATGTTTTTTCCTCAACTGAATTACATCACACTATTTATTTTTATTATTTTTTATTTCAGCTTATTATGGGGGTACAAAAGTTTAGGTTATGTATATTGCCCATACTCCCCCCCCGCCCCCGAGTCAGAGCTTCAAGCATGTCCATTCCCCAGACAGTGCGCATCGCACTCATCATGTAGGTATACACCCATCCCTTCCCCGACCCCACCATCTGTCCGACAACCAATTGGTGTTATTCCCAAATGTGCACTTAGGTGATGATCAGGGAAACCAATCTGCTGGTGAGTACATGTGGTGCTTATTTTTC